>NC_134353.1:543031176-544231176 GCF_048569485.1 Anomaloglossus baeobatrachus | reverse complement strand
ATAATAAAAATATATTTGGTATCAGAAATGCCCAATCTATCAAAATATAAAATAAATTGATCTGATCAGTAAAGGGTGTAGCATTAAAAAAAACCCTCCAGAATTACAATATTGTTTTTGCAGTAACAGGCAATCAAAGTATCACAATCTACCCAAAAATGTTATAATTAAAAACATCGGCTCAAGACGCAAAAAATAAGCCATCACTGAACCCCCGATCCCGAAAAATGAGAACGCCAGAGGTCTCGGAAAATAGCACTACAAGTGCAATTCTTTTTTTGACAAATTTCTGAATATGTTTTCACAACTTAGATAAAAGTAAAATACAAAAAAAGACAGTTTGCACTCTGAAAAGCTAAAGTATGGAAACCATGAACGTGTGAATATAGACCTGCATTACTGCTAAGGGAAATATAAGAAAAATTAGATATTTAGCATATATAAATGGCCATTTGTATATCTGCCCAGTTTTGATCTCATGAAGATAGCGGTAATATTAATTTAAAATCCTGTTAAGGTACAATGTTTAAAGTGCTCATAACCCATCATGGTTTACAAGTAGGCTGGACTGCACTATAACAACATACCACGCTAATTGTAGAATGCATGGGAAATGTAGCAGTAGATACCAAACATGGTATAGAGATGAGTGGATCAGGCAAAATTCATGTTCACACCGTTTTTTTCTACGGAAATTCCATTAGCAAAGAAGTTATTCTTTGCTAATTTAATGTCCTTTATAACGCACTTGGGCCTCTCTAGACCCAGGAGCATGACATGAAAAAAATCCTTATAGTCACCGCTCACTTCTCCAGCCCTATTGTTACTCACCGCCACCCGTTACACCTTCTATTTCTCTGCCACTCGCACTGGAATCCTAAGGCATCTCACACTCAGCCTGGGCTTCAAGCTTTATGAAACCCAAGAGGATTCTGTGCAAGCATGTGGAATATCACAGCGCAAGTAGTGACATCATGACACCGAGACTTTTTGCCATTCCACATTTCCCCAGAAGCCTACCAGGCCTCATGGTAGTCTGAAGTCCTGGCTGAACATGAGATGCCTGGGTATTCCAGCTTTAGTAAAGAGGGATCAGAAAATGTGGCGAGGACTGAGTGGTGGTGAGTAGGGGCCGGAGAGGTGACTGGTAAGGTGAGTATAAGAATTTTTCTATCCTTTTAATGCCCTTTTATGGTTAAAAAAATAGTGGAAACTACAGAAAATCTTTATAAAATTCTAGTAAAATTCAACTCCACTCAAATTTATTTGCTCATCTTTAATAGACAGGTCTAATATGTACACCCAGGAGCTTATCAGCTCTTTACACTGTGGCCACTAATAGATCCTATCAATAGGTCTTATTTCAGGAGATAAACCATAATGAAAAAATGTAAGTCTAATTATTCTCATATCCCATTTTACATATGGAATACATATAGGAACTAGGCTTTTGTCTACCACAAAACAGAAACATGACCAAAGGTTTTTGCGTTGAGCCACCGTATTACAGTATGTGTTAATTTGTTAAATTAACAGAAAATACAGTGTTAATGGAATGGATTGGTTGGATAAAGGAAATGTATGTGAGCAAAAATGGGAAGATTAGAGTCATTATTGTATACATTGGTTAGAAACAACTGTTTCTTTTAATTGTATTGTTCTAATATCAGCACTTTGTCAAGGTAAAGGTTAAACCACTGGTCCTCAGCCATGTAAATCTGTACTTATCAAGTGTCAGTAGTATTTCCTGCACACCCATGGTCTTTGTCTTTAGCACTGATTAATAGACGTTGCTAAATTTATACTGACATTTCCTGAGCCTTTGTTTTAAACTCTTTGGTATTGTTTCCAGGTTCTTTCTTCAGTAAAGATGGTTATATTGAATATCCTTTCCAACTAAGCACAGGCATTGAACTGGGTGAAGGGAAAAATGTAACAAGGTCATACTCCAGACACTATATGCCAGGCAGCCATGGCCGATATGTAACTAATATACCCTATGCCTTAAGCCTGAATTCAACACCATTAAAGACACATTTACACTTGCCATGATTCTCTAGTTTCTGAGTAATCATAATGTCAGGGTAAATAAAGTTGAAGAACTTTCAATTGTGATGCATTAAAAACAATTGTTATTTGTAGCACGATTAATAAGCATAGATACTGTTCATAGTCACATTGACATACAGCATTGTTGCCTTGCGCACAGCTATGTCCTGGTATTCTTCTGGCATGTACTGTGTTCCCCCAGGCTTTTGTATTTTCTTGGGGGATGCAGAGAACACTCTACTGTACCAGAATCTGGATGCTATACATGATTTTATTCTTATTTTTTAAGTTTTTAAAGGTCAACTAGAGATTTAATATGTACTAGCACCTCCTAATATGCGTTTGCCTCAAAGGTGTCTTCCCAGCTCCAAGATTCTTTTCCAATATGTAGTAGGTGTAATAATAATAATATTAGCAAATACCTCCAATTAGAAATGTAGTTTAGTTATTCTGATATAGCCATGTCCCTTACCTCATGTGCAGGGCATTGCAGGACCTTAGGTATCCATGATTACAACCACTCATATAGTGACAGTTAGTTGCTCATGGTCGTAACCATGGATTCCTAAGCTAAAATGCACTGGAGATGAGGTAAGAAACATGGCAGTATCAGGAGAACTATACTACATTTCTAATTGGAGGTATTTGCTAATATTATTATTTTTTATTATTATTATCATTATTATTATTACCCGCTATAGCACTAAGTGAGCGATAGGATAAAACTTAACCTTTAATAATAAATATGTTAAAATGTGATACACAAAAACTCAAAAATATAAAAAACACACAGACACAGATGCCCTATTTTAAGGTGCACTGTGCAAATAACTACCTGTGATAAAGTGACAACTCATGGGTCAGGGACAGTTCATACCATATATTCATAGAAAAAATGTTGCACTAATAATATACCAATTGTGATTAATTTTCACAGAAAAACAACGTTTCTTGTCTGGGCCATTGAGAGGATATACAAAAAATAATAGCTTTAAGATAAACAGTGGTCCAATTCACTAAGCCCAGGGCTGCCACTAGGAATTTCAGGGCCCCATACTGGCAAAAGTTCGGGGCCCCCTTGAGGCTCCGCCCCAGCTCTGCCTCCATCCCAGCTCCGCCCCAGCTCCACCTCCATCCCAGCTCCTCCTCCTCCCCAGCTCCGCCCCCACCCCAGCTCCGCCTCTGCCCCAGCTCCGCCTCCACCCCAGCTCCGCCCCACAAATCTTCCACAGTGCCACCGCCACTCTTGGAAAACTTCACTTCTGCACTACAGCCTCACCAATCACACATTAACCCTTTACACTGAACACTGTATCACACACGCAGCCATCAGATTTTGTTTTGGCCAAAAGATTTTTTTAAGCCTGACTCCACGACAAGGTAGACTCTTTTGGCCGGGCCCTACTTTACTCTAACTTTTTTTTTCTTTTTAAATCTAACTTCTTTGGTATATATCTATTTTTTTTCTTTAAGGGAATGTGTCATATACAGTTTTTAAACTAATTGAAACCAAATTGTGATAATGCAGACTTGTGGATTTAGACCTAACAACCCCTTTAAAGGGAATCTGTCACCAGGTTTTTAACACCTAATCTGAGCGCAGCATAACATAGGGGAAGAGATCCTGATTCCAGCGATTGTCACTTATTGGGCTGCTTAGTGTAGTTTTGATAACATCACTGGTTAATCAGCAGGAGATTATCATTACAGGGCTACTTGTCATGCTGCAGGTAGTCCAGCATATTCATGAGGTCTGTATAACTGCTAAATCCTCAGCAAAGAAAACATGGATTTTATCACAATGAAAGCAAACAGCCCAGTAAGTGACACATCGCTGGAATCAGGATATCTGTTTCTACTTTATGCTGCTCTCAGTTGGGGGAGCAAACACCTGCTGACAGATTCCCTTTAAGGCTCTTTCAGCAGATAGATAGAATCATAGATAGATAGATGGCTAGATAGATAGATGGCTAGATAGATAGATAGAATCATAGATAGATGGCTAGATAGATAGATGATAGATATGTGACGCCCCTGTGGCTTCAGTCACCACATGGTACTGAACCTCACTTAAGGTGCAGTACTCATCCTGGATCCAGAGGAGGTCGGTACCAGTTCCACAACACAAACTCATACACAACCAGGTTGCCCTCCCCATTGGGGACCAGGCTAGGGTCGGGTCTTAAGCTAATCACCAAACATGGGGGGCGGCCACCCACTAGTGACAGGGAACTGGGGGGAGGAGCAGCCACCAGGGGGAGTTAGGAGCTTACACAACAGTTAGAGTGTTCTCCAGCAGGAGAGAACAGGAGCGGGACCGGTGCGGTTCAGGGTGCAGAACATTAGGGTAGAACAGACTTCACGTTGTATCACCAGAATCTGCAGGACAGGGGGATTGCATGTCCCTCTGACCACCACGAGATCCTGGAGCACAGTGCCACATAGGGTCCGAAGTCGTGATTACAGTCAAGCCCCACAGCGGCCCCGCGTCACCTACACACGGGACAGGAGCTAACACTACACAAACCGGAGTCCCCAAGCAGCATCAGGCCACGGGGATCCATCTGTAAAGGCGCAACAAGGAAGGGCCCATCGACCACCGTACCGGTTCTAACCTCCAACGGATCTGGGATCAGCTGGGACCCATCACAGCTGGAGCCACAGCAACTGATTCAGCCTTTTGATTGCCGTCGCCTCGCGCTTCGGCACCAACGGCCACTACTCTCCTTATCATCCTCCCCAGGGCCCCGCTCCACCTGTGGGGAGCAGAACCATCCTTGCTGTAACACCATCCACCCCGGAAGACAGTGACAGCAGCGGCGGCTAATCCCTGGCCACGTACCACAGGTGGCGTCAAAAGACTATCATCCTCATCATTCCCCCACCATCATCCAAATCCCCTTCTATTGTACACCTCGAGGCCACGAAGCCGGGCAGGGCCACCTGTGACATCCCTGACCCGACATCACTGGACCGGCAACGAGTAACATTTAACCCCTACATCTACAGATAGATGAGAGACGGATGGACAGTGGGACGGATGGACAGAGGGACGGATGGACAGAGGGACGGAGGGACAGAGGGACAGATGTACAGAGGGACGGAGGGACGGATGGACAGAGGGACAGAGGGACATAGGGACGGAGGGACAGAGGGACAGAGGGACAGAGGGACGGAGGGACAGAGGGACGGATGGACAGAGGGACAGAGGGACGGAGGGACAGAGGGACGGAGGGACAGGGACGGAGGGACGGAGGGACAGAGGGACAGAGAGACGGATGGCCAGAGAGACGGATGGACAGAGGGACGGAGGGAAAGAGGGACGGAGGGAAAGAGGGACAGAGGGACGGAGGGACAGAGAGACGGAGGGACAGAGGGACAGAGGGACGGAGGGACGGAGGGACGGAGGGACAGAGGGACGGAGGGAGGGATGGACGGAGGGACAAAGGGACAGACGGACAGAGGGACGGAGGGACAGAGGGACAGAGGGACGGAGGGACGGAGGGACAGAGGGACAGAGGGACGGAGGGACGGAGGGACAGAGGGACGGATGGACAGAGGGACGGATGGACAGAGGGACAGAGGGACGGAGGGACAGAGGGACAGAGGGACGGAGGGACAGAGGGACAGAGGGACGGATGGACAGAGGGACGGATGGACAGAGGGACGGATGGACAGAGGGACGGATGGACAGAGGGACAGATGTACAGAGGGACGGATGGACAGAGGGACAGAGGGACGGAGGGACAGAGGGACGGAGGGACAGAGGGACAGAGGGATGGAGGGACGGAGGGACGGAGGGACAGAGGGACGGAGGGACAGAGGGACGGATGGACAGAGGGACGGATGGACAGAGGGACAGAGGGACGGAGGGACAGAGGGACGGAGGGACAGGGACGGAGGGACAGAGGGACAGAGGGACGGATGGCCAGAGGGACAGAGGGACAGAGGGACAGAGGGAAAGAGGGACGGAGGGACGGAGGGACAGAGAGACGGAGGGACAGAGGGACAGAGGGACAGAGGGACGGAGGGACGGAGGGACAGAGGGACAGAGGGACGGAGGGACGGAGGGACAGAGGGACGGATGGACAGAGGGACGGATGGACAGAGGGACAGAGGGACGGAGGGACAGAGGGACAGAGGGACGGAGGGACAGAGGGACAGAGGGACGGATGGACAGAGGGACGGATGGACAGAGGGACGGATGGACAGAGGGACGGATGGACAGAGGGACAGATGTACAGAGGGACGGATGGACAGAGGGACAGAGGGACGGAGGGACAGAGGGACGGAGGGACAGAGGGACAGAGGGATGGAGGGACGGAGGGACGGAGGGACAGAGGGACGGAGGGACAGAGGGACGGATGGACAGAGGGACGGATGGACAGAGGGACAGAGGGACGGAGGGACAGAGGGACGGAGGGACAGGGACGGAGGGACAGAGGGACAGAGGGACGGATGGCCAGAGGGACAGAGGGACAGAGGGACAGAGGGAAAGAGGGACGGAGGGACGGAGGGACAGAGAGACGGAGGGACAGAGGGACAGAGGGACAGAGGGACAGAGGGACAGAGGGACAGAGGAGCGGAGGGACAGAGGGACGGAGGGACAGAGGGACGGAGGGACAGAGGGACGGAGGGAGGGATGGACGGAGGGACGGAGGGACAGAGGGACAGACGGACAGAGGGACGGAGGGACGGAGGGACAGATGGACGGAGAGACAGAGGGACGGATGGAAGGAGGGATGGATGGACAGAGGGACGGAGGGACGGAGGGACAGAGGGACGGAGGGACGGAGGGACAGAGGGACGGAGGGATGGAGAGACGAAGGGACAGAGGGATGGAGGGACAGAGGGACAGAGGGATGGATAGACGGTGGGGGGGTCTCACAGCAGGTGGGGGGTCTCACAGCAGGTGGGGGGGTCTCACAGCAGGTGGGGGGGTCTCACAGCAGGTGGGGGGTCTTACAGCAGGTGGGGAATGTCTCACAGCAGGCGGGGGGGTCTCACAGCAGGCGGGGTGGTTCACAGCAGGCGGGGTGGGTCACAGCAGGTGGGGGGTCAAAGCAGGTGGGGGGGTCACAGCAGGTGGAGGGTCACAGCAGGTGGGGAGGTCACAGCAGGTGGGGAGGTCACAGCAGGTGGGGGGGTCAGCAGGTGGGGGTGGGGTCACAGAAGGTGGGGGGGTCACAGAAGGTGGGGAGATCACAGCAGATGGAGGAAGGTGAGAGGTGGAGGGGGCAGCAGATGAGGGAGGGGGGCAGTGGCTGAAGGGGGAGGGGGTGGCAGATGGAGGGGACGCAGCAGATGGGTTGAGTGCTGCTGGATCAAGGGCAGTCACTGCTGCAGCCGGCAGCTGAAGGGTGGGGGCTGGGGCAATGGCGGCGGCTGAAAGGAGACCGTGTCTTTAAACTTACCGATCGCTCTCCTCACCTTCCACGAACGCTGGAGTGAAGCTGAGGGGAGTGGTCACCGGCCCCAGATTCACAGTGATTGGAGAGATCGGTCACAAGGCCAATCTCTCCAATCAGAGCTGGGGGCGGGTGCAGCAGAGGTCACCCAGTTCCAGCCAATGATCGGTGCTACAGCTGCACTGATCAGGGCTGAATTTCAATGTTTCAGCCATTTTCAATGGTTGGAACATTACAGTGGCTGTGATTGGCTGAGCGGCGTTCGGCAGCCAATCACAGCCTCCTTAGGTCTAGGGAGGAGACACCACCCCTCCTGAGATCAGGCAGATGGCCCCTCCTCCCCGAATCTAAGATATCTGCAGTGATCGCAGCCACCGGGGCCACAATCTCACCATGACGTACTGGGTACGTCATGGGTCCTTAAGTACCAGGGAGCTATGACGTACCCAGTACGTTTTCAGGCTCTAGGGGCCCGCTCCCGCTTGGGGCCCCTGTGCGACTGCAGGTGCTGTCAGTGCAACGTCCCCACCCCCTGCCCATGGGGCCCGGGGAGCAGAGAAATGAAAGGGGAAGGGCCCGGGCTGTCAGTGTGTCCAGGCCCCGCCTCCTGCTCACTGCACGGCCAGCCCACCCTGCGAAGTGTACTGTGAACGCCCCCTGCGCTGGGGCCCGGGGAGCAGAGGAATGAAAGGGGAGGGGCCTGTCAGCGTGTCCGGGCCCCGCCTCCTGCTCACTGCACGACCAGCCCGCCCTGTGAAATGTAGTCAACGCCCCCTGCCCTGGGGCCCTGGGAGAAGAGATAGGAAAGGGGAGGGGCCTGTCAGAGTGTCCGGGCCCCCCCTCCTGCCTCCTGCTCACCGGGCCTGCTACAGGATTTCCACTAGTAATGCCCTGATGGCGGCCCTGACTAAGCCACAATGTATATCCCTCATATACATCCAATCATGAACAAAATAGGAAAGATCTCACCCATTCAGGGATTCCTACTGTCCATCACAGCATTTTTTGTCTAACGGGGTCGTAGATAGGCATATAGGTCCATACGCAGCTTTACCTTGCCCTATAACCCACAGACTCCTGCCCTCACAAGGACGGTCCATATCTAATCCTAATCACAGTCTCTTCATATGCCCCACATGCCTCCCGACACATTTTGTCCCGCCAAAGGACTCATCAGGGAAAAAGGTAGACAATCTGCACTCATGATAATGAATTCTGACCATCATCTGTAAGTAATTATGAGTCATATATACAGTAGAGTGCTGCTCACACACCACCCCCCACCCAAAGAAAATGCTAGGTGACGGGGTAAACCCACAAGGCACAATCCAGAACTTTCAAGATAAAGGACAGTTCAAACTTTGGCCAGTGTAAAGCATTGACCCTTCAGGTACAACCTTACCAAAGGCCAAGTGAATGGAACCTGTGGGTTCCACAGTGGGTTCCAAGTCCCAGTTTCCGCTTGGTGATCTCAGAGAGGCAGTCTTCCTAGGAATCCGTGGGAGCCCTGCTCAAGCTCCTGAAAAGCTAATGGACACCTTTGCAGAAGGTAACAGCTTGAAAGCCGTGTGTGTATACTGGCCAGGTCAGTTACTAATGCGCTAATGTGAAGGACTGTATCCAAATCTATATATGTGATTCCTCAGTTAAACGGACTGTAATACCTTGTATATTCCCCTAAGCCAAAAAAGGCTTTAGTGTTTAAGTTGCAAGTGTGGTTTATGCGGCTTTAAATAAACCAACTGAACTTTTAAATGGAAAAGTGTTCCTGTGTGCCTCATTTATAGCAGCTAAGTGAGTGTTCCCCCAATACATTCAGTGAGCACAGCCTCACAATATGTATATATATATATATATATATATATATATATATATATAATGATGCATTTTACCACAAAAAACCACAATGTGCATTTTTATATGAAATAGATCAAAAAGTGAGAAACTAATCATAATGCAAAATGTTTGCCGTATACATGTAAACTTTTACAGAAATACTACACAACTAGATTGTTTACTTTTAAAAATGTTGATTCATGTTTCAAGCTTTCATCACCCAAGGATGAATCAGTAGTAAATTTTTAGTCTTTAATAATAAAATGTGGAAAAAATTATGGCTTGACTTGGTAAGGCAGATTTTGATTCAGTGAGCTAAAATATGCCATGTTTATTTATGTTCTAGTCTGCCCTTGCTTATTAAATTAGCCAATCAGCGTATTTACTGCATATGGCTCTGTTTTACGCATTGTATGAAAATGGCCAATTCCAGTTGTAAAAGAAATGTCTTTATTTTCTAAGATGCAGTGCAAATATAATAAACATCAGGTTATATTTATCAAGGAGACAAACAAATATATCTGTCTATGTAAAACCACTTAAGAATCAAGTTAGTTTATTAACGTTTAATATTCCTTATTCATATTTGTTTGGTTACAAATCCGAGACATAGAATAGTGATAAGAGCAAACAATATACTGAATAGTAGAAATATCAAACTTTTTCATTAAGTTAAAAAATAGTTTATAGGTAATACTTTGAAAATTGAAATATGATTATTATTATTTATTATTATAGCGCCATTTATTCCATGGCGCTATACAAGTGAAAGAGGGTATACGTACAACAATCATTAACAGTACAAAACAGACTTGTATAGGAGGAGAGAGGACCCTGCCCGCGAGGGCTCACAGTCTAAAGGGAATGGGTGATGGTACAATAGGTGAGGACAGAGCTGGTTGCGCAGTGGTCTACTGGACTGAGGGCTATTGTAGGTTGTAGGCTTGTTGGGAGAGGTGGGTCTTGAGGTTCCTCTTGAAGCTTTCCACGGTAGGTGAGAGTCTGATGTGCTGAGGTAGAGCGTTCCAGAGTATGGGGGATGCACGGGAGAAATCTTGTATGCAATTGTGGGAAGAGGAGATAAGACAGGAGCAGAGAAGGAGATCTTGTGAGGATCTGAGGTTGCGTGCAGGTAGGTACCGGGAGACTAGGTCACAGATGTAGGGAGGAGACAGGTTGTGCATGGCTTTGTATGTCATGGTTAATGTTTTGAACTGGAGTCGTTGGGTGATGGGAAGCCAGTGAAGGGATTGGCAGAGTGGCGAGGCTGGGGAGTAGTGAGAGGAGAGGTGGATTAAGCGGGCTGCAGAGTTTAGGATAGAATGGAGGGGTGCAAGAGTGTTGGAAGGGAGGCCAGAGAGCAGGAGGTTGCAGTAGTCGAGGCGGGAGATGATGAGGGCATGCACTAATGTTTTTGCTGATTCTTGGTTAAGGAAAGCACGGATCTGGGAGATATTTTTGAGTTGTAATCGGCATGAGTTGAAGAGGGCTTGGATGTGTGGCTTGAAGGATAGAGCAGAGTCGAGGGTTACTCCAAGTCAATGAGCTTGTGAGACTGGGGAGAGTGAGTAACCATCGAGTTTGATGGAAAGGCTTGTTGGAGGAGATGAGTGAGGAGGAGGAAAGACAATGAACTCTTTTTTGTCCATGTTAAGTTTTAGGAATCTCGCAGAGAAGAAGGATGAAATAGCTGAAAGACATTGTGGGATTTTGGTTAGTAGAGAGGTGATGTCAGGTCAAGAGAGGTAGATCTGTATGTCATCAGCATAGAGATGATACTGGAAGCCGTGGGACTCTATGAGCTGTCCCAGGCCGAAGGTGTAGATGGAGAACAGCAGGGGTCAGAGAACTGAGCCTTGGGGGACACCGACAGATAGGGGGCGAGATGAGGAAGTGGTGTGAGAATGGGAGACGCTGAAAGTTCGGTCGGTTAAGTATGAAGATGATAACATATAAGTGTTTATTAGTGATGAGAGATCATGTTCGGCATGGCTCAATACTCAATCGAGCATCAGGGTGCTCAGGCACACTCTTTACTTGATCTACTATTGCAAGTTCTAAAACACCATGCTCGAGTACTCACCCCATATGTTTTGCAGCTGTTAGACAGCCAATAAGCATATGGGAATTGCTTGACATACAGTACATGGAAATGCCATAGCCATCATGGCTTCTTGCATTACTGTGATTTACAGGCCGCATTGTGTCATCGGGTCTATATGAATTCTCTCCCTGTCCTCTAGAAGCAGTTCAGGTAGAGTTGATATAGCCAGTAGAGCTTAGATTAGAGCAGGTCTTGTACACTTGCACCCTTTAGTGCCTTTCATATGACACTAAAGGGTGATTTTTTGCCTTGTTTAACCCAATAAAAGTAAATAATTTAAAAGAACACCGTGTAGTAACTTCTATTTTACAGCTAGGGGCGGATATTATAAGGCTGGGAAGGCCCATTGTTAATTGGCCCTCCCAGCCTAAAAATATAAGTCTGCAGTCGCCCCAGAATTGGCACATCCATTAAATGCACCAATTATGGTGTTTCACCCCCAGCTCTTCCTGTTTGCCATGGTGCAGTGGAAATCAGGGAAATAAAATGAAGGGATCGATATCAGCTGTGTAATGTCAGCTGGCATCAAGCCCTGGGGTTAGTGATGGAGAGGCGCCTTTCAGACACTCCCATTACTAACACATAGAAAAAATAGTTTATTTTAATAAAGACTCCCCCACACTAGCTCTTGTTCCCATTTACTGAAGTGTCTCGCTTTATCTCACCAAGTTTTAAGCCTCCTACACAGCTGTTTAAGTTTCAGTCAATAGAGAACAATAGAGGAAAATAGGGTTTTTTTGAGCCGCGCCAATGATCACGTCTAAGGTATTCAGATTAATGGATCTTTATTTTGCACAGGTCTACGCGTTTCTGGAGTTTTAGCTCCCTTCCTCAGGACCATCAGGCATAAGAACACATCAAATCTACCATAATGGAGACTAACACAGTATAAATACATTTGATGACATCACAAGACCGCCACTGATAGAAAAAAAAAAAAAAGGCCGGAAAGGGTGCATTGCAGTGAAACATGACGCAATACAAGTAACTTCATGAAGGATGTGAAAAATAAAATCAATTATAGTGGCGATAACATATATCTCAGATCGTGAAACAATGAAATTACTCAAAACATAAAAACACCAAAAATAACAGATCTATGTGTGATCATGATTATCTCTCAAAAAATATATATATGTATGTGCAGGGAGGACATATGAAATGAGCCTAGAACTCACTTAGACATGTCAGTGCTGGAAAACCCAGGAATGTAGGATAGATCAGTGAGAGCATGAGACCACGCATCCAACAAGGCAATTACTATTGCTGGGTGATGGAAGAAAAGAAACAGTCAAAATGCCCTGAATCCGTGAAAAAAATATTAAAGAGAAAAAAATCCATAGCCAAGGTTCCAGGTGGAAAAAAGTCCAAGGATCAAAGAACCGCTTAGGAACATGATGTAGTGAGTGAGTTCAAGAAAGTTCAGGAGCGTGGGAAAAGAAAAAAAAAACAAAAAAAAAAACCCCCAAAAAAAAACCTTCTGCATGCGCAAAAAGCAAGTGCCAGAACCAGAAGGTGAAATGAGTACAGGACCGTGAGAAGAAAAGTTACGGCGTTAGCGCTGTTGAGAGCCAGGGAGGAAGTGGATAGCATTTGAATTAGAGTTAATGGAGTAAGACATGTAGCAAAACAACAATAAATGTGCACTAATCAGACCTGAATAGACTAGATCATGTATAATAGCCGGAGGAAATATATATATATATACATATATATATATATATATATATATATATATATATATATATATATATATATATATATATATATATATATATATATATATATATATAGAGGACACCTAAAGAAAGAGCAAGGAAGCTCCTGCAGAGCGTCAGATCAAATAATGTATATTAAAATATAGGATTAGTGTGGATGGAAAAACGGAGACTAGGAACCAGAAAAACCATATGTCCCAAGTGCAAGACTGCAAACCATCGTGGTGAGCTACCAGTGATGCCGGGGATCAAAGAGATGTACCTCTACTAACAAAAAATTGTAGGAGAGAAAACAAAGGAGTGTAAAAAATGTGATAATAAAGGGTGGGTGATGCAATCACCGTATAGTATGTCTGCTAATGACGCAATAAAAGTGAAAATATATATATATATATATATATATATATATATATATATATATATACATACATACATATTAAATTTTAGAAGAGCGCCCCCAAGTAGGAAGGGGAAGGAGAGGAAAAAAAAAAAAATATATATATATATATATATATATATATATATATATTGTGTGTTCGAGGCAATTAAGGGCTAATAAATAAACAGATATGAATCTGTGTCCCAAAAAAATCTTATAAATATGATGCATAAAATAGACCTGGCATAAAACATAGCTAAAAACCTATAAAGGATACATAAAATGAAACTATACACCATGTTACAAGAATTAATAAAAACATAAAAAATAAAAAATATAATGTAAAAAGCACTTAGGCACTAAAAACATATATGAATATAAATATAAAATAAATATATAAACAAACAACCCGATGGTATTTAATAAAATACATCCGTGACCTCATTGAGGCCACGAGGTTTTAACGTATTGAGTTTATAGATCCAATATGTTTCTTTCTTATTAAGAACCTCTATCCGATTAGATATGTATGGGGGTATATATTCTATAGGGGTGACCTTTAGTTTGATTTTTTTGTCATGATTTAGAGTAGTATGTCGGGATAGTCCATGAAGCATAAAACCCACTTTAATGTTGTGTCTGTGGGAGTTAATTCTATTATGTAGTGCCTGAGTAGTTCTCCCAATATAACGCTTATCACAATCACACTCTATCAGGTAAATGACAAAATCGGATTGACAATGTGAGATGTCCTTTTATCAAAAAATTCCCCCCACCTGGGGCCAAACCGAAACTGACCCTCTCATGCTGAATAGTTTTACAACATAGGCAATTTTTAGCAAAGCATTTATAGGAACCCATAGGTTTATTCGTAATGGAGGGAATAGAAAAGTCCCTAAGCCTGCTGCTCTCAAACCCCCCTTGAAGACCCATCATCTCTGGGATTGGGTCTCTAACTATAAATTTGGCAGCCTATGTTGATCATATCATGAGGGTACACGTTACCAACCTCAAGAGCTATTTAAGGGACTCCACGCATCTCATTAATATCCTGAAAGACATTGTATGGAGAGATTCCTTTATTTTTATCACTTTAGATATTGCCTCACTATATATGAATATCTCACATGTGTTAGGTCTGGAATGTTTTAAACAATATCTGGAGATTGATGATCGGCTACCTATATTACAAAAAAACTTCATTCTTGAGGGTATGGGGTTTATTTTAAACAATAATTTTTTTCACTTTCCAGGAAGTTTTATATCGTCAATGCTGTGGTGTTGCCATGGGCTCGAAGGTAGCACCTACTTTTGCAAATTTGGTGATGGGGTTGTTTGAATTACAATTCATTTATTCCTCTGAATTATTCAAGCATGTCATTATGTATAAGAGATACATCGATGACTTATTCATTATTTGGGATGATGTTGACAGCAACTTTTCCTCCTTTTTGGGGGGTATAGAAAAGAACAATTGGGGCTTACATTTTTCACCCACTGTGGCTGATTTATCTATTGACTTCCTGGACCTAACCATCACGCACTCGAATGGTATCATCCACACTAAAACCTTTTTTAAGAAAGTGGACAGCAATGGGTACATTGATTTCTCTAGTAACCACTATGACAAATGGTTGTTGAATGTACCAAGAAACCAGTTTCAGAGGATCAGGAAAAACTGTACATTAGACAAGGATTTTGAGGATCAGGCCTCAATCCTAAAAGAGAGATTTTTGGATAAAAATTATCCCCTTACTACTATCAAGAGGGCATATCAGGCTACTAGAGGTTTGAAACAAATTGATCTTACCACTGAAAAAAACTTTGACACCCCTGCTGATGAGGTTGACTCCAAGAATAAGTTCTCTGCCCACTTTTTGACTACCTTTAGCTGTGATGGGGACACTATCAAAAGCATCTTAAGGAAACATTGGAAAATACTCCACAATGATCCATATTTGAAAGAGGTTCTACCTACCCACCCAGGGATCACGTACCGAAGGGCCTCTAGCCTAAAAAACCAATTGGCCCCCAGCAGGCTTAGGGACTTTTCTATTCCCTCCATTACGAATACACCTATGGGTTCCTATAAATGCTTTGCTAAAAATTGCCTATGTTGTAAAACTATTCAGCATGAGGGGGTCAGTTTCGGTTTGGCCCCAGGTGGGGGGAATTTTTTGATAAAAGGACATCTCACTTGTCAATCCGATTTTGTCATTTACCTGATAGAGTGTGATTGTGATAAGCGTTATATTGGGAGAACTACTCAGGCACTACATAATAGAATTAACTCCCACAGACACAACATTAAAGTGGGTTTTATGCTTCATGGACTATCCCGACATACTACTCTATATCATGACAAGAAAATCAAACTAAAGGTCACCCCTATAGAATATATACCCCCATACATATCTAATCGGATAGAGGTTCTTAATAAGAAAGAAACATATTGGATTTATAAACTCAATACGTTAAAACCTCGTGGCCTCAATGAGGTCACGGATCTATTTTATTAAATACCATCGGGTTGTTTGTTTATATATTTATTTTATATTTATATTCATATATGTTTTTAGTGCCTAAGTGCTTTTTACATTTTATTTTTTATGTTTTTATTAATTCTTGTAACATGGTGTATAGTTTCATTTTGTGTATCCTTTATAGGTTTTTAGCTATGTTTTATGCCAGGTCTATTTTATGCATCATATTTATAAGTTTTTTTGGGACGCAGATTCATATCTGTTTTTTTATTAGCAATAGTTGCCTCGAACACACACTATATATATATATATATATATATATATATATATATATATTTTTTTTTCCTCTCCTTCCCCTTCCTACTTGGGGGCGCTCTTCAAAAATTTAATATGTATGTATGTATATATTTATATATTTTCACTTTTTTTGCGTCATTAGCAGACATACTATACGGTGATTGCATCACCCACCCTTTATTATCACATTTTTTACACTCCGTTGTTTTCTCTCCTACAATTTTTTGTAGTAGAGGTACATCTCTTTGATCCCCGGCATCACTGGTAGCTCACCACGATGGTTTGCAGTCTTGCACTTGGGACATATGGTTTTTCTGGTTCCTAGTCTCCGCTTTTATATCCACACTAATCCTATATTTTAATATACATTATTTGATCTGACACTCTGCAGGAGCTTCCTTGCTCTTTCTTTAGGTGTCCTCTCTATTTATATATATTCATTTCCTCCGGCTATTATACATGATCTAGTCTATTCAGGTCTGATTAGTGCACATTTATTGTTGTTTTGCTACATGTCTTACTCCATTCACTCTAATTGAAATGCTATCCACTTGCTCCCTGGCTCTCAACAGCGCTAACGCCGTAACTTTTCTTCTCACGGTCCTGTACTCATTTCACCTTCTGGTTCTGGCACTTGCTTTTTGCGCATGCGGAAGGTTTTTTTTTTTTTTTCCCCACGCTCCTGAACTTTCTTGAACTCACTCACCTCACTACATCATGTTCCTAAGCGGTTCCTTGATCCTTGGACTTTTTTCCATCTGGAACCTTGGCTATTGATTTTTTTCTCTTTAATATTTTTTTCACGGATTCAGGGCATTTTGACTGTTTCTTTTCTTCCATCACCCAGAAACAGTAATTACCTTGTTGGATGCGTGGTCTCATGCTCTCCCTGATCTATCCTACATTCCCGGGTTTTCCAGCACTGACATGTCTAAGTGAGTTCTAGGCTCATTTCATATGTCCTCCCTGCACATACATATATATATTTTTTGAGAGATAATCATGATCACACATAGATCTGTTATTTTTGGTGTTTTTATGTTTTGAGTAATTTCATTATTTCACGATCTGAGATGTGTTATCGCCACTATAATTGATTTTATTTTTCACATCCTTCATGAAGTTACTTGTATTGCGTCATGCTTCACTGCAATGCACCCTTTCCGGCCTTTTTTTTTTTTTTGTCAGGGGCCGTCTTGTGATGTCATCAAATGTATTTATACTGTGTTAGTCTCCATTATGGTAGATTTGATGTGTTCTTATGCCTGATGGTCCTGTGGAAGGGAGCTGAGACTCCAGAAACGCGTAGACCTGTGCAAAATAAAGATGCATTAATCTGAATACCTTAGAAGTGATCATTGGCGCGGCTCAAAAAAACGCTATTTTCCTCTATTGTTCTCTGTTATCTGCAGTCTGGGTTGCTGCTGCCTTGATCAAAACTTTCCATGCCTGCATAGTAGTTGTGACTTTCACAACTTCACTTGGTGAGTATTACTGCTCCCTGTCTCTACCCCGTGTGTTATTGGGGTAAAACCCTATTGCACTTCTTCTCCACAGCTTTTTACTCATATGTTTCAGTCAATGACTGTACTTCAAACTACATAAAAAAATTATCATTATCACTAGTATAATTGGTCGGTCACACCAGATTATTAACCTACAAAGTCCCGTGCAAGTATATCTAGAAGAATGATGTTGTAGTAAAGACAAAGGGAGGTCACACTAAATAGTTTTGATTTAGATTTCTTTTTTGTCAATTCACTTTGAATTTTGTTAATTAATAAAAATAAACTATTAACACTTCTATTTTTGAAAGCGTTATTAATATGCATTTTTTGCACAGCTGTTTAAAACTTTTGTGCAGTATTGTATTATTGTACTATTCCAGTAGACTTCAGTAGCGTGGGCTATGTGAGTATGCAGGACGCATGTTGCCGCTATTTTCGGCTGGCCAGGACCCAAATGCAACTAGAGAGACCAACAGTTCTTTTCCAGCAACGGTTCTTTACTGTACAGGTTCAACACTTCTTCAGTTACAAAGCTACACAGGAGATAGCAGTCATAACACTTCGAGTACATTTTAGTTTCACCATACAATATCAGACGTGCCAAAATTCCAAAGAGTTACCTTCAATATTCCTGGTCCTGAAAGGCGCAGTGCAACACAGGCCAACAAACCAGTAGAGTAGTGACGTTCCCCTTCCCTACCACGTCTCCAAATCCAGTCTCTTTATGCATTCAGTTATCCCCAGAGTAAGGCCTTGAGCACCTGATCTTCTATGTAAACTGTGCTCAGGTCGGGGAAAATTGTTACATGCCAGTAAAGTTAACCCAATTCCGTTAAAGCGTCTGCCTTTGATTACAGTCCAGCTCCAATTTCCTGGGGCTACTCCGACCAAGGGTTGATCTTTTTTCCTCTCAATTTTTTGTCCATTTTCAACCCACTAACAGGGTTCAAGCTATCTCCCATCCAGTCTCTCTCCTCCTGCAAATAGGTCGCCCAATGCACATGGCCTTGCCAGCCAGCATATTATTTGTCCCGAGTTCCTCACACTAGGTCATCACTCTTGGATAGTACTCCTAACTACACTGTCTAGAAGAAACCATCACTTTTTTCTTTTGCTTGTCCCCTCCAAGGGTGGACCAGTCCCACTTTAACTCCCTCTGCCCCTGCAGTCTGTTGCTGGGCAGACTTAACTTTTTACCTACTTTTCTACACACTATATACTTTGCTTTACATTATCATATCCTACAATAATATTATAACACTTATAATACCTTACATTGCTTTGCACCTTATATCACAACATACTATACATTACTATACATAACTCTATCATCACATACAATAGATACAATATATATTTTATATGACAAGACATTGATGCAATTTGTGTCTTCATGGGTAGGAACATGACATCACAGTCCATCCTTTTAGAGTCCTATAATAAAGGCTACAGGTTGAATCTTTTTCTAGGAATTTGGGTAGTGTTATTCTATATGTTATAAAGCATTGGATACATTACTGCACAATGTATGTTTACGTATCCATTTCTAGTTTCAGGATCTTAATGTTTATATCTATCATGTCCACATACAGCCTAAAAAGGAAGTTTACAAAAGGTGGTCTAGAGAACATAAAACTGTTTTGACACATATAACAAGAAGACGTGTAAGTTTACTAGAGTGGTATATGGCAAGAATAAACTGAATATGAAATCATCATTGAATAGCACTTATCTCTATATCCTCCAGGTGCGGAAACAAATTCCAATATATTTTGTCTAGTTTAAATTGGATATGCAATGGAAATTTCACGAAATAGAGGAGAAACTGGGGCACTGCTTCAAACACTACTATACTACACATGCTATGCAATCAATGTCCATTACACCAATAGTAAACAGGCAGGTTTCCGTGCTGCTCCGGGGTGCTCATTTCAGGGGAGACATATCCAGATATTCTATATGCTATGGAAATGTTTACTTACTTTTCTGTGGCTGCATTTACTACAAGTCTGATCATTTTTTTTCTGAATATATTGAGAATGTTGAATATGTGCTTTAAGTACCTGAAGTAAATGTAGTGCCACCCCTGGCTATGGCTTCCATTTGCAACGAAGGGTACAAAAGACCTGTTTTTTCCCAATTAGCCTCAGAAACCATCTTGGCATATAATGGAATTAATTACTTTTCTGTTGGTGCTGTTATATTTTTGACAACAAAAATAGTGATTTGAACCATTGTATACTTGCAATGAAAAATATTGGAAAGTTTAGTCTGTGGATGCTGATATAAAGGCAGGGATGCAATGATCGCATTCTCAGAGACTATGACTGCAACCGAGCCTGTGCAGGTAGGGGGTTCTGCTGAAAAAAGCTCAGTTTTCAGCTGAATATGCATCCTTTGAAGCACATTTAACCCTTTCACGACATCTTCTGTACATGTATGGTGCAAGTCAGACGTGGGTGTATAGAGCGAGCTCATGGGGTAAAGGGTGCTTTACACGCTGCGACATTGCTAACAATATATCGACGGGGTCATCGTGTTCGTGACGCACATCCGGCATCGTTAGCGATGTCGCAGCATGTGACAGCTAGGAGCGACGATCAACGATCGCAAAAACGTCAAAAATCGTTGATCGTTGACAGGTTGCTCCTTTTCGTAATATCGCTGGTGGTGCATGCCGCTGGTTGTTTGTTGTTCCTGTGGCAGCACACATCGCTATGTGTGACACTGCAGGAATGATGAACATCTCCTTACCTGCGTCTACCAGCAATGAGGAAGGAAGGAGGTGGGCGAGATATTCCGCCTGTTCATCTCCGCCACTCCGCTTCTATTGGACAGCTGCCGTGTGACGTCGCTGTGACGCCGCACGAACCGCCCCCTTAGAAAGGAGGCGGTTTTCCGGCCACAGCGACTTCGCAGGGAAGGTAAGTCCGTGTGATGGGTGTAAGCGATGTTGTGCACCACGGGCAGCGATTTGCCCGTAACGCACAACCGACGGGGGCGGATACGCTCGCTAGCAATATCGATAGCGATATCGCAGCATGTAAAGTGCCCTTAAGGCTAACCCATACTCAGCAGGTGATAGCTGTGTGTTAACGCCAGGACCTACAACTAACACTCGCAGGTGGAGCAGAGTGCATCATTTTAAGTTCCTGACTGTGCTCCTGTGATGTGATCGCAGGTTGCTAATAGGTTTCCTGTCTTTAGCTAATTCCTTATCCATCTGCATATATTTTCCCCCAGTCCCTGTGTCTAGAGCTTCAGTATAAGGTTGTTATGTGCAAAGTCCAAGTAAATGACATCAGCTGCATTACCAACATCTAGATTTGCACTTACCTCCTCATAAAAACTCAACATGTTGGTTAGACACGACTTATCTTTCATGAATCCATGCTGATTGTCAGTTATTAAATTATTCTCTGCAATATATTTCTTAAGGTCATTTCTTATAGTGCCCTAAAATATTTGCACACTTTTTATGTCAGACTTACCGGACGATAGTTGACTGGATCCACCTTCTTACCTTCCTTAAATATCAGTACCAGATCATCCATACTCCCATACTGTGGCACCAGTATTGTCAATTAATAAGCTAAATTCCATCAATATCTGTGGGTGAATGTCATCTGGCCCAGGAGATTTGTCAATGTTTAATTTGCTCAGTACTTTGTCTTGTGTTAAACTAGTTATATAAAGGTAGTGAACTTTAATTTTTACCTTGTTGAATGGTCATTGGAATGGTCAGTTCATTGGTGAACAAGAATAAAAAGTGCCTGTTTAATATCTCAGCCTTTCCTTTGTCCTCTATAATTATCTTGTTAGTATCATATTTTAAGGAGCCACAACGATCTAATATTTTCTTTTCAGCATTGATGTATTTATGAAAATTTGGGGTATTTATTTTAATGTTGTTGGCAATTTTTGTTTCAGTAGCTAACTTTGCTAACTTGATTTCTTGATGTCGGTCATGACTCTGTCCTGACTGTTATGTGCCTATTTATTTGTGCCAAAGAAAAATAAAAAATAGCAAAAAATAAGGAACTCTCTGTGGAAGCTGGACTTTTCTTCATTCATGGTTTTGCATTTCCCCTTTGAACTGTTCTATTGAATATTACAATGAGACCAATCATATTTTGGTTGCTGCTACCCAAGTGGTCCCAGACTTGCAGATCTGAAATTGCATCTCGTCTACTTGACAGCATCAAATGCAGCAAATTATATCCCCTGGTTGGTTCATCTACTAATTGAGAAAGTTAGTTGTCTTGAACTGTAGATAAGAACTTGCAGTTTTTAGCACAACCAGAAGATTCTATGGCCCATTGAATGTCTAGTTAGTTCAAATCCTTCATAATAAGTACCCTATTACTGTTTGCTGCCTTTTTAATTTGTTGCAAAATTTCCTCCTCTACCTGTTCTGCTATGTTGGGAGGCTTATAGCAAACTTCAGTTAGCAGCTTTCAATTATTGCTATCCCCATGTACATTTATCCAATGTCACGCTAAGTACGGGGAAATAACAAGCAAATGGTGAAAGGGAAGGAAAACCCTGTGTCTAGAAAAGGAATAGATGGTGACCCTTACCAGCCTACCGCTGTGCCCTGGGTTCCCTCCCCGCCCTAGACAGGTTCCGCACCAATGCGCCAAGCCGGATAACTCACCCTAGGCTGACCCTCATCTCATCAACCCCACTGGGCACTTAAAGACACCCAGGAATAACAAACAAGGGAAAACAACAAAACTTATCTCCAGTTAATTCAGGGAGAAAAACTGCAAAAACCACCAAGATTGTCTAGATGTATACAAACCAACTACTAGCACTGAAGACTTGATAAAGATATATGAAATATCGCCAGCACCGAGTAATAGGAAGTGAAGGTATATAAAGACAATGCAATAACTGATGAACAGCAGCTGACAGGCTCCTAAATGAAAAGGGATGAAAACTAAGCAGAAATAATAGAACGTCAGGGAGCAGTTCACGTAGCCAAACTCCTAAGAAGAAAGGGATGAAAACCAAGCAAAAATAATAGGTCAGGGAGCAGTTTGCGCAGCCAAAGACATTGACCTTCTATAGCCGGACACCACAGTCTATCACCCATGACACACCCATGACATTACCCCCCCTTCTACTAATGGTCTCAAGACACTCAGGACCAAGCTTTTCTGGGTGGGCTTCATGAAATGATAAAACTAACCTTGTGAAATTCACATCTAATCCACATCCTCTCTTCCTGTCCGTAACCCCACCAGTGCACTAAATATTGAAGGAAACTACATAGAAAACAAGAATCAACAGTTTTAGCAATTTTGAAACTTTAAATTGCCATTAACCATGATTCTGGCCAGCTGCAAGGGAGACAGCTCCAGGGGTACCATATACTTCTTGAGCAGAGACCTGTGGAACACATTCTGGATTCTAAAAATCTGAGGTAACTCCCGACTAAATCAACTGGGTTAATGACGGTGACTACCTTATAAGGATCAATAATATAACCCAAAAACAGTAAATCCTGAGCCACGAAGACACACTTTTTAAGTTTAGCATAAAGCATGTTTGTCTTTAGTACCTGCAACACCTGTCTGTGTTCATTAAGAGACTTAAGATTTTGAGAGTAAATAAGGATGTCATCAAGGTAACTAACAACAAATCTACCCAAGAGGTAAGCAAACACATTATTAATAAAGTGTTGGAATATGGCAGATGCGTTGGTTAGCCCAAAAGACATAACCAGATTCTCATACTGACCCTCCAGTGTATTAAACGCAGTCTTCCACTCATCCCTCTCCTGGACCCTGATGAGGTTATAGGCCCCGACCTGCGATCAAGCTTAGAAAACCATTTAGCAGTGGAAATCTGGTTAAAGAGGTTTGGAATAAGAGTCATGGGATATGGATCACAAACCGTAATTTGGTTCAGCTCCCAAAAATCTAGACACAGTCGTAATCCACCATCTTTTTTTACAAAGAGAACCCATCTGTGACCAGAGATGATGAGGGCCTAATGTGCTCATTGGCCAAGCTCTCAGTAATATACTCCTTGAGAGCAAGTCTCTCCTGACCTGAGAAACTGTATAGTTTCCATTTGGGCAACCTGGCTCCTGGCTTTAACCTTATTGTGCAGTCATACGGTCTGTGCGGTGGCAACTCCTGACAGCCCTTCTCTAAGATCACATACTCAAACTCAGACAAAAACTCAGGAATATTGGGAGTTACAATAGAACACAGGTCCCCAGACAGTGAACCTTACAGTATCGGCTCCACTATACAATATTCTGAGTCTTCCAGACAACTACAGGGTTGTGTAAGATGAGCCACGGGAACGCCAACATGACAAGTGCAGTTAGGTCAGTGTGGAGAACTCCAATCTGGAGTTCCAAATTGTGAACATACTCTTTGAAGGACCCCTGGGACAGAGGAGATGAGTCAATGGCCACAATCCATATAGGATTGGGTAAGTCATCCACCCTTAACCCAGAAGAGTGGGCAAAGTGCTCGTCAATGATATTTGCCACCAATCATATATCCAAAAATACTTTAATGTTTACCCTGGCAAGTAACAAACACTGCGTAGCCATCATGAACGAGATCCATAGGCCTAGGTAGGAATCCCCCAATCCTTCTGAGCCTAGCAGTTTTTCGACAAACGCCTCTCTTAGGTATGAGGGTTTATACCAAGGAAAAAGTGTATCTTAGACCAAAAAATATAACCCTTTAAAAGTCAAGTTTATTAGATAAGCTTAAAAAATCCAAAAAACCCCAGTGCAAAAATACCATACAAATGGAGGAGGGTACAGTTCTCACCCTAATAAGTACACCTCCCTCCTGTCCGCTACCTACCGCGGAGGTCGGCACCCTAATTAGATACGAGATTGGCGCCCCCACTCCTCGACGGCTGTCCCTCAGGATTCCCTATCTCGTCCTCACAAAAGTAATGAATAGTATGAGGTCAGAGACAATTGGGCAGGGTTATACTAGTCTAGCGGACAAAAAAGTTAATTAAAAACACATATATGTACCATATTCCACTTTATATCAAAAGATTTGGAATATGGGCGCACTCAGATGATATTAACAAGGGAGATCCCATAAGATATAGGTCTCCCCTAAACTACCAATAAAGATGGAATGATAACCAAACACACTACCCTAATGTTGCCCTCCTATACCCTGAAATTCGATAAAAAACAGGGATACCTATATTATAATAACCAAGGTGCACATCAACATAGTCAAAAATTGCTATCACAAGGTTATATATTAATGATAAAGTGCATATGCAAATACCCAGCAGAAGATAGATAAAGTGCTAGTGCAATATACAGCCCCCTTCAAGAACTGTAGTTCGAGCATATTAAGTGCATGGGGTTAGTAAAGTGCATATGCTTCAATATCAAACCTCGTATATAAAGTGCTAATGCATAAATGATAAAGTACAATCAATTTTCGGGCAACTAGTCAAATAAATAGAGGTAGTTAATAAACTTATCGTGCAAAATTCATATGAGTGTCCCAGAGATGCTTCAGAATTGCCTCAACGCGTTTCTCCAGAGTAGGATCATCAGGAGGCTGATAGATAGTATGCCAAGTGTCAGCCGGATAACATGATAAATTGATATATATTTTTTATATCAATTTATCATGTTTTCCGGCTGACACTTGGCATACTATTTATGAAGCCTCCTGATGATCCTACTCTGGAGAAACGCATTGAGGCAATTTTGAGGCATCTCTTGGACACTCATATGAATTTTGCACGATAGGTTTATTAACTGCCTCTATTTATTTGACTAGTTGCCCGAAAATTGATTGTACTTTATCATTTATGCATTAGCACTTTATATACGAGGTTTGATTTTGAAGCATATGCACTTTACTAACCCCATGCACTTTATATGCTCGAACTACAGTTCTTGAAGGGGGGCTGTATATTGCACTAGCACTTTATCTATCTTCTGCTGGGTATTTGCATATGCACTTTATCATTAATATATAACCTTGTGATAGCAATTTTTGACTATGTTGATGTGCACCTTGGTTATTATAATATAGGTATCCCTGTTTTTTATCGAATTTCAGGGTATAGGAGGGCAACATTAGGGTAGTCTGTTTGGTTATCATTCTATCTTTACTGGTAGTTTAGGGGAGACCTATATCTTATGGGATCTCCCTTGTTAATATCATCTGAGTGCGCCCATATTCCAAATCTTTTGATACAAAGTGGAATATGGTACATATATGTGTTTTTAATTAACTTTTTTGTCCGCTAGACTAGTATAACCCTGCCCAATTGTCTCTGACCTCATACTATTCATTACTTTTGTGAGGACAAGATAGGGAATCCTGAGGGACAGCCGTCGAGGAGTGGGGGCGCCAATCTCGTATCTAATTAGGGTGCCGACCTCCGCAGTAGGTAGCGGACAGGAGGGAGGTGTACTTATTAGGGTGAGAACTGTACCCTCCTCCATTTGTATGGTATTTTTGCACTGGGGTTTTTTGGATTTTTTAAGCTTATCTAATAAACTTGACTTTTAAAGGGTTATATTTTTTGGTCTTAGGTACGAGGGGACACGTGTTAATGAAGTGCCCCCTCTTTGCCACAGAAAAAACATGCCCCACCAGATTTACGAGTAAGGGACTCCCCTTTCACCTGAGTCATCCTGAGGTCTCTGAAGTTGTCCCAGGAGGTGCTGCCCCCATATAGACTTAGTATCATGAGACCTCTGACGGAACTGGTGAGCTATATGGATTACTAATCCCATCACAGACGTTAGAGAAGGAAGAGTCTTATACATGACAAAAGCCTCCTTAACTGTCTCTGAAACGCCCAGAAAAAAATTGGCTGTTGAGAGTTGGGTCATTCCACTGGCTGTCTACAGACCAGCACCAGAGTTCGGTGCAATAATCCTCTGCCGCTCGATTCCCCTGTTTAGGTGAATGGATCTTGGACTCGGCCAATGACACCTTATTGGGATCATCATAGATAAGATCAAGTGCCAAAAAAAAAAACATCCACCAAACCAAACATGGGAATCAAGGGGCAATGAAAAAACCCATGATTATGGATCACTGCTTAGCAGGGAAACATCTATCCCCGCCTGCTGTGCATCATTTGAAGAAGAGAGAAAATGCAGTCGTAAGTACAATTTACAGGCCTCCCAGAGACAAACTGACTGCAAACCTCATCAAATCGCCTTAGAGGAGGAAGTTTGGGCTCTGGAACACTGGCCACCAATCATGTCTGCACTATAGAGGGAGATTGGGTTTGCTGCTAAACCACCCCCTCAGCTCTATTACCTGGAGTGTTAATGCCTGCATTGTTTGGCTAGGCTGATGATAGAGTCCATGGGTATAATACTTTGGGCCGATAATAATGTCACAGGGTATTAAATGACTGCACAGGGGCTCCTAGACTGGCCCTCAGACTAGAGACCCTGCACTGTACCTTATCTCAAAGGCACGCTTGATGACAGCAAAGTTTGAGCCCCCAGCGTGACCATGATTCCTGTCTGAGCCCTGGTCTTAAACCCCCTCTTCCCCACCCAAGGGATGGACAAGGAAACTCAGTAACAAACACCAAGAAGACAATACAGACAAGGAAGAACTAAAACATGTACACATGCACTCAAACACGAAGGAGAGACTATACATGGACACAGGGAATAAAGAAAAAAGGAAGGAAATAAATGCACAACAAGGAAACTTCCACACCACTCAAAATAGCAGACCACAGGTCAACAAGAACTGGATCACCACAAAGACCGGAGTTGCTGGAGCTATGCTGAAGCTATTATCGGCTTAGAGAAGCAGGCTCCCATACATTAAATAGGAAGGAGACAGCCGTGGGTGGTAATCAGCAACCTGAGCTACCAGGAGCCGCACACCAAACCACAGGAATTAGCTCCTGCAGGACGGAGGAAAAATGATAATGAATCATCTGATGCTCTGGCTGGTTTCCTGTCAGACTCTACAATGTAAACAGAGTTTGAGGCAGTCATGGCACCCCGCAGGTGTGGTGCTGAACACCACCTGGCAAAGGCTCAGGCTGCAGCATTGGCACACCTGATGCAGACTTTGTCACAAGAGGTGTCGGATCTGCAATTTCAGGTGGTGCAACAACTGCAGAATATTGCGGGTCTGCTGGTCTCGGCTCACACACAGCCTGAACTCCAGATCACCGTCCCAGATAGGTTTTCTGGGGGGGTGATAAATTTGTGGTATTTCGAAAGGCCTATACTCAGGGAGGGAGGAACAGCAAGTGGGGATTGTAGACTTCCTGTTGTGGAAAGATCCTTAGTGGTGGGTTTTCTCTCTGCCAACTGATTCTCAGGTGATACTTTCGGTGGACGAGTTTTTTGTAGCTTTGCTCTGGTCTATGGTGATCCTGATGTCTCCTTGGCGGAATCTAATCTTAATAGTCTTCAGCAGGGAGTGTGGCCAGCTGAGGAGTACTGCTCTGAGTTCTGGAAATGGGTCACAGTTCTTTCAGGGTCTATCTGATAGGCTGAGTGATTTTCTCATTCAGTATGCTGCTCAGAAGTTACTGGAGGCTGACATATCCCTCACTACTAGGGTAGATGGATGACTCAGGGAAAGACCAACAGTAACCCAGTTTCCTGTAGTCCCTACCCAGGAAGAGGTTTCACTGGTGCAGTCTGATAAACACATGCTGTTGGAAGGTGCCTCCTCTCATTCTAGGTTGCTTGCAGTTGGATGGGAGCCTGTTTCTATTGCGGTGACAAGGGTCATTACATTGCAGTTTGTCAGTCTAAACCCAAAACCATAACTCTTCAAAAAAGATGCTTCCCAGATCATGGTGAGGAAGGCAACCTGGGTGTGGACATTTCTTCCGTTTTCCCCTCTTTTCTGGCTAAGAATTTTCAGGGACAAAAGGGGGAGACCACTCCCCCTCCTCAGGATGATGTTAGGTCTTGGCTTTCCCACAGTCCTGCTCCTAAGTGTAAGGTTCTAAAGTTGTTTTTTACACGTATACCCCAAGGTGTTATTCCACCTGAACCCCCCTGGCTATGTGAGGGATGACAATCTCGGTGTGAATATTTCCTCGGTAACACCGGTTTTCCCTACCAAACTCTCTAAGGCTTATTGGGAGGAAGCCGTGTTAACCTATTCACTCCTCAGTTTAATCCTAGGCCTTGGTTTAACCCATAGAGATGTGGCGGGAGGGAGGTGGTCCGGATTCCTTTGGGTATGGTTGTGCAGCCTAGTGGTGATTCCTCAGTTGTTTGTCCTTCCTAACTTCCAATAAACGCACGCATGGTAATAAATGGGCAGGATGGGTGTCCACAAAAACATCAAATGGAGGTGTGCATCTGGGGCTCTGGGCTCAAAGTTCCTTGGTTTATTGTTAACCCTCTGGCATTCAGCTGCAGCTACCTCCCAGTACTATATGCCCATAACAACTGATATATTCCCCTCATACTTTAAACATGCCTCCATCACATGCCTCCCTTGACTCTTCCTCTGTGTCAAATCCATATCCCTTCTCATCTATGTCCCAAAACTACTGGAACAACATGTCCATCTTTTTTTTTTATAAACTGTTTATTAACAAGATTTTCAAGTGAGTATCAAAATCAATTGCATAGACAGATATTGTTTTCAAATCTGAGGGAGATACAAGGAAAGGAGGGCCTAGGGAAGGCGGGAAGGGACATTTAACATCGTCCTTAAAAAGATCCCATGGTGTCCATATTTGTTGAAACCTTTCCAGCTATTTGTTTATACAAGCAGTAGGGTACTCCATCCGCTTTGTTTCTTGTATCCGTAGTTCCAGATCTTGAAGGATAGGCGGAAAAGTTTTTTTTCCAAAACGAGGCTATCAAGCACTTCGCCGAGTTCCATATGTGGAGAAGCAACCTGGCCGAGTTTTCTGAGGCCCCTAAAGGCGGTACATTAAGAAGGTAGCTGAACAGGTCTAGAGCAACCTCAAAGCCCAAAACCTCATGAACCAATTTCTCCACCCCTTTCCAACATGTCCATCTTGAACTGTTCTCCCAACTATTTTCCTGCTCCCTCTTTAACTGGCTACAATCTGGCTTCCAACCTCACCATTCCACTGAAAATAGCCCTAACCAAAGTCACTAATGACCTTCTAACAACCAAAGCCAAGCAACACTTCTCTATCGTCCTCCTCCTCCTGGACCTGTCTTCTGCTTTTCACACAGTGGACCATTCCTTTCTACTACAAATTCTCTTATCCCTGGGCATCAGACATAGCATTATCCTGGATCTCCTCATACCTCATCGACCAAACTTTCAGCATCTCCCACACTCACACCACTTCCTCATCTCACCTCATATCTGTTCTTGGATTCCTGCTGTTCTCCATCAACACCTTTGGTCTGGGACAGCTCATAGAGGCCCACGGCCTCCAGAATCTCACAATGTCTCTCTGCTATTTCATCCTTTTTCTCTGCTCGACTTCTAAAATTTAACATGACACAACAGAATTGATTATTTTTCCTACTCCTCACCCAACTAACCCAACAGACCTATCCATCAATGTCAATGGCTGCTCACTTTCCCCACATGCTTGCTGCCTGGGGGTGACCCTCGACTTTACTCTCTACTTCAAGCCACACATCCAAACCTTATTCACCTCCTGCCATCTCTAACTCAAAAATATCTCCCAGATTTGTACATTCTCTTCCCATGAAGCTGCAAAAGCACTAGTGCATGCCCTCATTATCTCCCGGCTGGACTACTGCAAACCCCCGCTCTGTGGTCCCCCTTCAAACAGTCCCGCACCCCATCAATCTATTCTAAACTATGCTGCCTGAATACTCCACCTGTCCCACCCGGCTACTCCCCAACTTCCTCTCTCTGCCAATCCCTTCACAGGCTTCCCATTGCCCAATGACTCCAGTTCAAAACCCTAACCATAACATACAAAGCCATCCACAGCCTGTGTCCTTAATACATCTGTAACCTAGTCTCTCAGTACTTACCTGCACGTAACCTCCTATCCACAAAATCTCCTTCTCTACTCCCCTTGCATCTCCTCTTCCCACATCCGCATCCAAGATTTCTCCCGTGCATCCCCCTTACTCTGGAACGCTCTGCCACAACATATCAGAATCTCACCTACCTTGAAAAGCATCAAAAAGAACCTGAATACCCACCTCTTCCGCCAAGCCTACAACCTCCAGTAACCCTCAGTCCTCCATAGCGCCGCACGATCATCTCTACACTCACCTACTGTTTCCTCACCCATCCCTTGAAGACTGTAAGCCCCACAGTCCTCTCTCCTTCTGTACCTGTCTTTGCCTTGTATTGTTTATGATTATTGTACTTGTCTCTATTATGGTAGCCCATGAAAGCTGAAAAATGTATCAAATTCACTTATGGTAACAGTAAAATTATGTGTATTTAATCACTTGAAAAAAGTACTTCAATAATTGTTGTTTAAAGTATTTGTTTCATCTGGCTACTAAATGTCATAGGTTTGAGTGCTATAATCCCAAGGCCAAAATACAAACTGTCACGTATGTAATACATTTAGGTACAAATGAACAGATCGTTTCGCACAACCACGGTCCCTAATCCTAGTCAGTACTTTCTGGCCGTAGACAGGAGCGGCACAAATTTCCTTTGCCTCTCGGATCCTAGGCTCGGCTTTGATCACTAGAGATGGCAAGACGTGAGCTGTGCACAGTATGCCACATAACTGATATCACACGCAGCAGCCAAGTCACACGTTGAGTTGGGTAACCTGGAAGCTTAGGAAATTCATGAAAAGACATCCTAATGAGACAACACCTACAACATTTACTGTCATAGTTTCATAGTGTTTAAGGTTGAAGGTAGACTTAAGCCCATCGAGTTCAACCCATGATCTAACCTAACATGTTGATCCAGAGGAAGGCAAAAAACCCCATGAGGCAGACAGTAAAGGCCCCGTTACATGCAACAACATCGCTAACGAGATGAGGTTGGGGTCACGGAATTCATGACGCACATCTGGCCTCGTTAACGACGTCGCTGCATGTGACACGTACGAACGACCGCTAACGATCACAAATACTCACCTAATCGTTGACCGTTGACACGTCGTTCAAATCCCAAATATCGTTGATGGTGCTGGACACAGGTTGTTCGTCGTTCCTGAAGTAGCACACATCGCTACGTGTGACACCCAGGAACGAAGAACAACACCGTACCTGCGTCCTCCAGCAACGAGGTGGGCATGACTTTCCTTTGGCTGCTCTCCGCCCCTCCGCTTCTATTGGACGCTTGCTGTATGACGCCGCACGAACCGCCCCCTTAGAAAGGAGGCTGTTTGCTGCCCACAGCGATGTTGCTAGGAAGGTAAGTATACTGTGATGGGTACTAGCGATATTGTGTGCCACGGGCAGCGATTTGCCCTTGACACACAAACGACGGGAGCGGGTGCTTTCACGAGCGACATCGCTAGCGATGTCGCTGCGTGTAAAGCCCCTTTAGTGCCACATTAGAGGAAAAAATTCCTTCCTGACTCCACATACGGCAATGAGACTAGTTCACTGGATCAATGCCCCATCACAGAATCTAGTGCACATATCCAAAGAATATAAAATCTAGTATTCTTGAATTTTTATTTTTTTTTCACTTGCTTTTTTCTGTTTCTATTTATTTGTTCCACTTGACTTAGTGGGGTTTATAAAAATCTTTGCAAATTGGCCATTTGTTTTGACCGATCCTAATATAGCTTTACTTTTAGCGTCACATGGGTTTGAGGAAGTAACTTCTGCACATTTGCTCAATGTCCTATACATATCTAAAGCATACGGTATTAGCATCTTTCCTAAAAAATACATCAGAGCCATTCAAACCAATAGCACCTTTGGAACAGTAATAACTACAAATCTGTTAACAGCTGCTTGTTGATGGATATTATTTTCTACTTTACAAGTAATGAACAAACCAAAAATAAGTGAAATTGTTAAATAAAAAATTTGTTACAAAGACTGAGCGTATTCTAGTATCACATTAAAATATGAATACTTCTTTACTGAGAATACCATTTAGTTTGCAGTTTCTTTGCAGAGCAGTCATTTTGATTACAACAGCCTTTATTTGTGTTGTATATTTTTCTTTTCTTCAGTATGAATGTGTGTAATACATCCAGTGCCATGTGATTGAGTGCTTCAGATGACATTGTAATTGATTATTCCGAACTTTCAATAAAATTATATCATTTGAAAGAAAAGCTAAACATGAAATCTCCGCTAATGAAAAATATGGCAACATTTCAATTTGATTCTACAATAGAAAAAGTATCTAGATGGAGTATTTTAATATGTGCAAAAAGCAAGTAAAATAAATAAAATGCGTTTTACGATTCTCTAACTTCCATTTGCTCAATTTAAATTCTGTAAGTCTCGTCTTTAAAAGGCTATCTTGTTCCATTGGGAAAGTAATGTAATTTGATAGGCTAAAGTGTAACTCAGTGCTGAACCATTCTTAGTGATAATGTTGTGTCTTGGCATTGTGAGCAAATACCAGATAAAATGAATCATCCTATTCCGCTACTAACCCAAAATGAATCCACATTTATTAATTAAAAATGATTAAAAAAAAAATGAAAAGAAAAACCATTATATGTTCAAGTGTTATTCCTAGCTCAGCTGTTCATAACTCTATCCTGACTCTGAGCATTGGAGGTAGAGTTCCGGAACTACTGTAGAAGTAAGAGTCATAGAATCAGCATTGTCTGCATTGTATACACTGTTTTCCTAACTCAAGAATAGCTGTGCAGTTTCTGTAAATCCCATTTATGTCAATAGGAGCTACGGAAACATTGGATCTCAGACACTCTCAGCTGTTTCACTATCTTCACATTAAGTGGCCATTAACTTGACCTCAAGATGGAGCTTTGGACATATGGGATAATAACCCTTTAAAGAGTACCTGTCACCAGGTCAAAAGTGTCAGTATTTTCTTTTGTTATTCTTGCTGCACATATGCCAAGAGTTTGTGGCTCAAAGGGTAATACATTGCAGACTAAATACACCCCTCCCCCCCCCAAAGATTCATGTGGACACAAGTACCTTGGTGAAGGCCATAAAAATGTAGCTAAACAAAAGTCCCATATACACTGTCGAGGCTCTATATCTCACCATCCACTACAGCTTTGAGTATGAGCCTATATTCGTTTTATATATAGTTACATAGTTACTTAGGTTGAAAAAAGACCTAGGTCCATCTAGTTCAACCTTCCCCCACCAGTTCTACATTTAGTCACTAAGTCATTTATAACCAACAATGTTTTGTGTACTGAGGAAATCATCCAGCCCTTTTTTAAAAGCTGTTATAGTATCTGCCATTACTACCTCTTGTGGTAGGGCATTCCACAGTCTGACCGCTCTAACTGTAAAGAACCCTTTCCTATTTAGGTGTCGGAATCGCTTTTCTTCCACTCGCAGTGAGTGCCCCCTGGTCCTTAGTATTGTTTTCGGAAGAAATAAGTTATGTGCCAGTCCTTTATATTGACCACACATGTATTTATACATATAAATGAGATCTCCTCTGAGACGTCTTTTTTCTAAGCTAAACATATCTAACTTTTTCAATCTGCCATCATATGGGAGGCCTTCCATTCCTTGTAATAGTCTAGTTGCCCGCCTTTGAACTGACTCTAACTTCTGAATGTCCTTTTTAAAATGTGGAGCCCAAAACTGGATCCCGTATTCCAGATGTGGCCTTACAAGTGATTTATAGAGGGGTAACAATACGTTGGGATCACGGGATCTAATCTCTCTTTTTATACACCCTAGAATCTTGTTTGCTTTAGCAGCTGCTGCCTGACATTGAGTGCTGCTGCTCAGCTTATTTGTAATGAGAATACCCAAGTCCTTCTCCTGTTCTGTAGTCCCGAGTTTACTTCCATTTAATGTATACGCAGCTATAGGATTACTCCGTCCTAGGTGCATTACTTTACATTTATCAACATTAAATCTCATTTGCCAAGTATCTGCCCATTCTGACATCTTATCCAGATCTTTTTGTAATATTGTACTATCCAGGTCGGTTTTTAATATCCTACATAGTTTGGTGTCATCGGCAAAGACTGACACTGTACTATCATCCCATCCACAAGGTCATTAATATAGAGAGTAAAAAGAATTGGTCCTAGCACAGATCCCTGCGGCACCCCACTGCTGACTATAGCCCATTTAGAGAATGTAGCATTTATGACTACTCTTTGTTTCCTATCTTTTAGCCAATTCCTTACCCAGTTGCATATTGTGTCCCCTAGTCCTTGCTTCTGGAGCTTTAGTATAAGGCTATTATGTGGTACAGTATCAAATGCCTTTGCAAAGTCCAAATAAATCACATCAGCTGCATTACCAATATCCAGGTTTGCACTTACCCCCTCATAGAACCCCAACAGGTTGGTTAGACACGACTTATCTTTCATGAATCCATGCTGTTTGTCAGTTATCATATTATTTTCTGCAATATATTTTTGCATGTCATCCCTTAAAATGCCCTCAAAAACTTTGCATACTACTGATGTCAGGCTTACTGGACGGTAGTTGCCTGGATCTACCCTCTTACCTTTCTTAAATATCGGTACCACATCAGCAATCCTCCAATCCTGAGGCACCAACCCTGTTACAAGTGAGTCTAAAAAGATGAGATACAGCGGTCTGTCGATTACGGAGCTCAATTCCCTCAATATTCGTGGATGAATGCCATCTGGCCCTGGGGATTTGTCAATGTTTAATTTACTCAGACGTAGGCGTACTTCATCTTGTGTTAAATTAATTATATCAGGTGGTGGACTTTGATTTTTCACTTGTTGAATGATCCCTGGTACAGTCAGTTCCTTGGTGAATACAGATGAGAAATGCCTATTTAATATCTCAGTTTTTTGTTTGTCCTCTATAACTAACTTGTTATTATATTTTAAGGGTCCGATACTATCCTTTGTTTTCCTTTTGGCATTAATGTATTTATAAAAGATTTTGGGATTTATTTTAATGTCATTGGCGATTTTTGTTTCAGTAGCTAGTTTTGCTTGTTTGATTTCTTTTTTGCATTGCCTATTGATATCTTTATACTCCTGCAATGCTATTTCTGTATTCTCAGCCTTTAAGATGTTAAACGCCCTTTGTTTTTGTTTTATTATACTTTGTACAGTCTTATTTATCCATAGTGGTTTCTTTTTATTCCTGGACATTTTATTACCAGAGGGTATAAGTTTTTTACAGGACTCTAGCAGTATATCCTTAAACTTACCCCATTTATGTTCGGTATCCCCAGTTACCATGACTCTGTCCCAATCTACACATTTAAGCTCTTCCCTTAATTTGTTGAAATCAGCTTTCCTAAAATTCCAGGTTTTAGCATTCCCCCTTTGAAATGTTCTATTGAATATTATGTCGAAGCTTACCATATTATGATCGCTGGTGCCCAAGTGCTCCCGGACCTGTAGATTTGAAATTGTATCCGGTCTATTTGACAGGACCAGATCTAGCAAATTATCTCCCCTGGTCGGTTCATCTACCATCTGAGAGAGGAAATGGTCCTGAATGGTAGATAAGAACTTACAGCTTTTAGCAGAACCAGAAGATTCTATGTCCCACTGTATGTCTGGATAGTTGAAATCCCCCATAATAAGAACCCGATTATTATTATTAGCTGCCTTTTCAATTTGTTCCAGCATTTCACCCTCTATTTGTTCAGGTATGTTAGGAGGCTTATAGCAAACTCCAATTAGCATTTTTCCATTATTCCCCTCCCCATGTACATTTACCCATACTGACTCTACATTGTTGCTGTTCCCCTCAATGTCATCATACAACACAGGTTTTAGGTTAGATTTGATAAATATACACACCCCACCACCTTTTTGGCCTTTCCTGTCCTTCCTAAATGTACTATAACCCTGTATGTTTGTCACCCAGTCATGGCTTTCATCCAGCCAGGTTTCCGTAATGCCCACCACATCATAATCCATGGTTGACATAAGAGTCTCCAATTCATTCATTTTGTTTGCAAGACTTCTTGCATTTGCCAGTAGACATTTAATCCTATTAACACCTTTATTACTCCTAGCCTCCCTACGTTCCTTGTATGTCCCATCCCCCCCTAATCCTTCATTGACCCCTACCGTCTCCCTGTCTCTATCTGCTCTATCTATCCCCTTATTTGCTCCACTACCCTCCCTCCCCCCCGATCCTAGTTTAAAAGCTCCTCCATCCGTCTGACCATTAGATGTAATTAAACAAGGCACTCCTGAACTTAAAAGTGATGCAAGTTTATTAAATGTGCATGAAAAAACGTTTTCGGTCCACAACGGACCTTCTTCAGTTGCACATTGGTGGAGTGGACTGGAGGCATAGGATGGTGTGAGGCGCGGTATCCACCATCCTATGCCTCCAGTCCACTCCACCAATGTGTAACTGAAGAAGGTCCGTTGTGGACCGAAAACGTTTTTTTTATGCACATTTAATAAACTTGTATCACTTTCAAGTTCGGGAGTGCCGTGTTTAATTACATTGTATGGCTTTGGAACCTGAAGAGCACCCCTATCTCTCTTGATATCCCTTCAAGGAAGTGCCATTTCTTCTTTCTACGTTCGTTTTATAGACAATCATGTTGGCTGTCTCATACATAGATTTGACTTGGTCATTTAGCATATGATAAGTTATGTAGATTCTTATCATGCCACTGCATTGTAACTGTTTTGTTCCTGGTGTTTGAAAACTCTTTTTCTTCCTATACACTACAAATTACAACCTGTTCTCACATTCCCTAATAGCTCAATGTGTTATTAGGTTGATTCCCAAGTGAAAGTCATGGGTTTGATTCGAGGACTAGCAATGAAGAAGATTTCTCAAGAAAAGAGAAACAGCATCATTCAGCTCATTGATAGCGGTCTCTTGGGCAAGAAAATTGTCAAACTGCATCATGTTTGTGCCATGACAGTTGGAAGAATAGAAAATGAAGTCTATCCATCCATTCAAAAGCCAAAAAGAGGACTTTCAAGGCAAAATATCAGAGTTAACAAGTCGGCTCATCACAAGATCTATCAGTTCTGACGAGACAAACACGGCAGTGGAATTGTCTTGTATGCTTCATAATAGTGAGATCAAAAATGTCCATGGAAGTGCTATGTGATGGACGTTACACAGGTTTTGAATTGTAGCCCTAATAAAGGAGAAGCCTCGACTTCAATATCATAAGAAGCATATGCTCTAGTTTTCCAAAACATGGAGAGTAGAAGATTGAAAACAGGTGATTTGGAGTGATGAGATTAAAATCAATAGACTCAGTTCTGATGGGGGCAAATGGGTCTGGAAGAAACAAGGGAAAAATGGGCTAGAACTGTCAAGTTTGGTGAGGCAGCCTGATGCTATGGGGTTGTTTCACAGCCAAAGGCATTGGATACTTGACCAGGATCAGTGGTGGTCTCAATGCTGAAATATATGTGAGTATCCAAAAAGATGAGTTACTTAATATATTCAAATAGTATGGATATGAAAAGGATGACATGGTGTTCCTGCAGGACAGCAGCCTGAAGCAAACATCAAGATAGGTGAAAAAATGGTTCAACGACAACGAAGTAGTCCCAAGACTTAAACCCAATTGTACATTTGTGTAGAGTTAAGAAAAAAGCTGTAATATTACCTTAGTGAGTCGACCAGTATGCAGCAACACTGGGAAAGTGTAGAAAAGACCTAGGATTGGGTTTTGGTGGAGACATGCTTGAATCGATTGACAGCATGCGGAGATTGATTCAGGCAGTGTTTAAAGCAAAAGTCTGATTTACAAAATATTAAAAAGTAATAAAAATTTTAAATTTGTATTTTTAGAAGCAAAACAGAAAAAATACAGGGAAATTACAAGAATCTGAATAACTAATCATATGCTAAATAGTTGCAAGTCAAATTTATATATGATATAGCAAAGATGATTGTCTATAAAATGAAGGTAGTCGCATGCTCAAAGCTGTAGTGGATAGTGAGATATGGAGCGTGAAAGTCAAAAGTTCAAAACATTGTTACACTTTTGCTCATCAGTGTATCTGGAACAGTATAAAGAACTCTAAATAAACAAAAACCAGCATAGTCAGAGGAACAGCAGAAAAAAAAATAAGCGCAAAGACTAGACACATATGACCTGGTGACAAATTACATAATTCACATGTTAGCCCATTCTAGTCAATTGTTAGTATGGGCTACAGACTGAAGATATACAGCTTCTGAGACCTGTGTGTCAACTGAGCTATATCACACATACTTCAGTTAGTGTCCTGATGTGTGAGGAAATATATCTCATTCTCGCTGAGCACAAAAGGAGTTATGTCCAGTTTCATCCTCAATGATTATTTATTTTTCAGTTTGAGGCTTCCTGTCAAGTAGCAATGTGAACTACAAGAGTAAGGCGGGCGATAGCACCCGCCCCCGTCGCACATGCGGTATGTGGTGATTGAAGCCGTAGCAAACAGTATCGCTACGGCAGTTTCACACGCACATACCTGCTCGGCGACATCACTGTGACTGCCGAACAATCCCTCCTTCAAGGGGGAGGTGCATTCGGCGTCACAGCGACATCACCGTGACGTTACTAATCGGCCGGCCAATAGAAGCGGAGGGGTGGAGATGAGCGGGACATAACATCCCACCCACCTTCTCCCTTCCGCATTGCCGTCGGGATGCAGGTAAGGACATGTTTGTCGTTCCTGCGGTTTTACACACAGCGATATGTGGAGCTGCAGGAACGACAAACAACATCGTACCTGCAGTCGAACCGACATTATGGAAATGAACGACGATACACAGATCAGTGATATTGTAAGCTTCTGTGCCCGTTCATCGTCGCACCTAGGATTTACACGTTGTGATGTCGCTACCATCGCTGGATGTGCGTCACTAACGACGTGACCCCGACGATATATCGGTAGCGATGTCACAACATGTAAAGCCCCCCTTAGGGACTAGCCTCAATTTATTTTTATCTTAGGTTTTGTCAGGTGTATTTGTATTTCTGTATCAAAATCATTTTGTCCCAAAGCTCCTGAGAGCACCTTTTTCTAGAGCTGCCTTACACAGAAGGACGGCCTTTCCTAACGCTTCTCCTGCTTGCACCTGGGAGTACAATCACATAGATGTGACCACGACTGCATGTGTTTGAATTGCAACCAGATAATGACTTAAACATTGTTCCAAGGACTATCCACAGCCTGGAGCCTACTGTAGGGTATTCACCGCCTCCAGGATCGGACTGGGGTGTCTGGGGCCCACCAGAGTAATTGACTTCAGGGGCCCACCCTACAGCGATATGCAAATACCTGTTAGCCATTATCCCCATTATAGTGGAGCATTGACTGAAACACAGGCGGCTCCTGCACATCTCCTGTGCACACATAATTACTGATAATTACTGATGTACAATTACAGTAATTTGCAGTAAGGGGGATTTTTGGTGAAAACAAGTTATCACTGATCCACAGTTTAGATAGGTGATCACTAAGGATCAGGGGACGAGTCAGACTTTCAAGGGGATAAAAGTTGCACGATCAGTGCAGGTCCCAGAAATCGGTTCCCACTGATAAATAAGTTATCACTTATCTTTAGACCACGTTCACACATTCAGTATTTGGTTAGTATGTTACACTCAACATGGGCACATGGCCTTAGAATTACTTAGCATATTTGCTACAGTGTAATAGTCACAGGACAGGGAGGGGTTAAACATTCAATTATTTAATCTCTACTGGAAATAATCTTCCCTTTATTGATAGAGAGAAAAAGTGACCTCCAGACACAACACAATCCCCTATACCAAGACCAATAATACCACGTACAAGGGAGAAATACCGCCACACCATGACCAATAACATATTACCACCATTCTGATCTGGCTTATATATCCTGAGTCATATTGCAAAGGATTGTTGAAAATCCACTTGTGACTTTTAGGATCGCTACTTCCAATAGGTGGCGCTGTGCTAGAGTTTGTCTCCTTTACTGGAGAGACAATTTGAATACCACCATATAGTAACCGAATACAACCACATACAAGAAAGAAATACTGAAATACTACCACACCATAATAAGAGCACATAATGATCGAAAATTACCACATACAAGAGAGAAATACCTCAGTACTATGACCAGACCACATAAATGACCAAGTAATACCACATACAACAGAGAAATACCACCACACCGTGACCAGACCACATATTACCATCATGAATAAAAAGCACTATACTAATAACACTAATATTACCATCACTGCCATTATACACAGGAGGTCTGTATATAGTGGCAGTGTACAGGTAAAACAGTGATCATTAGTGACATTAATTAGTGACATTATGCACAGGAGCTGTGTATATAGTGTATAGTGTGTGTGTACATGTAATACACTGACTTACTAGTGATGTCTCTAGCTGAAGTTACTCATCTTTGCTTTTCTTTGCTTTTCCTCTTCATCCGGTGCTGACCGTCATCACTTCTTCCTGCCATGACGCGACTCATAACACACAGTCACCCATAGCTGATCACTCCCAGAGCACATTCCACACTTTTCCCCCAAGTTCTACACTATGTCAGACTTTTGTACCCCCATGGAAGACAGTATCTTCAAAATTAAATTATATTACAGCAGTAATACTGTCCCCTAATGTGCCCCTACAGTAATTATCTCTACTATTTGCCACCAAAAACCAATAATGCATGTTCCTCGTTCTGACCCATATTGTAATAATATTTCCCATCCTGGCCCCCTTTATTTAATAAAGTACCCATCCTGGCTGCCTTTATTTAATAAAGTCTCCCATCGTGGGCCCCTATGTTCCCTCTAAAGGCCCCGTTACACGCAGCGACATATCTAACGACATATCGCCGGGGTCACAGATTCCGTAATGCACATCCAGCATCGTTAGCTACGTTGTTGCATGTGACACGTACGAGCGACCGCTAACGATGGAAATTCTCACCAAATCTTACATCGTTGACACGTCGTTCATTTTCTAAAAATCGTTGATCGTTGAGGACGCAGGTTGTTCGTCGTTCCCGAGGCAGCACACATCGCAACGTGTGACACCTCGGGAACGACGAACTACAGCTTACCTGCGGCCGCCGGCAATGCGTAAGGAAGGAGGTGGGCGGGATGTTATGGCCGCTCATATCTGTTCCTCCGCTTCTGTTGGGCGGCCGCTTAGTGACGCCACTGTGACGCCGCACGAACCGCCCCCTTAGAAAGGAGGCAGTTCACCGGCCACAGCGACGTCGCTAGGCAGGTAAGTCCGTGTGACGGCTCCAAACGATATTGTGCGCCACGGGCAGCAATTTGCCCATGACTAGAGTTGAGTGCGGTTCGTGGTTTTCCAGTTTGCGGTTCGAGTGATTTTGGGGGCTGTTCTAGATTGAACTAGAACGCAAGCTTTTTGCTAAAGCTCGATAGTTCTAGTTACGTTCGAGAACGGTTCTAGCAGCAAAAAGCCAAGCTAATTACTAGCTGGCTTTCCGCTGTAATAGTGTAAGTCACTCTGTGACTCACACTATTAAGAAATTTCAGCGTATAGTGTGTGGGAACAGCGCATTCAGATCACTGCTGCTGGGATAATGGCGATCGTAATTTTTTTTTTTCCTTGTCTTCCTTCCCTAAGCGCACGCGTAAAGTGGGGTGGGCCAGCATGTCAGCCAATCCCAGACACACACACAGCTAAGTGGACTTTTAGGTAGAGAAGCAACGGCATGTGTGATAGGATGTCCATATCACATGTCCCTGCATTAAAAAAACGGGTATCTGCCCGTCAGGACGCCATTATCTGCCTTCTGCGTCTGGGTGTCAGTCACCGCAGGTGCAACTCCTGTCTCCGATACTGCTGTGTACGCTCCACACACAGCATTACATACAGAATAGGGATAGAAGTTTCTTTTAGCCCTTGTAAGGGCTAATAACAGCAGGCTCAGGGCCATAGGTGACAGTCAGGTCCGTGGAAAGAGATTTTAACAGCTACAGATAAGAGCGTCTGTAAAGCTAAGGTCAGGGGCTTCCTCGCTGCATTTCACCATTAGGAGGGATATAAAGTGAGGCTTCCTTTCCTCTACACAGACCCACAACCCTGCCACTGTACCCTCCTGCCCTTTGCACACTCAAGCTCATTGTTACTAAGCCATTATACTAGCAAACACTGAGAAAACCTAGTGGCATCCTAAAAGTGGCTTTTGGACGTCCATTAGTGTCCCACTAGTGCAAATCTATTTGCAGCACCACTGCATTGCACACTCAAACTCATTGTTACTAAGCCATTATACTAGCAAACACTGAGGAAACTTAGTGGCATCCTAAAAGTGGCTGTTGAACTTCCATTAGTGTCCCACTAGTGCAAATCTATTTGCAGCATCACTGCATTGCACATTCAAACTCATTGTTACTAAGCCATTATACTAGCAAACAGTGAGGAAACTTAGTGGCATCCTAAAAGTGGCTGTTGGACTTCCATTATTGTCCCACTAGCGCAAAGCTATTTGCAGCACCACTGCATTGCAGACTCAAACTCATTGCTACTAAGCCATTATACTAGCAAACAGTGAGAAAACTTAGTGGCATCCTAAAAGTGGCTGTTGTACTCCATTTGTGCCCCACTGGTGCCAAGCTATTTGCAGCACCACTGCATTGCATACTCAAACTCATTTTTACTAAGCCATTCTAATAGCAAACTATGCTGCCAGTTTAAGGGCAGTAGTTGCATTGTCAGGGATAGTTATTGTTGTTTATTCTGCTGTTAATAAAGCTAGACCACCGCCTTAATCTACACCACCTCTCAATTTTTACTACCACATTTTAAGTGCACAATCTTGTCGCAATCAAAATGAGTGGCAAAAGGACAGATGCTGGTGGAAAGGGGAAGAGGCGTGTTGGAAAAGGAAAAAAAGGGTTTGTCCTTGGGGAAGGTGGCAAAGCTCCATTAACATCTGCTGAAGATAGACCATCTTCCAGCAAAAGTAAGATGTCTACTACTTACCGTGGACAATCCGATGTGCTCCCTTTTTTACGGACACGAACAACTGGTACAAAGGTAGATGATGGCCAAAAAAAGAAAATGCTTGAATGGATCTCAAGTGGTCCAACAAGTGCCCTCTCCGCCACCTCAACTACCGCATCCAAAAAACACCAGTCCTCTGAGTTGTCATCTCAATCACACTTGCTTTCTCCCAGCTCTGAAGTCTCCATCCACCCTGCACAGTATGGTGGAACTGAGATGGCTGAGTTTGCAGAGCTGTTCAGTCACACTATAGCCTGGGAATCAGAGGTCTGCTCCCAAGCTACAGTGAGTACAGACCAGGAAATGGTCTGCAGTGATGCCCAGAACCTTTGTGACTCTGATTCACGCCGTGAGGACCAAGTTTCTGAGCATAATGTTGACCCTTATTCACAAACTGTAACACCTGTTGTTATAGACAATGAGGAACATACTGATGACGATGAGACGGAGATACCAAATTGGGATGACAACTTAAATATTGGTTCACGTCAGGAAGAGGCTCGGTCTGAGGGTGAGGGGAGTGCAAACACAACGCTTGATGAGGAAGTTCTAGATCCCACCTACTGTCAACCCACAGTCAGGCACTCGAGGAGGTCAACAGAAGTGGTGTAGGAGGATGCTACTGACGACCAAGTTACCTTGTGCCTTCCTGGACAGAGGAGTAGTACTGGTAGCACGTCTACAACTGCATCCTCAGCCACCACTCTGCCTCTGAGCACTAGTCGGGGGGGGCTCAGCAGGTCGCATGCCCTCTAAGCCTTGCCTAGCCTGGACCTTTTTTGACATAGAAAAAGATCGCCCAAATCATGTGATATGTAAAATTTGTCGTGATTCTGTTAGTAGAGGGCAAAACCTCAGGAGTTTGACAACTTCTTCCATGAATCGTCACATGAATAAATATCATATGTCCCAGTGGGAAGCTCACCGTGCTGCAATGCGGTCTAGCGGAGCAAACCATCCACCGCCTGCCCCTTCAAGTGCATCCGTGCGCTCTTCATCTTCTAGGACTGTGGGGACAGCTGTCACACCTGGTTTTCCAAGCACAACTTCCACCACTGTAAACACAACAGGCAGTTTGCTTGGAAGGTCGTCATTTGGTTTGGAAGGGGAAACAAGTGCGTGTGTACAGCTCTCTCAGACATCGATAGCATCAACGTTGGATGAAGGCAACATCATGTCTATGCCTGCACTTTCCTCACAAACCTGCATTTTTTCAGGGACACCCTACTCACCATTGTCTACACACAGCAGCCAGATCTCTGTCCCTCAGATGTGGACAAATAAAAGGCCATTTCCTGCGACCCATGACAAAGCTAAGAGGTTGACTTTATCCCTCTGTAAGCTCTTGGCTACCGAAATGCTGCCTTTCCGCCTGGTGGACACACAGGATTTTAGAGACCTTATGTCTGTCGCTGTGCCCCAGTACCAGATGCCCAGTCACCACTACCTCTCTAAGAAAGGTGTGCCTGTGCTACATCAGCATGTCGCACACAACATCACCGCTTCCTTGAGAAACTCTGTGTGTGAACGGGTGCATTTCACCACTGATACTTGGACCAGTAAGCATGGACAGGGACGTTACATGTCGCTGACTGGCCACTGGGTAACTATGGTGATAGATGGTGAAGGGTCTGCTGCACAAGTCTTGCCGTCCCCACGACTTGTGTGTCAATCCTCTGTCTGTCCAAGTTCCACCACTGCTTCTGCCTCCTCAACCTCGTCTGGGTCCTCCACCTCCGCCCCAAGCCTGCCTGGTCAGGCCACCAGCATTCTAACTGCGCAGACGGAATCACGCACCCCTCATTACTATGCTGGCAGCAGAGCGCAACGGCATCAGGTGGTCTTTAGCTTGAAATGTCTTGGAAATAAGAGTCACACAGCGGCTGAATTGTGGGTAGCTCTGGAGACTGAGTTTGGTAAATGGTTGTCTCCACTCAACCTGCAGCCTGGTAAGGCCGTGTGCGACAATGCTGCAAACCTGGGTGCGGCCCTTCACCTGGGCAAGGTGACACACATGCCTTGTATGGCTCACGTGTTGAACCTTGTTGTCCAGCAATTTTTAACACACTATCCCGGCCTAGATGGCCTTCTGAACAGGGCACGAAAACTGTCTGCTCACTTCCGCCGTTCAACCGCCGCTGCTGAGCGACTTGCATCGCTCCAGAAGTCTTTCAGCCTGCCGGTTCATCGCCTGAAATGCGATGTGCCGACACGCTGGAATTCGACTCTCCACATGTTACAGCGACTGTGGCAGCACCGCCGAGCCCTGGTGCAATACGTCATGACGTATAGCCTGGGCCAACGAGATGCAGAGGTGGGGCAGATCACCCTGATGGAGTGGTCTCAGATCAAGGACCTATGCACCCTTCTGCACAGTTTCGACATGGCGACGAATATGTTTACCTCTGATAATGCCATTATCAGCATGACAATTCCAGTCATTTACATGCTGGAGCACACGCTAAACACTATTCGGATTCAGGGGGTGGGACAACAGGAAGGGGAGGAACTACAGGAGGATTCATATGCGAAAGAGACAACAACATCACCGAGGTCCAGACGTTCATCATCACCAACGCGGCAGGCATGGGACCATGGGGGACAGGGATCAACAAGGGAGCATGGTAGCAAGCGAAATGTTGAAGAAGATGCAGGAGAACATGAAGAAATGGAGGACGAACTGTCCATGGACATGGAAGACTCAGCGGATGAGGGAGACCTTGGTCAAAATTCAGTTGAAAGAGGTTGGGGGGAGATGTCAGAGGAAGAAAGAACGGTTAGCACCTCTATGCCACAAACACAGCGTGGACTTGGTCCGCATGGGTGTGCCAGACACATGAGCGCCTTCTTGCTGCACTACCTCCAACATGACCCTCGTATTGTCAAAATTAGAAGTGATGATGACTACTGGCTTGCCACACTATTAGATCCCCGGTACAAGTCCAAATTTTGTGACATAATTCCAGCCATAGAAAGGGACGCACGTATGCAGGAGTATCAGCAAAAGCTGTTACTCGATCTTAGCTCGGCTTTTCCACCAAACAACCGTGGTGCAGGGAGTGAATCTCCCAGGAGTATCTCCAAATGAACATCGATGCCATGACTTTGCAAATGGAGCCTTGCTCATTTTGGGCTTCAAATCTTGAAAAATGGCCAGAGCTCTCCACTTACGCCTTTGAGATTTTGTCGTGTCCAGCTGCCAGCCTTGTCTCTGAACGTGTCTTCAGTGCTGCTGGGTGTGTGCTGACAGATAAGCGCACACGTCTGTCCAGTGACAATGTGGACAGACTAAGATTCATCAAAATGAACAAGTCATGGATCCACAAGGAATTTACTACCCCTGTGTCATCCTGGGGAGAGTAAATGCTTGTGGATTTGGAATGTTCTTGATGCAAATCTACCTGTGAAGTGTACAACTGGGGTACAAGTGCTGCCACTGAAGGGGAGGGTGTGTGTGTGTGTGGCCCAATTTTTGGAAAAAAGGGAGACTCCGCTTGGAGTAACCCTTGCTTGCAGTGTTTTTAAAAATGATCCAAGATGAACAGAGCTGGGATCAGGAGAAAGACTTAGCTACCTATCCCGGTGTCATCCTGGGGACGGTTAAGTATGGCGTGTTTTTGAATGTGCTTGATGCACATCTACCTGTGAAGTGTACAACTGGGGCACAAGTGCTGCCACTGAAGGGGTGGGTGTGTGTGTGGCCCAATTTTTGGAAAAAAGGGAGACTCCGCTTGGAGTAACCTTGCGGTGTTTTACATGATTTTAGAAGGCCATGCCATGCCTATATCTGTGTCTCATCCTCTTTTCCTTGTAACGCTGTTTTGTTTTCACATGAGAATTTGTTCTTGTCACTTTCCCATGTGTTTGTGTTGTGTTGTGAGTTGTTTGTCACCTTTTGGATACCTTTGAGGGTGTTTTCTAGGTGTTTTTATGTGTTTGTGATTGCCTCCCATTGTTTCCTATGCGGTTCGAGCAGTTCGCCGAACCGGTTCGCCGAACCGAACTCGAACGAGACCTCTGTTCGGCGAACTGAACTCGTGCCGAACCACGGCCGGTTCGCTCATCTCTACCCGTGACGCACAAACGACGGGGGTGGGTGCTTTCACCAGCGATATCACTAGCGATATTGCTGCGTGTAAAGCCCCCTTAATGATTGTTCATTCCTAAGGTGGGGAGATAGAAGCTGGCAGTGATTGGACGTGGGGCTCCCGTGATGTCACAATGTAATGTGAGCCACGAATCATGATTACTGACAGCACTGAAACGGTGCCAGCACTATAAGTAACTACAGGGTCTTTTATTTTAGCTGTGGCAAACAAGGGGAATCAGAATGGATTGTTAATTGCTTCCTGCACAAAATATCCACCCTACAAAATAGCCCCAAAGTGCCCCTTTCCATTATGGCCCCCCAAAACTTGCCCCTTCTATAATATCTCCCCCATTCTATGTCTCTGCATAAAGTCCCCCCTGCTCCTTATTATACTATGCCACCTTTCACAATCTCCTTCCTAATTGCCCCATCATGTCCCACATTTCTCCATCCTGTCCCCCATTGCCCCATTCTGTCCCACATTGGCCCATCCTGTCCCCCCTTCTGATCCCCATTGTCCCATCTTGTCCCCCATTGCCCCATCATGTCACACATTCCCCTATCCTGTCCCACATTCCTCTATCCTGTCCCACATTGCCCCATTATGTCTCTCGTTGCCCCATCATGTCCCTCATTGCCCCATCCTGTCCCACATTGGCCCATCCTTTCCCACATTGCCCCATTCTGTCCCACATGCCCCATTCTGTCCCACATTGCCCCATTCTGTCCCACATTGCCCCATCCTTTTCCACATTGCCCCATCATGTCCCACATTGCCCTATCATGTCCCACATTGCCCTATCATGTCCCACATTGCCCTATCATGTCCCACATTGCCCTATCATGTCCCACATTGCTCTATCCTGTCCTACATTGCCCTATCCTGTCTCACATTGCCCTATAATGTCCCACATTGCTCTGTCCTGTCCCACATTGCCGTATTATGTCCCACATTGCCCTATCATTTCCCACATTGCCCTATCCTGTTCCTCACTGCCCGATAATGTCACTTGTAAAGTGACACTGCTCCTCCCCCATCATGGCTTCTTTGTCTAAACTTATTCTTCATGCTATCTTCGGCTCCTCTGGAGCGCTTACCTGGTCATTGCCTGAACATCCTTCTCCTCTTCTCTGCAGCCCTGGCCCCGGTGATGACGGTATGTTGGTGTGAAGCTGATCAGTGCTCCTCCCCCTGAGTCCTGGTGCCGCATTGTTCAAATGTATGTTTACCTGAAAGACGCGCGTACATTTGAATATGAGAGGCGAAGTCTGCAGGTCCTGCGCTCACATCATTTTATGCAGGCCTGGACTCCCATAGTGAAAGTGTGGCGCCCTGGCCTAGCCAGGTCGTCACAGATAACAACCAAACACCCCCACCCCCATTAAACAGGGACATCAGCCAAACAAAATCCTTGTTGCCTCCCTCCAGTGTCTGATGTCCACACCAGGTGGGGCGGAGCTAAGCGGTTGGCCCCACCCACCGAGGAGTTCACAGGCCTGGAGGCGGGAAAAGTGACAGAACAGTGTAGGAGTTTGAAGTGAGAGGAGCGAGCACTTGGGTGTCTGGGATTGTGGCCCAGGCACTGACAGCAAGGTTGGCAGACGGTGGTGGCCGTCTGCAGGAGTGGTGGAGCAACGCGGAACCGTAGGACCGGGCATGGGCGATGGCCCGCCGGTACCGACCGGGGAGCGAAGTGAAGCCAGCACACACAGGCAGGGTTATCGGACTCCGACCAGGCTTGGAGCCGCCGACAATAGTCAAATCCGAATGTGACTGGAACCCCAGGGGTTTCACAACAGCAAAAGTCCCGATTGAAGGCAACAGCCCACACCGTGAGGGTATACAGCTACCGCCTAAAGCTAGGGACCCAAGGGACAGCATCTGCGGGCAAACGGGCTTCTCCGGTACCCATACACCGGGGAGCGGACTACCGTGGGAATCCATAGTAGTCAGAAAGAGAACATCAAGGTGCAGGGAAAGACAGCCGCCATCACCTGTCCGGGGAGAAGCACTGCAGCCGGCTGCGGGACCCGTCCATCCAGCCGTTTGGTTTACCGAGGACTTTGTACCTTTCTTGCTGAGTGAGTACACCCGTGCCATCCGGCACCGCGCCGCGCTGTCCCTGCAACCCTGCACCTCACCGACCCTGCCTCCCCGTCACAACATCACCGGGCCCCGGGACCACCGACCCCTACTCACGGAGGGGGAAAACAACATCCCAGCTGCTCCTTACCATCACTCCCAGGATCCCCGTCATCAGCAGCGGTGGTGCCTATCTTCACCACGACCTGTGGGTGGCATCACGGACTAAATCCCCCAAACCAACCACCCCTTTCACTCACGGGCGAGGAGCGCCGCTCGAGTCCCCGGATCCGGCCCACCGCTCGAGCCACCGAGCAGCAGCAGCAGCAGCCGCAGCAGCGCCAGACCCGAGCGTTATCGAGAGCGCAGCAGCGACGGCGTCCTCCCCGCCCGCGACAAAAGGACCTTTGGTGAGTCACATGACTGTGATCTCCCCACAGTTCCTTCTACAACCACAGAAACTGCAGAGATCATATAGAATTTGTGCGATCACTGCAGTTTATGATGGAAACACTGGGGGCCCCTCAGAGCGCGGGGGCCAGTCTGCCCACTCTAATGCTGGCACTGAGAGACACCCCTGCCCAGCCCGCAGTAACAAGCCCGCGGTACCCCCCACAATATAAAGCATGGGGGACAATGGGGAGCGGGAGCCCACGGGAGGTTTACCCGGTGCTCTGGTGGGCCAGTCCGACACTGGCTGCCTTCACTCCCCAAAGTAACTTCATCATAGTAAAGTACCTGAAATGATGACTATCTTCATACATTTATTTTATCAGTCTATGCTTCAATTGACTCGTGACATACTGCATTGGCGAATTGGTATGCAAACAAGCAAACAAGCTCCCAGATGCAGGGGCTTGACCTGCACTTACTGGTCTCTGGCCTCATTCTTCTCCAAGTGTAAAGGCCCCGTCACACACAGAGATAAATCTTTGGCAGATCTGTGGTTGCAGTGAAATCATGGATATATTGTTCCTTTTGTACACAGCCACAAACCTGGCACTGATTGTCCACAATTTCACTGCAACCACAGATCAACTACAGATCTGCCACAGATTTATCTCTGTGTGTGACAGGGCCTAAGGCTATGTGCGCACTGGAAAATGGAATTTTCTCAAGAAAATTCCGCAGGCATTGAAAGATTACCGCACACGTGGTTTAAAACCGCGGCAAACCGCACCCGAAAACCGCATGCGGTTTGCCGCGGTTTTACCGCGGTATTGTTCGCGGTATTGCCGCGTGCGGGTTGGTACATGTGCGTTATTGCATTCAATGCAATAAAGCACATTGAAAAAAACAAATCATTTCCTTCTGAGATAGATAGTAGATAGATAGATAAATAGACAGATAGAAGAATAGATAGAGGGATAGATAGATAGATAGATAGAGGACAGATCGCTGCATTTCTCACGGTCGGCAGTGAGTTCACATTACTGGCCGTGGGAAATGCCCTGTGGTTACCTCTGCTATCTCGCTGCGAGGCTGCATCCAGCGCTGTGTCAGTGTCAGTCGCGGCTGGATGCAAGCATCGCAGGACGTGGATTACGTCGGAGCTTTGTTTCGGGAGGGGTTAATAAAAGGGTGAACGAGGCTTATTTGTGTTTTATTTAAAATAAAGGATTTTTCGGTGTGTGTGTTTTTTCACTTTACTTACGGGTTGATCATGTCAGTTGTCACACAGACGCTGCCATCATCAAGCCTGGACTTAGTGGCGGCGATCCGCCGCCATTAACTCCTTGTATTACCCTGACTGCCACTGCATCACGGCAGCAGGAAGAGCCGGGGACACTTCGGTACTACCGCATAATGGATGCGACAGTCCCAGGGCAGCTGCGGCTGATATTCTCGGCTGCGGGAGGTGTGAGGGAGGTGGGGGACATTAACCCTGCCCCTCGCCCTCCCCAGCCTGAGAATACCGGGCCGCCGCTGTGTGCTTACCTCGGCTGGACGATAAAAATACGGCGGGGCCCACGTGTTTTTTTTTCTATATTTCCGTTTGCTTTCTATGTGTATTCTATATGTCTGTGTGTGAGTGTGATGTGTGTATTCTATATGTCTATGTCTGTGTCTGTGTTCTATGTCTGTGTTCTATGTCTGTGATGTCTGTGTGTGTCTGTGATGTGTGTGTTTACTCTCTGTTCCGCTTCCTCTTCCAGTCAAAATGACATCACTTCCCTGCAAACCACAGGAAGCGATCTACATTACCGCAGGTAAACCGCGAAATACCGCAGGGAATAACGCAGGAAAACGCAATGAACCGCACAGAATTTGCTGCCTGCGTTATTCCCTGTGGGATTTCACGATTACATTGGAGTCAATGGAGTAAAATCCCGCAGCGACGTGCGGAAAAGAAGTGATGTGAAGCCCCGCATGTGCAGTATCGGTGCATTACCTTCAGGGACTCCACTTGGATGGAACAGTCTGGTCTTTGTCACAGGTAGGAAATCTTCTATTTGTCGTGACGCCACTCTCAGTATTGCGGTCAGTGGGGACCGCCACTGCAGGTTGAGGGACGCCTGGGGCTGATGGTGGGTGCAGTCGGATGTAGTAGCCTCCTGAGAGTGAGGCAAGCCCCAGGGCCCTGTGTAGATGTGTAGAACCACAAGGCGCAGAATAACTCCACACACACAGAATGTCTTTCAGGGGTTTTACTCACTTCAGGTGGCAGGGTGAGTAACCCGGGCGTAGCTGGGATGAACCAGGCTGGAACCAGGTATCCTTCAGGCTGACTTCTGATGGTGACTACCAACTCGCCTTCCTTAGCCCTTGGTGGTTTGGGGTAACCCCGACTTTTAGTCCCTATGGGGGTCACCCAGGGAAGTTGCTGAAGCCTCTCTCCCCTTCGTTTGCCGTTTGCTTGTTGCCTGGGCCAGATCACTCCAGCTGCTTGCCTCCTGTGAACTATGGGCCCTAACTGTGGCTACGTGGCTGCAGCTTTTGTGGTGTTGTGGTGTGGGCTTTGAGGGCCCCACACCGGCAGGTTTAGCAGAGAAAGGTGGATCTATCCCCGCTCCGGGATCTGCCGCCCGTTTGGGCCTGGTACTCCCTAGCAGTCTCCTTACTTCCCACTCTGTGCTCTCTCTCTAGCTGGAGATGGGTTTCGGGTAGCACTCCTAGGTGACCGTTCTCCCCCGTCGGTAGCCACTGCGCGGGCGCCGTCAGACTGCAACAGCCCAGGGGAAGGGGTCTGCTCCTCTCTGAGCTCCCTGGACTCTGCACTGAACTGGCTCACTGCTCCTCCTCTCCTGTTCTTGCCTACGCCACCTAGCAACCAGGCTCTCTTACCACACCCCTTGAGAGGAGATGGAGGCTTTTGGCCCCTTCCACTATTCCAGTGAAGGTGCAGGCTTTTCCCCCTCCTGGGATCCCCAGGGGTCCTCTCATAGGTACATGTGTGAGACCTGATCACTATGCGCCTGTGTAGTCACACCTCGGTCAGCCTTCTGGATTACCTGTATTGTACTGTCCCCAGCATGGGTGCAGTACTCAGTGGTGCCTGACCAGGTCAGGGGCGCCACATTCCCCCTTAGTTATCACCAGCACGTCCTCGGGCTGCAAGACAACATTTTAAAATGCATAAAACAGTAAAAACATGGTAAAACATTTAAAACCACCAGGTACCATACATCACCACCCTCCACCCACAAGTCCGTTAACCCACCCAAAACCCTCTCACGTTGGCCGCGCCTTCAGCCACTTCTGGCAGGATGTAGAGGCGGCTGTCATGGTCTGGTGGTCTTCAGGGTATACCTGGCCTGGTGGAGCCGCGCCTTCAGCCACTTCTGGCAGGATCCAGAGGCGGCCTCCACAGTTGATGCTGACCAGGTACCCTCTTTGTGGTGGAGAGCCAGGCCCCATAAACAGGCATGCTCTCTGGTTGCAGGTAAGCCAAGGCCCTATATACGGACGTGCTCCCCTGGTTGCAGACGAGCCAAGCCCCTAAACAGGCTGAATCTGGTGGTGGTGGTGCCCTCTGGTGTAACTATTTACACTGCGAGAGTTTGTGGCTATAGCCAGTTCATAGCCTTAAGGTTCATTTCTCACATGAGTTTATGTGGGCACATTCTTAAACTTGTAAAACGTTGCAAAACAAACTTTTTCCAAACTGGTAACTTGCTTTACTTTATGCAGATTCCTCCTCACCAGGGCTTGGGCCTGTAGGGCTGCGGCACCTGTTGCTTCCTTGACCTCTTTCTTCATCTGTGGTAGTCTCATCAGTAGGTCCTTTGTCTTTTCTTTCTTTATCGCTGTCTTTCCTTTCTTCTTTAGGACATGGTGCTACATCTAGCGCATACCAGCCTCTTTCGCCTTGATGCATGGTAAACTGCACTGTGTCTCCCATTCTCAGGTTTCTTCCAGGATGTCCTCTGGGCAAGTGGGCTCTGACGTCTCGTCTGTTGACAAAAATGCCTTCTTCCATACCTGGTGCCACTATAAAGCCATATCCGCTCTTCAAGTTAAAGTCTTCCACAACTCCTCTACAAAGGGGTCCTCTGACCTGTGCTTTGGCTCTTCTCAGGAACCGTTTTTCTTCTAGGTCTCGGGCCATGACTTCTCTCTGCTCTGGGGATGGCGGTGCAGGGAAAAACTGGGTTCTGCTACGGCGCCGTGTCTTGCGGGCTGGATTCTGCGAGGTACAGCTTACAAGCTCCCAGGTGAGGCTTTTGGGCAGATCTTCTTCAGCGGACGGTGTTAGGTCTTCCTCGTCCCAGCGGGAATATGGCAACATTTCTGGCTCGGGGTATGGATCCACTGCTGGTGGCTCCTGAGTCAGCTCCTCAGCTTCCTGGCCTCCCCTCCCCCTTAGTGCTTCTGAGCACTCCTTTGGTGGCAGTGCTGGGGATGGACTTTCTTCAGCAGGCCCAGGCGGGGGACTCTTTGGCGTAGTTGCTGCAGGGGTTGCCGGAATCCTCTTGGGGGTGTGCGGAGGGAGCATGTACTGATCCACCATCTCCTGTGGGAACTTGGCCTCCATGTCAGCCTTCAGCTGCCAGTATGCGGGGTCCTCACCTACCAGGGACGTCCGAGCAGGGACCTCCTTGGACTGGGGAGCGGTGTCTGCTCTGGCCTTGCAGGCCGGGGAAAATGGTGATGCAATCTTATCTTGGCGGGCCGCGCCCGGCATGGCGGCGGCCTGGTCTTGGCGGGCCGCGTCCTGCATGGCGGCGGCCTGGATCGGCGTCGCTGTCGCGATGGGATCGGTGCAGGCTGGGCTGGGCGTCGCTGCAGCGATCGGAGCTTGGCGGGCCGCACCTGACGGGGCTGCGGCCTGGTTCAGCACCTCACTTGCGGCGCGGACGAGCGTTGCGGCTGCGGTGGGGTCTCGGCGGGCCGGGCCTAGCATGGCGGCGGCCTGGGTCAGCGTCACACCTGCGGCGCGGATGAGGGTCGCGGTGGCAGCCGGTTCTCTGCGGACTGGACTGGGCGTTGCTGCAGGGACCGGGTCTTGGTGGGCCGAGCAGGGCATCGCTGCGGCGGCCTGAGCTTGGCGGGCTGCACCTGGCGTGGCTGCGGCCGGCTTCAGCGTCGCCGCGCCGGACGCCTCTTCAGGGGCCGCGGACGTGGCAGCAGGGGTCGGGGCACTCGCGCTGGCAGGGGCATCACTGGACTCACCCATCGGTGGCAGCATCGGGGTCTGAGTCGTCACCGCCCGGTCTGGCACTCGGCGCGCGGCTCTCCCCTCATAGGCCTGAACCGCCGCGGTCATCCACAGAAACTCCGTCCGTCCCTCTCTGATCAGCCTTCCGACCCTGGCCTCCAGTTGATCGCAGAACTCGGCGAGCTCCCGACACCACCAGGCAGCGGAGCCTGGCTCTGGGTCTCTGCATTCAGACGCCATTTTCTCTAGCAACAAGCTGCTGGCCTCTTTTCCGTTCCGCCGTCTCTGGACGCTTCCGCTCTCTTCACAAGCGAGGTCAGAACTCTGCAGGGGATCTCTGGGTAGCCACACCTCTTCGTGGGCGGTAACTTCTCCCAGCGCGGGCTGCTGTTGTTTTTCAGCGCGCTTTTCATGGTGGCAATATGGCGGCGCTTCCAATTTTCCAAGCGGACTGCCCAGGCACATGGTCACCTGTCTGAACAGGTCTAGTCCTTATCCTGTTCGTGACGCCAGATGTGAAGCCCCGCATGTGCAGTATCGGTGCATTACCTTCAGGGACTCCACTTGGATGGAACAGTCTGGTCTTTGTCACAGGTAGGAAATCTTCTATTTGTCGTGACGCCACTCTCAGTATTGCGGTCAGTGGGGACCGCCACTGCAGGTTGAGGGACGCCTGGGGCTGATGGTGGGTGCAGTCGGATGTAGTAGCCTCCTGAGAGTGAGGCAAGCCCCAGGGCCCTGTGTAGATGTCTAGAACCACAAGGCGCAGAATAACTCCACACACGCAGAATGTCTTTCAGGGGTTTTACTCACTTCAGGTGGCAGGGTGAGTAACCCGGGCGTAGCTGGGAGGAACCAGGCTGGAACCAGGTATCCTTCAGGCTGACTTCTGATGGTGACTACCAACTCGCCTTCCTTAGCCCTTGGTGGTTTGGGGTAACCCCGACTTTTAGTCCCTATGGGGGTCACCCAGGGAAGTTGCTGAAGCCTCTCTCCCCTTCGTTTGCCGTTTGCTTGTTGTCTGGGCCAGATCACTCCAGCTGCTTGCCTCCTGTGAACTATGGGCCCTAACTGTGGCTACGTGGCTGCGGCTTTTGTGGTGTTGTGGTGTGGGCTTTGAGGGCCCCACACCGGCAGGTTTAGCAGAGAAAGGTGGATCTATCCCCGCTCCGGGATCTGCCGCCCGTTTGGGCCTGGTACTCCCTAGCAGTCTCCTTACTTCCCACTCTGTGCTCTCTCTCTAGCTGGAGATGGGTTTCGGGTAGCACTCCTAGGTGACCGTTCTCCCCCGTCGGTAGCCACTGCGCGGGCGCTGTCAGACTGCAACAGCCCAGGGGAAGGGGTCTGCTCCTCTCTGAGCTCCCTGGACTCTGCACTGAACTGGCTCACTGCTCCTCCTCTCCTGTTCTTGCCTACGCCACCTAGCAACCAGGCTCTCTTACCACACCCCTTGAGAGGAGATGGAGGCTTTTGGCCCCCTCCACTATTCCAGTGAAGGTGCAGGCTTTTCCCCCTCCTGGGATCCCCAGGGGTCCTCTCATAGGTACATGTGTGAGACCTGATCACTATGCGCCTGTGTAGTCACACCTCGGTCAGCCTTCTGGATTACCTGTATTGTACTGTCCCCAGCATGGGTGCAGTACTCAGTGGTGCCTGACCAGGTCAGGGGCGCCACAGTGACATACAATTTTTTTTTGCTGCGGGAATCCCGCAGCAAAACATGCAGCTGTCAAATTCCGCCTAGTGCGGAATTTTTTTTCCCCATAGGTTTTGCTGGTGAATCACTGCAGAGATGTTATGAACATTTTCTGCAGCGAAACATGCAGCAAAACTGCAGGAAATCCGCGGCAAAAACCAGTAAGTGCGCACAGGGCCTCCTACCAGATATTGACAGGTCATTATTCTCTGTTACCTGCTGAGTGGCATCCTGCACAGTCGCTGTCATTCCAGGGGGTGGCATATGCACAGTAACTCATTGCTGGCATTGTGAGAGGTAGAGATGACTGAATGATGGCGTCTGCAGTGCACAAGAATTCATACAGGGGAGCAGGTCACAGAGACTAACTTCTCTAGAGGAGCCATAATTCCTGGGAGCAGAGCATGCATAGCAGGATAATCTGGCACCTGCAACATCATCAAGATGTGTTGATCTTTCCTTGGGAAAAGCAGCGCCTGGGTGAGATATCTGCCTGGGTAACAGGTCACAAAGAAGCATGCCCTGTCTATCACTGGCAGGAGGCTGGCGTTGAGAAAGAAGAGGCCAGAAAAGCCATGGAGCTGTAAATACAAACCAAGTCACTGCACTTGGCAGCTCATTTGCATAAGAATTTGCTGATGGATTACAAGACAATTTCAACACAGATTTGTAATATAGAGGTATGGAAGTAATCATCAAGCCAGATAACAGCTTCTCAATAAATACAAAAATAATTCTCGATTTTGAAATATGTCTTGTAGAAAGTGATGAGAAACTGATGTCAGTATTCATGAAGACACAATGGAGACTGCAGACAGTGCCATCTCTCACCTCATAGGTGTACACAATATATCTATATATATAATTGCCTTATTCTGTCTGTCTGTCTTGCTCCAAAATGAGTCATTACAGTGACAACCGTTGCATTGGCCGCTCAGACCGGCCACGCACCCCCGCACGCATTGGCCGTTCGGCTCGGCCACATACCCTACACACTGTGCCCGCTCGGCCACGCCCGCACACACTGTGCCCGCTCGGCCACGGCCCCCACACACTGTGCCCGCTCGGCCACGCCCCCACACACTTTGCCCGCTTGGCCACGCCCCCAACACACATTGGGCACCTATACACCTTCCCTCAGGACTACTCCACCTATTAGACACCTCCCCCAGGACTACTCCATATATTAGAGACCTTCCCTCCAGTACTACTCCACCTATTAGACACCTCCCCCCAGGACTACTCCCATTATACTCCTCACCCCAGGACTACTACTCCTATTAGACTCCTCCCACCAGGACTACTCCTGCTATTAGACTCCTAACCCCCCAGGACTACTCCTCCTATTAGACTCCTCTATCCCCAGGACTACTCCTCCTCTTATACTCCTCTCACCCCAGGACTACTCCTTCTATTATACTCCTCTCCCCCAGGACTACTCCTCCTATTAGACTCCTCTCCCCCCAGGACTACTCCTTCTATTATACTCCTCTCTCCACAGGACTACTTCTCCTATTATACGCCTCACCTCCAGGACTACTACTCCTATTATACTTATCTCCCCCAGGACTATTCGTCCTATTATCCTCCTCTCTCCCCAGGACTACTCCTCCTATTATACTCCTCACCTCCAGGACTACTCCTCCTATTATACTCCTCTCTCCCCAGGACTACTCCTCCTATTATACTCCTCACCTCCAGGACTACTCCTCCTATTATACTCCTCACCTCCAGGACTACTCCTCCTATTATACTCCTCACCTCCAGGACTACTTCTCCTATTATACTCCTCTCTCCACAGGACTACTCCTCCTATTATACTCCTCTCTCCCCAGGACAACTCCTCCTATTATACTCCTCTCTCCCCAGGACTACTCCTCCTATTAGACTCCTCTCACCCCAGGACTACTTCTCCTATTATACTCCTCTCCCCCAGGACTGCTCTTCCTATTATCCTCCTCTCTCTCCAGGACTACTCCTCCTATTATACTCCTCTCCCCCCAGGACTCCTCCTCCTATTATACTCCTCTCCCCCAGGACTACTCCTCCTATTATCCTCCTCTCTCCCCAGGACTACTCCTCCTATTATACTTCTCTCCCCCCAGGACTACTCCTCCTATTATACTCCTCTCCCCCCAGGACTACTCCTCCTGTTATACTCCTCTCCCCCAAGGACTACTCCTCATATTATTCTCCTCACCTCCAGGACTACTCCTCCTACTATACTCCTCTCCCCCCAGGACTCCTCCTCCTATTATACTCCTCTCTCCCCAGAACTACTCCTCCTATTATACTCCTCTCCCCCCAGGACTACTCCTCCTATTATACTCCTCTCCCCCCAGGACTACTCCTCCTATTATCCTCCTCTCTTCCCAGGACTACTCCTCCTATTATCATCCTCTCTCCCCAGGACTATTCCTCCTTTTATACTCCTCTCTCCCCAGGACTACTCCACCTATTATACTCCTCACCTCCAGGACTACTCCTCCTATTATACTCCTCACCTCCAGGACTACTCCTCCTATTATTCTCCTCTCTCCCCAGGACTACTTTTCCTATTATACTCCTCTCTCCCCAGGACTCCTCCTCCTATTATACTCCTCTCCCCCCAGGACTACTCCTTCTATTATCTTCCTCTCTCCCCAGGACTACTCCTCCTATTATCCTCCTCTCCCCCCAGGACTACTCCTTCTATTATACTCCTCTCCAGCCAGGACTACTACTCCTATTATACTCCTCTCCCCCCAGAACTACTCCTCCTATTATACTCCTCTCCCCAGGACTACTCCTCCTATTATACTCCTCCCCCCAGAACTACTCCTCCTATTATACTCCTCTCCCCAGGACTACTCCTCCTATTATACTCCTCTCCCCCAGGGTTACTCCTCCTATTATATTCCTCTCCCCAGGACTACTCCTCCTGTTATACTCCTCTCCCCCCAGGACTACTCCTCATATTATTCTCCTCACCTCCAGGACTACTTCTCCTATTATACTCCTCTCTCCCCCAAGGACTCCTCCTCCTATTATACTCCTCTCCCCCCTGGACTACTCCTCCTAATATACTCCTCTCCCCCCAGGACTACTCCTCCTATTATACTCCTCACCTCCAGGACTACTCCTCCTATTATACTCCTCTCCCCAGGACTACTCCTTCTATTATCTTCCTCTCTCCCCAGGACTACTCCTTCTATTATCTTCCTCTCTCCCCAGGACTACTCCTCCTATTATACTCCTCTCCCCCCAGGACTACTCCTCCTATTATACTCTTCTCCCCCAGGACTACTCCTCCTATTATCCTCCTCTCTCCCCAGGACTACTCCTCCTGTTATACTCCTCTCCCCCCAGGACTACTCCTCATATTATTCTCCTCACCTCCAGGACTACTCCTCCTACTATACTCCTCTCCCCCAAGGACTCCTCCTCCTATTATACTCCTCTCCCCCCTGGACTACTCCTCCTAATATACTCCTCTCCCCCCAGGACTACTCCTCCTATTATACTCCTCTCCCCCCTGGACTACTCCTCCTATTATACTCCTCTCCCCCCTGGACTACTCCTCCTATTATACTCCTCTCCCCCCAGGACTACTCCTCCTATTATTCTCCTCACCTCCAGGACTACTCCTCCTATTATACTCCTCACCTCCAGGACTACTCCTCCTATTATACTCTTCACTTCCAGGACTACTCCTCCTATTATCCTCCTCTCTCCCCAGGACTACTCCTCCTATTATACTCCTCTCTCCCCAGGACTTCTCCTCCTATTATACTCCTCACCTCCAGGACTACTCCTCCTATTATACTCCTCACCTCCAGGACTACTCCTCCTATTATACTCCTCTTTCCCCAGGACTACTTTTCCTATTATACTCCTCTCTCCCCAGGACTCCTCCTCCTATTATACTCCTCTCCCCCCAGGACCACTCCTTCTATTATCTTCCTCTCTCCCCAGGACTACTCCTCCTATTATCCTCCTCTCCCCCCAGGACTACTCCTTCTATTATACTCCTCTCCAGCCAGGACTACTACTCCTATTATACTCCTCTCCCCCCAGAACTACTCCTCCTATTATACTCCTCTCCCCAGGACTACTCCTCCTATTATCCTCCTCTCCCCCCAGGACTACTCCTCCTATTATACTCCTCTCCCCCCAGGACTACTCCTCCTGTTATCATCCTCTCTCCCCAGGACTACTCCTCCTTTTATACTCCTCTCTCCCCAGGACTACTCCACCTATTATACTCCTCACCTCCAGGACTACTCCTCCTATTATACTCCTCACCTCCAGGACTACTCCTCCTATTATTCTCCTCTCTCCCCAGGACTACTTTTCCTATTATACTCCTCTCTCCCCAGGACTCCTCCTCCTATTATACTCCTCTCCCCCCAGGACTACTCCTTCTATTATCTTCCTCTCTCCCCAGGACTACTCCTCCTATTATCCTCCTCTCCCCCCAGGACTACTCCTTCTATTATACTCCTCTCCAGCCAGGACTACTACTCCTATTATACTCCTCTCCCCCCAGAACTACTCCTCCTATTATACTCCTCTCCCCAGGACTACTCCTCCTATTATACTCCTCCCCCCAGAACTACTCCTCCTATTATACTCCTCTCCCCAGGACTACTCCTCCTATTATACTCCTCTCCCCCAGGGTTACTCCTCCTATTATATTCCTCTCCCCAGGACTACTCCTCCTGTTATACTCCTCTCCCCCCAGGACTACTCCTCATATTATTCTCCTCACCTCCAGGACTACTCCTCCTATTATACTCCTCTCCCCCAAGGACTCCTCCTCCTATTATACTCCTCTCCCCCCTGGACTACTCCTCCTAATATACTCCTCTCCCCCCAGGACTACTCCTCCTATTATACTCCTCTCTCCCCAGGACTACTCCTCCTATTATACTCCTCACCTCCAGGACTACTCCTCCTATTATACTCCTCTCCCCAGGACTACTCCTTCTATTATCTTCCTCTCTCCCCAGGACTACTCCTTCTATTATCTTCCTCTCTCCCCAGGACTACTCCTCCTATTATACTCCTCTCCCCCCAGGACTACTCCTCCTATTATACTCTTCTCCCCCAGGACTACTCCTCCTATTATCCTCCTCTCTCCCCAGGACTACTCCTCCTGTTATACTCCTCTCCCCCCAGGACTACTCCTCATATTATTCTCCTCACCTCCAGGACTACTCCTCCTACTATACTCCTCTCCCCCAAGGACTCCTCCTCCTATTATACTCCTCTCCCCCCTGGACTACTCCTCCTAATATACTCCTCTCCCCCCAGGACTACTCCTCCTATTATACTCCTCTCCCCCCTGGACTACTCCTCCTATTATACTCCTCTCCCCCCTGGACTACTCCTCCTATTATACTCCTCTCCCCCCAGGACTACTCCTCCTATTATTCTCCTCACCTCCAGGACTACTCCTCCTATTATACTCCTCACCTCCAGGACTACTCCTCCTATTATACTCTTCACTTCCAGGACTACTCCTCCTATTATCCTCCTCTCTCCCCAGGACTACTCCTCCTATTATACTCCTCTCTCCCCAGGACTACTCCTCCTATTATACTCCTCACCTCCAGGACTACTCCTCCTATTATACTCCTCACCTCCAGGACTACTCCTCCTATTATACTCCTCTTTCCCCAGGACTACTTTTCCTATTATACTCCTCTCTCCCCAGGACTCCTCCTCCTATTATACTCCTCTCCCCCCAGGACCACTCCTTCTATTATCTTCCTCTCTCCCCAGGACTACTCCTCCTATTATCCTCCTCTCCCCCCAGGACTACTCCTTCTATTATACTCCTCTCCAGCCAGGACTACTACTCCTATTATACTCCTCTCCCCCCAGAACTACTCCTCCTATTATACTCCTCTCCCCAGGACTACTCCTCCTATTATACTCCTCTCCCCAGGACTACTCCTTCTATTATCTTCCTCTCTCCCCAGGACTACTCCTCCTATTATACTCCTCTCTCCCCAGGACTACTCCTCCTATTATACTCCTCTCCCCAGGACTACTCCTCCTATTATACTCCTCTCTCCCCAGGACTACTCCTCCTATTATACTCCTCTCCCCAGGACTATTCCTCCTATTATACTCCTCTCTCCCCAGGACTACTCCTCCAACACACACACTGCACAAAACATACCTCCCCCCAAAACACACCCACACACCCACACAAACCGCGCAACACACAGCACCACACACACACAACGCTGCAGACACAACGCAACACACAAACAACACTGCTCTCACACACACCCACACCCAGAACATTTACAGCACCCTACACAAACACTTGGCAACTACACACAACAACATCTATATATAACACAAATCATACATTAACTACACAATAAATTCTAGAATACCCGATGTGTTAGAATCGGGCCACCTTCTAGTAAGGGAATAAGTGTGGATCATGGAACATGAAACTGGGAGTCACTGTGAATCGATCCGCACCTTATACATCTGTGGACAAACCTATGACTGCTATTTCTTGATTTGCATGAATTTTCTTGAGTTCATAGACATTTACTACAGTGTATATCTGCAGTTTCCCGTTTTATCCAGGGAGCCACTATCTCTCCGTAATTTGTTACAGAATCCAATAGTAAAGCAAATTCCAAATTGTTCTTTACTGTGCTCTTCACCGCGATAGCCGGTAATGAACATTACCACCCACACGGCCTAGTGAGACTGCACAGCTAGATTATATACCGTAGGTAGTGTTTTAATTTAATTTACACCAAAGTAAAATATTTTATATAAAATTAAACATATATACACGCCTCCCGAAGAAGAAAAGGTGAAACATATGTTGGGGTGGAGGGACGTGGAGTGAGTCATTTTATGTAAGTATTCTGCAGGCCTTTATGCTCTCTGTTTCTTATATTTAAATGGTGAAAACGGCCGGGTCCGTCACCTTAAACAGGGAGCAACATATACTCTGCCCGTCTTACAAACTTAGCAATTGGTTTATTACTTACAGTGATCCAGGCACAGCACTAGGCACTTTCTGGCATTATACAAGACAGCGACCTTGGGGTGAATCAACATGGTTGTTATATTTTAAAGTGCTCTTATTAATATGGATTATTCCCTATTATATATTTTTTACAATATTGGTGAATATATTTAAATAGCACAGAGCATTTTGTATATAATTATGGTTATTTGTACTTATATTTTTATTATATACTTACATATTTATATAACTATTCCATCTATTTATTGAGAGTTTAGCCTTAACGTATTTATTTGTTTCAGTGCCAGTAATAATAGGTCACTGTCTTTTATATATATATATATATATATATATATATATATATAATATATATTTTTATATATATATATATATATATATTATTTTTTTTCCCTGGTTGTATTATTGTAGAATTCTATTGGAAATTTTATATTTATATGATCTTTTAATAATATTTGAAATAAAAATTAATACTTTTTAATATTGAATTGATTTCTATAGCTTCATTTGGTTTGAAAAATTTAATCAGATCACGGTGTGTATTGTCATAGTTTGAAGCTTCACCACTTTGTGGGGAAATAAAACTTATGCGGGCATATTGTGAATACATTTACTACAGTGTATATCTGCAGCTTCCCGTTTTATCCAGGGAGCCACTATCTTTCCGTAATTTGTTGCAGAATCCCATAATCAGCAAATTCCAAATTGTTCTTTACTGTGGCCTTCACCATGATAGCCAGTAATGAACGTTACCACCCACACGGCCTAGTGAGACTGCACAGCTAGATTATATACTGTAGGTAGTGTCTTAATTTAATTTACACCAAAGGGAAATATTTTATATAAAATTAAAGACATATACAGTGTTATTTTGGAAGATTATGTACAGTATAGTGATATACACATGTCTCTTTTGTCACCTGCTTTAAATATATATATATATATATATATATATATATATATATATATATATATATATATATATATATATATATATATATATATATATATTTTTATATATATATATATATATATATATATATATATATATATATATATATATGTATATATATATATATTGTCCTCTCTGGATGCTTCCTGTAATGTATTTTATACTATGTAAATCCGTGCAGGCATTCTATTACTGTGTGATCTGAAATAACATTCATAATTGGGGACGGTCTGGTATAAATTAAAGCCAGTAAGAATTGACACAAAGTGACAAATGAGGCTCATTCTTCTGATATTGAGTCATCAGCTCTACAAATCTCAAACTGGCTTCTTAGCGGTAATGATGACTATGTGTGTGTATGGTAATGGTATGTGTGTAATGCAATATTATTAATGGAAATGAAACTTGTGTTTAGTATGAACACAGTCCATCTGGTAAGGCAGCTGCATAGATTACACAACTATTGCAGATACTATACGGGAACCGCTTCCTTCCCGCAGATATGTATATATAAAAATACACGTTCCCTTGATTTCATAGGACCTTTCTTATTTACTGGAGTTCCTGTAAGCTAGTGGAAAGCACCTACACCAATATCTCAGACAGGACCATTTACCAGCACAATTATGAGGACATTTTCTGCATTTCATCCAGCTAAATTATTAATTTATTATTCATAAAACATTTACTGTATATTATCTTGCTTTATTGCAGTTTATACATTAATATCCAGACATACAGAATTTTCAGCCCTATATCCCTATGATTGCCAGCTTTCTCAGTGCCCTATTCATTGACAAAAAGTTGCTAAGCAGTGGTGAGGGTGGGAATATACAGAGCAGTTGACTAGGAGCAACGAGACACCTATTCTTGAATTAATAATCTCCTGCTGATGAAACACTGATTTTATTGAAGCAGCAATACATAGCCTAGCAAGTGACACATTACTGGAATCAGGGTCTTTTCACCTGCATCCTGCTGCTCTCAGATTGCATGCAAAAACCTGCTGACAGATTCCCTTTCATATCTCTGCATCTCTTCAGCTGAGAGTATGACCTGATAATAACAATTACACTATTTCTGAAAACTCATGCTGGACATAGTAGCAAGAAGGTGTGTTTAAATAATTTTGGAAAAAACTGTGTTTTGTTTATGACTGTGAATTCAAGAATAAAACAGTATAATATATATATATATATATATATATATATATATATATACACACACATGTATATATATATATATATATATATATATATATATATATATATATATATATATCTATATATATATCTATTATTATTTATTATTAGTGATGAGCGAGCATGCTTGTAACTACTCGGTACTCGCACGAGTATCGCTGTACTCGGGCTACTCGGCGGGGACCGAGTAATCTCGCGATACTCGTGCTGTACTCGTGGTCTTCATTTCTGCATGTTGGCGCTCTTTTGAGAGCCAGCCCTCATGCAGGGATTGGCTGGCAGACCACTGCAATGCCACAGCCCTGTTAGTTGTGGAATTGCTGTGATTGGCCGGCCTGCACAGCGTGACCGAGCCTTTATACCGGCGGGCGCGCTGTGCTCTGCTCACAGCTATCCAGACAGTCAGTGCAGGGAGAGTGTCGCTGATTCAGGGAAAGCTTTGCGGCCCTTTATAGCTATTTCCGTAGCAGGGCTGCAAATAGTGTGACCAAAAGTCCTTCTCAGGACTATTCTAGTTGTATACAGGCAGGCAGGGTATAGCCAGGTCGGAGTACAGTAGCAGAGTCCTTCTCAGGACTATTGTTGCTATATACAGGCAGGGTATAGCCAGGTCGGAATACAGGCTAGTGACCAGAAGAGTCCTTGTCAGGACTATTGTAGCAGTATACAGGCAGGCAGGCAGGCAGGGTATATAGCCATTCCTAGTGGTGACCGTATACCAGCCTTCATCATATCTGGGGCTGGTGTACACAGTCTAAAACAGTCCTGATAGTGTCAGACTTCTCAGTAATTGTCGCTCCTAAAAACCTGTTAGGTTCTTATTGCGTCCGTGCTTGCATTTAAAAACCGCACGTGTGTGCCTGTCGGTGGCAGCGTACAGGTGCACTTGTGTGCGTTTTTACCAAACTATTATATAACGCACAAGTGTAGTGTATAATACACGTCAGTCAGCAGTGCATGATAGTGTCAGACTTCTCAGTAATTGTCGCTCCTAAAAACCTGTTAGGTTCTTATTGCGTCCGTGCTTGCATTTAAAAACCGCACGTGTGTGCCTGTCGGTGGCAGCGTACAGGTGCACTTGTGTGCGTTTTTACCAAACTATTATATAACGCACAAGTCTAGTGAATAATACACGTCAGTCAGCAGTGGCTGATAGTGTCAGACTTCTCAGTAATTGTCGCTCCTAAAAACCTGTTAGGTTCTTATTGTGTCCGTGCTTGCATTTAAAAACCGCACGTGTGTGCCTGTCGGTGGCAGCGTCAGGCTCCATATTGTCCCTGGATAGAGACGTGCATGATGGCCTGTAAACCTGAAGTGCCCATTGTAAGGCAGTGGGTCTATTGTAGTATAGCCCTTAGGCAGGGCAGCCAAAAATTTGGAGGCTCCACATTGTCCCTGGATAGAGATGTGCATGAGGGCCTCAAAACATTGTTACCATTGCAAAGGAGCGGGTCTCCTGTCGTTGTAATGCCCATTCTGAAAGAATGGGCGAAAAAATTTACCACTGGGGGTATACCTGAAACAACGGCCTAACTATTGTAACGGTCATCATGATGGCGCATGAGGAGAAGGAGGAGCAGTCCAGCGATTAGCCAAAGTCCAGAAGTGTGTTACCATGGTTGAGTGGAGGTACATGGCAAATTCCCGTTACAAACTTTAAATTCCGCTGTCATTTGCTGGTGGTGTGGTGAAGTGTGGCCAAATCCAACCCTTGTTCATCTTGATCAGAGTCAGCCTGTCAGCATTTACAGTTGACAGGCGGGTGCGTTTATCTGTAATGATTCCACCTGCGGCACTAAAAACACGCTCTGACAAAACGCTAGCGGCAGGGCAGGCCAGGACTTCCAAGGCGTAGAGAGCCAATTCATGCCACGTGTCTGTCCAGCTTGGATACCAATTAATTGTAAGGCACAGAGGAATGTCGGAGTACAGTTGTTTGATCTGCAAGGTACTCCTTGAGCATCTGGGCAAACTTAGGATTTCTTGTGGCACTACCCCTCACCTCAGGGGCTGTGGTATGTGAGGGGCTGAGAAAACTGTCCCACATCTTAAAGACTGTTCCCCTACCTCTGGCGGATTGGACTTGTGCCCCTCTCGGCTGTACGCCTTGGTTGTCCACTGATTCCTGAGCTATGCCGCTAGCGTTTTGTGAGGGGAATGCTTTGCCTACTTCCGTGACTATGGCCTTCTGGAACTGCTGCATTTTGCCTGACCTCTTCGCCTCAGGAATAAGAGACATAAAGTTCTCCTTTTAGCGTGGGTCTAACAGTGTTACCAACCAGTAATGATTGTCGGCCAAGATGTTCTTAACGCGAGGGTCACGAGACAGGCAGCTTACCATAAAGTCAGCCATGTGTGCCAGACTCTTAACAGCCATCACTTCAGTATCCTGACCAACACGATGACTGAACATGCTGTCCTCCTCCTCCTCCTCCTCCTCATCATCTACCCTGTCCTCTGGCCAGCCACGCTGAACCGAGGATATGACTGCATGTCATATCCTCAATTTGGCCGGAGAGTTGCTCCATGTCTTCATCCTCCTCCTCGTCATAGTCCTCCACTGCACGTTGTGATGAGACGAGGCTGGGCTGTGTGTTATCACCCACACCCACTACTGTTTCTTGCTCAAACTCATCGCGCTCCGCCTGCAATGCATCATGGTTTTTTTTTGAGCAGAGACCATTTTATAAGGCAGAGAAGCGGTATGGTGACGCTAATAATGTCGTCATCGCCGCTCACCATCTTGGTGGAGTCCTCAAAGTTTTGGCGGATGGTACATAGGTCGGACATCCATCTCCATTCCTCAGGTGTTATGTGTGGAGTTTGACCCATTTCCCGACGGCTTAGGTGATGCAGGTACTCAACAACTGCCCTCTTCTGCTCACATATCCTGACCAACATGTGCAGAGTTGAATTCCAACGCGTGGGATCATCACACACCAGTCTGTGAGCCGGAAGATGCAAACGGCGCTGAAAGCCGGCAAGGCCGGCTGAAGCAGTAGGTGACTTTCGAAAATGTGCAGACAGGCGGCAAACTTTTACCAGCAGATCAGACAGCTCTGGGTATGACTTTAGAAACCGCTGAACCACGAGGTTGAGCACATGGGCCACGCATGGAACATGTGTCAGCTGGCCTCGCCTCAAAGCCGCCACCAGGTTACGGCCATTGTCACACACGACCTTTCCTGGCTTTAGGTTCAGAGTTGTGAGCCAGTGATCTGCCTGCTGTTTCAGAGCTGTCCACACCTCTTCTGCATTGTGGGGTTTGTCACCTATGCAGATTAGCTTCAGCACTGCCTGTTGCCGCTTCGCCGAGGCAGTGCTGCAGTGCTTCTGTGTCGCCCTGGACAAGCCAGGGGCCACAGAGCACAACACTTAAATACCCCACACTCCCTGCAGGCATATCATAGTCAAAACACAAAATCCTTGTTGCCTTCCCCAGGGGCTGTTGTCCACACCAGGGTGTGGAGCCAGGCGGTTGGTCTCCACCCACCAAGGAGGAGGGAAAACACAGGCAGTGAGAGTTAAGCTAAGGAAGTGGAAGGAGGAAAGTAGTAGAGAGGAGAAAAGTGACAGCAAAGAGCCTGAAGTTGGTCCGGGTGTGTGGCCCGGACAGGACAGCAAGGTTGGCAGGATGTGGTGACCGTCTGCAGTGGAGGCCGATTGGAGTCTGCCGTAAGGACCGTGGACGGGTGGTGACCCGGCCGTACCGGACCGGTATACAAAGAGAAGCCAGCACCATTGGCAGAGGACTTTCGGATCCCGGCAAGGCTTGGTGTCGCCGTGAATTTGCCAAATCCGTTAGTGAAGGGGACCTCAGGGTTTCCAAACAGCCAAGTCCCGATAGAAGGCAACCGTCCAACCGTGAAGGGGAGACACCGCCACCGCCAAGGGCAACCGTCTCCCAGGGCCAGCGCCTGTGGGCAAAAGGGGCTCCTCCGGCCCATATCCATGTCGGGGAGCGGGTTACCGGTGGGAAACCATCACTACCAACACTGAACTTAGGTGCAGGGAGAGACAGTCATCACTAACCTGCAGGGAGGAACAACCGCAGCCGTCCGAGGGACCCGTCCATCCAGCCACTTGTTTTACCGTGAACTGTGTCATCATCATTGGGCTGAGTGAGTACCTCCGTGCCGTGCGGCACAGCGCTGCCTCTGCGACCCTGCACCTCATCAGGCCCCGCAACCTACCTGTCACCATCTCTACCCCATCACCGGGCCCCGGGACAACCAACCCCCCTACCCACGGAGGGGAGAAATAACAACAAAGCTGCTCCCTGTCACAGGCTCCCGGGATCCCCGTCCAGAGCAGCGGTGGTGTCCACACAATCACCACAACCGTGGGTGGCGTCACGGACAATATCCCCAAAACCCAAACCACCCCTTTTCACTCACGGGCGAGTAGCGCCGCTCGAATCCCCGGGATCCGGCCATCGCTCGAGCCAACGAGCAGCAGCAGCCGTAGAGCAGCGGCAGCCGGACCCGAGCAGTGGGAGAGCGCAGCGTCCCCTCCTCCGCCCGCGACACTTCCAGCTTGGGACTGGTGTGGAGGGTAAAGTGGATGAGGATGCGCAGGAGGAGGAGGAGGCTGAGGAGCATGACATTCCGGAGCTGTAGAGTGTGGGTGAAACCCTGACTGAGGTAGGGCCTGCAAAACTTGGTGTGTGAAGGACGTGTTCCGTCCCTCGCTCAGACTGGGTCCCAGCTTCCACAATATTAACCCAGTGTGACGTCAACGAGATGTAGCGGCCTTGCCCACATGCACTTGTCCACGTGTCTGTGGTTAGGTGGACTTTGGCTGAAACAGCGTTGTTCAGGGCACGTGTGATGTTTTGTGACACGTGGTTATGCAATGCGGGGACGGCACACCGGGAGAAATAGTGGCGGCTGGGGACCGAGTAACGTGGGACAGCTGCCACCATCAGGTCGCGGAATGCTTCTGTCTCAACCAGCCTAAAAGGCAACATTTCCAGCGCAAGCAGTCGCGAAAAGTTAGCATTTAGAAGTGTGGCATGTGGGGCGTTGGCAGTGTATTTGCACCTGCGTTCAAAGGTTTGCTGAATGGATAACTGAACGCTGCGCTGGGACAAGGACGTGCTTGATGATGGTGTTATTTCTGCGTGGGTAACTGCAGGTGCAGGGCCAGAGGAGGCTTGTTCGCAGGCAGCATGGACAGGGGATTGGCTCGCATGCACAACCAGCGAAGACGTAGCAGTGACATCAGCAAGCACTGCTCCTCGACTCTGTTGTACTTCCCACAAAGTCGGGTGCTTGGCTGACATGTGCCTGATCATGCTGGTGGTGGTCAGGCTGCTAGTTTTGGTACCCCTGCTGATGCTGGCATGGCAGGTGTTGCAAATGGCCTTTTTAGAATCATCTGGAGCCAACTTAAAAAACTGCCAGACTCGGGAAGACCTAACATTTGTACAGGCACCTTGTGTCGTGTTGTTCCGGGGAAGAGTTGCCTGACGTCTGCCTGGGGCCACCACTCTGCTTCTTACTGCCTGTTGGGATGCTACGCCTCCCTCCCCCTGTGCACTGCTGTCCTCGCTCTGCATATCCTCCTGCCAGGTTGGGTCAGTTACTGGATCATCCACCACGTCGTCTTCCTCTTCCGCACCCTGCTCCTCCTCCTGACTTCCTGACAATTGTGTCTCATCATCGTCCACCCCTTGTTGAGACACGTTGCCAACTTCATGAGAACGTGGCTGCTCAAATATTTGGGCATCTGTACATACAATCTCGTCATGGCCCACTTCAACAGGAGCTGGCGAGAGGCCAGAATGTGTGAATGGAAACGTGAATGAACAGCTCTTCCGAGTGTCCAAGTGTGGGATCAGTAATGTCCGTGGACGTGTTCTCGGCCTGGTGGTAGGAAGGAGGATCAGGTTCTGAAATGTGCGGTGCAGTATCACGGCTACTGACACTTCACCATGTGGAAGACAGAGTGTTTGTGGTGGTGCCAATCTGACTGGAAGCATTATCCGCTATCCAACTAACAACCTGTTGACACTGGTCTTGGTTCAAGAGCGGTGTACTGCTGCGGTCCCCAAGAATTTGGGACAGGACGTGCGAGCGAGTAGATGTGGCCCTTTGTTGTGGCGAAATTAGAGCTTGCACACGACCTCAGTCTCTGCCTGCACCACCATCACGTCCACTTCCTTGTTCGTTGACAACGCCCTTGCGCATTTTGCAATGCTGTGCTGATGTGTATTCACTAGACTTGTGCGTTATATCCAAGTTTTTGCAAAACGCACACAAGTGCAGCGGAAAGCTGCCACCAACAGGCACACACGTGCGGTTTTTAAATGCAAGCACGGAGGCACTAAGAACCTAACAGGTCTCTATCCAGGGACAACGTGGAGCCTCCCAATTTTTGGCTGCCCTGCCTAAGGGCTATACTACAATAGACCCACTTCCTTCCAATGGGCACTTCAGGTTTACAGGCCCTCATGCACGTCTCTATCCAGGGACAACGTGGAGCCTCCCAATTTTTGGCTGCCCTGCCTAAGGGCTATACTACAATAGACCCACTTCCTTCCAATGGGCACTTCAGGTTTACAGGCCCTCATGCACGTCTCTATCCAGGGACAACGTGGAGCCTCCCAATTTTTGGCTGCCCTGCCTAAGGGCTATACTACAATAGACCCACTTCCTTCCAATGGGCACTTCAGGTTTACAGGCCCTCATGCACGTCTCTATCCAGGGACAACGTGGAGCCTCCCAATTTTTGGCTGCCCTGCCTAAGGGCTATACTACAATAGACCCACTTCCTTCCAATGGGCACTTCAGATTTACAGGCCCTCATGCACGTCTCTATCCAGGGACAACGTGGAGCCTCCCAATTTTTGGCTGCCCTGCCTAAGGGCTATACTACAATAGACCCACTTCCTTCCAATGGGCACTTCAGGTTTACAGGCCCTCATGCACGTCTCTATCCAGGGACAACGTGGAGCCTCCCAATTTTTGGCTGCCCTGCCAAAGGGCTATACTATAATACACCCACTTCCTGACAATGGACACTTAATGTTTTGAGGCCCTCATGCACGTCTCTATCCAGGGACAACGTGGAGCCTCCCAATTTTTGGCTGCCCTGCCTAAGGGCTATACTACAATAGACCCACTTCCTTCCAATGGGCACTTCAGGTTTACAGGCCCTCATGCACGTCTCTATCCAGGGACAACGTGGAGCCTCCCAATTTTTGGCTGCCCTGCCAAAGGGCTATACTACAATAGACCCACTTCCTTCCAATGGGCACTTCAGGTTTACAGGCCCTCATGCACGTCTCTATCCAGGGACAACGTGGAGCCTCCCAATTTTTGGCTGCCCTGCCTAAGGGCTATACTACAATAGACCCACTTCCTTACAATGGGCACTTCAGGTTTACAGGCCATCATGCACGTCTGTATGCAGGGGCATTGGTGAACCTCACAATTTTGGACTGCCCTGGCAAAGGAAAATACTACAAAGACTCAGTTCCTCAAAATGGGCACATTAGACTCAGAGGCCTTTATGTACGTCTCTTCTCAGGGACATCGGAGTGCCACACAATGTTTTACGTAAAATCTTTCATGTATTGATCTCAAAAAGTAACATACATTAGCTCTATCTCACTATTGGGTATGTGCCCTTAACATTTCCGCCATGAAAAATCATTTTGGTGTCATTTTGGAAGGTTTTCTGGTGAGTCCGTAAAAATGGCGTAAAACGCGGACAAAATTGTTCACAGCTGTGACTTTTGAGTGATAAATGCTTCAAGGGGTCTTCCCCATGCTGTTGCCATGTCATTTGAGCACTCTTCTGAGACTTTTGTGCCATTTTTAGGGTTTCTACATGCTGCCGGTGGTCATTTCACAAAAATACTCGGGTCTCCCATAGGATAACATTGGGCTCGTTGCTCGGGCCGAGTACACGAGTATCTTGGGAGGCTCGGCCCGAGCTTCGAGCACCCGAGCTTTTTAGTACTCGCTCATCACTATTTATTATTATTATAGCGCCATCAATTCCATGGCGCTTTACATGTGAAAGGGGTATACATAATAGGGACAAGTACAATAATCATAAACAATACAAGGCACAGTGTTGTGAATGTTAGTTATGTCTTGGCTGCTGGGAGGCTCCCTCTGGTGGCCAGGAATGGTTTGGACTTGGACCAGGTGTGTTGTGCAGTGGGTGTTTCCTTTGCTAACTCTCTGCTTATTTAAATCCTGGTCTGATTGCAGGCTGTTGCCGGATGTCAGTTGTTCTTTGTATCTCCAACCTGCTTAATCCTGCTCTACACCACATCTTCCCCAGATAAGTGCTTGCTCTTTATTTATTGTCTGGTTATTTTGTTTATCTGGGTTTGTCATTTGCTGTGGTTGGTTTCAGTTTATTTGCTTGCAGGGATTTTTTCCCCTCAGTGGCTTGTTGGGGAACTCCCTGCAGTTCTGTGTGGAGTATAGCTCCTTTGGGTCCATGTGTTTGTGGCTTGTTGACTTTGTTGTGATTCTTGTTTTCTGTTCATTGGTATGACAAGGGCACCTGGTATAGGACGGAGTTCAGATCGTGCGATCTGAGGGTCTTTTTGTACTATCAGGAAGTTGGTATTTTGCAGGGTTTTTCTCTGGCCACCATCAGTCCCTTTCCTGTCCTTTCCTATTTTAGTCAGCGGGGGCCTCACCTTTTGCTAATCCTGTCATCTACCTGTGTATTGTGTTTTTCCTATATCACCGCAGTCTTTGAATGTGGGGGGCTTGCTATTCTTGTCTATTTTCTGAGGCAGAGAGTTATTCATCTTTCCTACCTTTAGGATAGTTAGTTCTCCGGCTGGGTTCGCGGTGCTCAGGATGTTAGTTCACCCCTCGGCTACTTCTAGTTATGATGGTTAGTAAGGGGATGGCGGCCAGATTAGTTGCCAATGCTCTTGTCACCTTTTGCCAATGATTTGTGGTGGTCTTCCATGGTTCCGGATCATAACAGAACAGACTGGTACAGGAGGATAGAGGTCCCTGCCCGTGAGGGCTCACAATCTACAAGGGATAGGTGAGGATACTGTAGGTGAAGTATATATATATATATATATATATATATATTACAGTATATATAAATAATGTGGTTATTCCAGTTTGGACAACTTATAAATTATCATTCATCCACTGAAGAGGTGATAATTAAGGTGGATAAATCTTTTGCGATTCACACAAGATCTCGTCTTAGAAGCAGTTGAAAATAGTCAAATTAATTTTGGAATTACTTTCATTTATTTTAACGCACAATTATTTTCTTTTTAAGGATTGTTTCTTTTTACAGGAGTGCGGCACCGCAAAGGGCGCGGCGTGCACGCCTTCGTATGCAAACCTCTTCCTAGGTTTCTGGGAAAGGGAGGTTTTCGGCGAGGGCGTGCCCGCCGCGTCTAAAGCACAGTGCTGGCTCCGCTTTATTGACGATAATTTGATTTTTTGGAAGGGCACTGATTTTGAGTTTTTTCAATTTATTTCTGATCTAAATTCTAATAGTTATAACATTAAATTAACATCTAAATGCCATGCTACTGTTATTGATTTTTTGGACATTCGTATATCTGTGCATCCCGACCACTCAATCCAGACTACCAGATATCTTAAGGAGACTTCAGTGAATAGTCTCCTTCATGCTTCATCTGCGCACACCCCCTCCACAATCTCCGCGATATCAATTGGCCAATATTTAGGACCCAAACAAGTATGCTCCAATAATAATCTGTTTGAAGAAAAGGCTAAAGATCTTCAGGAGAGATTTCTATCTAGGGGATATATTGGGAGGAGTGTGCGCAGAGGGTACCGACGGACCCGTAGTACATCACGGAATGAATTACTTGTTTCCAAAAAGAAAGTGGAGACAATTCCTGTTGCTTGTTTCATATCCACCTATAATGACAAATGGCAGGATATGCGAACAATTCTAAAACACCATTGGGATATACTTAAGACTGAACCTTCTATTGGGGCAACTTTACCCTCTAACCCCCCTATGACAGCAAGGAGGGCCTCTAATTTACGTGACTCTTTGGTTAATAGTCACTATGTGGCTAAGGTGCCTCGAATCTTTGGTGTCGGTGAGCCACGATGTGGCTTTTTTCCTTGTGGCAATTGTATTGCCTGCCGCAATATGACGAGGGCAACTACCTTCTCTTCTGCCGATGGCAGTCGAGAATATGAAATTCGCCACCACATTACTTGTCGCACAAGTAATGTGGTTTACTATGCCACCTGTGGGTGTAATCTCGTTTACATAGGACTTACTACACGTGAACTGCGCCTACGAACACGTGAACACGTCAGGAGCATCTCTGCGGCATCTGAGTTTGATTTGGATGATCCCTGTTTGACCACACTACCCCGTCATCATAAGGTGGAGCACGGATGTGACCCAACCCTTTTTAGGGTGAGGGGCATAGATGTGGTGCACCTTGGGATGAGGGGTGGTGATTATGGCAAAATGTTGGCACAAAGGGAATGTGCTTGGATTGTCCGTCTTGGCACTATAACGCCCAAGGGTCTCAACGAGAAACTCAGCTTCTCTCCATTTTTATAATATTGTTATTGTGGATTCTGTCTCTCTGGGGACAATTCATATGTGTTCTCATGTATGGTTTGTTTTTAATTGATTTTAATTACCCCATTTTTCTCTTTTTTCTATTTCTCAGTGTTTATATCTTCTCTTGTGGCCTATACTATGAACTTTTATTATACAGGAATGAGTCCTCCAAGAATATGACGCACATATGCGGGCTTCCCCCCTCTTTTTCAACCATTTTTTCCAACACGGACAAGACGATTCCTTGCTACAGTTATATGTTTCTATGGAAATTTTGATGATGCCTGCATTGTGTGTATTGATATTTATGTAAAATTGTTATGATTTACCTTTTATATTGGAGTGTACTTTTTGATTCCTGTTTTGATATCTATCACCTCTTATTCCCCTTATATACCCGTTAATATAGTGGTGCTGTCACTGATCCTATATACAGATTTACATATCAGTGGGTATCTGACGCCCTTATTTTGATTTATTCTTATATCGGCGTTTCAGTTCCCTTATTGCTGCTGATTTGTTATGTGGAACGCACCTGTGACGACACCACGGGATTTCATGTTTAGTGTGGTATGGTGAGTCTGGGGACGCCCTCTCTCCTGCCCACAAATGAGATGGCCGCGGCGCATGTCTCTTGCCGTTCCCAGCTTCCGCCCACACTGAGGAGCTCTGATGCGGTGGGAGGGGACGCTGTTGTGGCGTCACTTCCGCTGACGAGACCCGGAAGTGGTGGGCGGATGGGGAATGCCGACGCGACACATGCGGCACAGGTGGCGGCGATCTCTGGTAATAAACGGGTGTATTTAGGGGTGTCTGGCCACATACCATTTACACATCGCCCTCGAAGAAGCAATGCAGCGAAATGCATTGGGGCTTCTCCCACTATCATTGGACCTCTGCCCTGGCACTGACCTAGCACCTTGCACTTTACTTAATGGGTAAGCAGCTCTGTTTTATTTGTGTACCTGTAGTATGAGGAATTTTCCTCTTATCATAATCTCAGGGTGCTGCTTACCCATATTGCTACTTTGGGCAGATGTCCTCCTATTTGGGAATGTTTATCTGGGACTGATTTTTCTGCTTATCATGTCTTTCTCTACTTCATGTGATTTTACCATTGTCTGATTTATTGCTCAATAAACTTGTTCATATTTTTGATACCACAAGGCAATGGTTTTGATATTTTTTGATATTATGGTTGGCCTTTCAGTACTACTTCTCTTTCCTGTTATATAGTGGCTAATAAAACATGTACAGCTTGTCAATTCTATATACAATGTGTATAAACTGTATAGAGCTGCAGGGTGAATGAATTGAAATACACATTTACACTTATATAGAAGCTTTTTCAGGTATATTTCATAGCTAATAAATTGTGGCATTTATTCAGTAGCATTTATATTCACAGCACAAGAGATTTAATTCATTCTGTTACTTCTGATAAACAAAGGGGTATTCCTAAAGGCAGAAGCACAGATCATACATGTACTAAAATGATGATAGATAGATAGAGAGATAGATAGAGAGATAGATAGAGAGATAGATAGATAGATAGATAGATAGATAGATAGATAGATAGATAGAGGGATATAGATGGATGGATGGATGGATGGCTTTATAGATTGATGCATTTTCTGCGCCAAGATTTTGTGGTATAATGACATATTTAACTGTGTTGAATTGGGAAATACTACATCTTTAGACAGATAAATAGATGGTTAAATGCAAGAAGATCTACACGCCTGGGAACACTATTACTATGTATTTTACACAATTTTTGTGGCTCACTAAACAAGTGGATGTTTATGCTGGTGTGTTGCCTATGGAAGGGGGTACTCGGTCCCAGGCGGTTGCAAACGGGAATGTCACTTCAGGTGGCCATTGCCCGGTCCCGTGCTGGTATCATCAAAGATGAACTTGTGGGACCTTTTTGGGTTGAGGATGAAGTGAAGCTCAACTCCCAGACCTACTGCCAGTTTCTGGAAGACAACTTTTTCAAGCAGTGGTGCCAGAAGAAGTCGGTATCGTTCAAGAAAAACATGATTTTCATGCAGGATAATGCCAGTAAAGTTCTAAAAGATGAAAAAATAATGACATGGCCCCCTTGTTCACCTGATCTGAACCCCATAGAGAACCTGTGGCCCCTCATAAAATGTGAGATCTACAGGGAGGGAAAACAGTACACCTCTCGGAAGAGTGTCTGGGAGGCTGTGGTGGCTGCTGCACGCAATGTTGATCGTAAACAGATCAAGCAACTGACAGAATCGATGGATGGTAGGCTGTTGAGTGTCATCATAAAGAAAGGTGACTGTATTGGTCACTAATTTTTTGGGGTTTTGATTTTGCATGTCAGAAATGTTTATTTCTAAATTTTGTGCAGTTATATTGGTTTACCTGGTGAAAATAAACAAGTGAGATGGGAATATTTTTATTAAGTTGCCTAATAATTCTGCACAGTGATAGTTACCTGCACAAACAGATATCTTCCTAAGATAGCCAAATCTAAAAAAACCCCACTCCAACTTCCAAAAATATTAAGCTTTCATATTTATGAGTCTTTTGGGTTGATTGAGAACATAGTTGTTGATCAATAATAAAAAGAATCCTCAAAAATACAACTTGCCTAATAATTCTGCACACGGTGTATATACATAGAAGGCTATGTCGGGCTTATAATGTATATAAGAGGCAATGGGGAGGCTCATACAGTATATAAGAGGATGTGTGGAACTCGTATATAGAAGGCTATGTGAGGCTCAAAGTATATAGGAGGGTGTATGGGGCTCATAAAGTATATAGGAGGCTATGTGGGGCACATAAAGTAATGAGGCTATATGGCGCTCATAATCTATATAGGAGGATCTGTGGGGTTCATAGAATATATTGAAAGCTATATGGGCCTCATAAAGTATATAGGGGGTTATATGGGGATCATGTATATAGGAGGCTACATGCTGCTAATAAAGTATATAAGGCTATGTGGGGCTCATTATGTGTCTAGGAGGCTATGTGAGGGCTCATACGGTATTCCAGAGGCTCTGTGGGGGCTCAAGCTGCATTTAGAAGGCTATGTGAGGGCTCATTTTGTATGTAGGTGGCTGGGTGGAGCTTATACTGTATTTAGGAGGCTGTGTGGGGGTTTATACTGTATATAGAGGGGCCATGTGGTGCTCATAGTCACACAGTGATCAGCTCTAAACTCACCAGGTGTCATGGCTCCTTCTGACCCTGTTCACACTGCAGCGTCTGACACACCACCTGGTGCTTTTGAATTGCTCACTTAGAGCTGGGAGTCGACCTCTTGCGTGCTTACTAATGATCAGTCTAGCAGGAGTTAATTACTGCTGGCCTGTGAATTGCTAGGGTCATTGGTTTCTGGAGGCCTATCATGGCTGTCTCTGCCCTTTAAAAGGTGGTGAAATCTTTTCCTCTAGGCTGATGATAGCTTTTGCAATTCAGATCTATGTGCATGGTTATCCAGCTTCCGATGAACTACTATATACTATCCTGGTGTATTGTGAGAATACTCTTGTCATTTAATTATTTCCTTCCTTTGCTTTATTTTCTCCTGAGCACAATTTTGTCTATATCTTTCTGAGTGATTGCTGTGAGTTTGAGTTTGGGTTTCTCCCAGTCTGTCTTTCTGTGTGAGATTTACCATTCCGGTCCCAGCCTTCTCCTGGTTTAGGGGTGAGGGTCATATTAGACTTAGGGCTGATCAAGAGTGAGAGACCTCTTCACCTTCAGAAGTACCTCTGGGATAAGGGACAGTTAGTGCCTCCTAGTTTGAGCCCCAGCTTAGGAGCTCTTATTCCGAATTACTATGTTACCCCTACGACACTCATTCTGTATTTAAGGGTCCGTGAGTGGGCTCATACAGTATATAGGGAGCTATGTGGGGGCTCGTACTGTATGCAGGGTGCTGTGTGTGGGCTCATATTGTATGTAGGGGAATGTCTTAATTCTGCTCAATTTGAAATGATGTAATTAATGCTGATATAAAATAATAATTTCAGAAGTAATTTCAGCCTATTGCTTCGGCCCTCCACAACAGTCATGGTCTTTAATTTGGCTCCTCAGGAAAATGAATTGCCCACCCCTGGTTTACACTCATCTGATATACAGTGTGTAAAAAAAGTATTTAGTCAGCCACCAATTGTGCAAGTTCTCCCACTTAAAGAGATGAGAAAGACCTGTAATTGACATCATAGGTAGCCCACAACTATGAAAGACAAAATGAGAAAACAAATCCAGAAAATCACATTGTCTGATTTGGCAAATTTTTTTTTGCAAATTATGGTGGACAATAAGTATTTGGTCAATAACAAAAGTTCATCTCAATATTTTGCTATATATGCTTTGTTGGCAATGACAGAGGTCAAACATTTTCTGTAAGTCATCACAAGGTTGGCACACACTGTTGGTGGTATGTTGGCCATTCCTCCATGCAGATCTCCTATAGAGCAGTCATGTTTTGGGCCTTTCGCTGGGAAACACAGACTTTCAACTCCCTCCAAAGGTTTTTTAGTGGGGTTGAGATCTGGAGTCTGGCTAGGCCACTTCAGGACCTTCATATGCTTCTTACAAAGCCACTCCTTCGTGGCTCTAGTGGTGTGCTTGGGATCATTATCATGTTGAAAGACCCAGCCACGTTTTAATTTCAATGTCCTTTCTGATGGAAGCAGGTTTGCACTCAAAATCTTACGATACGTGGCTCCATTCATTCTTTCATATACACGGATCATTTGTCCTGGTCCCTTTGCAGAGAAACAGCCCCAAAGCATGGTGTTGTCACCCCCATGCTTCACAGTAGGTATGGTGTTCTTTGGATGCAACTCAGCATTCTGTCTCCTCCAAACATGAGGAGTTGTGTTTCTACCAAACAGTTCTACTTTGGTTTCATCAGCCCAGAAGACATTCTCCCAATACTCTTTTGGATAATGCAAACGCTCTCTAGTAAACTTCAGATGGACCCAGACATGTACTGGCTTAAGCAGGGGAACATGACTGGCACTGCAGAATTTGAGTTCCTGGTGGAGTGGTGTGTTACTGATGGTAGCCTTTGTTATGGTGGTCCCAGCTTATTCAGGTCATTTACTAGGTCCCCCTGAGTGGTTCTGGGATTTTTGTTCACTGTTCTTGTGATAATTTTGACCCCACGGGGTGAGATCTTGCGTAGAGCCCCAGATCAAGGGAGATTATCATTGGTCTTGTATGTCTTCCATTTTCTTATTATTGCTCCCACAGTTGATTTAATCACACCAAGCTGCTTGCCTATTGCAGATTCAGTCTTCCCAGCCTGGTGCAGGGCTACAATTTTGTTTCTGGTGTCCTTTGACAGCTCTTTGTTCTTCACCATAATGGAGTTTGGAGTGTGACTGTTTGAGGTTGTGGACAGGTGTCTTTTATACTGATAACAAGTTCAAACAAGTGCCATTACTACAGGTAATGAGTGGAGGACAGAGGAGCCTCTTAAAGAAGTTACAGGTCTGTGAGAGCGAGAAATTTGCATGTTTTTAGATGACTCTAAATACTTATTTTCCACAATAATTGGCAAAAAAAAAATCTTGCCAAATCAGACAAGGTGATTTTCTGGATTTGTTTTCTCATTTTGTCTTTCCTAGTTGTAGTCTACCTTTAATGTCATTACAGGCCTCTCTCATCTTTTTAAGTGGGAGAACTTGCAGAATTGGTGGCTGACTAAACACTTTTTTTTACCCCACTGTATAGTGGTGTGAGGGAGCCCTTAGTTGAAGAGAAAATTAGCATCTTTATTTTAGGGGGTAACTTGGAATGGAGGGGCACACAATTACAATGAAAGACTGTTCCAGATTTTGTGGAGTAGCAGTAATTGGAGGTATAGTGGGTTTAAATAATAAAAAAAAATCTTGTGAAAGTTTTTTTTAAATATATTAAATCAGTGTAAAAAGCAACATGTAGCCAACCCCATCATACAAACATCACTTAATATAACCATAAGACTATGTTCCCACGATGTTGCACAATTTCTGCAGCATTTTTGCACCTGTTATGTTAATTAAGTTACGACTGCCGAGACCCACCAACCGGTTCCCCCTCCCCACCGCGCAATGAATGAGACCACACATGGAATATCTTTCTTTTGTACTTTATTGAAGGTATCCACGTAACACCATTCAATGTTGATATAAAAGGGGGTTGCTTGTTATTTTGGCCACAGCTTTAACCACAGGCACAAATCCGCCTTAAACCTGAGGGAGGAGGCCCGATGCCTACGGCCGTCCGTGGCAGGTTGGCTCTCACCAAATCCCTCTTCCACCGGCTGTGACTTTGAGATTGAACCATAACCTTTTTCCATAGGCACAAAACCGCCTTAAACCTGAGGGAGGAGGCCCGATGCCTACGGCCGTCCGTGGCAGGTAGGCTCTCCAAATACCTCTTCCACCGGCTTTGACTTCCGAACTTGTAACAGAACCTTCTTAAGGGAGGGAGGGCGGGCGATGCTCACCCTGAGGGCAGATTGTGGTAAGAGGAAGGAGGGACTCCGGAGGCTGCTTATATGCCCTGGAGGAGGTCCCAGCAGGGAAGGGGGGTCAGCGGGGGGCATTGCACAATGGGAAGGAGGGAGAGGTGACCATGGGGGACGTAGCGAGGGGCTCAGCAGTCAGGGGCAGCGGCATCGGCCGCAGTGCCCTGCAGACTGCCGAGACCCACCAACCGGTTCCCCCTCCCCACCGCGCAATGAATGAGACCACACATGGAATATCTTTCTTTTGTACTTTATTGAAGGTATCCACGTAACACCATTCAATGTTGATATAAAAGGGGGTTGCTTGTTATTTTGGCCACAGCTTTAACCACAGGCACAAATCCGCCTTAAACCTGAGGGAGGAGGCCCGATGCCTACGGCCGTCCGTGGCAGGTTGGCTCTCACCAAATCCCTCTTCCACCGGCCACAGAGTGGCGAAGGCCCAAGCCTGAGCTGCGACCCCCACACAGGGCCCTTATGGCCCGCTCAACCCCGTCCTTACTGTCCGACAGGAAATTGTCTAGGCCTATATCATTAAGGCTACAACCATCCTCTAGCACCAAACAGCTGACCTCTGATTCCAGCATCTCGTGTCCCGGCACTATCCCTCTTCCTGACGCTATAAATTTGGCGATCTGCATATTAACGTGTTGCCTTGACCTTTCCACAGCTGCTATGTTCCTTGCCCCTATACAACTCAATCTCGGTAATATACTGGACCATACCCCCACTACGTTGCTAAAGAAGCTGCTGAACTTATCTAGGAAAGAAGCTGCTGAACTTATCTAGGACCACTTGCATGACCGCAAGCAGATCCTGGATCCTCACATTTACCAGGTCATTTCCACCCGTGAATGACCAGCACTACTAGGCCAGTGGCTACTCTGGATATGCTCACTACCACGGGCAGGACCTGGGCCCAGGCCAGGCCCCGAACTCTTCTCCAGTGAAACTTGAGGTCACAAACTCCCAGCACGCTTCCACCCGGTCTCGACTCAGTCCGCCGTGCTGCCCAGAATATGTGTGAGTGACCTAGGATCCAGATGCTAGGTCTCGACAGATCTAAAAGAAAAACGGTTACCTCTCTTGTATGCAAAACATTTTCTATCATCGTGTCACCAAACATCATTGTATTAATGTTTCTTTAGGTTTGAAGGTGCTTAGATAACCGAAATGATATACATATATTTATTTAACAATTTATTTTATTTTATTTTTTTTTTTTTTTTTTTTTTTTTTTTTTGTGTAATATATAAACGTGCCAAACAGTGGACAACTGGTGGCAGGGAACTACAGGACTGCACGGATAGGTATGAAGCTGGCCCTTGCTGCCTCGGTTGTCGTGTCGATGCGGAAGGAGTGCATGCCATAATCTCCTGGTTGTAGGTCCAGGTAGTAAATAGACATTTTAAGCAATGCCGAAAGTTGTGTCACCGTGAGTGGGATCACTCTGCGTGCTCGAAGAAGAATTTGTTGGGAACCCAAGACTCTAAGTGTCGCTGCAAGGTAAGGATGGGACATAGGATACCTGAAAACGGGAAAATAGGGAACCAAACTCCTCTACCGAGCTGATCTGTTTTGGAGCGCCTTATGCGAACCCGTACTCCACCATTGCAAACTATAACATTGTCGCGTAACAGACCACCGGTGCGACCTAGGGACCTGCTAACTAATTCGCTGACCGTCAAGGCTCCGAAGAATGCTAGCGAGAAGGCGGCCGAGAACAAGAGGACCTCGCTGTCATTGGTGCAAACGTCACCTAGCTGGTTTATTATGCCGGAAAGGATGGCGAATGAATTGGCCTTCCTGCTCTCCGTGCACCAGGGCTTCCAGCCTTTAACGGCCTGTTTGAACAGAAAGGCCTTGGTGACATCGGTCCATCCACGAACCTGAAAGTGAGAGGCTATTCCTGCAACCCGCTACTACGCTACTGTGCCCGGCAAGCCACTGGTATGTAGATGCGTTATGTCTCGAGCAACGGAATTGCTAAGAAAACCGCGGACACCTGGCTAGGCAGCGGTTGAACTATATTGAAATCATTCGTCCCAAGCCTTACCATACAAATGACACGTTGATGGGATGCCTTAATCAGCGGAATCAACTGTCCACGGGGACCGTCCAGAGGGACTGTGGACACTTTTGGCCATTGTTGTCAGATTCTGGGTGCAATGCTCGAAACTTATGAAAATCAAATGCAATAAGGCATCAGCGATAGTGTTATCAATCCCCGGTATGTGGCTGGCCTTGACCCAGATATTATGTTCAAGGCACTTAAGAACTAAGGAACTAAGTATCGTAGCAAGCTGATCACCGGTGGTGAGGAAGATGCGAGGTGGTTAACGGCGTGGACGACACTTATGTAGTCAGTCCTGAAGCGGGTCCGATTGTTCGCCAACTTTTCTGCCCAAAGACTTGTAGCTACTATTATAGGGAACAGCTCGAGTAAAGTTTTTTTTTTTTTTTTTTTGTCCACCCAGACAGGTGCCGTGTTTTGGGCCAGCGACTAGCGTACCAATTGGGACCAAGGTAAACGCCGAATCCGGTGGACCCGGCAGCATCTGAAAATAGATATATCAGCGCTGGAAACTTCCTGTTCCTGGAAACATGAACGCCCATTGTAAGTAGCTATGAAGGACCTCCATACACCGAGCTCCTCACGTAGAGCGCTGGTGATGAAAATCATTTGATGGGAGGCAGTTATGCTCCTAGTGGCCAGGCAGAGCCTCAGGGAAAAGCCCCTTCCCATGGACATGACTCTAAAGGCGAAGGCGAGCAAGCCTAATAGAGATTGCATTTGCGCCAGGGTTACCTTACGAACCGCGCAGAACCCGTCAATGAGCGATGTGGTTTTTTCAACCTTTTTGAGTGGTAGCCGAAACATCATGATAATTGAGTCTATTTCGATTCTCAAATGAAAAGGCAGGTCACATGGCCAACTGTTTTTTCGGCCAACAGCGGAAACCCAAACTTGTCCGCTATGACCTGGACAGATTTTAACGCGCTTGAGCATGCTTTAGAGTTGGTGTGGGAAAACGGACAAGAAATCATCCAAATAATGGGTGACCAATTTATTCTTTGCTACGTCCTTAACCACCCATTCCAGGAAAGAGCTGAAGAGCTCGAAGTGTGAGCAGGATATGGAGCAACCCATGGTAATTCACATGTGGTACAGAATTTTTTGTTGAAATAGCACCCTAGCAGGTGGGACAATCGGGGTGCACTAGTAGCGGGCGAAAGGCAGATGCTATGTCCGATTTTGCCATTAGTGCTCCTTACCCTGCTTTTCGCACCAGTGCGACCGCTTTGTCAAAAATGCGTAGGAAACTGCTGAGTCCTCTGTGGGGATGCCGTCATTGACTGACCGCCCAGCCGGGAAGGACAAGTAGTGTATGAGGCGAAATTCACCCTTTTCTTTCTTAGGCACTATCTCTAGGGGTGAAACGCGAGGGTTTAAGAATGGTAAATCTATAAATGGGCCTGCTAGTCGGCCTAACGCCACTTCCTTCAGTAGTTTTTTCCCCAGGACCTGTGGGAGGTCCCGGGCCGATTTGCGGTTGGGGGCGAAGGTTAGTTCTGAGGAGAACATAAAGGGGGATAAAGAAACCGTGGTTGAAACCGTCCCTAATAGCGTTGGCCGCAGCCTTATTGGGGTAACGTTCTAGCAATGGCTCCACCGCGTGCACGTTCACTGGAGTCTTTGGGACTTGGTGGTGCATTTTTAGTGTGATGCCAGTCTGGTTGCTTATCGCATTTGGAGGAGGTGTGATTGCCTCCGCACGATGAGCATTCGCGCTTGTATTTGCGGAGTCCTTGAAACCTGCGATGGCCTTCATTGAAAAGCCAACAGTGACCTGGTCTGCGGACATTTGCAGCTCCAGGTGTAGCGTGGTGAGAGGAAAAGTTTGGTGGGCCTGGAAACGACTGGTGGGACTTTTGCGCCATCATAAGCCACGAATCGGTGGCCTTAACTTCCCAACGGTTGGAATGCCAAGCATCTTCTAAATTCTTCGTCGTACTTCCACCAATGAGAACCGACATGGGTTTTATAGGAGTTGAAAATGGTATTGCAGTATTTTGCGAATTGACTCTCTTTTCTTTGTTGACTGTGTTTTGCTCCACTGATATTAGGGAACAGATATCGACGTATTTGTTTGCGCGAATTTTTATTTATATTTTTTTTTTTTTTTTTTAACTGTATCTGGTGTTAGGTGAGTTCCCAGCTGTGATACACAGCAGTAGAACACGTCCCTGTGTAAGTCGGGCGCTGCTGCGTTACATCCTGATGTCGTACAAACGCGGGGTTAACCAGAACTACTCCTGATGGTGTTAACAAGATCGCCCAATAAAAGTGGCGTACGTTTTGCGCCATTTTCCGAAACCCGTAGCGTTCTCATTTTGGGATCTATGGCGCAATGACTGCTTATTTTGCGTCTCGAGTTTACATTTTTTAATGGTACCATTTTGCGCAGATGCTACTTTTGATCGCCTGTTATTGGATGTTACGCAAAACATGCGGTGACCAAAAGCGTAATTTTGGGTGTTTTGTGTTTTTTTTTTTTTTTTTTTTTTTTTTTGCTGCTACGAAATTTAACAATCAGATTAGGGACTCTAGATTGTGAGTTCCAATGGGGACAGCGTCGCCAATGCATAGAAAGCACTGTGGACAGCGCTACCCAAGTGAATAAAATTATTAGCATTATTATTCTTTAATTGATTTTATATTTTGATAGATCAAGCTTTTCTGAACGTGGCGATACCAAATATGTGTATATATGTATACATATTTTTTTTTTTTTTTGTTTTATTATTTTATTTATTTATTTTTATTTTATTATTTTTATTTTATTTATTTATTTATTTTTTTTTTTTTTTTTTTTTAAACTTGTCCCTTTAGGGGGATGTATGGATGTGCTTGACTGCTGCAGACCACCACGTTCGCTTTGTAAAGAATGCGAACGCTGGGCAGGAAATGCAGTTATAAAGCATGTTTGTTTATGACTGCATTTCCCTTTAAATTTGCCGCTTTTACTTTTAATGACATCACTTCCGGTCCGGGGGCCGAAAACCGGAAGTACAGTATAGTCACATGGTTGCCGAGTCAGAGGAAGTGACTCGGCTGCCATGGATACCGGATGTGACGCAGCCTCAGCATGGAGCGGTAAGCAACATGAGGGGCGCGTCATGCTGGGCGGTGCAGAGTGCCTGGGGGGAGGCGCTCTGCATTGTGGTGGCGAGCGTGATGCCAGGATTCCTGAGGGGAGGGGGAGCATCGCTGCGTGGCGTGGACGAACGCGATGCTCGGTGGGGGGCAGCATGCCTGGGTGACGGGGGTGCAGCGCTGCGAGATATATGTGAACCCGATGACCGGTGGGGCAGGGGATAGGTGGCCGGGGGTGAGAGCGGACCGGACCTTCTGGACCGGGCCGCCCTGCGCCTGGGGTCTGTTGTGGGGCTTAGGCGCTGCGGTGGACGGGAGGGTCTGGAAGACCTGCGCCCACCGCTGCTGGGAACCGTCAGGAGGGAGCTGGTGCCCACAAGGGAGGCAAGCCATTCGGCTCCCTCCCGTCCGCTCCTTTCTCTTACCGCTGCTTCCAGGGGGTCCATCGGCGATGCTCACCCTGAGGGCAGATTGTGGTAAGAGGAAGGAGGGACTCCGGAGGCTGCTTATATGCCCTGGAGGAGGTCCCAGCAGGGAAGGGGGGTCAGCGGGGGGCATTGCACAATGGGAAGGAGGGAGAGGTGACCATGGGGGACGTAGCGAGGGGCTCAGCAGTCAGGGGCAGCGGCATCGGCCGCAGTGCCCTGCATTACGTTTTGTCATTACATTTTTGGGCGCTTTTTTTCTTCTTGTGTTTCTGAAGCTGCGTTTTTTGTCTCTTTTTGGCGTGTCATGTTTTATTTTTGAAACTTCTTGGTATTTCGCTTTGACAAAACGTTATTGACATTCTTTGAAGCAGATCATGTGTTTTTTATGTGCTTCAGCTGGGGAAAAGCAGTAAAGATGCATGAGTGTTTATTAACCTGCAGATTTTCCACATCTAATGTAAAGCCTGCTTTACACGAGTCGATCTATCGTGCGATAGCACAAACGATCGTACCCGCCCCCGTCGTTTTTGCGTCACGGGCAAATCGCTGCCCGTGGCACACAAACTCGTTTAACCCCCGTCACACGCACTTACCTTCCAGACGACCTCGCTGTGGGCAACGAACGTCCACTTCCTGAAGTGGGAGGGACGTTCGGCGTCACAGCGACGTCACACGGCAGCCGGCCAATAGAAGCGGAGGGGCGGAGATGAGCGGGATGTAAACATCCCTCCCACCTCCTTCCTTCCATTTAGCCGGCGGATGCCGTGGGACGCAGGTACACTGTGTTCATTGTTCCCGTGGTGTCACATGGAGCAACGTGTGATGCCACGGAAACGATGAACAACCTGCACCCATGAAAATAAATGATATTATGAAAGTTAACGACGAGTACACGACTCACGATTTGTTAGTGATATCGCGTCGCTCGGAGGTGTCACACGAGATGACGTCGCAAGCGATGCCGGATGTGAGTCACGAACACCGTGATCCCGACGACATATCGCACGATATATATCGTCACGTGTAAAGCCCGCATAAGTCTATGGGGAAAATCTGCAAGGAAAACTCGGCGTACTCACAAGAGAAATTGACGAGTACACGACTCACGATTTGTTAGCGATACTGTGTCGCTCGGAGGTGTCACACGAGATGACGTCGCAAGCGATGCCGGATGTGAGTCACGAACACCGTGATCCCGACGACATATCGCACGATATATATCGTCACGTGTAAAGACCGCATAAGTCTATGGGGAAAATCTGCAAGGAAAACTCGGCGTACTCACAAGAGAAATTGACATGATGTGAAGTGGAAAAACCGCAGGTCATTTATAGGGTCATAAAAAAGTACAGTGGTCAAGAGATTTCTATTAATCCCATTTACTTTGCTGGAACTGTAAGATGCTGCGTATTTGATGCTGCAAAAATATGCAGTGTCAAAAACTCAGGAAAAGTTCATTGTGGGAACTAAGCCTAAAGGCCCCGTCACACACAGAGATAAATCTTTGGCAGATCTGTGGTTGCAGTGAAATCATGGACATATTGTTCCATTTGTACACAGCCACAAACCTGGCACTGATTGTCCACAATTTCACTGCAACCACAGATCTGCCACAGATCTGCCACAGATCTGCCGCAGATTTATCTCTGTGTGTGACAGGGCCTTAAGGCTATGTGCGCACTTTGCGTCGAGGTAGTTGCAATTCAAAAAGCATTCTCTGGCAGAAAGGACAATGCTTTTGGCTTTAAAAATGCATGTAAAACGCAAAGAAAGTAGCCTATGCGCACCTTGCAGTTTTCATGAGTTTTTAGTGCTTTTCCGGTGCTTTTAGAAACGCTGCAGTTTTGTATTAAATGGAATGGATGGGAAACACAGCAAAAATGGCAAAAACAATTGACATGCTGCTTCTTTAAACGCTGAGTTTTTGCCCAAATTTATGCAAATTAAACACAGCGTTTTGAACAGCAAACTGCGCACAAGAAATCTCAATGTCCCATTGACTTTGCTTGAAAAGCATAACGCAAGCATTTTGGCCTGAAAACGCTGCAGTTGAAAAAGCAGTGGAAAAGCAGGTAAAAAAGCAAAGTGCGGACACAGCCTAAGGCGGGCTTTGCACGTTGCAACATCGGTAACAATGTGTTACCGATGCTGCACGATAGTCCCGCCCCCGTCGCACGTTCGATATCTAGTGAAAGCTGCTGTAGCGATTATTATCGCTACGGCAGCTTTACACGCACATACCTGTTGTGCGACGTCCCTCTGGCCGGCGACCCGCCTCCTTCCTTAGGGGGCGGGTCGTGCGGCGTCACAGTGACGTCACACGGCAGGCGGCCAATTGAAGCGGAGGGGCGGAGATGAGCAGGATGTAAACATCCCGCCACCTCCGTCCTTCTCATTGCAGCCGGCGGCAGGTAAGGTGAAGTTCCTCGCTCCTGCGGCTTTACACACAGCGATGTGTGCTGCCGCAGGAGCGAGGAACAACATCGCACCTGTCGCTGCACTGGCATTATGGAAATGTCGGAGGCTGCAGCGATGATACGATAACGACGCTTTTGCGCTCGTTCATTGTATCATCTAGGATTTACACACTACGACATCGCAAGTGACGCCGGATGTGCGTCACTTACGATTTGACCCCACCGACATCGCACCTGCGATGTCGTAGTGTGCAAAGCCGCCCTAAGAGACAATGAAGGCACAGTTGAAGTTACGGGAGCAGCTCAGCCAGGGGCGTACACAGAAATCATGGGGCCCCATAGCAAAAGTCTGTATGCCCCCCCCAATAAAAAAAAAAAAAATACAATAAAATATTAACATAATAAATAGCATAACAGCATATACATTACTGGGGGAACTTACAAGTTACTGGGGGCCAGTGGGGGGGCATACAAGTTATTGGGGGCCGTATATACACAACTTGTGAATCAATCTTTATCCTAGCCAGGCTATACATCTACCAGTCCAGTAAGTAGACTATTATCGGGCACGGCTCCGTCTGCAGAGCACCAGTCTAGGCAGTGCTGTGCGCCTGTGCTCCTGTTTTGTTACTGTGTGCGACGCCTGACACTCGCTGAGAACCGCAGGGCCTGACGCCTGCAGAGCACCGCAGCGCCTGACGCTCAAAGAACACCGCTGCGTTACTGAACAACACCCACCATATCAAAACCAATAATACTACTATACATTGCAAAATAATGCCGCCACCCCATGACCAAATATTATCACCACACGGGGTCTGAATATAAGCACCATACTGTTACTGAGCAAAGTCCACAGCACAAAGATCGGTGGGTTCAAACCTCACCCCCCCCCCCACAATCTGCAGTATGTGAACTTGGCTTAAAGTAGCAATGTCCTCCTTCGTGCCCCTCACCACACACAATATAATGGGAATGATTATGACCTTCTTTATAGTCTTAAGAACCATAATAAATCACTGTTCAGTACATGGATAATGCACACAGTGATGTCATATTACAGGGATAACGCAAACAGTGATGTCACAGTACAGGGATAATACACACAGTGATGTCACAGTACAGGGCTAATACACACAGTGATGTCACAGTACAGGGATAATGCATACAGTGATGTCCCAGTAAAGGGGTAATGCACACAGTGATGTCACAGTACAGGGGTAATACACACAGTGATGTCACAGTACAGGGATATTATACACAGTGATGTTACAGTACAGAGATAATACACACATGGCAGATCAAAGTATTATAGCGTGCCTGTGTGGGACCTCAATACCGGCTAGAGTGGATGGCGTAGGACGCATAATGCACCCCGGGTTTCAGAAGAAGGAGGACAAAGATGGCTGAAAGAAGAGGCACTGGTACCGGAGAACAGAGACACCCATCTGACCGGTCTGCACCGCTCCACCCCTTAGGTGTGTATTAAAGTGTTTTTTTACATTCTACACAGCGGCCTGGGCTCTTGTATAAAGGATGTTAGAATGCTGTATATAAGAGGTCACTGGAGGTGGCTGAAGCTTATAGTCACCAAATCTGATGACAGGTTCCCTTTAAAAGCATGAACAAATCCCAAATGACAACCCCTGCAAAAGTGTGATAACCTACTGTAATGCAATACCCATATACAGTTAATTCGCTTAACAATTCAATACATGGAATAAGTATGTGCAGTGCCACACACCTAGCACAGAGACATACAGTACGTATAACTAAATTCAACTTATTCTGTAATAAACCTGATCTGGGCACTGCAGAAGGATTAGTATAGAAGAGAAGACCACCAGGTATCCCTGAATAATGCTCTGTGCAACAGCGCATGGAGCGGACCCAATATATCAGATAAGAGACTTATGATAACCCACTCTGATAATATGCCCATAAACAATAATGCACAATAACAATACATAGATTAAATACACGTAGTGCTACACAGCCAGTACAGAGTAATATGTATAGCTTCATTACAGGCTATTATAGCTCACTGCTAACATGTCAGGGCATCCATGTGATCAAGAAAGGAAAAAAGTAATACATAGGATCCTATACAGTGTGATGATCCACTGACCCAGGAACTATCAGTCCCTGTACAGATATAGATATGGGATAACGAGTGTAAAAATATGCCAAGAAAAACAGAAATATACATGTGCCGGGCTAAGAGAAAAGGGGTGGAGGACTGGGATAAATGATCTGTGCAGGAAAGCATAAAGCAGGTCTGATGAGCCTGATATAGGTACTGCAAAATAGTATGAGTAAAAGGGAAACCGTCAGCAAGCCAAAAGTAAACGCTCTGTACAGCGCTCTGCAACAGAGCATGAAGCAGAGCCAATATACCAGCACTGTGCAACAGAGCATGAAGCAGAGCCATATACCAGCACTGTGCAACAGAGAATGAAGCAGAGTCAATATACCAGCACTGTGCAACAGAGCATGAAGCAGAGCCAATATACCAGCACTGTGCAACAGAGAATGAAGCAGAGCCAATATACCAGCGCTATGCAACAGAGAATGAAGCAGAGCCAATATACCAGCTCTGTGCAAAAGAGCATGAAGCAGAGCCAATATACCAGCGCTGTGCAACAGAGAATGAAGCAGAGCCAATATACCAGCACTGTGCAACATAGAATGAAGCAGAGCCAATATACCAGCACTGTGCAACATAGAATGAAGCAGAGCCAATATACCAGCACTGTGCAACATAGAATGAAGCAGAGCCAATATACCAGCACTGTGCAACAGAGCATGAAGCAGAGCCAATATACCAGCACTGTGCAACAGAGCATGAAGCAGAGCCAATATACCAGGACTGTGCAACAGAGCATGAAGCAGAGCCAATATACCAGCACTGTGCAACAGAGAATGAAGCAGAGCCAATATACCAGCACTGTGCAACATAGAATGAAGCAGAGCTAACATACCAGCACTGTGCAACATAGAATGAAGCAGAGCTAACATACCAGCACTGTGCAACAGAGAATGAAGCAGAGCTAATATACCAGCACTGTGCAACAGAGAATAAAGCAGAGCCAATATACCAGCACTGTGCAACATAGAATGAAACAAAGCCAATATGCCAGCACTGTGCAACAGAGAATGAAGCAGAGCCAATATACCAGCACTGTGCAACACAGAATGAAACAAAGCCAATATGCCAGCACTGTGCAACAGAGAATGAAGCAGAGCCAATATACCAGTACTGTGCAACAGAGCATGAAGCAGAGCCAATATACCAGCACTGTGCAACAGAGCATGAAGCAGAGCCACTATACCAGCACTGTGCAACATAGAATGAAGCAGAGCCAATATACCAGCACTGTGCAACAGAGCATGAAGCAGAGCCAATATACCAGCACTGTGCAACAGAGCATGAAGCAGAGCCAATATACCAGCACTGTGCAACAGAGAATGAAGCAGAGCCAATATACCAGCACTGTGCAACATAGAATAAATAATAATAATTTTATTCATTTTATATAGCGCTATTAATTCCATAGCACTTTACATACATTGGCAACACTGTCCCCATTGGGGCTCACAATCTAGAGTCCCTATCTGTATGTCTTTGGAATGAAGCAGAGCCAATATACCAGCACTGTGCAACATAGAATGAAACAAAGCCAATATGCCAGCACTGTGCAACAGAGAATGAAGCAGAGCCAATATACCAGCACTGTGCAACAGAGCATGAAGCAGAGCCAATATACCAGCACTGTGCAACAGAGCATGAAGCAGAGCCAATATACCAGCACTGTGCAACAGAGCATGAAGCAGAGCCCATATACCAGCACTGTGCAACAGAGCATGACGCAGAGCCAATATACCAGCACTGTGCAACAGAGAATGAAGCAGAGCCAATATACCAGCACTGTGCAACAGAGCATGAAGCAGAGCCAATATACCAGCACTGTGCAACAGAGAATGAAGCAGAGCCAATATACCAGATGTGGCACTGCAGAGGGGTATCAGAGTAGGAGGGAAGCCGCATGCAGCTATGGCAGCTATATATGGGGCTTCCCTCCTACTCTGATACCCCTCTGCAGTGCCACATCTGGTATATTTGTGACGCCCTGGGCAAGCCAGGGGTCACAGGTCATCACACCACCACACCCTACACCCCAGTTAGGAACATCAAGGCTACCAAAATCCTTGTTGCCTTCCTCCAGGGGCTGTTGTTCACACCAGGGGGTGGGCCAGGCGGTTGGCTCCACCCACCGAGGAGTTCACAGCCCTGGAGGCGGGAAAACCAGGCAGAACACCTAGGGAGGTGAAGGAGTAAACAGTAAGAGTAGGGACAGTGCAAAGGAACAGTCAAGTGAGGGAAGTGAAAGTGAGAGGAAGCAAGATAGTGGTAAAGGAGTGAAGTAGAAGGAAGTAGTAGTGGAGCTAAAGAGAAAAGCTGAAGTGACAGAGAAAGTGAGAGTAGTAAAGCCTGAAGTTGGTCCGGGTGGGTGCCCCGGACAGTGACAGCAAGGTCAGCAGACGGCGGTGATAGTCTGCAGGGGGACTGCTCGGAGGTTGCTGGAAGGACCGCGGACGGGTGGTGACCCGGCGGTCTGGAGCAGTATACGAAGAACAGTCAGCACCAGGCCAGGGGCCTTTCGGATCCTGGCAAGGCTAGGAGTCGCCATAATTTGCCAAATCCGTCAGTGAAGGGGACGTCTGTCTCCTAACAACCAAGTCCCGATTGAAGGCAACAGTCCAACCGCAACGGAGAGACACCGCCACCGCCAGGGCACCAGTTTCTCAGGGCCAGCGCCTGCGGGCAAACTAGGGCTCCTCCGGCCCATATCCAAGCCGGGGAGCGGGTTACCGGTGGGAACCCATCGCAACCATTATCAACATAGGTGCAGGACAGAGGGACCGTCACCGTCACCTACTGGGGAAAGCAAGTGCAGCCGTCCGTGGGAACCGTCTTTCCAGCCGTGTGTTTTCCGAGAACTGTGTCATCTCAGGCTGAGTGAGTACCACAGTGCCGCAAGGCACAGCGCTGCCCCCGTGTCCCTGCGCCCACCAAGCCCTGCATCTCCCACCTCATCACTGGGCCCCGGGATCACCAACCCCTACCCACGGAGGGGCAACACAACAACTCGCTGCTCCATACCATCCCTCCCGGGATCCCCATACAGAGCAGCGGTGGTGTCAACAAATCACCACAACCGTGGATGGCGTCACGGACAATAAACAACCCCCACACCCAAAAACCCCCTTTCACTCACGGGCAAGGAGCGCCGCTTGAGTCCCCGGGATCCGGCCCATCGCTCGAGCCACCGAGCAGCGGCAGCAGCAGGCCGCAGTGCCAGCCGGACCCGAGCAGAGGGAGAGCGCGGCGCCCCCTCCTCCGCCCGCGACATATTGGCTCTGCTTCATGCTCTGTTACACAGCACTGCACCTTGCATTTACTTATGGCGTACTGATGGTTTCCCTTTTAGTACAGAGATATTACAAACAGGGATGACACAGCACAGGGCAGTTTCTGTAGTGTTACAGGCAGACATCTACACATTATACTCACCTGCTCCTGTGCAGTGAGAGATGTCAGTGGCTTCTGCCTCCACTTCCTGTGGGTCCTCCTGGCTGTGTTCGTTCCTCTGCTTTTTCTGCCTGGTGCTTCTGCTCTGCTTCTTCTTGTTTGCTTAAAGGGAACCTGTCATCAGAAATTTGGCTTTCAACCTAAATGTTTCCCCCTCTGCAGCTCGTGGGCTGCATTCTAGTAAGGTTTCTATACTTTTTGTGCCTCCTTTTAAACCAAAATAAATACTTTATAAAACTGTACCTTTCGGTTTGAAAATCTTGTAAATTATCCATGGGGGCGGGCCGTCTGGCGTCTGTTGCTGTATCTTACGCCGTCCCCCCACGCTCCAAATCATCCCTCAGAACGCCGCCCACTGCGCCCGAGGTCCCGTGCACGCCGGGACACCTGGTGACGTGGTCGCAGGCACGAGAGTATGGGCGGCGCTATGATTGCATCGCAAGTGCCCGCCCATACTCTCGTGCCCGCCCTTTCCCCACTGCCTCTAGCGTTCTGCGCCGGCCCGACGTCACCTCCTTCTCATCGTACCCTGCAGCAGGAAATAGATGGGAGGAGCGGAGCAGGCCACTACAGGAGAAGCGGAGAGGATCTGAGCGACGTACAGAGGGGACAGCGCGGCTACGAGAGTATTGAAAGCCAAATTTCTGATGACAGGTTCCCTTTAACTCTCTTCTTGCTCTGCTGCTTCTGCACTGTTTAGCTTTCCATATCTTCAATCTCCCGCACAATATTGAACAAGTTCCACCCCCTCTCCTGATTGGCTGTTCTTCTCCTGGCAGCTCTCTCAGCTTTCTGACTGGAAGAAGACGCTGCCCGGCCACTCCCCCTCTACAGCAGAGGCTGCGCTGTGTGCAGTGTCTGCATCTCCGTGCTGCGGCCGCCTGGAGATATTCAAACAGTGCGGGCTCCTAGCTGCTTGGTGACCGTCTTGGGGAAGCCCGCCCGTGCTGCGATGAGGAAAGTGAAAGTTTACACACAGAGTGGGTAGCCGCTGCGGGCCCTATCAGGTCACGGGCCCCGTAGCAGCCGCGTGGCCTGCCTCTATGGACGGTATGCCACTGAGCTCAGCATTAGACACCATGTGAAATATATATATTTGATATTTTTTAACTACTCTTAAAATGTGGCAGCTGTGATAGTTTTAGAAATTGGCTCTTTTTTGCAGAAATGCTGCTTACAAAGCTTGGAGGCTCAAAGGCCCCAAACAGTTCATGGTCTGATATCAGTGACCCTAGTTCACACTATTGTGAAAGAACTGAAGATGAGTAATACTCAAGTGAATAAATATATATGCTGATCTGCTGGATTTACTGAAAGTGCTTTAAGTGAAATCGTCTTCCCATGGATTCCAGCTGTGGGACTTCTAATTCATGTCTGATTAATATTCCTGTATAGGTCATGATTCTCCATCTTACGAAAATAGTTGGTTCCTAGAAACAATAACCATTGTTTGTAGTCCTGGAAATAGGACAAGGTGATCACTCAGCACCGAGCCGCCTCCGGATTTATGTAGTCCTTTCTGGATGACAGAGTCCCAGTGAACCCATTTTTTATTTTTACTTTTTCCTCCTCACTATACAAGATCTATAATATTTGTTATTTTTCAATCGATAGGGTTATTTCAGGCCTTCTTTACTGCAGTACGATCTGTAGTTGTTAACCCTTTCATGACATGCCCTGTGCATGTACGGCGCACATATACTCGGCTTGTAATTGTTGTGTGTAAAACCCAGAATTGGACCCCTAACAATCTAAGGCCTCCTTCACACGTCCGTGAAAATCATGCACGTTTTTCACGGACGTGTCAAAGATGCATATTGCCCTCCGTGTGCCGTGTTTATGACACACGTGTGTTCTCCGTGTGTTATCCGTGATAACACATGGAGAACAGGAACTTTCTGCTCACTTGTTCCTGGCATTGCTGTCCGTGGTTCTGATCTTCGGTCTCTGGTCCTGCTGACTCCCCGCTGCTGCTGCTTCAGGCCCGCAGTGGAGTGAATATGCAATAAGAAAAATGAACGGGGGTTGGAAGGAAGTGACAGCAGCGGCAGAGACAGCAGTGCTGGAAAAGCCTGAGTACAGAAATTCTATTTATTTCACAGGCACATGTGTTTTCTCTGGTGCATGTCACACAGATCACATCCATGCAGTCTGTGTGCGGTCCGTGTGACACCCATGATGCCGGAGAAAAACGGCCATGTCTACCTGTGGAGCACATGGGCACACGTATGCTCCACATGGACACACAGTGGATGGCAACTTACGCACATGAGCGCAGACCCATTGATTTTAATGGGTCTACGTGTGCCCGTGTCTCCAGGACGTGAGGAAATGGACCAAACACATACCGGAGACATGGACGTGTGAAGGAGGCCTAAGGTGGTGTGATTGTTAACTTGCTAGGTCCACTGTCAAACTCTGACAGCGCGATGTAACATGCGGCACCAAGGGGTTGAGCCATTTTAAGCTCCCATCAGCGCACCTGTGACATAATTGCGGGTCGCCGATTGGTTGCCATGACAGCATGGGGTCTTCTGAAAACCTCTGTGCTTGTCATAGCAGCGCTCCTTTGACGCCCAGCCTGTGGCCGAGCTTCAAAGAAGACTGTAATTTTCACTATATACAGTAATGCTATGGCATAGCTGTATACAGCACTAGTGATTAGACAATTGAAGTTTCAAAACCCATAAAGGGACTTGAACCTGCGATCTAAGTGAACTATTAAAACTAATGAAAGGTAAGGAAAAAAAAACATAAGATCTCTTATTTAATTCTGAAGAAGGAGCTTTCTTCTCCGAAGCGCATAGAATAAAAAATCACTTTTGATCTTCAATGAATGTTTGAAGTTTTTGTTTCTACACGACAGCGCATTGTAAGCCCTTTCATTTCTACAACTGGTCCTAATTATCTTCTATTTGGACTGCGGCAGCCGGATACTCAATATTCATACAACTACCTCAGGTGACACTTGCCCCAACTGCATATTACCCCCACTCAGGTAAGACCCTATCTGCGACTTTTTGTCTTTTCAGCTAATACAAGCTATATAAAATCACTGAGTTCTCAGCCAGAAAACCTGGCAAGTGTTAGCTGAGTGGCATGAGTTTTTTTCCTCATCTACATAGTTACTAAGGTTGAAAAAAGACCTAGGTCCATCTAGTTCAACCTTCCTCCACCAGTTCTACACCTGGTCACCAAGTCATTTATAACCAACAATGTTTTGTGTACTGAGGAAATCATCCAGCCCTTTTTAAAAAGCTGTTATAGTATCTGCCATTACTACCTCTTGTGGTAGGGCATTCCACAGTCTGACTGCTCTAACTGTAAAGAACCCTTTCCTGTTTAGCTGTCGGAATCGCTTTTCTTCCATTCGCAGTGAGTGTCCCCTGGTCCTTAGTATTGTCTTTGGAAGAAATAAGTCATGCTCCAGTCCTTTATATTGACCACACATGTATTTATACATATAAGTGAGATCTCCTCTGAGACGTCTTTTTTCTAAGCTAAACATATCTAACTTTTTCAACCTGTCATCATATGGGAGGCCTTCCATTCCTTGTAGTAGTCTAGTTATCCGCCTTTGAACTGACTCTAACTTCAGAATGTCCTTTTTAAAATGTGGAGCCCAAAACTGGATCCCGTATTCCAGATGTGGCCTTGCAAGTGATTTATAGAGGGGTAACAATACGTTGGGATCACGGGATCTAATCTCTCTTTTTATACACCCTAAAATCTTGTTTGCTTTTGCAGCTGCTGCTTGACATTGAGTGCTGCTCAGCTTATTTGTAATGAGAATACCCAAGTCCTTCTCCTGTTCTGTAGCCCCGAGTTTACTTCCATTTAATGTATACGCAGCTATAGGATTACTCCATCCTAGGTGCATTACTTTACATTTATCAACATTAAATCTCATTTGCCAAGTATCTGCCCATTCTGACATCTTATCCACATCTTTTTGTAATATTGTACTATCAAGGTCAGTTTTTAATATCGTAGTCATAGTTTGGTGTCATCAGCAAAAACTGACACTTTACTATCAATCCCATCCACAAGGTCATTAATAAAGAGATTAAAAAGAATTGGTCCTAGCACAGATCCCTGCGGCACCCCACTGCTGACTATGGCCCATTTAGAGAATATACCATTTATGACTACTCTTTGTTTCCTATCTTTTAGCCAATTCCTTACCCAGTTGTATATAGTTTCCCCTAGTCCTTGCTTCTGGAGCTTTAGTATAAGACTATTATGTGGTACAGAATCAAATGCCTTTGCAAAGTCCAAATAAATCACATCAGCTGCATTACCAATATCCAGGTTTGCACTTTCCCCCTCATAGAACCCCAACAGGTTGGTTAGACACGACTTATCTTTCATGAATCCATGCTGTCTGTCAGTTATTATATTATTTTCTGCAACATATTTTTGCATGTCATCCCTTAAAATGCCCTCAAAAACTTTGCATACTACTGATGTCAGGCTTACTGGACGGTAGTTGCCTGGATCTACCCTCTTACCTTTCTTAAATATCGGTACCACATCAGCAATCCTCCAATCCTGAGGCACCAACCCTGTTACAAGTGAGTCTAAAAAGATGAGATACAGCGGTCTGTCAATTAGAGTTTATCTAGCATAAATATGTCATGTGAGTGCTATACGAGTGTGTGTTTTTTACCTGATGAGAAAAAAGACAAACTCTCATAGCACTCACATCACATACTGATGCTAGGTGGGAAAAAAAAGCGTGACACTCGCCTGACACTCGCCAACTTTTCTGTCTAAAGCCTGCTTTACACCTTTCAATTTTGCATACGATATCGTATGCGATGTGACCCGTCCCCATCGTATGTGCGGCACGTTCAATTTTTTGACCGTGCCGCACAATCGATTAAAAGCTGTCACACATACTTACCCGTCCATATGACCTCTCTGTGGGTGGCAAACATCCACTTCCTGGAGTGGGAGGGACGTTCGGCGTCACAGCGACATCACGCGGCAGACGGCCAATAGAAGCGGAGGGGCAGAGATGAGCGGGACGTAAACGTCCCGCCCACCTCCTTCTTTCCGCATTGTCGGCGGGAGCCACGGACGGAGGTAAGCTGTCGTTCAATGTTCCCGGGGTGTCACACACTGCGATGTGTGCTGCCTCGGGAACATTGCACAACCGCACGTTCAATTTTTGAGAAATGAACGACGTGCATGCGATGAATGGATTTTCGTTCAATTGCAATTGCAAGAAGCTTTTACACGCTACAATCATACTTACGATGCCGGATGTGCATCACTTACAACGTGACCCCACCGACACATCGCAAGATTTATTGTAGCGTGTAAAGCGGCCTTAAGAATTTCAGCGATTTTAGATACGCAGATGTGATCGCAACCTAAAAGACTTTTTTTTCATCTTTTATTGGTCTTCCTAGGTAAATTTAACATATGACGATTACTTGTACAATATAATTTATTTATATATTATATATTGTAACATTTCAGAATATATTGTTGTAAAGCCATCTCTCCTCATAACCTCATCCCCTGCTTATCAGAGTGTTGTATCTTTTTCATTCTTAGGGGTACTTTGCAAGCTGCGACATTGCTAGCCGATGATAGCGATGCCGAGCATGATAGTCCCCGCCCCCGTCTCAGCTGCGATATCTTGTGATAGCTTCTGTAGCGAACATTATCGCTACGGCAGCTTCACACGCACTTACCTGCCCTACGACGTCGCTCTGGCCGGCGACCCGCCTCCTTCCTAAGGGGGCGGGTCGTGCGGCGTCACAGCGACATCACACAGCAGGCGGCCAATAGAAGCGGAGGGGCGAAGATGAGCGGGACGTAAACATCCCGCCCACCTCCTTCATTCCTCATTGCAGGCGGAATGAAGGTAAGGAGATGTTCCTCGCTCCTGCAGCTTCATACACAGTGATGTGTGCTGCCGCAGGAACTACATTGTACTTGTCGCTGCAGCGAAATTATGGAAATGACCGACACTACACAGATCACCGATTTTCGACGCTTTTGCGATCGTTTATCGGTGCTTCTAGGCTTTACACGTTGCGACGTCGTTACCGGCGTCAAATGTGCGTCACTTTCGATTTGACCCCGACGAGATCACAGTAGCGATGTCGCAATGTGCAAAGCCCCCCTAAGGCTATGTGCGCATACTTGCAGTTGTAAACTCATCCTCTGGCAGAAATTGTCTTTGTCAAATTTGGCTTTCACCACAAAAACGCTAAAAATACGCATGCGTTTTTACCGCGTTTTGACCGCGTTTTACATGCTTTTTCATTTCTTAAAGTCAGATGCATTTTCATTATAAATTCACGACTAAATAAAGTTTAAACATTCAAACACTATGAAAAAAACATGTAAAAAAATGAAATAAATTATAATGATTACAATCATACACAAAATAGCTTATTTTATAAAAATGATAACTGTGATCTAATATTTATGGCTAAAATAACGTTAAAATATTGTTTTTCATTAATTTAATTGTCGGACTATGTGTGTGTGTAAAGAGACACATCATTACATCAATTTAATGCCAAAAACGCATGCGTTTATTTGGACAAAAAAGCATGCATTCTGCATCAAAAAAGTATGTAAAATGCTAGGAATTTGATTGTGTGTGCATTTTGAAAGATCTCATTGACTCCAATGTTAGCCAAATGCTGCCAAAATGGCAAAAACAATTGACATGCTGCTTCTCTAAACGCAGAGATTTTGACAAATTTTCTGCAACTTAAGCCTGCTTTACACCTTACGATCCAGCATACGATATCGTATGTGATCGTAACCGCCCCCATCGTATGTGCGGCACGTTCAATTTGTTGAATGTGCCGCACATACGAGTAACCCCCCGTCACACGTACTTACCCGTCCATACGACCTCGATGTGGGCGGCGAACGTTCACTTCCTGGAGTGGGAGGGACGTTCGGCGTCATAGCGACGTCACGCGGCAGCCGGCCAATAGAAGCAAAGGGGCGGAGCTGAGTGGGACGTAAACATCCCGCCCACCTTCTTCCTTCCGCATTACCAGCCGGGAGCCGCAAGACGCAGGTAAGATCTGTTCATCGTTCCCGGGGTGTCACACACTGCGATATGTTCTACCATGGGTACGATGAACAATCTGACGTTCAATTCATGAGGAATGAACGACGTGAGTGCGATGAACGTTTTACCGTTCAATCGCAATCGCACGTAGCTGTTACACACTGCAATGTACCTTACGATGCCGGATGTGCGTCACTTACGACGTGACCCCGCCGACACATTGTAAGATACATTGCAGCGTGTAAAGCTGGCTTTAAACGCTGCGTTTTTAAAAGCATTGTGCGCACAAGAAAGCCCTATTTCCCATAGACTTTGCTTGAAAATCAAAACGCATGCATTTTTGGATTAAAACGCTGCAGTTCAAAACGCTGTGGAAACGCATGAAAAAAACGCAAAGTGCGCACATAGCCTTAAAGGGAACCTTTCAAGTGCAATATGCACCCAGAACCATGAGAAGTTCTGGGTGAATATTGCTAATCTCTGCCTAACTGTTCCTGTATATGTGTCGCCCTGGACAAGCCAGGGGACACGGGTAACAACACCACCACACCCCACACTCCAGGTAGGCACACCTGCTAACCCAAAAATCCTTGTTGCCTCCCTCCAAGAGTCTGTTGATGCACACCAAAGGGTGGGCCAGGCGGTTGGCTCCGCCCATCTAGGAGCTCACAGCTCTGGAGGCAGGAAGTTACCAGGCAGATTAGCCCAGGGAGGGCAAGAGTAAAGAGCAGTCTAGTCAGGGAGGAGGAAGTGGAAGGAGTGAGGAGTAGCCCAGGCAGGGGCTAGAGTAAACAACCAGAAGTGAAAGTGAAGGAAAGGAAAGTGGAAAAGGAGGAAAGCAAGAAGTGGAGACAGCGCAGAGAGTGTGCAAAGCCTGAGAGCCCAGCTGTGTGTGTAGGGCTAGAACAGCAAGGTCAGCGACGGCGGTGACTGTCCGGAGGGGGACCGTTTGGAAGTTCCTGGAAGGACCCCGTTGGCTGTGTGCCCGGTGGTCTGGAGCAGTGTTCCGAAGGACAGTCAGCACCAGGGCAGGGGCCTCTCGGACCCCGGCAAGGCTAGGAGTCGCCCAATTTGCCGAATCCGTCAGTGAAGGGGACGTAGATCCCCCAGCAACAAAGTCCCGATTGACGGCAACAGCCCGACCATTACCGGGGAGACACCGCCACCGCCAAGGCACCAGTTTCCCCAGGGCCAGCGCCTGCGGGCAAAGTGTAGAGCTCCTCCGGCCCAGATTGCAGTCGGGGAGCGGGTAACCGGAGGGAATCCACCGATACCATCAGACAACACAGGTGCAAGGAAGAGAGACGTCACCGTCACCTACCGGGAGTGCAGGTGCAGCCGTCTGTGGGACCGTCCTACCAGCCGTTGGTTTACCGTACAAACTGTGTCCGTGTCTCAGGCTGAGTGAGTACCACAGTGCCGCAAGGCACAGCGCTGCCCCCGCGTCCCTGCGCCCTCCAGGCCCTACACTTTACATCTCTCCACCGGGCCCCGGAATCACCAACCCCTACCCACGGAGGGGCAACACAACACCTGGCTGCTCCCATCACCATCCCCGGGACCCCCACACTGAGCAGCGGTGGTGCAATCACCACAACCGTGGGTGGCGTCACGAACTATAACCCCAACAAACACCCCCCTTTCACTCACGGGCGAGGAGTGTCGCTCGAGACACCCCGGGATCCGGCCCGCAGCTCGAGCCACCAGGAGCAACTGCCGGACCCGAGCAGAAGGGGTGAGCGCGGTGTGCTGACACCCTCCTCCCCGCCCGCGACAACTTGGCGTCACGAACAGGATCTTACCGCTCTGCCGTCAGGTGGAGGTGCGCCTTGTTACCGCCGGAGGTATCCGGCAGAAAAATTTCAGAAGCCGCCATCTTTGGCGCGAAAAGTTCCCGCTCCAGCGTCTTCTCGAGCAGTAGAGGCGCGAAGGCCAAAACCCCGCCCCGAGAGAGGAGGGGCCGAAAAGAGCTAAGGGGGACGCGATGGCGGCTGGCGGCATGTAGTCGCCGCTATAAAAGCAAGGACGCCAGGACCTTGCCAGAAAACCGTTCCTGGAAGCAAACAGCAAAGACACCATGTGGATGCTGTCCCGAAACACCGTGGCCCCCGCACCGGGAACCGCAGCGTGGGTGGAGATCCGGACCGCGCAGCTCCATCTAAGGCTGCAGGTCAAAATGCAGCTCCTCTTGGAGGAGTGGGAGACCGACATGGCGGACGTTTTGGCAGCCGTGCGGAGACGCGAGGAGGAAGCGGAGGAAGGGAGGGTGAGTGACCCACGCCCCTATGTCCCGGAGGGACCGGTCGCTGCGGCTGAGGGACCCGGTCCAAGCCTTCTCCCCCCGTTGCCCCCTTCGCCACCCGTCCCGGAGGCCGTGACCCCGCCACTAGGCCCGCTACCACCGCAACCGGTAGCGATACCCAGCCCGTCCGCCCCAGCGGACCGACCTGTAGCCGGAGCCCGAAGCAAACCGGAGGCATTGCCATGGAAGGCCCTGAAGATTGTGCCAGAGACAGTCCCCGAGCAGTTCCCCGAGCCGGAGCCGATGACCCGCTCCGAGCCGAAGGCCCAACTGTGGAAAGCCCCTGTGCCCATCCCCCACACCTCGGCTGAGGTGGCGCCGGGTTGTTGCTGCAAGGCAGCGCCCAAGGCCATGACACCGCGGGATACGCCGCCCACCTTCCTGACAGTGGGTAACGTACTGGATGTCCCGCGGGGCTCAACCCGTGCGCCGGAGCCATACTGGGACAGGGAGCCGACCAAGCTGGGCCTGGAGATCGCGGAGAGGGAGCGGAGGAAAGCCGAGCTGGTAGCCCGAGCCATCCGGGAAAAGGAGAACCTGCGGCAAGCGACCTTCCGTGTCCGGGGCCCGTTCTACGAGGGGCAGGTGAGGCGGTTTGATATCCGCCGGGGCTACGGGTTCATATACGAACCGGGCCTGGAGGCCGAGGTGTTTGTAGCCCGGCGGGATGTGCATGCTCACCTGCCCGAAGAGCATCCTGGCCGCAATCTAATACCAGGGGACATGGTGCGGTACACCCGGCACTGCGGAGAGAGGGGGTGGTTTGCCCTGGATGTAAAGTTGAAGGGCAGCCCGGAGAGCAAGGTGAGCTCTGCACCCCCTCCCTCGGATGAAGCAGTAGCAGGACCGGAGTAGGGCAGCGGATGCCCGTTGCACCGTCCCCCGTTGGGACCACCACTGAAGTTAAGTTTGGTTGAAAGTTTTGAAAAATGAAAAATAATTGAACCGAGTTTGTCACCTGATTGTCTGCTGTGATTAGCAACCGGCTGGAGCCGGCACCGTTGTCCCCGTGGGGACCGTTCAAAATGCATGGGAACTATCCATGGACAAGCCCGTGAACTCTGCAGGGCAACCACAAACGTTAGTGGCTTGTAAATATGTTGGGTACCGTTACCGTTTCCGCAGGCCGCCTCCGGAGAGGCAGGTTGGAGGGAGGGCCCTGAGCAGAGCAGGCCAGGGCCCAGCTGCCAAAGGAACCGGTGGCTACCCTCTGGAGGGAAGGACAGATCCCGCTCGGGTGACTTGTGCTGGACTGTGTGTCAAGGGGTGCTGCCTGGGCTTTAGGGGCAGCATCAGGGCCAGGTTGCTTGGGTGGGAGAGAGCGGAAACCGTGACCGTACACCGTTGAAACGTTTAAAGTAAAATGTGCCTCCCGTCTTGGGAAGAGTTTATTAAAAATGTCATGTATGTCATGTTTAACCCTGTTATCCCCTTTTTACAGAAAAATAAAACCGGTGTAGGACGGCAGCCCGCGGACGGTCTGCATTTTGCTAAGGGGGAATGTGTCGCCCTGGACAAGCCAGGGGACACGGGTAACAACACCACCACACCCCACACTCCAGGTAGGCACACCTGCTAACCCAAAAATCCTTGTTGCCTCCCTCCAAGAGTCTGTTGATGCACACCAGGGGGTGGGCCAGGCGGTTGGCTCCGCCCATCTAGGAGCTCACAGCTCTGGAGGCAGGAAGTTACCAGGCAGATTAGCCCAGGGAGGGCAAGAGTAAAGAGCAGTCTAGTCAGGGAGGAGGAAGTGGAAGGAGTGAGGAGTAGCCCAGGCAGGGGCTAGAGTAAACAACCAGAAGTGAAAGTGAAGGAAAGGAAAGTGGAAAAGGAGGAAAGCAAGAAGTGGAGACAGCGCAGAGAGTGTGCAAAGCCTGAGAGCCCAGCTGTGTGTGTAGGGCTAGAACAGCAAGGTCAGCGACGGCGGTGACTGTCCGGAGGGGGACCGTTTGGAAGTTCCTGGAAGGACCCCGTTGGCTGTGTGCCCGGTGGTCTGGAGCAGTGTTCCGAAGGACAGTCAGCACCAGGGCAGGGGCCTCTCGGACCCCGTCAAGGCTAGGAGTCGCCCAATTTGCCGAATCCGTCAGTGAAGGGGACGTAGATCCCCCAGCAACAAAGTCCCGATTGACGGCAACAGCCCGACCATTACCGGGGAGACACCGCCACCGCCAAGGCACCAGTTTCCTCAGGGCCAGCGCCTGCGGGCAAAGTGTAGAGCTCCTCCGGCCCAGATTGCAGTCGGGGAGCGGGTAACCGGAGGGAATCCACCGATACCATCAGACAACACAGGTGCAAGGAAGAGAGACGTCACCGTCACCTACCGGGAGTGCAGGTGCAGCCGTCTGTGGGACCGTCCTACCAGCCGTTGGTTTACCGTACAAACTGTGTCCGTGTCTCAGGCTGAGTGAGTACCACAGTGCCGCAAGGCACAGCGCTGCCCCCGCGTCCCTGCGCCCTCCAGGCCCTACACTTTACATCTCTCCACTGGGCCCCGGGATCACCAACCCCTACCCACGGAGGGGCAACACAACACCTGGCTGCTCCCATCACCATCCCCGGGACCCCCACACTGAGCAGCGGTGGTGCAATCACCACAACCGTGGGTGGCGTCACGAACTATAACCCCAACAAACACCCCCCTTTCACTCACGGGCGAGGAGTGTCGCTCGAGACACCCCGGGATCCGGCCCGCAGCTCGAGCCACCAGGAGCAACTGCCGGACCCGAGCAGAAGGGGTGAGCGCGGTGTGCTGACACCCTCCTCCCCGCCCGCGACATATACACTAGCATAGATAAAGGGATCTTTATAAAAAGTATTTCTAAAGATTCTTTATCATATGCTAATGAGGCCAGGGACTAGTCGCAAGGACATTAGATCCCTTATCTAATCGGCCCCCTTAGCATGTTAGCATGCCCCTGTCTGTGTACTAACATGCTAATGAATGCGCAGCGATGCCACACATACCTCAGTTTTCATGGCGGCCGCCGGAGGATGGATGCGCTCTGCGCATGATCCGGAGTCCCCAAGACTTCCAGTCATTCGCACTATACCTCACTGAAGCTGGAAAGCTTACAACCAGCATGAATTTAGTGCGCAAGATTGGAAGTCCAGGGGACTCTGGATCATGTGCAGTGCACATCCATTTTTTGCCGGCCACCATGAAGAGTGAGGTATGTGTGGGTAAAGCTGTGCATTCATTAGCATGTTAGTACTCCCACAGGGACGTGATAACATGCTATATGGGCCGGCTAACCAAGCCAACTCATGCCCTTGCGACTAGTCACTGGCCTCCTTAGCATGTAAGAAATGATCTTTAAAAATACTTTTTCTGAAGATCCCTTTATCTATGCTAGTGTATACATGGACTGCTAGGCAGGAATCACTAATAATATGCAACCATAACTGCTCATGGTTCTGGGTGCATATTGCACCTGACTGGTTCCCTTTCATTCTATATTACTTGTATTGCTCATTTTATATGTACATTAATAAAATACTAATAGTTATTTTTAGATTTTCCCATGATGCCAAGGTTATAAAATAAAGTTCCAAAACAAGACAAAGAAGTTCTGTTTTAATTTGTGTTTAATTCTCCATCAAACCTTGTAAAACCTGCCATCATAATCAAAAGCAATTCGCACAATACATCGCGCTTTCAAAAAAAATGTTGTGGATTTAGTGCTGTATATCATAAGTTGTGAGAGAAAACTCAAGAAATGACTGACATACTTTTAGATAAAGTTTCCAAACTACATAACACTGTGTGAACTTGCAGCTGTAACACACATTTTTACACTTATATAACAATGTGAACTTTTATTGTTTCCCTATTCTTCCACTGTGAATGCATCTTGTTTGCTAAATGCACGCCACATGCTTGGAAATGGAGACAGCTAGAACAAAAGGAAGAAAAAGATGTCATAAAGTGGTGTAGATTTGTTAAAGGGGTGGTGCAAAGGCTGAAGAATTTTTATTCTAAATCCCAATCTATTTATGGCCCCAATCTAAACTAATTTCTAATATGGCTGTATTAAAAATTCCCTACCCTTCCCTTGCAGCACTACCTAACTGCTATTAAGTTTTTCCGTACTTCCTGTCTGATTACACTTGGTTGTAGAATCCCAGTGGAGGCTGGGATGCTCTAACAAAGAATCATCAGGGGGCAGAGGCTGCGGTCACTGTCACAACCCCTGCTTCCTCCATGAAATGAACCGTCATAAGTGACGCTCGTGTCAGGGCTGGTCTGGTCCCTGCCTGCTGTCATTGTGCCATGTGCACAGTGACAGTATGCTTTGTGTTGCTGGTCAGATTAGTAGAGCTGTCAACACAGTAGCACTCACTGTCAGTACTCGGCAGCATTCAGAGACCAGCAGCACCCTTGCTAGTGACGTCATGTTTACTGATCTAAACAGTCAACACAGACATTGCACAATGACAGTGCGCAGGGACCAGACCAGCCCCTAAAACAAGTGTCACTAATTACTAGAGATGAGCGAACCGGTCCCGGTTCGGCTCGAGGTCGGTTCGCCGAACGGAGGTCCCGTTCGAGTTCGGCTCGTCGAACGTTCGACGAACCGAACTCGAACTGCATAGGAAACAATGGCAGGCAATCACAAACACAGAAAAACACCTAGAAAACACCCTCAAAGGTGTCCAAAAGGTGACAAACAACTCACAACACAACACAAACACATGGGAAAGTGACAAAGACATATACTCATGCGAAAACAAAACAGCTGGACAAGGAAAAAGAGGAGGACACACAGATATAGGCATGGCACGCCCTTCTAAAATCATGTAAAACACCGCAAGGTGACTCCAAGCGTAGTCTCCCTTTTTTTCGAAAAATTGGGTCCCACACACACCCACCCATTCAGTGGCAGCACTTGTGCCCTAGTTGTACACTTCACAGCTAGATTTGCATCAAGCACATTCCAAAATACGCCATTCTTATCCGTCCCCAGGATGACACCAGGGTAGGTAGCAAAGTCTTTCCTGATCCCAGCTCTGTTCATCTTGGCTACTTTTAAAAACACATCAAGCAAGGGTTACTCCAAGCGGAGCCTCCCTTTTTTCCAAAAATTGTGCCCCACACATACCCACCCATTCAGTGGCAGCACTTGTGCCCTAGTTGTACACTTCACAGCTAGATTTGCATCAAGCACATTCAAAAATACGCTATTCTTAACCGTCCCCAGGATGACACCGGGGTAGGTAGATAAAGTCTTTGCTGAACCATGACTTGTTCATCTTGGCTCCTTTTAAAAACAATGTAAGCAAGGGTTACTCCAAGCGGAGCCTCCCTTTTTTCCAAAAATTGTGCCCCACACACACCCACCCATTCAGTGGCAGCACTTGTGCCCTAGTTGTACACTTCACAGCTAGATTTGCATCAAGCACATTCCAAAATGCGCCATTCTTATCCGTCCCCAGGATGACACCGGGGTAGGTAGCAAAGTCTTTCCTGATCCCAGCTCTTTTCATCTTGGCTACTTTTAAAAACACATCAAGCAAGGGTTACTCCAAGCGGAGCCTCCCTTTTTTCCAAAAATTGTGCCCCACACACACCCACCCATTCAGTGGCAGCACTTGTGCCCTAGTTGTACACTTCACAGCTAGATTTGCATCAAGCACATTCAAAAATACGCTATTCTTAACCGTCCCCAGGATGACACCGGGGTAGGTAGATAAAGTCTTTGCTGAACCATGACTTGTTCATCTTGGCTCCTTTTAAAAACAATGTAAGCAAGGGTTACTCCAAGCGGAGCCTCCCTTTTTTCCAAAAATTGTGCCCCACACACACCCACCCATTCAGTGGCAGCACTTGTGCCCTAGTTGTACACTTCACAGCTAGATTTGCATCAAGCACATTCAAAAATACGCTATTCTTAACCGTCCCCAGGATGACACCAGGGTAGGTAGCAAAGTCTTTGCTGAACCATGACTTGTTCATCTTGGCTCCTTTTAAAAACAATGTAAGCAAGGGTTACTCCAAGCGGAGCCTCCCTTTTTTCCAAAAATTGTGCCCCACACACACCCACCCATTCAGTGGCAGCACTTGTGCCCTAGTTGTACACTTCACAGCTAGATTTGCATCAAGCACATTCAAAAATACGCTATTCTTAACCGTCCCCAGGATGACACCGGGGTAGGTAGATAAAGTCTTTGCTGAACCATGACTTGTTCATCTTGGCTCCTTTTAAAAACAATGTAAGCAAGGGTTACTCCAAGCGGAGCCTCCCTTTTTTCCAAAAATTGTGCCCCACACACACCCACCCATTCAGTGGCAGCACTTGTGCCCTAGTTGTACACTTCACAGCTAGATTTGCATCAAGCACAATCAAAAATACGCTATTCTTAACCGTCCCCAGGATGACACCGGGGTAGGTAGATAAAGTCTTTGCTGAACCATGACTTGTTCATCTTGGCTCCTTTTAAAAACAATGTAAGCAAGCGTTACTCCAAGCGGAGCCTCCCTTTTTTCCAAAAATTGTGCCCCACACACACCCACCCATTCAGTGGCAGCACTTGTGCCCTAGTTGTAAACATGATGTTTTGATTTGCATCAAGCACATTCCAAATCCACAAGCATTTACTCTCCCCAGGATGACACAGGGGTAGTAAATTCCTTCTGGATCCATGACTTGTTCATTTTGATGAACGTCAGTCTGTCCACATTGTCACTGGACAGACGCGTGCGCTTATCTGTCAGCACACACCCAGCAGCACTGAAGACACGTTCAGAGACAACGCTGGCAGCTGGACACGACAAAATCTCCAAGGCGTAACTGGATAGCTCTGGCCATTTTTCTAGATTTGAAGCCCAAAATGAGTAAGGCTCAATTTGCAAAGTCATGGCATCGATGTTCATTTGTAGATACTTCTGTATCATCCTCTCCAGCCGTTGACTATGTGTCACACTTGTTGTCTCTGGTGGCCTTGCAAAGGAGGGTCTAAAAAAATTATGAAAAGATTCCATAAAATTGCTGTTACCAGCACCAGATACGGTCCTACTGGTACGTGTAGACTGTTGAAGATGACGAGACCGTCCCATGTTTGTCAAGTTACAACTGGGAGATTCACTCCCTGCACCTGCACGGTTGTTTGGTGGAAAAGCGGATCTAAGATCGAGTAACAGCTTCTGCTGATACTCCTGCATACGTGCGTCCCTTTCTATGGCTGGAATTATGTCACAAAATTTGGACTTGTACCGGGGATCTAATAGTGTGGCAAGCCAGTAGTCATCATCACTTCTAATTTTGACAATACGAGGGTCATGTTGGAGGTAGTGCAACAAGAAGGCACTCATGTGTCTTGCGCAGCCATGCGGACCAAGTCCACGCTGTGTTTGTGGCATAGAGGTGCTAACCGTTCTTTCTTCCTCTGACATCTCCCCCCAACCTCTTTCAACTGAAATTTGACCAAGGTCTCCCTCATCTGCTGAGTCTTCCATGTCCATGGACAGTTCGTCCTCCATTTCTTCATGTCCTCCTGCACCTTCCTCAACATCTCGCCTGCTACCATGCGCCCTTGTTGATCCCTGTCCCCCATGGTCCCATGCCTGGCGCCTTGGTGATGATGAACGTCTGGACCTTGGTGATGTTGTTGTGTCTTGCGCATATGAATCCTCCTGTAGTTCATCCCCTTCCTGTTGTCCCACCCCCTGACTCCGAATAGTGTTTAGCGTGTGCTCCAGCATGTAAATGACTGGAATCGTCATGCTGATAATGGCATTGTCAGCGCTAAACATATTCGTCGCCATGTCGAAACTGTGCAGAAGGGTGCATAGGTCCTTGATCTGAGACCACTCCATCAGGGTGATCTGCCCCACCTCTGCATCTCGTTGGCCCAGGCTATACGTCATGACGTATTGCACCAGGGCACGGCGGTGCTGCCACAGTCGCTGTAACATGTGGAGAGTTGAATTCCAGCGTGTCGCCACATCGCATTTCAGGCGATGAACCGGCAGGCCGAAAGACTTCTGGAGCGATGCAAGTCGCTCAGCTGTGGCGCTTGAACGGCGGAAGTGAGCAGACAGTTTTCGTGCCCTGTTCAGAAGGCCATCTAGGCCGGGATATTGTGTTAAAAATTGCTGGACGACAAGGTTCAACACGTGAGCCATACAAGGTACGTGTGTCACCTTGCCCAGGCGAAGGGCCGCACCCAGGTATGCAGCATTGTCGCACACGGCCTTACCAGGCTGCAGGTTGAGTGGAGACAACCATTTATTAAACTCGGACCGCAGAGCTGACCACAACTCCTCAGCTGTGTGACTCTTATTCCCAAGACATGTCAAGCTAAAGACCGCCTGATGCCGTTGCGCTCTGCTGCCAGCATAGTAATGAGGGGTGCGTGATTCCTTCTGCGCAGTGAGAACGCTGGTGGCCTGACCAGGCAGGCTTGGGGCGGAGGTGGAGGACCCAGATGAGGTGGAGGATGCAGAAGCAGTGGCAGAACTTGGACAGACAGAGGATTGACACACAAATCGTGGGGATGGCAAGACTTGTGCAGCACACCCTTCACCATCTATCACCATAGTTACCCAGTGCCCAGTCAGCAACATGTAACGTCCCTGTCCATGCTTACTGGTCCAAGTATCGGTGGTGAAATGCACCCGTTGACACACAGAGTTTCTCAAGGAAGCGGTGATGTTGTGTGCGACATGCTGGTGTAGCGCGGGCACACCTTTCTTAGAGAAATAGTGGCGACTAGGCATCTGGTACTGGGGCACAGCGACAGACATAAGGTCTCGAAAATCCTGTGTGTCCACTAGGCGGAAAGGCAGCATTTCGGTAGCCAACAGCTTACAGAGGGATAGAGTCAACCTCTTCGCTTTGTCATGGGTCGCAGGAAGTGGCCTTTTATTTGACCACATCTGAGGGACAGAGATCTGGCTGCTGTGTGTAGACGGTGTTGAGTAGGGTGTCCCTGGAAAAATGCAGGTTTGTGAGGAAAGTGCAGGCGGAGACATTATGTTGCCTTCATCCAACGTTGGTGCTATCGATGTCTGAGAGAGCTGTACACACTCACTTGTTTCCCCTTCCAAACCAACTGACGACCTACCAAGCAAACTGCCTGTTGTGGTTACAGTGGTGGAAGTTGTGGGTGGAAAAACAGGTGTGACAGCTGTCCCCACAGTCCTAGAAGATGACGAGCGCGCGGATGCACTGGAAGAGGCAGGCGGTGGATGGTTCGCTCCGCTAGGCCGCATTGCAGCACGGTGAGCTTATCACCGGGCCATATGATATTTATTCTCTACTAAGAGAACCATGACAAATTTTACAGATCACATAATTTGGGCGATCTTTTTCTATGTCAAAAAAGGACCAGGCTAGGCAAGGCTTAGAGGCCATGCGACCTGTTGATCCACCCCGAATAATGCTCAGAGGCAGAGTGGTGGCTGAGGATGCAGTTGTAGACGTGCTACCAGTACTCCGACTCTGTCCAGGAAGGCGCAAGGTAACTTCGTCATCAGTTGCATCCTCCTCCACCACCTCTGTTGACCTCCTCGAGTGCCTGACTGTGGGTTGACAGTAGGTGGGATCTAGAACTTCATCATCAATTGTTGTGTTTGCACTCCCCTCCCCCTCAGACCGAGCCTCTTCTTGCCCTGACCGAATATTTAAGTTGTCATCCCAATCGGGTATCTGCGTCTCATCTTCATCAGTATGGTCCTCATTGTCTATAACCACAGGTGTTACAGTTTGTGACAAAGGGTCAACATTATGCTCAGAAACTTGTTCCTCACGGCCTGAATCAGAGTCACAAAGGTTCTGGGCATCACTGCAGACCATTTCCTGTTCTGTACTCACTGTAGCTTGGGAGCAGACCTCTGATTCCCAGGCTATAGTGTGACTGAACAGCTCTGCAGACTCAGCCATCTCAGTTTCACCATACTGTGCAGGGCTGATGGAGACTTCAGAGCTGGGAGAAAGCAAGTTTGATTGGGATGACAACTCAGAGGACTGGTGTTTTTTGGATGCGGTACTTGAAGTGGCTGAGAGGGCACTTGTTGGACCACTTGAGATCCATTCAAGCATTTTCCTTTTTTGGCCATCATCTACCTTTGTTCCTGTTGTTCGTGTCCGTAAAAAAGGGAGCACATCGGATTGTCCACGGTAAGTAGTAGACATCTTACTTTTGCTGGTAGATGGTCTATCTTCAGCAGATGATAATGGAGCTTTGCCACCTTCCCCACGGACAAAACCTTTTTTGCCTTTTCCACCACGCCTCTTCCCCTTTCCACCAGCATCTGTCATTTTGCCACTCATGTTGATTGCGACAAGATTGTGCACTGAAAATGTGGTAGTAAAAATTGAGAGGTGGTGTAGATTGCAGTGGTGGTCTAGCTTTATTAACAGCAGAATAATGAAGAATAAATATCCCTGACAATGCAACTACGGCCCTTAAACTGGCAGCAAAAATTGCTAGTATAATGGCTTAGTTATAATGAGTTGGATTGTGCAATGCAGGCAGAGGTGCTGCAAATGTCTTTGCACTAGTGGGACTAGACAAATGTCCAATAGCCACGTTTGGGATGCCACTAGGTACACTGAGTGTTTGCTAGTATAATGGCTTAGTTATAATGAGTTGGAGTGTGCAATGCAGGTAGAGGTGCTGCAAATGTCTTTGCACTAGTGGGACTATAGCAAAGTCCAATAGCCACGTTTAGGATGCCACTAGGTACACTGAGTGTTTGCTAGTATAATGGCTTAGTTATAATGAGTTGGAGTGTGCAATGCAGGCAGAGGTGCTGCAAATGTCTTTGCACTAGTGGGACTATAGCAAAGTCCAATAGCCACGTTTAGGATGCCACTAGATACACTGAGTGTTTGCTAGTATAATGGCTTAGTTATAATGAGTTGGAGTGTGCAATGCAGGCAGAGGTGCTGCAAATGTCTTTGCACTAGTGTGACTAGACAAATGTCCAATAGCCACGTTTAGGATGCCACTATGTACACTGAGTGTTTGCTAGTATAATGGCTTAGTTATAATGAGTTGGAGTGTGCAATGCAGGTAGAGGTGCTGCAAATGTCTTTGCACTAGTGTGACTAGACAAAAGTCCAATAGCCACGTTTAGGATGCCACTAGGTACACTGAGTGTTTGCTAGTATAATGGCTTAGTTATAATGAGTTGGAGTGTGCAATGCAGGTAGAGGTGCTGCAAATGTCTTTGCACTAGTGGGACTATAGCAAAGTTCAATAGCCACGTTTAGGATGCCACTAGGTACACTGAGTGTTTGCTAGTATAATGGCTTAGTTATAATGAGTTGGAGTGTGCAATGCAGGCAGAGGTGCTGCAAATGTCTTTGCACTAGTGTGACGAAACAAATGTCCAATAGCCACGTTTAGGATGCCACTAGGTACACTGAGTGTTTTCTAGTATAATGGCTTAGTTATAATGAGTTGGAGTGTGCAATGCAGGCAGAGGTGCTGCAAATGTCTTTGCACTAGTGGGACTATAGCAAAGTCCAATAGCCACGTTTAGGATGCCACTAGGTACACTGAGTGTTTGCTAGTATAATGGCTTAGTTATAATGAGTTGGAGTGTGCAATGCAGGTAGAGGTGCTGCAAATGTCTTTGCACTAGTGGGATTATAGCAAAGTCCAATAGCCACGTTTAGGATGCCACTAGGTACACTGAGTGTTTGCTAGTATAATGGCTTAGTTATAATGAGTTGGAGTGTGCAATGCAGGCAGAGGTGCTGCAAATGTCTTTGCACTAGTGGGACTATAGCAAAATCCAATAGCCACGTTTAGGATGCCACTAGGTACACTGAGTGTTTGCTAGTATAATGGCTTAGTTATAATGAGTTGGAGTGTGCAATGCAGGCAGAGGTGCTGCAAATGTCTTTGCACTAGTGGGACTATAGCAAAGTCCAATAGCCACGTTTAGGATGCCACTAGGTACACTGAGTGTTTGCTAGTATAATGGCTTAGTTATAATGAGTTGGAGTCTGCAATGCAGGCAGAGGAGCTGCAAATGTCTTTGCACTAGTGGGACTATAGCAAAGTCCAATAGCCACGTTTAGGATGCCACTAGGTACACTGAGTGTTTGCTAGTATAATGGCTTAGTTATAATGAGTTGGAGTGTGCAATGCAGGTAGAGGTGCTGCAAATGTCTTTGCACTAGTGGGACTATAGCAAAGTCCAATAGCCACGTTTAGGATTCCACTAGGTACACTGAGTGTTTGCTAGTATAATGGCTTAGTTATAATGAGTTGGAGTGTGCAATGCAGGCAGAGGTGCTGCAAATGTCTTTGCACTAGTGTGACTAGACAAATGTCCAATAGCCACGTTTAGGATGCCACTAGGTACACTGAGTGTTTGCTAGTATAATGGCTTAGTTATAATGAGTTGGAGTGTGCAATGCAGGCAGAGGTGCTGCAAATGTCTTTGCACTAGTGGGACTATAGCAAAGTCCAATAGCCACGTTTAGGATGCCACTAGGTACACTGAGTGTTTGCTAGTATAATGGCTTAGTTATAATGAGTTGGAGTGTGCAATGCAGGTAGAGGTGCTGCAAATGTCTTTGCACTAGTGGGACTATAGCAAAGTCCAATAGCCACGTTTAGGATGTCACTAGGTACACTGAGTGTTTGCTAGTATAATGGCTTAGTTATAATGAGTTGGAGTGTGCAATGCAGGCAGAGGTGCTGCAAATGTCTTTGCACTAGTGGGACTACAGCAAAGTCCAATAGCCACGTTTAGGATGCCACTAGGTACACTGAGTGTTTGCTAGTATAATGGCTTAGTTATAATGAGTTGGAGTGTGCAATGCAGGCAGAGGTGCTGCAAATGTCTTTGCACTAGTGGGCCTATAGCAAAGTCCAATAGCCACGTTTAGGATGCCACTAGGTACACTGAGTGTTTGCTAGTATAATGGCTTAGTTATAATGAGTTGGAGTGTGCAATGCAGGCAGAGGTGCTGCAAATGTCTTTGCACTAGTGGGACTATAGAAAAAGTCCAATAGCCACGTTTAGGATGCCACTAGGTACACTGAGTGTTTGCTAGTATAATGGCTTAGTTATAATGAGTTGGAGTGTGCAATGCAGGCAGAGGTGCTGCAAATGTCTTTGCACTAGTGGGACTAGACAAATGTCCAATAGCCACGTTTAGGATGCCACTAGGTACACTGAGTGTTTGCTAGTATAATGGCTTAGTTATAATGAGTTGGAGTGTGCAATGCAGGTAGAGGTGCTGCAAATGTCTTTGCACTAGTGGGACTATAGCAAAGTCCAATAGCCACGTTTAGGATGCCACTAGGTACACTGAGTGTTTGCTAGTATAATGGCTTAGTTATAATGAGTTGGAATGTGCAATGCAGGTAGAGGTGCTGCAAATGTCTTTGCACTAGTGTGACTAGACAAAAGTCCAATAGCCACTTTTAGGATGCCACTAGGTACACTGAGTGTTTGCTAGTATAATGGCTTAGTTATAATGAGTTGGAGTGTGCAATGCAGGTAGAGGTGCTGCAAATGTCTTTGCACTAGTGGGACTATAGCAAAGTCCAATAGCCACGTTTAGGATGCCACTAGGTACACTGAGTGTTTGCTAGTATAATGGCTTAGTTATAATGAGTTGGAGTGTGCAATGCATGTAGAGGTGCTGCAAATGTCTTTGCACTAGTGGGACTATAGCAAAGTCCAATAGCCACGTTTAGGATGCCACTAGGTACACTGAGTGTTTGCTAGTATAATGGCTTAGTTATAATGAGTTGGAGTGTGCAATGCAGGTAGAGGTGCTGCAAATGTCTTTGCACTAGTGGGACTATAGCAAAGTCCAATAGCCACGTTTAGGATGCCACTAGGTACACTGAGTGTTTGCTAGTATAATGGCTTAGTTATAATGAGTTGGAGTGTGCAATGCAGGCAGAGGTGCTGCAAATGTCTTTGCACTAGTGTGACTAGACAAATGTCCAATAGCCACGTTTAGGATGCCACTAGGTACACTGAGTGTTTGCTAGTATAATGGTTTAGTTATAATGAGTTGGAGTGTGCAATGCAGGTAGAGGTGCTGCAAATGTCTTTGCACTAGTGGGACTATAGCAAAGTCCAATAGCCACGTTTAGGATGCCACTAGGTACACTGAGTGTTTGCTAGTATAATGGCTTAGTTATAATGAGTTGGAGTGTGCAATGCAGGTAGAGGTGCTGCAAATGTCTTTGCACTAGTGGGACTATAGCAAAGTCCAATAGCCACGTTTAGGATGCCACTAGGTACACTGAGTGTTTGCTAGTATAATGGCTTAGTTATAATGAGTTGGAGTGTGCAATACAGGCAGAGGTGCTGCAAATGTCTTTGCATTAGTGGGACTATAGCAAAGTCCAATAGCCACGTTTAGGATGCCACTAGGTACACTGAGTGTTTGCTAGTATAATGGCTTAGTTATAATGAGTTGGAGTGTGCAATGCAGGCAGAGGTGCTGCAAATGTCTTTGCACTAGTGGGACTATAGCAAAGTCCAATAGCCACGTTTAGGATGCCACTAGGTACACTGAGTGTTTGCTAGTATAATGGCTTAGTTATAATGAGTTGGAGTGTGCAATGCAGGTAGAGGTGCTGCAAATGTCTTTGCACTAGTGGGACTATAGCAAAGTCCAATAGCCACGTTTAGGATGCCACTAGGTACACTGAGTGTTTGCTAGTATAATGGCTTAGTTATAATGAGTTGGAGTGTGCAATGCAGGCAGAGGTGCTGCAAATGTCTTTGCACTAGTGGGACTATAGCAAAGTCCAATAGCCACGTTTAGGATGCCACTAGGTACACTGAGTGTTTGCTAGTATAATGGCTTAGTTATAATGAGTTGGAGTGTGCAATGCAGGTAGAGGTGCTGCAAATGTCTTTGCACTAGTGGGACTATAGCAAAGTCCAATAGCCACGTTTAGGATGCCACTAGGTACACTGAGTGTTTGCTAGTATAATGGCTTAGTTATAATGAGTTGGAGTGTGCAATGCAGGTAGAGGTGCTGCAAATGTCTTTGCACTAGTGGGACAATAGCAAAGTCCAATAGCCACGTTTAGGATGCTACTAGGTACACTGAGTGTTTGCTAGTATAATGGCTTAGTTATAATGAGTTGGAGTGTGCAATGCAGGTAGAGGTGCTGCAAATGTCTTTGCACTAGTGGGACTAGACAAATGTCCAATAGCCACGTTTAGCATGCCACTAGGTACACTGAGTGTTTGCTAGTATAATGGCTTAGTTATAATGAGTTGGAGTGTGCAATGCAGGCAGAGGTGCTGCAAATGTCTTTGCACTAGTGGGACTATAGCAAAGTCCAATAGCCACGTTTAGGATGCCACTAGGTACACTGAGTGTTTGCTAGTATAATGGCTTAGTTATAATGAGTTGGAGTGTGCAATGCAGGCAGAGGTGCTGGAAATGTCTTTGCACTAGTGTGACTAGACAAATGTCCAATAGCCACGTTTAGGATGCCACTAGGTATACTGAGTGTTTGCTAGTATAATGGCTTAGTTATCATGAGTTGGAGTGTGCAATGCAGGCAGAGGTGCTGCAAATATCTTTGCACTAGTGGGACTATAGGAAAGTCCAATAGCCATGTTTAGGATGCCACTAGGTACACTGAGTGTTTGCTAGTATAATGGCTTAGTTATAATGAGTTGGAGTGTGCAGAGGACAGGAGGGTACAGTGGCAGGATTGTGGGGCTCTGGGTAGAGGAAAGGAAGCCTGACTTTCTATTCCCTCCTAATAGGGAAATGCAGGGAGGAAATCCATGACCTTTGCTACACAGACGCTGTCGCTGTTTTCAGGACCTGTCACCTATGGCTCTGACCCTGCCGGTTTGAGCCCTTAAAGGGACTGATAGAAAGTGCTATCCCTAAGCTGTCCAGCGCTGTGTATGGAGCGCATACAGCTGTATCAGCTATAGGACAAAGGACAGAGCTGCGACAGTGATGTCTGACACCAAAGACGCAGAAGAGATAATGGCGTCCTGGAGGAAAATGTCCGGTTTTATAATGCAGGGACATGTGACATGGACATCCTATCACACATGCCGTTGCTTCTCTGGCTAAAAGTCCACTTAGCTGTGTGTGTGTGTCTGGGATTGGCTGACATGCTGGCCCGCCTCACAAGACGCGCGCGCTTAGGGAAGGAAGACAAGGAAAAAAAAAAAAAAAAATGGCGATCGCCATTATACAAACAGCAGTGATCTGAAGGCGCTGTTCACGCACACTATACACTGAAATGTCATAATAGTGTGAGTCACAGAGTGACTTACACTATTACAGCGGAAAGCCAGCTAGGAATTAGCTGTTTTTTTGCTGCTAGAACCGTTCTCGAACGTTTCTAGAACTATCGAGCTTTTGCAAAAAGCTCGAGTTCTAGTTCGATCTAGAACAGGCCCCAAAATCACTCGAGCCTAGAACTGGAGAACCGCGAACCGCGAACCGCGCTCAACTCTACTAATTACACTTCATTACAGGGAGGGGGCATGTGCTGTGACATTGACCACTGCCTCTGCTCCTGATGGTGCTTTGTTGGAGAATGCCAGCATGCACTGGCATTCTCAAAGGAAGCATCATCTGACAGGAAATAGGGAAAAAAATCAATAGCAGTTCATTTTAATGAGTGAAGGGTAGGGAAGGGATGAGTGGACCCTTGGATGTAGTTTAAAGTTCAGTTTTGTACCTAAAGTTGACCCGAAATTGACTCTGGAATCTGGACCCCATAGTAGTCAATGCGGACCCTAACTTTGGTGCCGTAAAATGGTTGTAGTAAGGGCTAGGGGGCTACAAAAGGATGTTTTTACCCCCAAAGCAAGACAATTGACCTTCAAACAAATGTGGATAGGGAAATGACTTAAAGGGGTTCTGTCACCATAATAATTATGGTTAAGTAGAAAATAAATGAATAAAAATAAAATTAAAGGGGTTATCCGGCTTCTTTTGACTTTTTTTTTTATTACCCTATTGGGCTACATTGGGGCAGGTAAGCAGATAGAGACCACTTACCTGCCCTGGTGTCAGCCCCTCTACCCCTGACTCAGAGTCATGTGACCGGTCCTGCCGCGATTTTGCTGCTTCCGGTCATTTCATGTCAACATGGGCAGGATCATGTTGACATGCAAATCTGGAGCAGCATGTCGCCTCCCTGCTGGGCGGCTACAGTGCGATGAGCCACGACCCCCTTCCCTGCACCCTCCCACACATTCCCCCGCACCCCTTACTCTCCCTGCAACCTCCCCCTGCACTGCTGTGGGGTCCGTGACCTGGGGGAGGGGCCTGGCAGCGGCTGCCGTGGTGTCAGCGCCAGCACCAGGCCCCCTGCTCAGGATCGCACATTCAAATGTACCAGCATCACAGATGCCGGTACATTTGAAAGCACTGATGAGAATCAGCGCAGCGCTGCTTCTCATCACTGTCCCGCTGTCTGTGCTCTCTTCAGCACAGCGGTGACGTCACTACTGTGCTGATATGTCCAGAACACAGACAGCGTGCGAACGTGCAGGAGCGGCGGGGACCGAGGACAGGTGAGTATGTACTCCCTACATGTGTTTCCTATGGGGATAGGGGAGGCGGTACAGAGCGCCGTGTGTGCGTGCGATGCAGAGCCATATGTGTGTGTCTGTGTGCGGTGCAGAGCCATATGTGTGTGTGTGCGGTGCAGAGTCCTGTGTGTGTGCGGTGCAGAGCCCTGTGTGTGTGCATGCGGTGCAGAGCCCTGTGTGTGTGTGTGGTGCAGAGCCCTGTGTGTGTTTGTGTGCGGTGCAGAGCCCTATGTGTGTGTGTGGTGCAGAGCCCTCTGTGTGTGTGTGTGGTGTGCAGAGCCCTATGTGTGTGTGCGGTGCAGAGCCCTAAGTGTGTATGGGGTGCAGAGCCCTATGTGTGTGTGCGGTGCAGAGCCCTATGTGCGTGGTCGGTGCAGAGCCCAATGTGCGTGTGCGGTGCAGAGCCCAATGTGCGTGTGCGGTGCAGAGCCCGATGTGCGTGTGCAGTGCAGAGCCCGATGTGCGTGTGCGGTGCAGAGCCCAATGTGCGTGTGCGGTGCAGAGCCCTATGTGCGTGTGCGGTGCAGAGCCCTATGTGCATGTGCGGTGCAGAGCCCAATGTGCGTGTGTGGTGCAGAGCCCAATGTGCGTGTGCGGTGCAGAGCCCGATGTGCGTGTGCGGTGCAGAGCCCGATGTGCATGTGCGGTGCAGAGCCCGATGTGCGTGTGTGGTGCAGAGCCCGATGTGCGTGTGCGGTGCAGAGCCCGATGTGCGCGTGCAGTGCAGAGTCCGGTGTGCGGTGCAGAGTCCGGTGTGCGTGTGCGGTGCAGAGTCCGGTGAGCGGTGCAGAGTCCGATGTGCGTGTGTGTGGTGCAGAACCATATGTGCATGTGTGTGGTGCAGAACCATATGTACGTATGCGTGGTGCAGAGCCATATGTGTGCGTGTCGTGTGCAGAGCCATGTGTGCGGTGCAGAGCCCTGTGTGGTGTGTGGTGCAGAGCCCTGTGTGGTGTGCGGTGCAGAGCCCGATGTGGTGTGCGGTGCAGAGCCCAATGTGGTGTGCGGTGCAGAGCCCGATGTGGTGTGCGGTGCAGAGCCCTGTGTGGTGTGCAGTGGAGAGCCCGATGTGGTGTGCGGTGCAGAGCCCGATGTGGTGTGGGGTGCAGATCCCGATGTGGTGTGGGGTGCAGAGCCCGATGTGGTGTGGGGTGCAGAGCCCGATGTGGTGTGGGGTGCAGAGCCCGATGTGGTGTGGGGTGCAGAGCCCGATGTGGTGTGGGGTGCAGAGCCCGATGTGGGGCTGTTATTTGCAATGCTGCGGTGATAACAGGTCAGGTGCTGGGGAAGAATACTGACAGGGAATGTGTGTGCAGGGGGCGGGCAGGGGGCGAGGCTGGATGCTGGGGAGGGGCTGGACATTGAAGCCGGGCGGTGCCAGCTCTGACTGAGGTTTTGCACAGGAAGTGGTCAGTTTGCTAGAGCTGAATGTAAACAAAGAGCTGCAGAGAATAAAGGGTGAATTCAAGAGGAACAAAAGTTAGAAAACAAAAAATAACAATGTAGGGGTGTTTTATATGACAATACAGCACAGATTAGCTTAACAAAAATTTTTGAGTTTATGTCGGACAACTCCTTTAAGAGTGCCCCAGAGAGCCAGTTTTCAGAGTTCCCCACAGAGCCAATATTTTAAGAGTGCCCCCACAGAGTTTGTTTTCTGAGTCTCTCACAGAACACACACAACACCTTTAAAATTGCAGAAGAAAAAAAATGATAATAATCTTGAACCAGGAGACAGAAGTTCAAGTGGAAGAGGAGGTGGAGGCGGAGATGGCGGTGTATCTGGAAGAGGCAGAGGAGGAGGTAGTCAACATTGTTTTTTTTCCTGTTTCCTTGTTTTTTAATTTGATGAGGCTCCAAACATTAGGAATAGCAAAAAGAACAAACTATGGTAGAGTATAACAATGGCTGGGTGCGGCTGCTATACCTCTCTAGTCAGCCAACCATACAGAGTCCTGTGGGATACACGCCGGGTTAATTTTCATGAATGTGAACTTTCCCACATTGGTTGTGGACAGGTGGATGTACCTATCTGTGATCACACCAACTGTCATGCTAATCACACGTTCTAACAGTACACTTGCTGCATGACAGGCCAGAACCTCCAAGACGTAAAGGGCAACCTCAGGCCATCTGTCCAATTTTGAGACCCAGAAGTTAAATTGAACAGACCCATCACTCAGTACATGAAGACATGTTGACACATACTCTTCCACCATGTTGTTGAATTTCTGCTTCCTGCTAATCTGCTAATACGTACCATAGCAGATGGTGGTGCTGAATGTTGTGGGGTGCTGACTGCTGAGAAAGTTTTTCTACATTTTGGCCAAATAACGCTTCCTTCTGAGGTGGTGCCATTACCACAGCTGTGTTGGCAACTTCTTCCTCTTCCTCCTCTGCTTTAGGCTATGTGCGCACTAGAAATGTGAAGTTTCTCAAAAAACTTTCTTGAGAAACTTCTGGGAGTGAAAGATTTCCGGACCTCCGGAAAAAATCCGCACCAAATCCGCATGCGGATTTGACGCGGATTTGCCGCGGATTTGCCGCGGAATAGCCGCGGAATTGCCGCGATTTTCCCGCGGGTGGTTCCCTGCAGATTTTTGCAGGCTGTACTGCAGAAATCCGCAGGGTACCTGCGGAAATAATGGACATGTTCATTTTCTCAAGAAAGTTTCTCGAGAAATTCTTCTCGCGGAAATTTCTTGAGAAAAATCCGCACAAGTGCGCACAGCTTTTTTTTTTTTTCATAGAAATTGCTGGGAAATGTCTGCACAAAGATTGCAGACATTTCTCAAGAAATTTCCGCGGCAAATCCGCGGGTAAATCCGCGGGTAAAAAGCTCTAGTGCGCACATAGCCTTATGCTTCCACTGAGCCCCAGCTGTCAGGTGGGAAGAGTACCCCAGAGAGCATTTTTTAGAAGTTCTCACTCAAACTCTTTTTTAAGACTACCCCCACAGATTATTTTTTAAAGAGCAACCCCACAGAGCCTTTTTAGGAGTTTCCCAACAAACCTTTTTTTAAGGGTACCCCCACAAACCCATTATTTAGAATACCCCCACAGAGGCTGGTGCAGAATGGCGACACAGACCCTTTTTAAAGATTCCCCCCACAGACCATTTTCTAAATGCACCCAACAAAGCCTGATGCAGAGAGGCTACACAAAGCATTTTTATGAGTACCCCATCAAACGCTGTTTAAGTATCCCCACAGAGTCTGGTGCAGAGTGGCCACACAGACCCTTTTTTAAGAGTACCCCCACAGAGCATTTATTAAAAGTACCTCCATAAACCCTTTTTAAATACACCCCACAAAGCCTGGTGCAGAGAGGGAACACAGAGCCTTTTGAAGAGTACCCCATCAAACCCTGTTTAAGAGCACCCCCAGAGAGCTTGGTACAGAGTGGTCACACAGACCCTTTTTTAAGAGTACCCACAGAGCATTTACCCCATAGACCCTTTTTTAAATGTACCCCACAGACGCTGGTGCAGAGAGGCCACACAGAGCCTTTTTTTAAGAGTACTCCATCAAACCCTGCTTAAGAGTACCCACAGAGCCTGGTGCAGAGTGGCCACACAGACCATTTTTAAGAGTACCCCCAAGGACTCTTTTTTAAGAGTATCCCCATATAGCCTTTGTTAAAAATACCCCCACAGACCCTTAAGAGTACCCACACAGAGCCTAGTGCAGAGTAGCCACACAGATACTTTTTAAAGACAACCCCTAAAACCCTTTTTTAAAAGTACCCTACAGAGCTTGGTGCATAGTGGGCACACAGACCCTTTTTCAAGAATACACTCAAGACCTTTTTTTAAGAGTACTCCCACAGAGCCTGGTGCAGAGTGGGCACACAGACCCTTTTTTAAGAGTACCCCAACAGACCAAATTTTAAGAGTGTCCCAACGAAATCTTTGTTCAGAGTACTCCTACAGACCATTTATTAAAAGTACACCCACAGACCCTTTTTTAAGAGAAACCCCGCAGAGCTTATTTTAAGAATACCTCCACACAGCCTTTATTAAGTGTACCTCACATACCCTTTTTAAGAGTATTCCCACAAAATCTGGTGCAGAGTGTTCACAGAGAGCCTGTTTTATGAGCATATGTGCCGCCCCTAAGCAGGCGAACTGCTCAGATCCAGGATTGCTGTGGCTTGAGGGTCCACCTGCGGGGTACGGTAAAAGGGGAGTATTGCCGCTGCCAAGGGGAGTACCAGGGCGGATGATGTGGGGGCAGCTAGATGACAGATCCCTCCACAGGTAGGGAGGCCCCGGGACTCTGCAGGGTTGGTGGATGGTGCCGTGCAGGCTTGCTGGGAAGGCAGGATGCAGGGAGAGGGGCAGTGTATTCACTCAGGTTGTGTTGTTAGATGCAGTCAATGAAGCAGACTCACACACTGTAGTAAACCAAAGTCTCTGGGTACCACTGCAACTGCGGGGAGCCCGTCTGGGTGTCCGCTCCCACCTGTATCACTTTAATGGTCCGGAGTCTGCCTCCATGCACAAATTTAGTGGTTCTTGTGACCCCTTGGCCTGAAACTGTCAGGGTCCCGCTCCCTGTATGTAGTGGAGCTGTACTCTCGATGGCTAGCACTTGGGATCTCAGTTGGTCGCATCAGCTGGAAAACTCTATCCCCCTCATTGTGCTGGTGCCTTCGATCTCTGCGCTCTTGGGGAAAGTTCATAAAGAGACTGTCCTCCACAGGTTAATTATCAGGGTGCCTGAAGCTTTTCCCTGATCTAGGGTCCTGTACCCCTCCGTGCTCGGTACCGGTCCGGTTACTGGACTTCCCGGTGCCGACCATCCTCCAAGACTAAGTCTGGGCACCCTCTCCCAGTGCCCTGCGACCGGGTCTCTGACTCCTTGGTCCCGGACCACCGTCTGCGACCAAACTTAGGTCACTCCAGGGAGCTACAACTCCCAGCTCCTCACTCACTGAGGGCTACTACTCCACTCTCCTCTCACTTTGTGAGCTGACTCTAAACTGAAACTCCAACTCTCACTTCCCTCTCACCAGTCTGCCTGACCCCTAGGTGGGTGGCCCTTTTCCAGCTAGACTAACCCACTGGTGTGTCTGACAGGTCATGATCTAAGGTGTGGTTGGGATTTGTTATGCTGATAGGAGTGATACCGGTTTTCAGGAACCTGGAATCATGGGGAGTATGTCCTGCATCATAAAAAGAGAGGATGCAGTCCCCTGTGACATCCTGATATAGTCAGGGGCGTCATACATACAGACAGAGGAGTAAGAGGGGTAACCCAACACTGTCCCTCCCTCAAGCAGCATCCTGTCCTTACACTAGTCAGAGCACAATGGTGGCACCACCTGTGATCTGGTGTTTATATAGGCTGGGTAACGTTGTGCACCAGCCAATCACTGCCATGCCAATACACTTCATGGTTGTGATGGTTGCGGTGGTGCCCACAGCAGAAAACCTTGTTGTTTGACTTTGCTCCAGCCTTTCAATAAACGTTATTCAGCATGAAACTCCGAATTGGAACACAGACTTACATGAGAAGTCTGTGTTCAGGTTTAAGCACTGGACACTAGTTGACTGGTACAAACAGCAAACTTTACAGTTCAGGTTAGCTCATCCATAGTAAAGAATTTGTAATGCAGCCATATTAGAAAAAAGTTTAGATTGGACAATAAATAGTTAGAGATTTAGATTAAAATTTCTTCAGCCTTAAGAATACCCCTTTAAGGCTATGTGCACACAACACGTTTTTATTGCTTTTTTTGGTGCATTTTTTAGTGCAGGTTTGTCACAAAACTGCAAGTAAATCCTTATGCCAGCAAAATCAATGAAAGACCTGAAGTGTAGTGCACATGTTGAGTTTTGTTTCCTTGCAGATTTGATGTAGAAAATAATTTGCAGTATGTCAATTCTTTCAGGATTTTGCCTACACTTTTCACCATTGAAAGTGTTGTGAAAAAAAGCATGCAAAAACACATCATAAATGTAGCAAAAATGCAGGTTTTTGCACTGCGTTTTTATTGCCAAGAGATGAAGAAATGGTGCAGAAATTTCTGCAACCAAAAACTCAACGTGTGCGCATAGCCTAAAAGTAAAACATGTATAAGTATATTAACTTAAAAACTCTTTGGACGAACCTGAACTGTAAGGTTTGGGGTCCATCCTGGATACCTAAACACATCCTGAAAACCAAACACAGAGTTCTCAGGGAACTCTGTGTTACTGTTCGGATTCAGCCACCAAGATCATTTACAAAAAAAGGAGAAACAAAATAAGGAATAAAGCAAGAGCGTTATACTTATCGAGTCTCCCGCATGGCTGTAACACTACTACCAGGTCCGCTCAGTATCACGCATGCATACTCACTGTTTCCCCGACCACAGTAGGTCCCGGCGTCTGTGATTGGTTGGAATCAAACATGCTGCCTGTGTCCCTATAGTGGTGTAAATATAAATATATAAATTGGCATAGGTCCCCTCATATTGTGCTACCCAGTGCAGATGAAGCAGACGGCTACAGGCTGGAGCCCCCAGTCATGTGCGTTTGTTGACTGTGTATCAAAATTAGAGGGAAGCTATGCGACTTTTTTAAATTATTTAAAAAAAATGGTTATTGGGCCCCCCTAGCCTAAAAATAGCAGCCTGCAGCAGCCCAGAGTTGTTGCATCTATTAGATGTGACAATTTACCTTGCGGTGGCAATCTGGATAATATAAGTGGTTAATGACAGTTCATAGCTGCCACTAAGCCCTAGATTAGCAATGGAAAGCATCTATGAGAACTTCCCAATTATTAATACTGCAAGTGAAAAGAAATAAACACAACAAAAAAATCCTTTATTTTCAATAAACTACAAAAAAAAGCCCCTATTTCCCCAATTGATTAACCCAAAACACCCAGTTCCAACGTAATCCACACCAGGTCACATGATCATCCCAACTCTAGTACATACTGAAGTCGCAGTGCGCGGGCACATTACAGAATACACTGCAGCTTCAGGCAGAGACTGACTAAGCCGCTGCTGTGAGCGGTAATGTCACTCAGTTTATCTGTGGTCACAGCTGCAGTTTCCACGGTACCCCACTTGTGACTGCAGGTAAACTGACCTCAGGTGACCTCATTGAACCTTTCCTCAGGTGAAGTAATTCAGTTTAATGAAACCTGCATCTCCCTGCAGAAAACCACCAGATTCTGTGCTGAAACTTGCACATTAAATTCCTGCACCAAATTTGCATCTTCTGGCAAAAAAAGGCATTTAAACAAGCAATATTAATGTTTTTTTTGCCATGAGATGCAGATTTGGTGCAGGAATTTGGTGTATAAATTTCAGCACCAAATCTGCATTCTATGTAAACAAATATGATTTTGACGCCATTTCGGTATGGTTTTCTGCCAGGAGATCCACATTTGGTGCAGAACTCTAGTGCATATACAGTATTTCAGAACCAAATTTCCATCTCCTGGCAGAAAACTGCACTGAAACGGCATCAAAACCAATTTTGTTCATTTTTTTGCCAAGAGATGCAGATTTGTTCTGAAATATATACACCAAATTCCTGCATCAAATTTGCGTGTTTGGGGGTAATAAATTGGAAAAAGAGGGTGGGGGTTTATTTTGTATTTTATTTCAGATAAAGCATTTTGCTTTTTTGTTTATTTCTTTTCATTTACAGTATTAATAATGTTAGGTCTCATGGACGCCTTCCAATACTAATTTAGGGCTTAGTGTCAGCTATGAGCTGTCACTAACCCATTATGTTACCCCAACTGCCACCACAGCAGGGCAATCTAGATGAGCATCTACTAGAAGCGACAATTCTCGGTGGCTGCAAGTTGCTATTTTTACGCTTTGGGAACCTAATAACCATAAAGCTGTTGGCTTTATCATGACTGCGTATCAAAATTGGAGGGGCCCGCATACTTGTTTTAAATTATTAATTTAAATATTTTTTTAAAAAAGCCGCATAGGGTCCCTCTTTTTTGACACACATCCAAAATAAGCACACGGCTAGGGGCTGCAGTCTGTAGCCATTTGCTTTATCTGCCCTGGGTATCACAATATGGCGGGACATGTATTTCTTTACACCACTATAGGGATGCAGGTAGTGTGTAATTCCAACCAATCACAGACAGTCACACAAGGTAGGGGCGCGGACTAACTGCAACTAATCACAGACACCGGGATTGATGGTGGGCAGGGGAAGCAGTGAATATGTATGAGAGTTACTGAGTAGACCAAGAAGTAGTGTGACAGCCATGCGGAAGACTTGATATGTATAACTGTTCTGCTGTATTCCCCCTAGCCCTTTCTACCACCATTTCCCAGCACAATGTTCGGGTCCTCATAGACTTACATGGGGTTCAGCGTCCAGGCAGATGTTCAGGTTCAAGTCTGGGCCATAATTTTTTTCAAAGTCCGGCCAGACCCGCCGAATCTGAACCTCTGCGGGTTTCCCCATTTCTATTTACTGATGTACAATCTGATCCATATTGCTGGATACTCGTGTAGGAGGCACAAACAAGATATGTTATAAATGTCTTTTAACAAATTAGGTTCCTCTGATGCTTGACAACTTCCATAACTGTCACAGGATTTACTATGAGGCCATCTTTCCATTTATTTACCTAGTTCAGAGGATCCCAGTTTCTCAATAACTTGACATCCCTGAAGTGGAGCTCCCACATGACAAACATCTATTTCATATCAATAATTCTTTATCGTCTACAAGTTTGCAAGTTAATTATGTTCCTTTTACATAGGGAAATGTTCTCCCCATTATACAATACAGTGAATAAGAATTTAGGGTGCCTTACCAGCAGAATCAGAAATATGGATGACAAAGTGTGAGGGAAGCCCAATGTGTCACAGACTTGGCTGCCTAAGGTCTGTGACACATGAGGACACGTCTGATTAGTGGATTAGTAAGTATATATGCATAGGTTGCTGTAAATGAACAGTTCACAATTAAATACTCAGTACAAAATCAATAAATGTAAAAACTCATTGTAGCTCACAGGAGCTAAAGTAGTTTGATAATTGAATAATTTCGGAAATTTAAGAACTGTTGTTTTGTGCATTTATTTATTTCATAAATCAATAGTACACATGAAAATGCAAAACTTTAGAATATATCTAAGAAATCTGCTTCTTTTTATACTGATCATTTACTCTTGGTTCATGGGTAAAATTAGTGAACACAGATTTTCACTATACTATGAGATAAGGTGCAGTTGGTGCTAATAAAGTTCTATGGAGAGGAAGGAGTAGAAGGGTAGAACTGGAGGCAGACACAGATATTCTGGTGCAAGTCTCCTGAAACCACAGGGGAATTCCCTATATTTAGATTCTCAGCTTGTATTTTGATTGGGATATTTGCTTACTTTGTTGCTAGGTTCTTCACAGGAGGACTGGACTGACTGAATCTCAGCCACTGCAGACTATTAGTGGACCCTGTACCAGCCACAATAGTTATACAGTTTATTGCTATGCATTGCATTTCATTTATTTGTTTATATATTTTTTTGTTATAAGCTTTCGACTTGTTTGGGGCTCTCTTTGGCCCTGATGCACTAAGTTGGCTGTCTCTGGGCATGGACCTATGAGTAGTGTCCAACTACCTGAATGTCTGTTCCTGTTGAAGAGTGATACTAGTCCAGGAGACTCCATGAAAAATGACAAACTTCCCAGATAAAGAATCTGACGAGATGTCGGGGGGGTCACGTCGTAAGTGACGCACATCCGACATCGTTAGGGATATCGTAGCGTGTGACAGCTATGAACGAGCAGAAATACTCACCTTCTTGTTCATCGTTGACACGTCGCTCATTTTCTAAAAATCGAATGTCCGGTTGTTCATTGTTCCCGAGGCAGCACACATCGCTCCATGTGACACCCCGGGAACGAAGAACTGCAGCTTACCTGCGTCCCGCCGGTAATGCTGAAGGAAGGAGGTGGGCAGGATGTTTACGTCCCGCTCATCTCCGCCCCTCCGCTTCTTTTGGCCGGCCGCTGTGTGACGTCGCTGTGACGCCGAACATCCCTCCCCCTTCAGGAAGTGGATGTTGGCCGCCCACAGCAAGGTCGTTTGGAAGGTAAGTATGTGTGACGGGGGGTTACAACATTGTGCGACACAGGCAAGAAATTGCCCGTGCCGCACAAACGATGGGGGTTGGTGCGATCGCAAATGCGATTGCACGAGAAATCGACACATGTAAAGCAGCCTTTAGTAAATCTACTGGGTGTAATTCCAGAAGGTTTCTTGTGCATAACGTTCCATCATTACAGAGCCCTGTAGTCCAAACTAAGATCCAGGGCATGTAAGCTCTGTGGTGGGATACAGCAAACTTTTACACCTCTTCCCTCACTGGGATACTTTCCTGCTTTTTTCTAAAAAAAAAAATAAACTAGTGAACCTGGCCATAATTAAAGGGAATATTCAGGACTTTAACATTGATAACTTATCCGTAGGATAGATCATCAATGTCTGATTGATGGGATTGCCGGGTTTTGTACAATAACCAATCAGCTCTTCTCGATACCACCAGTACTACTCAGTTGCGGAGCTGCACAGCTCTATCGTTTGTTTAGTGACTGCTGATGGGTATTGCAAATCAGCCCCCAATTTGAATCAATGGGGAGTATTGACAACTATTCTATTGACGGAGCCGTGCATAGAGATCTGCAACTGAGTAATTTCGACTGGCGGATCAACGAGGGTGCCAGGTGTCGCACCCTCACTGATCATATACTAATGATCTATCTTAAGGAGAGATCATCAATGTTAAGGTCCAGACAACCCCTTTTATCATGAGTTGAACATCTGAGGATATGCTGTTATAATTACATCCCTACAGAATTTAAAAAAAATTAGAAGGGGTCTTTATGACCTCGGTTACTAAGGAGAGTACACTTTACAAACCTGTTTAGACAGTAATCCAGGTTTGAACAGCTTATGCCTTAGGAATAAGTAAAATCTATCATACTTAAGTATAATTATATTCCAGATATTTATAGGAGCTTTCAAGTTCTAAATAAATGTTTAATTTATCTAAATAAATAATAGATAATGACCCTAAAATACAAGGATAAAAATGTTACCGTGTAGCTGAAAACAATTGTTTTGAAAGGCTCTATGTTATTGCTGGAAAACACATTGCCGAGGCAGGACAGCTGCCAAATTCCAGCTCCAAGCTACACATGCAAGCGTATTGCTTAAATTGACTATGTTGTGAGGGAGTGGGGTTTCCAGCCAATAGGGACTCTCATAATCCTGACGCAACTTGAAATTTTTATTGTGGCTCTAATCTTCTGAACGGTCCAAGAAAAATAGCAACAGTTCCATAGAGCTACATAAAGCGTTTGCAGCGAGATAACATTTGACAGCATGGGGAAAGTATGTCGGATATACTAATTCTAATCACACATTGCCATATTGCATACAGTGTTTTCATTTTCAGAATGAACAACCCACAAAAACACAAAACAACACAACCGCGTTATCCATCAGCCGACACTGTTGTTTTTACATGGCGAGTTTTGACAATTAGTATTTCTGTCCCCACATCCTGGACTTGACAGATTTTATGTTTTCCTATGACTGGTGCACATTCGCATGCTGAAATAATTAATCTAAATGAAGGCAGTCGCTCCACAGCTTGTTTACCAACAGTGTTCTGTACAAGAGAACTGGAACAAACATGAGAAGAAAACTGCTGCATGTACTGGAGAAAACACTACGCTTAAAGAATATGGATAAGTGATCCCCTGTGTTTTTCAAGAGAGACAAATACACTCACAAAAGGTTAGGGATATTTCGCTTTATGGTGAAATTTCGGTAAAATGTAAAAAGTTCGCGCTACACTACTATTTTATCTTGAAAGTAGGGCATTGAAGTAGAAGCATGCAATGGTGATTTCCTCATCTCAAATTATTTATTGACACAAAAGCCAACAATAGTGGTGGGTATACCCTGCCCTCAAATGTCATTCTCTTAATAACTTGTCATGTGCCCTTTAGCATCAATTACAGCTGGACTATAACATGTCCTGCTGTTTACAAGTGGCGTCATTGTCTGCTGAGGCATGGTATCCCACTCTTCTTGAAGGGCAGCTCTCAGGTCATTGAGGTTCTGGGGTACAGAGTTACGAGCCTCTACATGGTGACTCATCTGTTCCCATAAGTTTTCTATGGGATTCAGGTCTGGAGAAAGTACAGGCCACTCCATTTGAGATACCCCAGTCTCCAGCATCCGTTCCCTAATGTTGTGACCTTGATAAGTTGTAGCATTGTCATCCATGAAGATGAATTTAGGCCTGTGATGTTTATGCAGAGGCACAATGACTGGATTAATTATGTTATTCAAGCAGTAGGGGCTGTCACTGTACCGTTCACTAGGTGTAGGGCAGTTCTGTATTGACTAGACACAACTGTAACATGACCACTAAAGGCTTGTCTGGTGACAACACTGGCTGATGCATAGCGCTCTCCTTAACATCTCCAACATCATTAACGGTCATCATTTCTGCCCAGTGTGAATTTATTTTCACCAGTGAACAGCACTGAAGACCACTGCTTTCTCGCCCAGCAAGACAATGGCACCTGTGCCTGGTGGTGTGGTCAGGAACTTTTGCAGGTCATCTACTACACAGACCACACTGATGTAACAGGTCTTGTTGGAACATGACTAAGACCTAGCGTCGAAACGCGTAGTTCTCACTGAGATCTATATCATGAGCGGTTATGCTGGATTTTAAGAATTTTCTAATAAAGTGGAGTATTTTTATTGGACAGTGCTGGAATTTTTTCTTTATAAAATCAATTAATCTGTTCGGTAAATGGCGTAGTGGCAAAAAAAATCCAAACGCCAAAATTAGGTTTTTTGGTCTCCACAAATTTTGCGCTAAATGCAATAACAGGTGATCAAAACATCTGCTCAAATGGGGTACCATTAAAAACGTCAGCCTGAGACGCAAACAATAAGCCATCACTGAGCATAGATCCCGAAAATTGAGAACCCTATGGGTCATGGAATATGGCGTAAAACGTACGCCACTTTTTTCGGACAAACTTCTGATTTTTTTTAACCCCTTAGATAAAAGTAAACCTATTCATGTTTGGTGTCTACAAACTCACACCGACCTCAGGCATCATACCCACACATCAGTTGTACCATATAGTGAACACAGTGAATAAAATATCTCAAAAACAATAGCGCCATCATACTTTTTTGCAATTTTTCCGCATTTGCAATTTTTTTGCAGTTTTCCAGTACACTATATGGTAAAACTTATGGTTTCATTTAAAAGTACAGCTTGTTCTGCAAACAAAAAGTGAGCCCTCACATGACCTTATTGACTGAAAAATAAAAAAGTTACGTCTCTCGGAAGAAGAATGGCGAAAAAAAAAACCGGAAAGTGCAAAATCGGCCAGTCGTGAAGGGGTTAAGCTCTTTGTTAGAGAACAGCAAGTTGTGCAAAAAGTACTGAAACAGTTGGACATGGGCATTCAAAAGTTTAGAGAAGGTCACTTTAAGCTCACATGAATAGGTTACAGTGCATTTTAGGATCATCCTGAAATTCACCTTAAAGTCAAATATCCCTAAAGGCCCCGTCACACTAAGCAACATCGCTAGCAACATCGCTGCTAACGAACAACTTTTGTGACGTTGCTAGCGATGTTGCTGTGTGTGACATCCAGCAACAACCTGGCCCCTGCTGTGAGGTCGTTGGTTGTTGCTGAATGTCCTGGGCCATTTTTTAGTTGTTGCTGTCCCGCTGTGAAGCACAGATCGCTGTGTGTGACAGCGAGACAGCAACAACTAAATGTGCAGGCAGCAGGAACCGGCTTCTGCGGAGGCTGGTAACCAATGTAAACATCGGGTAACCAAGAAGCCCTGTCCTTGGTTACCCGATATTTACCTTTGTTACCAGCCTCCGCCGCTCTCACTGTCAGTGCCGGCTCCTGCTCTGTGCACATGTAGCTGCAGGACACATCGGGTTAATTAACCCGATGTGTACTGTAGCTAGGAGAGCAAGGAGCCAGCGCTAAGCATTGTGCGCTGCTCCCTGCTCTGTGCACATTTAGCTGCAGCACACATCGGGTAATTAACCCGATGTGTGCTGTAACTAGGAGAGCAAGGAGCCAGCGCTCAGTGTGCGCTGCTCCCTGCTCTCTGCACGTGTAGCTGCGTGCACTGGTAACCAAGGTAAATATCGGGTTGGTTACCCGATATTTACCTTAGTTACCAAGCGCAGCATCTTCCACGCGGTGCTGGGGGCTGCTCACTGGTTGCTGGTGAGCTCACCAGCAACTCGTGTAGCGACGCTCCAGCGATCCCTGCCAGGTCAGGTTGCTGGTGGGATCGCTGGAGCGTCGCAGTGTGACATCTCACCAGCAACCTCCTAGCAACTTACCAGCGATCCCTATCGTTGTTGGGATCGCTGGTAAGTTGCTTAGTGTGACTGGACCTTAATTTTTTGAGGTGTAGTGTAAATATCTATATCCATTCCACAGTATTAAAAAAAGTGTTGTGTGAATAGAAAAAGGTCACTGATGAATTTGATGGTTCAGTTTGATCAGAATAATTTATATGAAGTGTGAGACTCAAACAATTTCAATTCTGGTAATGATTCCTTAAAATTCTGTTTGTCCATGAAGGTAGCTCTAATGGCAGAATTTATTCCACTCTTGTCATAGAGAAATTTTAGTATACATTGGTGGTAGGTATTACGTTAGAATCCTCACAGATTTCTAGTATAAAATACCATTTTCCACTTTTAAGAGCTATGCTATTTGGTTTTAGCTTTTGGTATTCTTAATCTCCAGCAAGTTCTCCAGCAAGTTCTCCAGCAAGTTTGGAACTAAATGATATCAGTCTTCATATTCTTGAACGGAGCGGTAAAGCAACCACATGAAAACTGAACAGCATTGTACACACAATTTTTTTGACAGTTTTGTCAGTTTTATCTCCATTTGAAAATAAACATTCTGCTGTTTCAGTCTTGGAATAAATGTGATTTATCTGTTCTATGCAGACATTCAACTTGGTAACTGTCCTATTAGCACAGCACAATTCAGAATTTAGGCTTGCAATTAGCTTAAACAGATATGTAACGGACAAGAGTATATTTTCTCTTGTTTCCCATCTGTTCCGTATATACAAGTTCTACAATTATTTTCCCAACTCTAGAGTGAAACTGAGGACCCCAGGACACACTATGGGAAATTATTCACCCTCCCTACATTTATTCAGAACACTTTGATGCTAAGTTCACAGGAGCTTATAAAAATTATCTGAGTTTCATTCAGTTCACTAGAAAGAGTTTTGTCTTATTTGTCATCTGTATGCAATCCGTGTACAATCTGGTTTTATACATCTTTGTTTTATTACAAATGTACAAACAGGGGCGTAACGGGGAGGGGCCCATCGATGACTGCCCCCTTTTCACCCAAATGTGTATCCGAGGATGCACATTCAGTTAAGGTGTACTGCGGTGCAGAAAGCGATGAGTTCCTCGCACAGCAATAGTTATAGTGACCGCTGACATATCTAAGGCCGGCAACTGACATTGGCGCGTGTGTGGCATGACATCACTATCATGCGTCACCGCCCCCCTGTGCCAGCTATAAAGGAGGAGGAAGAGAATGCTGCTCTCTGTGGGAGTGCAGACAGGTAAGAAGAATCAGTTAATTTTTTGTGTTTGAAGAGAGCACATGTACGTGGGGCAATTATTATTGGAAAGGGCCAGGATGGGAGCCATTTATATAGGAAGGGACAAGGATGTGGGACATTATAACACAAAAGGGCCACAATGGGGGACATTAGTAAAGAATGAGGGCAAGGATGGGGGACATTATTAAAGAATTGAGCCAGGATAGGAGACATTATTAAAGGATTAGGCCCGGATTGGGGACAATATTACATACAATGCCTTGCAAAAATATTCACTCCTTTGGTTTTTTACCTATTTTGTTGCATTACAACCTGTGTTTAAATATTTTTTTATTCTATTTGTGTGTGATGCATCAGCACTAAATAATGTAAGTTGGCGAAGTGAAGTGAGAGAAATATAGGCAAAAAGTAAATTTATGGGGTAAAATAAATAAGAATTGCCACTTACATAGGTATTAACCCCGTTTGCTATGACGCCCTTAAAAATTTCTGGTGCAAGCATTTACCTTCATAAGCCACATGCTTAGTGAAAGAAAGTCCACCTTTGTGATATCAAAATGTCACATAGTCTGTCAGTATGCACACACCATCAGAGACAAAGCTGTTGAGATGTTCAAGTTAGTCTTGAGTTCTATAAATATATGCCAATCTCTGATAATTCCCTGGAGCACCATCAAAGCCATTATCATCAAATGGAAAGAACATAGTACCACAACAAACCTGCCAAGACATAGGGTCACCCACCAAAACTCTCACCCTGGGCAAGGAAGGCATTATTAAGAGAGGCAGTACAGAGACCAAAGGAGCTGCAGAGTTCCCAAGCAGAGACTGGAGTATCTGTCCATACAACCACAATAAGTCGTACACTCCATAGAGCGACTGGAGTATCAGTCCATACGACCACAATAAGCCATACACTCCATAGAGCTCGCCGTTATGAAAGAGTGGCCAGGAAAAAGCCTTTACTTACAGATAAAAATTGGAAGGCTCATTCTGAGTTAGAGAAGGGTCGTGTCGTTAGATGAAACCAAAATTCAACTTTTTGGCCACCATAATAAACAATATTTCTGGCGCCAAACAAACACAGCTCATCACCCCAAGAACACCATTCCCACAATGAAACATGGTAGTGACAGCAGCATGCTGTGAAGATGTTTTTGCCAGCAAGACCATGGAAAATGGTCTGTTTCAGTCAGTTAGTGATTTCAAAATGATTAAGAATTAACATTTAGAACACCATGCTAAGTCTGAACTGGGTGCAAAAACCCTAAAAAAACCCTTCCCTATATAAAGAGAAGGGCTGCACACCAGCGACAGTGCAAGGTGAATAAATGTAAAGAAGAAACTGCTGTGTGAATCCTGACATGAAAAATACAAACGCTATATGTAAAAATGAAAATATGACAATGGTATAAATGCATAACTGCTATGAACTTTAAGAATAAAGAGAAATTTAGCTATTGAATTGATCAATACAACAGAGCCCCAGCACCTCATCACGGTATTCTCTTACATTGGGGTCCCTAGATAATGTGTGTCCTCTCTTGCAGTTAAAAAAACCTACCGTGTATGGGAAGCTGAGACCCAGGCTATATACAGTGCCTACAAGTAGTATTCAACCCCCTGCAGATTTAGCAGGTTTACACATTCGGAATTAACTTGGCATTGCGACATTTGGACTGTAGATCAGCATGGAAGTGTGAAATGCACTGCAGCAAAAATAATGTTATTTCTTTTTTTATTTATTTTTTTTAAATTGTGAAAAGTTTATTCAGAGGGTCATTTATTATTCAACCCCTCAAACCACAAGAATTCTGTTTTGTTCCCCTAAAGTATTAAGAAGTATTTCAGGCACAAAGAACAATGAGCTTCACATGTTTGGATTAATTATCTCTTTTTCCAGCCTTTTCTGACTAATTAAGACCCTCCCCAAACTTGTGAACAGCACTCATACTTGGTCAACATGGGAAAGACAAAGGAGCATTCCAAGGCCATCAGAGACAAGATCGTGGAGAGTCACAAGGCTGGCAAGGGGTACAAAACCCTTTCCAAGGAGTTGGGCCTACCTGTCTCCACTGTTGGGAGCATCATCCGGAAGTGGAAGGCTTATGGAACTACTGTTAGCCTTCCACGGCCTGGACAGCCTTTGAAAGTTTCCACCCGTGCCGAGGCCAGGCTTGTCCGAAGAGTCAAGGCTAACCCAAGGACAACAAGGAAGGAGCTCCGGAAAGATCTCATGGCAGTGGGGACATTGGTTTCAGTCAATACCATAAGTAACGTACTCCACCGCAATGGTCTCCGTTCCAAACGAGCCCGTAAGGTACCTTTACTTTCAAAGCGTCATGTCAAGGCTCATCTACAGTTTGCTCATGATCACTTGGAGGACTCTGAGACAGACTGGTTCAAGGTTCTCTGGTCTGATGAGACCAAGATCAAGATCTTTGGTGCCAACCACACACGTGACGTTTGGAGACTGGATGGCACTGCATACGACCCCAAGAATACCATCCCTACAGTCAAGCATGGTGGTGGCAGCATCATGCTGTGGGGCTGTTTCTCAGCCAAGGGGCCTGGCCATCTGGTCCGCATCCATGGGAAGATGGATAGCACAGCCTACCTGGAGATTTTGGCCTAGAACCTCCGCTCCTCCATCAAGGATCTTAAGATGGGTCGTTATTTCATCTTCCAACAAGACAACGACCCAAAGCACACAGCCAAGAAAACCAAGGCCTGGTTCAAGAGGGAAAAAATCAAGGTGTTGCAGTGGCCTAGTCAGTCTCCTGACCTTAACCCAATTGAAAACTTGTGGAAGGAGCTCAAGATTAAAGTCCACATGAGACACCCAAAGAACCTAGATAACTTGGAGAAGATCTGCATGGAGGAGTGGGCCAAGATAACTCCAGAGACCTGTGCCGGCCTGATCAGGTCTTATAAAAGACGATTATTAGCTGTAATTGCAAACAAGGGTTATTCCACAAAATATTAAACATAGGGGTTGAATAATAATTGACCCACACTTTTATGTTGAAAATTTATTAAAATTTAACTGAGCAACATAACTTGTTGGCTTGTAAGATTTATGCATCTGTTAATAAATCCTGCTCTTGTTTGAAGTTTGCAGGCTCTAACTTATTTGCATCTTATCAAACCTGCTAAATCTGCAGGGGGTTGAATACTACTTGTAGGCACTGTATGTATAATGTGGACTGGCGATAGGTGTGTGTGGGGTTGGGTTCATAAACAAAAGACTACAAACTGATTAAGAAATAACGTTTGGAACACCATTCTAAGCCTGAACTGGGTGAAAAAACAGTAGGTTTTTTAACTGCAAGACAGGACACACATTATCTAGGGACCCCAATGTAAGAGAATACCGTGACGAGGTGTTGGGGCTCTGTTGTATTGATCAATTCAATAGCTAAATTTCTCTTTATTCTTAAGTTCATGGCAGTTATGCAGATACCATTGTCATATTTTCATTTTTACATATAGCTGTTGTATTTTTCATGTCAGTATTCACACAGCAGTTTCTGCTTTACCTTTATTCCCCTTGCACTGTCGCTGGTGTGCAGCCCTTCTCTTTATATAGTTAGTGATTTCAGACTGGGATTGAGATTCACCATCCTACAAGACAATGACCCAAAGCCACACTCGAGTGGGTTAAGGGGAAATGTGTAAATGTATTGGAGTGGCCTAGTCAAAGTCCAGATCTTAATCCAACTGAGAATCTGTGGTCAGACTTGAAGATTGTTGTTCACCAGAGGAAACCATCTAACTTGAAGAAGCTGGTGTAGTTTTGCCTTAGGAATGGGCAAAAATCCTAGTGGCAAGATGTTCAAAGTTCATAAAGACTTATCAAAAGCAACTTGCCACTGTAATTGTTGCAAATGTTCTTTACATGAACTGATACAAGCCCTCAAAAAAACTGTGAAATTCTAGTCTGTGAGATAGCAAAACTTGAAAAATCACAAGGCACTCTAACACTAGAAGTCCCATAGAGGGGTCATTTAACATTTCTACCTTTGGAACACAGAGACAGGTCAAATGACCTGAAGGATTTTAGCTAACTTCCTATAATCACTGTCTTTTGTTCTGCCATTAAGACCATTACTGTCGCACCACAGGAGGTTGTTGTTTTCCATTGAGTTTAGCCATTTAGTTTCTAGTTAGTTCAATTCAGTTTATTGCATGTCATTTGACCCTCTTTCGGGACTTCAGGGTGGAACTCGGAATTTCTGGGACTTCTAGTGTTAAAGGGCCCAGATGGCAGCCATTATTAGAGAAAGGGGCTCAGGAAGGGGGACATTACTACATGAAGCGTCCAGAATGGGGGAAATTATTAAAGAATGAGGACCATTATGGGGGACACTAAATCTAGTTTCCTATGTTAAAAAATTGCAATGTGTTTATAAAAATCGGATGACATATGGTCCCTGAGTATGGATATTTTTTGTGCACCTATAGACTAGAATGCTTGTACTGCATGCCGCAAATTTTTAACATGCACATTCAGTCCATCAAATAATTAGGTTATTTGAACTGTTTTGTTGAATAACATTGGTCTGAGTAATGACTGTGTGCTGTCTGATTATTTTGCAGACAGCACTTGGACCAAAAATAGTTATATGAACTTGGCTTAAGGATGCAGAAAATGTTTTTATTTTGTATTTTCATTTTTTCATACACTTCCTCAAAGAACTGTAACTATTTTTTGTAGACATAGCTAGAGTGTCTGTTTTTGTAGAAGTGTCAAAATTGTAAAGATTCTATTGACTTTGACATATTGTGTATGGAAAAATTGGGACAAAGTGGGTGAAAATAAAAATGTATTTTTTTGCGCTACTTCAGTTGTGGGAGCTGTGTGATGGCTTGATTTTTAAGTGGCAAAATAACATTTTTATTGGTGTTTTTGCATGCATTTTTTTACCTTAATTTTTCTAGCGTTTTGGATACCAATGAAGGCTATAGAGATAGATAATAGATAAAGATAGATAATATTCTGTAGAAGAATAGATATAGGCAGACAGACAAGCAAATATATAGATATACAGACAAGGGATGAATGAGCACTGAAATGTTTGAATACTCTGTACTAGAATCGAGCAGGTCGGACACTTGGTCGGGATCAATTCGAGTAATGAGTATAATGGAAGCCAGTGGCAAACTCAAGCACTTTTCCGGAACATCCCTCAAGGAGGGCTGAGGGGGGCAGGAAAATTGCTGAAATAGGCCAGTTTCACATTTGCGTCGTTTTGACGGAAACGGAATCCAGCACACATGCAGTACAGTTCATATACAGTATTTACAGTGAAAGCGTGACACCATGTGGATACATGCGGTAGTGTATGAAGCACACAACCAGCATGGTGTCACGCTTCCACTGTAAATAAATTAACTGTACTGCATCTGTGCTGGATTCCGATTCCATCAAAACGACGCAAATGTGAAACCGGCCATAGATGGAAACAGCACTCAAGTGGAATGGGAACAGCATGGGAAAGAGGTCTGGACAAATCTCTGGCTCTCAGGTCGCTGCTGGAAAAAATGATGTGAGAGTATTAGGCTATGTGCACACATTGCGTTTTTAGATGCATTTTTATGTGCAGCTCGGTCACAAGACTTGAAGAGAATCCCAGTGCCAGCAAAGTCAATGAGAGTTGCTTATTTATGACGTGCATATTTAGTGCAGAAAACACTCCACTTTTGCGGACTGACAATAAAACATACAAAACCTAAGATAAAATGTGTAGAAACATTCTCTCCTGTATAATGACTTGTATATAAGGCAAAAAAAAATACACACCACATGGCAGTTTTCAGGGAAAAACAAGACCAGCAGGCATAATATTTCTAGAACTACTATCCCCTGTGCTTGCACTGTACAATGCAGCATTTTGGATACACTGCATCCAAACTGCTGCAAAAACTCATTGTGTGCACATACCCTAATTACGAGCAGCGAGCGTTTGAGTAGACACAGGATCGGAGATGGTTACACTGATTTTGGCATAATTGCCTCTCACCATCTTGGTTGATTTCTCAAAGCTTTGCAGAACCTCACAGATGTCAGATATCCATGCCCACGCCTCGGTTCTTATGTGTGGAAGCTGACCGCAATACCGATGGGCATGTTGTAACTAGTATTGAACTATTGCCCTCTGTTGCTCACAAACCCTTGCCAACATATGCAATGTGGAGTTCCAGTGCATGGGCATGTCAAACACCAGTCAGTGAGGTGGTACTTCCACTGGCAGACCAGCAGCAGCTGTAGTGGACTTGCAGAAATCAGTGCACATGCGGGCTACCTTTTAAAAGTTGTTCCAGAAAATGTGGATACATTTTCCGAAACCGCTGACCTTGTGCACATGTGTCAGGCAGGGTACGTGTGCGAGATTGCCAAGCTTCAGAGCTGCCACCAGATTAAGGGCATTATTAAACATGACTAGTCAGCCATGTGGAAGACAAGGTGGTGCTGGGAAACATACTGGAAGCATTTTCTGTCATCCAACAAACCATCTGTTTGCAGTGTTCTAGCTTCAAGAGTGGTGTCCTGCGCCCCCCTGCAAAGTGAGACAGGAAAATAGATCTCATGAATGAGTGTGTTGGTTGTGTTCCCGCAGCAGGCAAGGTTTCACCTGGCCCATGGCTTCGGCCTCTGCATGCACTGTCATGCACTGTCAGCAGCATGTCCACTTTCCTGTCTTTTAACACTAGAAGTCCCAGGAATTTTGAGCTCCATAGGCTTTCAATGGTAGAAATGATAAATGACCCCTCTCTGGGACTTCTAGTGTTAATGCATGCGTTACACATTTTAAATTACGTAGATACTATATATTTCTGAAAACTTTCCAGTATTAATAAGGAAAATAAAATATGTAGCCTTGAAAATGACTTTTGGTTATAGGTTTCAAAAGCAATATAAGTATAGAAGGACTCTTATGCTATAAACCCTGCCTATATGCCTACTCTAATCCCAAACTATTCCTCCTCCAGCAGCTATCCCTACAGTGACTGCAGATAATAGCAGTGTTAATAAAAGAAAGGATAGTAATTAGCCATGAAAAGGAATTTGGGTTTCAACAGCAGTATAAGAATAGAAGGACTGTTTCACTCTATACCCTGTAGTTTCGCACCCACAGGTCTTACATAAAATCCTATGACGCAATGTGGTCGGCCAATTACAGTATTGCCAGTAGTCAACATGGCGCATAACCGTGTTTGGCAGGCAATCCCCACATGTTGATTGTTTGTCTAACAGCGGCAAGACATGTGTAGCAGGGACTTGAGCATGGCTCCCGAGTACCGACCATACCCGAGCACCCCGATGCACGATAGAGTATCAAGCAGTAGCGAGAATGCTTGTGCATCACTAATACATATACATATAGACAGACAGACATAAAAACATATAATTGGACAACCCCCAATATGTAATAAAATTACACCTTGTGAAGCATATTGGACAGCTTTTTATGATTAATTAAATAAACAAATATATGAAAAAAACATTGTGGGGTTTCCCCTATTTTTGATAACCAGCAAAGGTAAATGAAAAATCGCTCCAAGATGTAAAAGTATGGGAGTCTCACAGAGGTAGAACTAAGCCAGTGCAAACAAATGAGACGACTCAGGTGCAAAACCAAATAACAACAACATGTAAGCATTATAATCTGTTTAATACACTTGTAAACAATGCAGGTCAATAGTTTCCACTTGAATGTCCTCCAGGGATGCAGAGGGTCCATTTTACTCTCATACTGATACTGAAGCCAAATAGGTTCATATTATCTATCTTTATAATATTCACTGCTGTCCAAAAACTTATGCAAAAATGCAAGCAAAAACATTACAAAAAACGTAGAAAATAAGCAGCAAATCCGCAATCATTTTAAACCTGTGTTTTTATACTGTTTTTCACTGACTTCATTGAAGTCAATGGGTGAAAAAACATTGCCAAAAAGCTGAAAGAATTGACATGCTGCAGATTATTTTCTGCACCAAATTTGCAAGTCACAAAAAAGCAATGTGTGTATGAGACTTCGGGATTCTCATTGACTTTGCTGACATCAGGATTCGATTCAGGTTTTGTGACAAATCTGCACACAAAAATTCTCCATTGTAGATCATTGTCATTATGTAGTGTAAAAATGGAGATTTCCTTTACAGAACCATTGTTACTATAGTAAGATGCATTACTGCGTAGGAACAAGCTCCCGCATGCAGCATTTTCCTTGTTCTTCCTTCAGCTACTTTTTTCTTTAATAAGTCATATTGCCAAAGTGGAACATTTTCAAGGGTTTACAGCTTAATGAGTTTTTATTACAGAAAAAAGGTTTACGCTGCTTGTAAAAATTGTTTACTTTGAAGATCACACAGAATTAGTGCTTTGAATAATACACTTAGGTAATATTGTCCGTTTGTCAAAAAAATTCACATTATCACCAGTCAATATTTATCCTGAAACATAATAAAAGTATCTTATTCATTAACTTCATTATTTAACAACTTCATGTTAATTTTTCTCTAACGCAAAACATAGCTAAATGCTTAATTGGTAATATAATCTGACTTATAGTATAGGTTCATCTAATTGTACAGTTTTTCTGCCCTGGGGCTTGAATAAGCTTAAAAAATATTGGCTAGAACATTAATGGATCATACTGATTATCATCCAAGCTTCCTAAAATAGCTAAATACAATTTTTTTTAGCTATTTAACCAGTGCAGGATAAGGCTGGGGCTACACAGCAACTTTGACCACGACACCTGTTGCATGAGTACAGTTTACTAGGTTGCAAAGCAATACAAGTGAATGAGGTCCAGCAACATCAGAAGGACAACATCTGCAAGGAGGGTTTCCTCCATTTATTCTAGTTTTCTCCCACAGTCTAAAGACATATTGATAGGGAGACCGCTGCGGAATATGACAGCGCTATATAAGCAATGCATGACAATAACATGATTTGTGAGTTGCTTGAAGAATACCTTCAGTTCGCATTGTGACCACATTCATTTATGTGGCAGCATCACCTAGAGAACTTGGTCGCAAGTTACATTTTTATTTAGCGGTTTTGGAATAGTTGTCATAGTCACAATCATCAGGTAGCCTACCAGCCTTAACAGGGTGGTCCGCTACTCTGACAACAACCTCTCAGTTGTCATAGTCACTCACAGGAAATAACAGCCTTTACTCACCTCTAGTGCAAGTATAGATAAGTCAGAGCCCCCTTAATTTCATGTGAGCACTGCAGTCAGAGTCCGCTTATGATCCTCTTCACTCTCACTTCCTTTGGACATGACTGACATCTGGAAAGCGTTAAAGAGCAGCAGCAGCTCTCACTTGTCCTGGATGTCAGTTTAATCTGAAGGATATGAGAGTGAAAAGGCCCATTAAGGTCGGGTACACATATCCAGCTTTTCGCCGGTTTGAAGGATGCGGCGCACGCCAGTACAGTATGATACAGTACAGCGGCAGAGCCGCAACTTCCGGGTCACATGCTCCGGTCACATGATGGCATGTGACCGGCGCTTGTTGCGCTGCCAGTGTATTGTATACACTGTACTGGCGTGCGCCACATCCATCAAACAAGCAAAAAGTTGGATATGCGTACCCGGCCTAACTGCCACTGATTGACTGCACGGGTTATGTGACTTAACATCACATGAGCCTTGGAAGACCCAGCACTGACTGCACTGAAAGGGCACCGGAGGTGAGTACAGCCTGTTATTATTTTAAGTGGGCAAAAGTGGAGACTGAGAAAGGGATAAGTAAGGGATAACCCCTTTAAGCATCATGCAGGCCCTTGAGCAAAAGTTTGGCAGGCATCTTCAATATTTCTTAGGCCTCTTTCACACGTACGTGCCTCCGGTACGTGTTTGGCAGTTTTCTTACGTACTGGAGACACGTACACACGTAGACCTATGTATTCCTATGGTTTTGGACACACGTAAGTATTTTCGCACAGAACATGTGTCCATTCCATACTTACATGTGTCCATGTGTTTCTCACGGCAACATGTCAGTTTTCTCTCCGGCATCACGGGTGTCATACGGAATGCAAACGTGTCACATGTAATGCAAACGGACCACACGGTCCGTGTGACACGCAGCGGAGAAAAGACATTATGCTCATTGAATATTCACTTCACTGTGGCCGGAAGCAGCAGCAGTGGGGGAGATCGAAGATCAGCAGCACGGACAGCGACGCCAGGGACATATGAGTAGAAAGTTCCCGTTCTCCGTGTGTTATCACGGATAAAACACGGAGAACACACATGTGCCATAAACACGGTTCATGGAGGGCAAAATGCACCTTTAATACGTCCATGAAAAACGTGCGTGGTTTTTAACGGACGTGTGAAAGAGGCCTTAAAGAGGTTTTCTGGACTCGAGCTAGATATTGACAGTAGCTCTGTGTGACTGCGGACTGGCAAATCCTGACAGTGTACATTATGCAGAATTCCACCTGCTTTGGAGGTAGAAATGTACCCCCCTCACCTCTTGGGCCCCTGCCTGGTTGCTCCAGTGGTATATCCGCCCCTGATCCTAAGACTCAAACCTACATATGGCACTCTGATCCCGCCTCTCTCTACAGCTCCTCTTTCCTCTCAATTTATCTACTACCTTCATCCCGTTTCCCTCATGTTGTCATGTGTTATGCTTTATGCAACAAATTTGGTACAAGTTTATGCTCTTTTTACATTTGGCCTTTTCCACTTATGATTGTTCACTGCATTGTTTTATGGGGTTGACTATAATACTGTCCAACCCAAAACTTGTACTATTTCATACTGTTTTATAATGTTCAAGTAAATATTAAAAAATAGAAATAAAGATTTAAAAAATCTTTAATTTTTTTCTTTAAATACAGTATTATATACCTTCTGACTGAAATTTGACTGAAATTGCTCCCTCTATAACCTGGATAAAGAACCAAGGAAACTTTTGACTACAGAGCACAGTAAAGGATTCTTATTTCCAGCCTCAGTGAGAGATACTGTACTACCTGAAGACAGTGACATTTTAGAAAAGTAAAAGTTTCCAATCTTAGATGTTGCTGAAGTTGGGAGGAGGAATCATTTCTAGAAGTAAAGCTTCATGCGCTTTGCCCTGCTCTGGCCACAGTCTGCTTCTTCGGGAGATGGGCAGCTTTTAAGGGTTGCTAATCCTGGAGAGCCAACTGACATCACCTCACCTCTCATGGGCTGATGGTCGGTACAAGCCTCTCATTTCCTTAATATTTCGAACGACGCTGCTGATTTGCCATAATCTTATGTTTACTATTTTTTCCTCTTTTCCTTCGTGTCTTTTTTGGTTGCGATTCCTGTTAAGCTGCTCCCACCCTCTCTCCCTCCTCTGTCATGTTTTAATACTGCACTGTTCAGCTGGACAGCAGCCTCTTACGACATGAAAATAAAAAAAGTGAGAAAGAAGGGGATTTTTTCCATTTTTTTTTTCATTGATTGCAGAACCACGTGACTGAACTGTTTCCATTTCCCCTCCCGACTGAAGAGAAACATTGTTTGGCTGCTGGTGCTGGGGCGGTCCTTTTATTCACTACGTAGGAGGATAAAAATAACCAGCATATTTAAAGGCAGCAGTGGAATCCCAGCACAGACAGAGAGGCCGGACACTCGATGAGGCACCAGCTCTCCGCTACGTGTGCACATAAAAACACTGACTCTCAAGAGGACGTATGCACTGTGCAAAGAGAAGGCAGATGCAGAGACACCTAACTGGTGTATACATATCACACCACTCACTGACTGTGTATGGCACTAGAGCAATGCCACATACAAATGTAATAAAATATGATGAATAAATGTAACACTTCAGAAAAAGTCCATTTGATTACTGTGACATAAGCAAGAGTACCACAGTCGTAGATCATCAGCACGCACATTTATCAGTCTGGGGTGTGGTAGCATTAGGTTCACATCATTATTTGTAAGCCATGGGTACCCATTGAGTATTTGGTGAGTTTTTACCTCAGTATTTGTAAGGCTACGTGCTCACATTGAGTGTTTGGTGAGTTTTTTACCTCAGTATTTGTAAGGCAATGTGCATACATTCAGTATTTGGTGAGTTTTTTACCTCAGTATTTGTAAGGCAACATGCATACATTGAGTATTTTGTGCGTTTTTACCTCAGTTTTTGTAAAGCCATGGCAAACATTGAGTATTTAGTGAGTTTAGTGAGATTTTTACCTCAATATTTGTAAGGCAATGTGCACATATTGAGTATTTGGTGAGTTTTTACCTAAGTATATGTGAGCCAAAACCAGGAGAGGAAAAATCAGAGGGAATGTATAAGGCGGGTTTTGCACACTACGATATCGCAGGTGCGATGTCGGTGGGGTCAAATCGAAAGTGACGCACATCCGGCGTCGCTCTCGACTTCGTAGTGTGTAAAGCCTTTTACATATGATTAACGAGCGCAAAAGCGTCGTTATCGTATGATCGGTGTAGGGTCCGACATTTCCATAATGCCGCTGCTGCGACAGGTACGATGTTGTTCCTCGTTCCAGCAGCCAGCACACATTGCTGTGTGTGAAGCCGCTGGAGCGAGGAACATCTCCTACCTGCGTCCTGGCCAGCTATGCGGAAGGACGGAGGTGGGCGGGATGTTTTCGTCCCGCTCATCTCTGCCCTCCACTTCTATTGCCTGCCTGCCATGTGACATCGCTATGACGCCGCACGACAAGCCCCCTTAGTAAGGAGGCGGGTCGCCGGCCAGAGCGATGTCGCAGGGCAGGTGAGTGCATGTAAAGTTGCCATAGCAATAATGTTTGCTACGGCAGCAATCACAAGATATCGCACCTGCGACAGGGGTGGGAACTATCGCTGCAGCGTCGGTAACACATTGTTACCGATGTCGCAGCATGCAAAGCCCGCCTAAGGGTGCATGCCCACAATCAGTATTTGCAGCGTTTTGGACGCAGCATGCTTCAGCTGCATCCAAAACGCTGCGCTGTACAGTACAAGCACAGTGGATAGGATTTCTAGAAATCCCGTTAACGCTATGCTTCTTTTTTCCACAGCAAACATTGACCTGCGGTGCGGCTTTCCAGACCGCAGCATGTCAATTGTTTGCTGCGGAATCGCATGTATCTTCCAGGTAGATCTACCAGCCACCTACGCCTAGAGCCATAACTTTTTTATTATATATTATTTATTATTTTATTATTATACGTTAACAAAAAAAAGGAAGATCTATGCATGGTGAATGGGTTAAACCACTGCAGACATACATTATACATGACCTATGGGATTTCTAAGGAGCAGACATTTGCCAAAACGATAATCTATGTGGTATCGATTTTATAGGTTTACATCCGGTAACCTCTTTACAGTACTAAAAATATAGAAATGAAAGCAATAAAACATGTATAGTGTGTAGAGATATACCAAATAATTGTATAAAATAGCAATCCTGTAGATTATCCAATGTACAATGGTAATACAAACTATATAAATGGACTGTAATGGCAAGTATCTGTGTAGCCGGCACAAAAAATGGAACAAATAAGGAAGAAATACACCTGACCATTCAAGCCCAGTATACCGAAGATATAAAATACAATGAATTTTATTGGAGATCAGAAAGACAGCAATACGATGAACACAAATTACAAGGGGTGCACACTCAGGATAATGTAATTGACATAAAATATAGGAGACTCATGTTGACGAAGGCTACGGCCAAAACGCGAGTCAGGGTGGATGCCAGCCAGCAGTGGGAGTCTTCCACCTTTTCCATCAACTTGAAGTAAGTACAGCTTTACCTATACTTGTTTTAATTGATGTTGGCACTAGCATTTTATTTAGGGCACTGCTGTACCGTGATACTGTGTGGTATATTCTCACTTTAGAAATACTTATCTATATTTTACTGCTATCTTTCTTATACTAAATGTTCTATATTTCTTTTGCTCAATATGACTCCCCCACATACAGTACAGACCAAAAGTTTGGACACACCTTCTCATTCAAAGAGTTTTCTTTATTTTCATGACTGAAAATTGTAGATTCACATTGAAGGCATCAAAACTATGTATTAACACATATGGAATGAAATACTTAACAAAAAAGTGTGAAACAACTGAAAATATGGCTTATATTCTAGATTCTTCAAAGTAGCCACCTTTTGCTTTGATTACTGCTATTCCATCCGGTTTGCGTTTAGTTGGACCATCATTTATTTTTCAACAGGACAATGACCACAAACACACCTCCAGGCTGTGTAAAGGCTATTTGACTTAGAAGGAGAGTGATGGGGTGCTACACCAGATGACCTGGCCTCCAAAGTCACCTGAACTAAACCTAATCGAGAAGGTTTGGGGTGAGCTGGACCCTTGAGTGAAGGCAAAAGGGCCAAAAAGTGCTAAACATCTCTGGGAACTCCTTCAAGACTATTGGAAGACCATTTCCGGTGACTACCTCTTGAAGCTCATCAAGAGAATGCCAACAGGGTGCAAAGCAGTAATCAAACCAAAAGATGGCTACTTTGAAGAACCTATAATATAAGACATATTTTCAGTTGTTTCACACTTTTTTGTTAAGTATTTCATTCCACATGTGTTAATTCATAGTCTTGATGCCGTCAATGTGAATCTACAATTTTCAGAGTTATGAAAATAAAGAAAACTCTTTGAATGAGAAGGTGTGTCCAAACTTTTGGTCTGTACCGTATGTCAACTATATTATCCTGAGTGTGCACCACTTAAAATTTGTGTAGATCTTATTGTTGTTGCCTTTCTGATTTCCAATCACATTCATTGTAAATTATATTTCAGTATCCTGGTTTTTATAGGTCATGTGTTTTTATTCCTTATTAGTATTAAAAACAATAGGCTAATATACTTTTCAGAGTCAAAAATTATCTCAAGCATAGATTTATATAAAAAGATAGTAGATATATAGCCTAATATTGTATAGCTCTCTTCGTGTCTGCTGTCACCAACATATCCCTCTGTTCTACAAATTGGTTTAGAGACGAAAACAGTTGACTAATTTTGGGGTTCTAAAAACGAATATGATGCATAGATTTGCTGATTGGCTCTAATATTCAAGATCTAGAGGAGGTTGTAATTACGTATAACACCTTTAATGCAGGTTTATAGAAACATTGGGTGTTTATTATTTCATCATCATTATTGCATTATTAGTAGCTAGTCTATTACATCATCTATTTAGTCTATTGAGCCTTCAGTATTCTATCATCTTAGGGTGACCAATCTAAAAATGCCAACTCAGCTCCGATGATGCAATCCTAATTAAAGTTGCATTGTCTACTTTTTTAAATGCTCTCCGTGTTAGGTATACAGTGTTAGGATTTCTTAGATTAGTTTCTTAGCATATTGCCATGATTCTATACGTTTTTTCAGATATGCCTCATTCTTCCATTAACAAAGTGGATAGTTTTTGCTACATATGCAGAGAAGTCACTTTTGCTTTACACAGGCAAAACTTGACTACCATGATAAGGAAAGCCTACCATTTGGCTACAGAATAGGAGATCAGGAAAAGAGTTGGGCTCCATACATATACTGCAATTGGTGTGCAACATATGTTACCCAGTAGTTGCATGGGAAGAGTAAATCTATGCCTTTTGCAGCCCCAATGCAACCCCTAGTAGCAGGTTGCTGGGATTCAACCACCAGGATGGTGTTCAGGACGTCATTGAACCCAGAGCCGACATAGCTACTTGAAGGGTAGGAGATGCTTGCCGATGAAGAGCTGATATTTTGGAGAGAATAAGAAAAAATGCATGCTGCAGTTTGCTGGCCACCACAGCATAGGAAAAAAAGAAAACCTCTCCATGCCCCATGGGGGCAGGAAAGACACTGGCTAATGGGAGGTGGGGGGGTCCTTTTAACCTTTCTTGTGCTTCCTGTCCCTATTAGGGCGTATAGAGACAACATCCTATGCTGTCATGGAAGGGACTAGAGAAAATTGATGTCTGAATTTGTCCAAAAGGTAAATGGAGCGCAAAGCATAAAAATGAGTGAGAAAACAGTTTTCTAATTCCCTACACATATTTTCAGTAGGTTCAATCAGTGCACATGCTAGTTAACTAAACACAGAGCGTAGACCATCCACCTCATAGGATTTCTCATTTTAAGGGCTTTCTCAAACTACTGTATGCATTGGACAAGTCCCCAGTTATCGTGACATTGTCCCAATCTACACAATTAAGCTCTTCCCTTAATGTGTTGAAATCAGATTTTCTAAAGTTCCAGGTTTTTGCATTTTACCAATTGATGGTTGCCGCATCCCAACTATTCCCAAACCTGTAGATCTGAAATTGTATCTAGTCTATTTGACAGGACCAGATCCAGCAAATTATCTCCCCTTGTTGGTTCATCCACCAACTAATTGTCTTCGATTGTAGATAACCAGACAACCAGAAGATTCAATGTCCAACTGAATGTCTGGAGAGTTAAAATCCCCCATAATAAGGACCAGATTATTATTCAGTGCACTTTTAATTTTCTTCAGCATTTCATTCTCTACCTGTTCAGGTATGTTAGTAGGCCTATAGAAACTTTAATAGCAGCTCTCCATTATTACCCTACCCATGTACATTTACCCATACTGACTCCACATTGCTACAGCTCTATACAATGTTGTCATTGAGCACAGGTCTTAAGTTACAAGTGCATCTCAATAAATTAGAATATCATCAAAAAGTTAATTTATTTCAGTAATTCAATACAAAAATGGAAATGCATATATTATATTCTGTAGAGTCATTACGCACAGAGTGATCTATTCAAGTGTTTATTTCTGTGAATGTTGAATATGGCTTACAGCTAGGGATGAGCGAGTATACTCGTTACTACTCGGTACTCGCCGAGTAGTAGGTATTCGAGCTACTCGTTACTCCGCGAGTATCCTTGTAATTACTCGTGAGGAGTAGCGAGTCCAAGGTAAGTCAATGGGAAGTGTGAGTAATTATCTGCTGGACCCTACGGTGATCAGTAAGTATGAGAGAGGGGGTGAGAGGGAGAGACAGACCGACAGAGAGAGAGACCGACAGAGAGAGAGAGAGAGCCTGACCGACAGACAGAGAGAGAGAGATAGACTTCACCAACGGCTTTCCCATCCGATGCTTCCCTGCCTCGTTCCCCCGCCTGGTGCTTCCCTCCCCGCTGCCCGGTGCTTCGCTCCCCCGCCGCCTACCCGCCTGATCCTAAGATAGGCCCGTGCGGGGAGCAAAGCACCAGGTGGGGAGCGTGCATCTGCTGATTGTTTAAAAAAGCCGGCGGCTTTTTCCCGCCCGGCTTTTAAACAATAAATGCATCCATTTCAGCCTTTAACTTAGCCCCCAGACCGGGTTGTAGGGTCTAGCAGACAATTACTCACATTTCCCATTGACTTGCATTGGACTCGCTACTCGTAACGAGTACCTCAGTATTAGGACCTACTCGTTACGAGTACAGCCAGTCCGAGTATTTCACTACTCGCTCATCCTTACTTACAGCCAATGAAAACCCAAAAGTCATTGTATCAGAAAAGTAGAATAATTACCACAAAACACGTGCAAAGGCTTCCTAAGCATTTAAAATGGTCCCTTAGTCTGGTTCCATAAGCTACACAATCATGGGGAAGACTGCTGACTTCACAGATGTCCAGAAAGCAGTCATTGACACACTCCACAAGGAGGGTAATCCACAAAATTAAAACAAGAAGAGGGGATCAGCACACCGTCAGTGCAGTAGATAATCAGGCGCAGGTAGTATTCATCTGGACTCCATAGCAAATGCACAAATGCATGTGATTTGCTTCCAAAGGTTTCAGGAACAAAAAGGTGAGTATCCAGCACAAATATGAATAAAACTCAAGGTTTCCTTCATCATTAAAATTATGATAAAACACAGAACATCTGACCCGTTTTGGACGTCATCCTTAGTTGTAGGTGACCTACGACTAAGGACTGACGTCCGAAACGCGTTTCACTTTGAGTTTTATTCATATTGGTGCTGGATACTCACCTTTTCATTCCTGTAAGACACAACAGGTCATTGCTAAAGAAGCTGGCTGTTCACAGAGTGCTATATCCAAATATATTGATGGAAAGTTGGAAGGAAAGAGTATGGTATAAAAATATGCACAAGCAACCAGGATAACCACAGCCTTGATAGGATTTTTAAGAAAAAGCAATTTAAAAATTCACAAGGAGTAGACTGCTGCTGTAGTCAATGCTTCAAGAGCCACCACACACAGATGTATCCAGGACATGAGCTACAACTATCAAATTCCTTGTGTCAAGCCACTAATGACCAATAGACAATACCAGAAGTGTCTTACCTGGGTCAAGGAGAAAAAGAACTGGACTGTTCATCAGTAGTCCAAGGTGTTGTTTTCAGATGAAAGTAAATTTTGCATTTCATTTAGAAATCAAGGCCCCAGAGTCTGGTGGAAGAGTGGAGAGGCCACAATCTAAGCTGCTTGAGGTCTAGTGTGAAGTTTCCACAATCAGTGATGGTTTGGGGAGCCATATCATCTGCCGGTGTAGGTACACTGTGTTTTATCAAGACCAAAGTCAGTGCAGGAAATTTTAGAGCATTTCATGCTTTTTTCTGCCGACAGCTTTCTAAAGATGGAAATTTCACTTTCCAGAAGGACTTGGCACTTACCCACACTATCAAAAATACCTATACCTGGTTTAATAACCACAGAATCACTGTGCTTGATTGGCCAGCAAACTCGCCTGACCTAAACCCCATTGAGAATCTATTAGGTATTGTCAAGAGGAAGCTGAGAGACACTAGACCCAACAATGCAGACGAGCTGAAGGCTGCTATCAAAGCAACCTGGGCCTCTATAACACCTCAGCAGTGCCATAGGCTGATCGCCTCCATGCCACGCCGCATTGATGCAGTAATTCATGCAAAAGGAGCCCTGACCAAGTATTGGGTGCATTTACATACTTTTCAGTAGCCCAACATTTCTGAGTTTAAAATCATTTTTTCAGTTGCTCTTATATAATATTCTAATTTTCTGAGATAATGACTTTTGGATTTTCATTGGCTGTAAGCCATAATCATCAACATTAACAGAAATAAACACTTCAAATAGATCACTCTTTTTGTAATGACTACATAATAGATGTGTTTCCCTTTTTGTATTAAATTACTGAAATAAATATTTGATTTATATTCTAATTTATTAAGATGCACTTGTAGATTTGATAAATATTCACACCACTCCACCCTTTTTGTCTTTCCTGTCCTTTCTGAATCTGGTGTAACCCATTACATTTGTCACCCAGTCATGGCTCTCACCCAGCCAGGTTTCCGCAATGCCTACCACACTGTAACCCGTATAAGAGTCTCCAATCTATTTATATTGTTTACATGACTTCTTGTATTTACAAGCAGACATTTAATACTATTAACACATTTTTACTCCTACTCACCTCCCAACATTCTTTGTATTTTGCAGTCCCTTCTAAATCTTCATTGACCCATACTGTCTCACTTTCTTTTTTGTACAACTACTTTCCTTCTGATCTTTTCGCTCCTCAACACAGCTGTAAGAGCTGTAATAGATGAGTGAAGTCCCTTGATGTGAAGTTTATCAAAGTTACTTTTATTTTCTAAACAACATTTCAATATCCAACCAATAAGCTCTGTGTAACAATGTTATTTAAGGGATTGTGCACTACTGGACAACCTCTCTTTAATTGCTTCAGTACCCCACATAAAATAAAAGCACAAATATTTACCTCTTATGCATGCACTGTATCGGATTATCAGAGATCACGCGATATTGTTATGTCACATGACCACTGAAGCCATTTAGCAGCCACTGACTAGCTGTAGTCTGCCCTATTCCGTGGCTAGCAGTCAATCACATGACATAGCAGTAGTAACATATGTAGTATCACAGGATTAGAGCAAAATGAGATTTTGTGCACTTTCACTGCAAGAGGTGCTGCATGTCAGGATTAGAGATGAGCGAACCGGTCGCGGTTCGGCTCGAGGTCGGTTCGCCGAACGGAGGTCCCGTTCGAGTTCGGTTCGTCGAACGTTCGACGAACCGAACTCGAACCAATAGGATATAATGGGAGGCAATCACAAACACATAAAAATGCATGATAAATGTACACAAACAGTTAATAAGCATTGCCATAACACTTACCGGTCCCCGCGATCCCTCCTGCACTCTGTCTCCTGCCGCTATTCCATCCGATGATCGCTGAATCCTCCCGGTGACCAGCACTGCCAGCAGCGATGCAGGACCTATCGTGACGTCAAAATAGCCATGTGACCAGTCACGTGGCTATTATCTCATTGGCTACAGACTGATCACATGACTATGACGCGTCATGTAGGACCTGTGAGTGCATCTCTCCGGTACACGGTGCACATTTGTGTATCGCCGTGTACCGGCGATATGCTCTAGCACACGGTCGACTCCCCATTCCGTTAGGGACCGGCTGACACAGCCGGTCATTAACGGAGATCACCGTTGCCATAGCAACGCAGTTAGCGGTGACGTCACCGCTAACCGCGGCTCCGGGAGCACCGTTTCTATGGTAACGCGTCTGTCAGCGTTACCGCTGTTACCGCTAGCAGCACTGATCACTCACGGAGTGAAGGCTGCACGCTGCTTCTCGTGCAGCTTTCACGGAGTGAATGCTCCACGGGAAGCAGCGTCTTCCCCCATGCAGCAGTGATGTAGCAGAGCTGCATTTGTTGAACCAGAAAGACAGAAGAGCAGGATCGTGGAGGGCTGACAGGGGGTAATAAAGATGGAGTCTCTAATGTGTCTGTGTATTTATTTCTATTAAAGTATTTTTTCTCTGTGTGGTGTCTTTTTTTTAACCCTTTATTGGAGATTCTTAATGGCCGGGTCAAACGTGCCTGACATTAAGAATCTCTGGCTTAATACTGGCTAGTAAAACAAAGCCAGTATTAACTTATGATTACCCAACAAGCCACCCGGCTCCAGGGCTGTTGGAAGAGTTGGATACAGCGCCAGATGATGGCGCTTCTATGAGAGCGCCATTTTCTGGGACGGCTGCGGACTGAAATTCACAGCAGAGGCGCCCAGAAACCTCGGGCTAACCTGTGCTGCGGATTCCAATCCCCAGCTGCCTAGTTGTACCTGGCTGGACACAAAAATGGGGCGAAGCCCACGTCATTTGTTTTTTAATTATTTCAAGAAATAAGTGAAATAATTAAAAAAAAAGGGCTTCCCTATATTTTTGGTTCCCAGCCGGGTACAAATAGGCAACTGGGGGTTGGAGGCAGCCCGTGGCTGCCTGCTGTACCTGGCTAGCATACAAAAATATGGCGAAGCCCACATAATTTTTTCAGGGGGCAAAAAACTTCTGCATACAGTCCTGGATGGAGTATGCTGAGCCTTGTAGTTCTGCAGCTGCTGTCTGCTTTTCTCCATACAGACAGACAGCAGCTGCAGAACTACAAGGCTCAGCATACTCCATCCAGGACTGTATGCAGAAGTTTTTTGCCCCCTGAAAAAATTATGTGGGCTTCGCCATATTTTTGTATGCTAGCCAGGTACAGCAGGCAGGTACGGCTGCCCCCAACCCCCAGTTGCCTATTTGTACCCGGCTGGGAACCAAAAATAAAGGGAAGCCCTTTTTTTATTATTTCATGAATTTCATGAAATAATTAGAAAACAAATGGCTTCGCCCCATTTTTGTGTCCAGCCAGGTACAACTAGGCAGCTGGGGATTGGAATCCGCAGCACAGGTTGGCCTGAGCTTTCTGGGCCCCACTGCTGCGAATTGCAGTCTGCAGCTGCCTCAGAAAATGGCATTTTCATAGAAGCGCCATCTTCTGGCGCTGTATCCAACTCTTCCAGCACCTGCCTGCTATACCTGGCTAGCATACAAAAATATGGCGAAGCTCACGTCCTTTTTTGTAGTTTTTTGGCAAAAAAAAATAAAAAATGCTTCCCTGGATTTTCCATTGCCAGTGAAGGTAACACCAAGCAGTGGGGGTTAGCAGCCAGTAGCTGCTTGGATTACCCTTAGCTAGCAATACAAAAAATGCAGCGGGAGCCCATATATATTTTTTTTAATTATTTATTTAAATAACTAAAAACAAAATGGGCTTCCCTGTATTTTGATTGCCTGACATGACAGTGCTGTAAAAATAAATCTTTAAAAAAAATGACGTAGCGCTCCGCGGTATTTTTGATTCTCAGCGCAGATAAAGCAGACAGCTATGGGTTGCCACCCCCATCTGCCTGTCGTTACCTTTGTTGGCAATCAAAATACAGGGAAGCCCATTAATTTTTTCTATTTAAAAAATAGTTAAAAAAAAATGACGTTGGGTCCCCCCATTTTTGATAGCCAGCTAGGGTAAAGCAGACGGCTGTAGCCTGAAAACCACAGCTGGCAGCTTTACCGTGGTTGGGGATCCAATGTGGAGGTCCCCCCAGGCTCTTTTTTTATAATTATTTTATAAATATTAATAATTACACAAAAAAGTAGGGTCCCCCCCAAATTGGATCACCACCCAAGGTAAAGCGGACAGCTGTGGTCTGGTATTCTCAAGGTGGGAAGGTCCATAGTTATTGGGCCTTCACAGCCTAAAAATAGCAGGCCGCAGGCACCCCAGACGTGGCGCATCCACTAGATGCGCCAATCCTGGCGCTTCACCCCGGCTCATCCCGTGCCCTGGTGCAATGGCAAACGGGGTAATAAATCGGGTTGATACTAGCTGTAAATCACCTGAGATCAAGCCCAGCAGTTTGTGATGTCATGGCGTCTATTAGATACCCAACATCATAAACTGTCAGTACTAACAAAAAAAAAAAAAATCGACAAAAGAAATTTATTTGAAAAAACAGTCCCCAAAACATTTCCTCTTTCACCAATTTATTGTAAGAAAAAAAATAAAGGGGTCCCACGACGACTCTGGACCGTCTAGAATATGGGGGGGAGACACTCAGGGAACGTATCCCCCATTTTCTAGGAGTGCGGACCCTTCATGTGAGGAGTGTGGGTGCAATGAATCTGCACTCACTCTCCCCGGGTCCACAGCAGCAGAGTCCATGTCGTAATGGTTGCTACCAAAGCTGCAATGCCCTGCTCATGAGGTAAGGGGATGCCTAATCAGGAGAACTACTGTAGAGGAAGCTCTGCTCACTGGTATATAGGTGCTCAGAGGTAATAATAGATAAAATTAGTGAGTAACCTCGGCACTCTAAATCTCCCAGACTAAGTCAGTAAGTCACAACGGATAGTAATGCAAAATCACTCTTTATTGGTCCGTATTAAGAATTTTTTTTTTTTCATAAGCATATATGTTTTTGTCCAAAACAAGTTACAAATGACGTTTCGGCCTGAGCCTTCGTCAGATTGGACTTATCTGCATGTAATCATGAAAAATGACAATAATCAGTATCACATAAGAGTGAGAGAACAATAACATAAACTCGAACAATGTAGAGGTACAATTGGGATGCAGCAAAAAAATTGCAACACAGCAAGAAATGAAACACATGATACAAATGTCATAATACAGTACAAGGACAATATAGTAATGACAAATATGGGGTCAGAGTAGGCTTAGACAGCTCTGGTACGAAAGAGATGTCAATCATAAAGTAACATGAGCAGTAGGTGTAGAGCTACACTATGCATGGCAGAGCTAATGGGTAGACCGACCATAGAAAAAGAACGGAGAAAAAGAACAGAGAAAAAGTGGAGAAAAAATGGAGAAAAAGTGGAGAAGAAGTGGAGAAGAAGTGTTTGTTCATGCCAGATGGGAGATAAATAATTTTTTACCGGCACTGTCATTTACTGTAACGTGATCATCGGTGTACAGTGTATACCTGTGATTACGTGAGCGGGGACCGGAAAAACCGTCCTGAATCATGATCTCCAGGGTCTCAGCTAGCCCTGAAACCACGGAGATTTTCTGACGCCGGGGGTCGTTATTCACTTATTTCTGCCTGCTGTTTATAAACGGCAGATCAGAATAAGGCTACATTAACACGACCGATCCATTTTTGCGGTCTGCAAAAAAACAGTCCGTTTTTTTTTCACGGGTGCATCCGTGTGGCATCCGTTTCCGTTCCGTAGACGGTCCGTATGTCATCTGTTTGTCATCCGTGTGCCTTCCGTTTTTTTTGTGTACTGCAAAAAAACTGAAGGAGGGTAAATGCATAAATTTACCCACGATCCATAACTTCATCCTACATGAGGCGGTCACATGTTCACTCCAGTGCCATTTTCTACTGCTTTTCACAGCGTAGAGCGCTCTGGTGATTTTCTTGTGCTTGTGCACTTCATATCAGTCTTTTCTGTCATTATAATGGCAGAAAGACACATAATGTCCCACTCTCCTGCATTTTGTAACTTTGCACCCTTTGGTGCCTTTCATGTGGCACTAAGGGGTGCTTAGCTTTGTATTTAGCCAAAAAAATGAAAAAAAAAATGACGTAGGGTTCCCCCTATTTTTGTAGCCAGCTAGGGTAAAGCAGACGGCTGCAGCCTGCAGACCACAGCTGGCAACCTCACCTTGGCTGGTAATCCAAAACTGAGGGCACCCCACGCTGTTATTTTAAATTAAATAAATAATTAAAAAAAAAAACACGTAGGGGTCCCCCCAAAATTGGATCACCAGCCAAGGTAAAGCAGACAGCTGGGGTCTGATATTCTCAGACTAGGGAGGTCCATGGTTATTGGACTCTCCCCAGCCTAAAAATAGCAGGCCGCAGCCGCCCCAGAAGTGGCGCATCCATTAGATGCGCCAATCCTGGTGCTTCGCCCCAGCTCATCCCGCGCCCTGGTGCGGTGGCAAACGGGGTAATATATGGGGTTAATACCAGATGTGTAATGTCACCTGGCATCAAGCCCTGGGGTTGGTGAGGTCAGGTGTCTATCAGATACTCGACATCACCAACCCAGTCAGTAATAAAAAAAAATAGACGACAAACACATTTTTATTTGAAAAAACACTCCCCAATACATTCCCTCTTTAACGAATTTATTAGAAAGAAAAACAAATCCAGGTCTGGTGTAATCCAAGGGGTTGCCATGACGATCCACACTGTCCCAGTCAATGAAGAGCAGAATGTTCCCCATTGGCTGGGAGAGCAATGCAGTGACCTGAGCTAACATCAATGGGTCAGCCCAGGTCACTGCAGGGGATGACAAGTGCTGCTGTCAGCGAGGTACATTACCTGCGCTGATCTCCAGCACACTGACAGCACCTGTCACTGAGTTCAATGACCGCCGCCTTCACAGCCAAGTATCGCGAGAGGCACGTGACGTCACCGCTAGTCAGTCTCTGGTCGGAAGCGAGAGAAGGTGATGTGACAAGCGACGGCCATGGAGGACAGTGACAGCGCTGAGGTCGGGACTTCATCACCACAGGTAAGCCGAGCGGGACCATGTGTGCAGAGTGTGTGTGTGTGTGTGTGTGTGTGTGTACATGTGTACATGCCGCGGGCAGGAGGGGGCGGAGCGAGCTGAGCGGGGAAGTGTCGGCTTCCTGCACGTAACTAGGATAAACATCGGGTTACTAACCAAAGCGCTTTGGTTGGATACCCGATGTTTATCTTGGTTACCAGCTTGTGGCAGGCTGCCAGCGATGGCTCCTGCACACTGTAACTGTAAAAAGCCCTGCTTTTTGCTGCTAGAACCGTTCTCGAACGTAACTAGAACTATCGAACTTTAGCAAAAAGCTCGAGTCCTAGTTCGATCTAGAACAGCCCCCAAAATCACTCGAACCGTGAACTGGAGAACCTCGAACCACGAACCGCGCTCAACTCTAGTCAGGATCCTACCGCTTGGAAGTTCGGGCACGACTTTTGCTAGAAGATTGGGCTGTTTCAATGGGAATTATGATTTCTTCTAAGCACTTTAGCCAGTTGGGGATATTTAGAAAAATCAATAGTCAGGTGCTCGCCACTCATTTATTAAATAAAAAGGCAGCACCAGACTGGTGATAGCTACTCTTTAAATCAATGAATAATTGGCTGCCTAGTAGTGAACACCTCTTTAATTATTATGATAATAATATATACTTTTTGTAGCCATTTCATTTACTCAATATTTGATATCTATTTATTCATTTCAGAAGGAAAGTTATTAGTAAAGACTGTCTCGTAGTTGTACCAGACATCACATCATTATCACTCCATGCACAAGATCCTTTGAACACGGAAACACAGAAAAAGTGCCAGGGACCTGGTTTGATGAAGAGGCAAATTGTAAAGCAACCATTGCAACACTGACTGCTCACGTCTGGATAGAACATGCCAAGTAAAGTCTCCCCGCAGTTTTTATTGGAGATATATAGCTGTTCAAACTATTAAATGCTCCATAAAATTCTACAGCTATATGTAGTGGCACTTCAGGAATTAATTTACCATGAAATAGACCTATTCCGGTTAGTGCATGGAGTGGGTTGATCCCCATGTGAAATAAGTAGGTGAACAGGACTGAAGTTCAGTACAGTCATCTTTATTTACATGGAAATGATTAGTAATGTATCCCAGCTTTCTGTCTGCAAAACATTGTGTAAGATATCAGGGGAGAAAAATATATTTAAAACATCATACTTTAAAATAGAATATAAAAATTTCAGTTTTAGGGCTCGCCTGAGAGTCCAGACATTAAAAACTGGACTTGTAAAATAAAAACTAACCAATTATCATGAGCAACGCAACGCAAGAACTAGCCAGGAGATCACTTGTAGCTCAGGATCCCATGAGTGTATATGGACCACAATGCCCAGACTGACTGCAGGTCTCTCAACCTGAACTTACAACCTCATAGACACAAATGAGGCTGTAATTTCGGGTAATGAGTACAGATGAGCGAACCCGAGGTTCAGTTTTTGAACTGAACACCAACTTAAAAATACAGGGCTCGGGTTCAGATTTCGGATGCTTTACATGCGAACTTACGCGAGCAACACTGTACATGCTCGGTGCTCATCCCAGTGTGATCCGCTTGCAGTGTTTATACATCTCGCACTGGGGGTAACAACAACATGATCACATGTAGTGTGTAACAAAAAAAATTTGAAAAAATCCACCCACCCTCTATTAGAAGTGATCCTCTTATGGCTGGCTGTATATAGGCAGACACTCAAACTGCCAATCAGTGAATCTGAACCTCCTCGGGCCAAGTTCGGACCAGTGGAGGTTTGGTTCGTTTGCTCCTATCGAACCAAACCTCCAAAGGTTCACTCATCTCTAGTCATGAGACCTGCCATAAGACAAGGCGTTGCGATCCATCTATGGACAGTGAAATCCGCTCATGTGATCTCGGCCAATTGAGGTAGCGTCTTATTTTTTCTTCAGCTGTCATCTTTATGAGGCGCTCAGTCAAAAAGACAGAAATAATCCATTGGCCGGAAGCATAATAGTAAAGATGCAGCACAAATATAGGGTTCCTAACTGTGTACTTGCCAACAGTCCCAATTTTTCTGTGACAAATGTACAGTAGAACGGGGGCTTGTGGTAACACATCTAACTATTGGGTGTATTGTGTACATAACGTGGCAGGTTAGGACTTTTCTGGGTTGCAGAAGTGAGGCTTACGTGTCCTGACTTTGGCCTTTCCTGATTTGGTGAGTATGCAAGTGTTCTGTTTAAGTGATCTATTATTCTTTCATTACAAAGCAGGCTGTTAAGTAAGGTTTCTTGGAAATAAAATCTTTAAACAAGAGGCTGACATGATTAATGCTGTGTGATTACAGATGAGAATGAAGCAAATTATATGGTAAGGGTTTTTCCAGTAAAATATTTATGGCTTATTCTCTTAATAGGGTATTAATATTAGATCAGTTGGGGTTTGGCTTCTGGAACCCCCACTGATCAGCAAGCTGATGAGTCACCTTAGAGATGAGCATTAAAAGTTAGGCTATGTGCGCACGCTGTTTTTTTGCCGCATTTGTGCGCGTTTTTGGGTGCAGTTGTAGTCTCAGAACTGCATGAATTTCATTCCCCAGCAAAGTCTATAAGATTTCATTTTTGCTATACTCACAGTGCAGGTTTTTTTTTTTTTGCTGCGTTTTTGTGGTGACCACAAAGATGCTGCATGTCAATTCTTTTTGCGTTTTTCCCTACACTTTTTACCCGTTGAATATAATGAATAAAATGGAGAAAAATGCAGCAAAAAACACATCAAAACGCATCAAAAACCGCATAAAAAGCACAAAATCGCATGCGTTTTTTTTGTTTTTGCTGAGGATGCGTTTTTGTGCGTTTTTTTTGGGGCCAAACACGCTGCATCTTTGTGGTCAGAAAAAAACGCAGCGTGCGCACATAGCCTTAATATGGTACTGGTGAATTTGAACAATTGGAGATTCAATTTTCCAGTTCCCGTTTTATCCAAAGCAGAAGATTGCATTGGGCAAACAAAGGTTACATGACGTCAAGATTCCCTACAATGCCTTGCAGCTATCACATCACATTGTATAACAAAGCCAGTTATGAGAAATTATGAGAGCCTGTATAAAAACTGAGGCAGAGAATACAGCAGCCATTTAGGGTGATTCTAGATGCAACAATGCCAGAGCTCACAACTTAGTAATAGAGATACTGGGAGTAAGCCCCAACATTGGGCAAATATTCCAGATAGTGTGTGTTGTACAACTGTAGCACTGAAAACAAGCAGTGTAATACTTTTTGAATAAGGGCTCAGTCAGACAGCTGTATAGCATGGACGATAATTGCAGCACAATGCTCAGACTGGCCGTCTTATTCCCGACGCAAGCATGACTGCATGTATCTCTATGCAGCTGTCACACTCGGGACATGAGAGCCACCAGCTAGTCCGAGCATTGTAATCCAATGATTGTATCAGTTATACAGCCGTCTGACTGCGCCCTAATATTAAGATTCAATTCGAAGAGGAAGATAAAGATAGAAGCGGTGCTAGCAGCAGTGCCAGATCCAATGGGATTGATCAGTAATATAATGCAGCTGACAGCTTGCAGTGTTGTATTTGAATCACCCTTTTTTTATCTTATTGCATTAAAAAAAATCAACAAACTGACATATTTCTGAAAGAAAAAAAAAATAAACAGAGTCACAGAATGTGTTCTTGCATTTCTTGTGCAAGAGTTAATAATTGTGTTAAAAAAATAAAAAAGAAAATTATTCAAAATTTAGACACTGAGAGCAGAGCTGGAGTGGCCATCAGGCAAATCTCGCAAGTGCCAGATGGACCAGTCCGTTTGTATCGATTACAAGACTGCACTGTTAATGGTATCGATGACCCCCAAGATAAGAAAACTGTTAACAACTCTGGCAAAGCACAGAGCAACCGGCTCAGTGCTCCATCACTTGCTCCAGTAGGTTGCATGCTACTTCCAGCCTGTTGGAGGCCGGCACCAAACAGGGGACATCGGTCGGCGCAACAATGTCACTGCAGAAACAATATAGAAGAAAAGAAGTGCGGTAGAGAAGGAGCCTAAATATGGTGAGTATAATTTTTTTGGGACTTCTGTGTTCATCATACTGTATGGTGGCCTTTGGTGATACTATTGTGAAGCCCCACAGGTGCGGTGTAGCGATGCATTACCTTTTAGGGACTCCACGTTATGGGACGGTTCTGGTCACAGGTAGGGAACCTTTTTGGGATTGTCGTGATGCCACTCTCAGAATTGCAGTCAATGGGGACCGCCACTGCAGATTAAGGGATACCTGGGGCTGATGGTGGGTGCAGTCAGTTGTAATAGCCTCCTGAGAGTGAGGCAAACCCCAGGGCCCTGTGTAGGAGTGTGGAACCACAAGGCGCAGAATAACTTAACACAAGCAGAATGTCTTTCAGGGGTTTTACTCACTGTTGATGGCAGGGTGAGTAACCCGGGCGTAGCTGGGATGAACCAGGCTGGAACCAGGCGTCCTTCAGGCTGACTTGTGAGGATGGCTACTGACTCACCTTCCTTAGCCCTTCCATTGTTTGTGATGACCCCGATTTGCAGTCCCTACGGGGGTCACCCAGGGAAGTTGCTGCTCCCCTCATTTCGGCCCGTTTGCTTGTAGCCTGGACCAGGTCACTCCGGCTGCTTGCCTCCTGTGAACTATCGGCCCTGTCTTTACTACGTGGCTGCGGACTCTGTGGTGTTGTCTTGGGGGTTTGAAGTGCCCCCTCAGGCAGGTTTGGCAGAAGAAAGGTGAATCTATCTCTGCACTGGGACCTGTTACCCGTTTGGGCCTGGTACCTCCCTGGTAGTCCCCTTACTTTGCCACCCCTTTGCTCTCTTTAGCCTTGGATGGATTTCGGGCGGCACTACCAGGTGACCGATCTCCCCCGTCAGTAGTCACTGCGCGTACGCTGTTATATTGCAGCAGCTCCAGGGCCCTCCGTCTGCTCTCCCTGAGCTCCATACTAAACTGGCTCACTTGTGGGTTCTGCACGTCTGCTCTGTCTGAGCTCCACTTCCAGACTCCTCACTCCTCAACTCTCTGCTCCAGACTGTTTGTTCCTCCTTCTCCCTCTTTCCCCACTGTGCCTGCCTACGTCACCTGGCAACCAGGCTCTCTACCACACCCCTTGAGTGGACATGGAGGGCATGCCCCCCTCCTGGAAGTCTCAGGAGTCCTCCCAAAGGTACATGTGTGAGACCTGATTACTATGCGCCTGTGTAGTCACACCTTGGTCAGCCTTCTGGATTACCTGTATTGTACTGCCCCCAGCATGGGTGCAGTACTCAGTGGTACCTGACCAGGTCAGGGGCGCCACACTATCATACTGTATGGTAGGCTACGGGGGGCTATTATACTGTATGGTGGGGGACCATCATACTGTATGGTTGCTGTGGTGATACCATCATATTGTATGATGGGTGATGGGCAATGAGGGACCATCCTATTGCATGGTAGACTTTGGGAGGATATCATCATACTGTATGGTGGGCTGTGGCTGTGAGGAGACCATCATACTGTATGGTCTGGGGGGTGATTATACTATAATAGATGGTGGCCGGATTCTAAATCATCGGGTATTCTAGAATTTATTGTGTAGTTAATGTATGATTTTTGACTAATAATGGAAGGAAGACACAATATATTTTTTGTCAAAGATAAATTTTATTGTTTAAAAATTGTGAATATTTAACATGAAGATGTAAATACCCATCCGGGTATATTCTCCATCCTTGTATGGCCCTCATCTTGGTATGTAGGTTGATGCAGGTATGTTGCCCCATCCTGGTATGTGGCCCCATCGTGGTATAGGCAGGATCCTTGTGTATGCAGCATCCTGGTCTGTGTCACATCCTGGTATAGTCTCCATCCTTGTATGGCCCCCATCCTGGTATGTGTGTGTCTGTGTAGGGCGATGGTTGTGTTGCACGGTGTGTGTGTATTGGGTTGTGTGTGTGTTGCGGTGCATATGTGGGGCGATGTGTGTGTGTGTTGTGGGGGTGTGTGTTTTGTGCGGTGTGTGTATTTGTCTGTTTTCCGCGGTGTGTGACTGGGGGTGTGTAATTGTGAGGCGATGTGTGTGTGCGGGGGTGTTTGTGTGTTTGTGTGTGTACGAACGTGTGTGGGTGGTTGTGTGGGGGGGCGCGTTTGATATGAGCGGGGTTGTTGTGTGTGTGTGTGTGTGTGTGTGTGTGCGGCGGTGTGTGCGTGGTGGTTTGTGTGTGCCGGTGTGTGTGTGTTTGTGTTGGGCTGTGTGCTAGTCGTGGTGTGTGTGTGTGTGTGTGTGTGGCTTCATTTCCCACTGCCCATGGATAGTAATGATTGGCTCATGAGATCTCTGGGACGCAGCTCTCCCACTAACCACCGATGAATGCTGGCTTCTTAAATATTAACACTGCAGTGAATGTTAAGTAGCCGCTCATGAATAGTAATGAACGGCTCATGAATAGTAATGAGCGGCTCCTTAACATTCACAGCAGTATTAATATTTAAGTAGCCATGTGCTTCCCCTGCATTTATCGTTGGTTAGTGGGAGAGCTGCGTGCCAGAGTGCTGGGTTCCTAGTGCACCGCAGCTGCATCTCCTCCTGTCCCCATCCCTCTATGTGTCTCTGTGGCATGGGGAGGCCCTGCGATGCCGCAGCTGCATCTCCTCCGGTCCCCGTCCCTCTGTGTGTCTCTGTGGCGCGGGGAAGCCCTGCGATGCCGCAGTTGCATCTCCTCTGGTCCCCGTCCATCTTCTATGTCTCTGTGGCGTGGGGAAGCCCTGCGATGCCGCAGCTGTGTCTCCTCTGGTCCCCATCCCTCTGTATCTTTGTGGCGTAGTTGGGTCACTGACCTGCGCTCTGGGGCCTCCTGTGGGTCGGGGCTTAGGGCGCCTTGACACTTACATTCAGCCCAATCCGCCGCTATGGAGCATAGCGCTGTCTGTTAACGCACTGCGCTATTCTCCATAGATTTGTATTGACGACGCACCGTAACGCAAGTGTCTGCGTTCCATCTCCTAGACGACGCTGAGTCATTATTTTGACGCAGCGTCGGGTGGAGGGAACGCTGCATCTAGCGTTTTTTGGGTCGTTAAAATAACGCACCTTGACGGATTCCATTAGGTGTCTAATGATTGTTTATGGGGGCAGATTCCACCGCAATCTACTAAGCGGCGGAATCCGCTGACTGATTCCATCAAGTTCTACTGCGCATGCTCAGCATGTCCAGCAGAACGATCTAAATCATTTAAAATCACTCCTAGTCTCTCTCCTCCCTCTCACCCTCTCTCTCATACTCACCGATCACGGGCGCGGCGCTGCACAGCTGTCACACTGCTCTGGCGGCTTTTCCTGCTTTTGAAAAAGCCGGCCGCTCATTATTCCATCTAGTATTCACTGCTTCCCCCGCCCATCAGCGCCTATGATTGATTTCAGTCAGACCCGCTCCCATGGTGAGTGACAGCTGTCTCACTGCAACCAATCACAGCCGCCGGTGGGCGGGTCTATATCGTGCAGGACAATACATAAATAAATAAATAATTGAAAAAAAACGGCGTGCGGTCCCCCCTAATTTTGATACCAGCCAAGATAAAGCCACACGGCTGAAGGCTGGTATTCTCAGGATGGGAAGCCACATGTTATGGGGATCCCCCAAGCCTAAAAATATCAGCCAGCAGCCGCCCGGAATAGCCACATCCATTAGATGTGACAGTCCCGGGACTCCAACCGACTCATCCCGAATTGCCCTGGTGCGGTGGCAATCGGGGTATTAAGGAGTTAATGGCAGCCCATAGCTGCCACTAAGTCCTAGGCTAATCATGGCAGGCGTCTATGAGACACATTCCATGATTAACCTGTATGTGAAAGTAAATAAACACATACACCCGAAAAAATACTTTATTTGGAATAAAAGACAAAAAAGCACCCTCTTTCACCACTTTATTAAAATCCCCAAATACCCCTCCAGGTCCGGCATAATCCACGAGGTCCCGCGATGCATCCCGCTCTGCTACATCGGAAACTGACAGGAGCGGCCGTAGAACACCGCCGCTCCTGTAAGCTCAACACAGAAAATGAAGGGAGTCGCGCTGTCAGAAGGGACGTCACTGAGGTAATGCCTGTGTGTGTGTAGTGATGATGAGTGCGGTAGTGCCGGTGTGTGTGCGGCGATGTTGGGTGCAGTCGTGCTGGGGTGTGTGGTGATGATTGGTGCGGTAGTGCCGGGGTGTGTGCGGTGATGATGAGGGCGGTAGTGCCGGGGTGTGTGCGGTGATGATGGGGGTGATAGTGCCGGGATGTGTGCAGTGATGATTGTACAGGTAGTGCCGGTGTGTGCGGGGATGATGGGTGCGGTAATGCCGGGGTGTGTACGGTGATGATGGGGGCAGTAGTGCCGGGGTGTGTGCATGATGATGGGTGCAGTAGTGCCGGGGTGTGTGCGGTGATGATGGGTTCGGTAGTGCCAGGGTGTGCGGTGATGATGGGGGCAGTAGTGCCGGTGTGGGTGCGGGGATGATGGTTGCGGTTGTGCCGGGGTGTGTACGGTGATGATGGGGGCAGTCGTGCCTGGGTGTTACGGTTGCTGTGGCACTGGAGACTATGTTCGGATTTCTTGCTACTGCACATGCTCAAGCGCTGGAGACTAAGTCCTATCTTGGAGCCATTGCACATGTGCGGGTGACATCATCGCTGACACGAGGTCACATGTCTCTGACACCTTTTAAGCTGATTGGCCGCTGGTCATGTGCTTGTGACACGTGGTCACATGTCTCTGACACCTTCTATGCCGATTGGTCGCTGGTCATGTGCTTGTGACGCTTTGCTCGGTAATAGGCCAGCGTGACGTCATTGCTGTCGTTCTGGCAGCGGATTGGCTCTGGTGTCCTCCATCTTGGATGAGGCACAGAGTCTATATAAGACCCTGACGCACGCCACCCGGCGCTCAGTCCTCTTGGTTCATGCATGAGAGTAAACGCTCTGTGCACGTCCCTCTAGGCATCTCTCTGTCTATGCTAGGTGAGCGCTACCGGCAGGGTAGCGTTCTTGTACCTTACAGCTTCGGCTGCGGTCCGTATTCTTACATATTAGTGGAGCGGACATAGGCAGGTGCCTGAGGCACATGGTCCAGCTGGGCTTTGTGATTCTACTCGTAGGTGGATGTTGCCGCTAGGGTAACGTTCCTTATACTGCGTCTGGCAGTTGTTCGTATCCTCGCACACTAGGGGAGCGAACATAGGTAGGAGCTTTGTGCGGCTTGCACTGCTGTCCGTCTCTTTTGCACCACTGGTAGAGCGGACCTAGGCAGGTGCCATATCTAGTGGTTCGTGTCCTCGCACACTAGTGGAGCGAACGCAGGTAGGAGCTTTGTGCGGCTTACGCTGCTGTCCGTCTCCTGGCACCACTAGTGGAACGGACCTAGGTATGTGCCATTTCACACTCACTGCTTTTGTCTCTGTGATCATTAACAGAGACCATACCACACACCCTCCGAGTAAGGGAGGAATTGCTTTATTTCCTAACTATATGCCTCTGTGAATTTAACAGAGGTATTGCACTCTGCACTTGTGCTACTACTATTTACAGTGGCACACTTATATACTCTTCCTCACACATTAACCTATCCCTTTTACGCTAATGCTAAATACGGTAGTCGCTGTGACTTTAACAGTACACGCTGTGATTGGCTCTAGTGTCACTGAGACGTATCAGTGTCAGTACTGCTTCCGTAGTACAAGATACCCCTTATCCTCTGCCATAGTCTGCAGCAGAGACTTTGCACGGTGGACCCTGACTGTCTGATATCCCTTTGGTTTTTATAATCAGACAGCCCTCGTAACACTGGGTGTGTGCGGTGATTATGGGTGCGGTAGTGCCAAGGTGTGTACAGTGATGATGGGGGCGGTAGTGCCTGGGTGTGTACGGTGATGTTGGGGGCGGTAGTGCCTGGGTGTGTACGGTGATGATGAGGGCGGTAGTGCCGGGGTGTGTGCGGTGATGATGGGTGCAGTAGTGCCGGGGTGTGTGCGGTGATGATGGGTGCAGTAGTGCCGGGGTGTGTGCGTTGATGATGGGTGCGGTAGTGCCGGGGTGTGTGCGGTGATGATAGGGGCGGTAGTGCCAGGGTGTGTACTGGGATGATGGGGCGATAGTGCCTGGGTGTGTGCGGGGATGATGGGGGCGTTATCAGGGTTTTGGCGAGTGGGCGTGTGCTAATTGAGCTGTCGTCGCTGCTGATTGGGTGTGGGTAGAGTAAGGTGTGGGTGTGTGGGGGGTGTGATGCAGGGCCGCTGCTGATTGGGTGAGGGTGGAGTGAGGGGTGGGTGTGTGGGGGGGTGTTCGGCCTGTTGGAGCTGTGTGGGTGTGGTTTAGGCGGTTTCAGAGTATGACATAATTTCTTGGACAGACAGACAGAGAGACAGAATAGGGCAATTATATATATAGATGCAGGACTGTGGGGGCCATCAACCTGTGCTGAGTCTGTAGAGACCATTATACTGGGTGGGGGGCTATGATGAACATCATATTGTTTGGAGGGCTTTAGAGACCATTATATTGTGAAGGAGCTGTGGTGACCATACTGTGTGGGGGCAGTGGTGAATATTAAACTGAGGGGGACTGTAGTAGACATCATACTGTGTGAAGTGTTACGTGGGCCCCTATACTGTGTGGCAGACTGCGAAGATCATCATACTATGTGGGGGCTGTGGAGAGACCATCATACCGTGTGGGGGGCTGTAGATACCATCATAATGTGTGGGCAGCAGCAAAGACCATCTTATTGTGGAAGTTCAGGAATATGGAAAAATAATATTGTGTGGGGGTCATTTTGGGAGGCATTATACTCTATGGGGGCCACTAAAAGGGTATCATAGTGGGTAAGAAAACTAAGGGTCTTCAGTAGGGGAAAAAAGGTCTGTGTAAATACCCCAATACATATACTGTTCATGTCTTAAAAAGTTAGGAAGAATGACTTTCTGTTACTGCGCCTATGTGCTGTGATAGAGCTTTTACTATGGGGTCCCGTGATTTCTATGTATGCTCCTGTTTAGGAACATTTCTACAATAGAGATACACTGAGAAAAATCATTATAAGGAGATACGATGGGGAGAAAGAAGTATTATATGGAGAGACACTGGGGAAGTTATTAGTATAGGGGAAAAAGATGAGCCATTATTATAATAAAGTACAGGGATCATTTTTATTATTATAAGGAGGTACGGGGTCATAGTTATTATAAGGGGGTCAAGGAGAATTAATATTATAAGGAGGCAAAATGGAGAATGGTAGCATTATTATAAGGAGCATACTGAGGTTTGGCATTATTATATGAAGTAAGACTGGGGGATCACTATCATAGGGGAAACACTGTAAGGCTTTGTGCGCACTGGAAAATGGAATTTTCTCAAGAAAATTCAGCAAGCACTGAAAGATTACCGCACCTGCGGTAAAAAAACGAGGCAAACCGCACCCGAAAACCGCATGCGGTTTGCTGCGGCTTTACCGCGGTATTGCCACGGTTTTGCCGCGTGTGGGTTGGTACATGTGCTTTAATGCATTCAATGCAATAAAGCACATTGAAAAAAAAAAAATGTCCTTAGATAACAGATAGATAAATAGATAGATAGAATAGATAGAGAGATAGCTAGATAGTTAGTTAGATAGAGGGATAGACAGACAGAGTCCCTGTGAGCACAAGCTGCATTTCTCACGGTCGGTAGTGAGTTCACATTACCGGCTGCCGGAAATGCCCTGTGGTTACCTCTGCTGTCTCGCTGCGAGGCTGCATTCAGCGCTGTGTCTGTGTCAGTCGCGGCTGGATGCAAGCATTGCAGGACGTGGATTATGCCGGAGCTGTGGATTACGCCGGAGCGGTGTGTTTCGGGGGGGGGGGGGTAATAAACGGGTGAACCAGGAGCTTTTTTGTGTTTTATTTAAAATAAGTGATTTTTCGGTGTGTGTGTGTGTTTTTTCACTTTACTTACGGGTTGATCATGTCAGCTGTCACATAGACGCTGCCATGATCAAGCCTGGACTTAGTGGCGGCGATTCACCGCCATTAACTCCTTATTACCTGGATCGCCACCGCATCACGGCATCTAGAAGAGCTGGGGACACTCCGGTACTGCCGCATAATAGATGCGACAGTTCCGGGGCAGCTGCGGCTGATATTCTCGGCTGCGGGAGGGGGGAGGGAGGCGAGGGACATTAACCCTGCCCCTCGCCCTCCCCAGCCTGAGAATACCGGGCTGCCGCTGTGTGCTTACCTCGGCTGGAAGGTAAAAATACAGCGGAGCCCACGTGGTTTTTTTTCTATATTTCCGTTTGCTTTCTATGTGTATTCTATATGTCTGTGTTCTATGTCCTATGTCTGTGTCTGTGATGTGTGTGTGTGTGTGTGTTTACTCTCTGCTCCGCTTCCTCTTCCTGTCATAATGACATCACTTCCCTGCACAGAATTTGCTGCCTGCGTTATTCCCTGCGGGATTTCACGATTATATGGCAGTCAATGGAGTGAAATCCCGCAGCGATGTGCGGAAAAGAAGTGACATGCAATTGTTTTTGCTGCGGGAATCCCGCAGGAAAACATGCAGCTGTCAAATTCCGCAAAGTGCGCACAGCATTTTTTTTTCCATAGGTTTTGCTGGTGATTCACTGCAGAGATGTTATGAACATTTTCTGCAGCGAAACATGCAGCAAAACCACAGGAAATCCACAGGAAAAACTGGTAAGTGCACACAGGGCCTTAGAATGTGAGGAGCAAAACATGTGTGACACCCCAGGGCTGTGGGGTACTCGGTCCCGAGCGTGTGTGACACTCAGGGGAGTCGTGGTTGTGGTCGATGCCCTGTTCTGTGACCCTGGGGGTCGGTCCGAAATAAAAAGGGATTTGAATAAAATAAAATAAAATAGTTTTTGTCGACTACGCCACTTGCGGTTTGCGACCAGGTTATTTGAAACCGCCGCTGCAGGGTTCTGCTGGATCTGGAGGAGTTGAGCAGCTTAGGTGTTTTAGGCCCTCTGCAAGCAGGGCTGGACCCCAGCAGTGGATAATAGGGATTGTAGTGAGAAACAGTCAGTGTGAGTGCATGGGGTGATCAAGAACACAGTCCACACCAGTATTGCAGTTTCCACTTGCTTTTACTTTGCTGTGGTGGTACCTGAACCCGTGGGTGCCGGTCCCAGGTGTATCCGCTCCCCTTGTTCTCCATCCCAGCTGTGACCCGGGTTGGCTGTTCTCCGTGCACACTTGTTGTTGATGGGCTCCCGTGGCCTAGGGCTACTTGGGAAACCCTCCGTTTCTGTCTTGGTCCTATTGCAGGCAGCCTGGACTATTTAAGGGGTTCAGTCCCCGGTCCCCTCTTTGCTGCTTGTGCTTCAGACTTTTTTTGGGGTGGTGATGGACCCTGGAGATCTTCTCACCCGGCAGAGTTAAAAGCTGACCATAAAGTGTCCCACTGTTCTAGGTTCTGCACCCCACCTTGTGCTGTGTACTGTGAGACTTGGTTCCAGAATTCCACAGGCCTCCTGTGGTACCTGGAATCTGATGCTTCCACAGGTAACCCACGGTGCCTGGAGTCCCGGTTCCGTACTCCACAGTCAATCACTCCTTTTACAGCACTACAGTGGTTCTTTAGGTCAGTTTCAGTACTTTCCACTACTTCACTACTTCCGACTACTACTCCTCTCCTCCTCTCTCCTTAACTCCTCCTAACAGACTCTCTACTTCTCCCTCTCCTTCCTCTGACTGACTGCACACTGCCTTCCCAACTGACCACAGGCCCCTCCCCCTCACTGGGTCTCTCCCTTAGGTTGGATGGCTGCCATCAAATCAGTGTCCTCCCCTTTTACCTGTTACTAGGCAGTCTCCCAGTCTGGTGTTGGGGTTGTGTCTGGCCTGGTGCTGGTGTGTTTGCTGGCACGGGTATTCTGGGGTTTGGGTTTTCCATGAGTTACATTTGTGGCACCTGGTACCTCAGGGGTGCTTCATTTATGTCTACGTGCCCCATTTTGTAGTGACGTGTCTTGGATAGAATGAGTAGTCATGTTGGTCTGGGTTGAATGGAAAACAAAAGGGGAAATGAATGACTACGATCATCAACAACGTCACTGGTGAGAACCTGTACAGTATACACATACATGGTCTGCAGAGTACTGTATACAACTGGTATTACCATTATAAGGTCACTGTATGGTAGTAATATCAGTGCTAGAACTGTGATTTTGGTTAAAGATTAGTATCATAGTGTATAGGCTGGTCTGGTAATATTTGGTTATGATCTGGTGGTATTTGTCCGTTAGGCTATGTTATCACAATAATCCTACAAACGACTCATAGTTAATTATAAACAAGAAATATTCTCCAAGTGGATTCAATATATCACTTTATTAAATTAATTATTTTTTTGTAATTTTTTGGATACACAAAGTGCAAAAAGTGCAGCATAAAAACAAGATATACGTTTGGGTAAACAGAAAACACAGGACAGTGCGACCCAAGGAAAAGGCAATAATCAAAACAGTTTATATAATGAACTATTGTGCAGCGTTCATAAGAGCAATATAAATATATATATATGTACACGGAGATCTATAACCCCAGATTAAAGTGCTTATTTATAGTGCTGAATTATCAAATGACATATTCCATCTTATTGCACTTCAATCATATTGCACATATCCCACCATGTGCAATGTACATAACGTGTATAGAGGAATAGTTTGGATAAAGCGCTTGACTATAGTATATGTATAGCTTTTATAAACATATTGCACATATCCCATTGATCAGAAGTGGATCCTCATTCGACTAAACCCATGATACACAATTGTACAAAAAGCCATGCTCACTATGAATACTGAACAGTGTGGCTAAAAAGCAGCAGGGTAGAGATATATATATATAGTTATACAGCAATGTTAGCATTATAACAGACCCAAAAGTCTAGCCTCAAACACCCGCCCTTGATTACAATATAGGGAATTCATTCCCTGGAATAGCCACCTAAGGTTACCATGCCCAGTCTCAGGTCACACTGCCCCGCACCCCAACGCGTTTCGCCGGAGCTTCGTCGAAACGCGTTGGGGTGCGGGGCACGTTATGTACATTGCACATGGTGGGATATGTGCAATATGATTGAAGTGCAATAAGATGGAATATGTCATTTGATAATTCAGCACTATAAATAAGCACTTTAATCTGGGGTTATATATCTCCGTGTACATATATATATATATATGTATATATATTTATATTGCTCTTATGAACGCTGCACAATAGTTCATTATATAAACTGTTTTGATTATTGCTTTTTCCTTGGGTCGCACTGTCCTGTGTTTTCTGTTTACCCAAACGTATATCTTGTTTTTATGCTGCACTTTTTGCACTTTGTGTATCCAAAAAATTACAAAAAAATAATTAATTTAATAAAGTGATATATTGAATCCACTTGGAGAATATTTCTTGATTATAATTAACTATGAGTCGTTTGTAGGATTATTGGAAGGTTTGGGGACTATAGTATAAATAAAATAAAAAAGCAATGTTATAGAAACGGTATGGATCTGTTAATTCTAATTCTGAGGTTTATGTTATCACAATGATTGAACTGTGAATCATTGACAAAGAAACATCAAATCCAGGGATTATGGTAGCTTCCTATTTCTACAGATATTCGTTCCATTTTCATTTGTAAGGAATGCTTATAGAGGGTTATTAGAGATGACAGAAAATATCTGGAATTATCATTTAGCAAAACCTTTTCCAAATGCATATCATGTTTCCTAATAATCTAAGAAAATCGCAAAAATTCGACTTTACATATTACAATAAATTTTGTGGGAAATGTAGTACATTTGGTCAGCGCCAGCTCTGGCAGCTGTGACACTGGATGCTTACCAAACATTTTAAAGCAGTCCTAAAATTAGGGATACAGCCAAAAAGAACAATAGCAAAATGTTAATGGCTTCAATGTGTTCCCATTATTTATTTGTATTAACCATAGAAAGACGGGATAATAAGGTAATATTGTATTTTTCAGGCCCACTTACATCACTCTTGCATTTCCATAAGTGAAACCAGTAGAGTATGCAGGACTCTGTGACTTTGTTACATACACATGCTGTTCTCCTGCAAATATACATGATATATGAAAATATTTTATGTTCCTTGTCTGTTGACTGAAACAATATGGTGGGCAATTCTGTGAAGAGGGCACAGTGCTGTGGGCACTGCTGTGTTCATGTGTTTTACTATGATCCTAATACTGTTTGAGCTAAGTATAAGTAAACTATTTAACTTTATATCTATATTACCTAATTTCTTAAAGTGGACAGATGAGTTTTTAATCAGGTTGTTTAGGCTCTTCTAGAAATGTACTGTAGAGCGGGCGTCTATGCAAGAATGCCGATTTACTCACTGCCACAGCCAGGTGGCTTCCTCCCCGCTGTCCTGCAGCCATCCACATGTGCTCCTGTTTCCTCCCGCGGGGCCTGTGCACATAGCTAAGGTCTCCCAGGAGTGTGCTTTTAGCATGTGCACGCACAATTGCCCTTAAAAGCTATGGCTGAGAGGCACAAAGTATTTAAGGCACCCTCTCATTACAGGAGGTGCCTGTGTAATGTCTCTGGTTAGTTATACTGTCTGTCTGCTAGCTAGTTGTCAGGTCCCATTTACCCTCTGCCGGTCACCTGTCCCTGCCTTCCCATACCTATTTGTCCCTGACGAGCCCACCATACCTGTCCGTACCCACCAGCCTGTCTGCCTTAGTCATCCTGACTGTACCTGCCTATACCTGTGCCCGTACCTGCCTTGGTGATCAGCTGCCACAGCCCTGGTCACTGCTCTGGGAGTGGTACCTGGTGTCCACCTTGCAGTAGGTGTTAGTTAAGCCCTTCCATTAAAGGGTAAGCCCAGGTTTACCCTGCGGTCCAGTGGGTCCACTAAGCCCGTTCGCTGCCCCTACACCAGCCGTGAGCATTACATGTACTTTTAGGATTTTGATTGAACACAGGCATCATCTCATTTACACTCCAGTCAATGAATAAATATGGGAGAGTTAAGCGGGCTTTACATGCTGCTATATCGGTACCGATATCGCTAGCGTGGGTACCCGCCCCCATCTGTTGTGCGACACAGGCAAATCGCTGCCCATGCCGCACAACATCGCCCAGACCCGTCACACGTACTTTCCTGCCCGGCGACGTCGCTGTGACCGGCGAACCGCCTCCTTTCTAAGGGGGCGGTTCGTTCAGCGTCACAGCTGCGTCACTGAACTGCTGCCCAATAGAAGCGGAGGGGCGGAGATGAGCGGGACGTAACATCCCGCCCACCTCCTACCTTCCGCATAGTGGCCGGGAGGCAGGTAAGGAGAGCTTCCTCGTTCCTGTGGTGTCACACGGAGCAATGTGTGCTGACGCTGGAACGAGGAATAACTTTGTTACTGCTGCAGTAACGATATTTGAGAATTGACCCCCATGTCACCGATGAGCAATTTTGCACGTTTTTGCGACAATGCAAAATCGCTCATAGGTGTCACACACAACGGCATTGCTAATGCGGCCGGATGTGCGTCACCAATTCCCTGACCCCAATGACTTCGCAGTAGCGATGTCGTAGCGTGTAAAGCCCCCTTTAGACTTAAGGCCATGTCTCACTAAGCAACATCGCTAGCAACATCGCTGCTGAGGCACGACTTTTGTGACGCAACAACGATGTTGCTAGCGATGTTGCTGTGTGTGACATCCAGCAACAACCTGGCCCCTGCTGTGAGGTCGCTGGTTGTTGCTGAATGTCCTGGACCATTTTTTAGTTGTTGCTCTCCCGCTGTGAAGCACACATCGCTGTGTGTGACAGCCAGAGAGCAACAACTGAATGTGCAGTGAGCAGGGAGCCGGCTTCTGCGGACGCTGGTAACCAATGTAAATATCGGGTAACCAAGAAGCCCTTTCCTTGGTTACCCGATATTTACCTTCGTTACCAGCGTCAGCCGCTCTCACGCTGTCAGTGCCGGCTCCCTACACACATAGCCAGACTACACATCGGGTAATTAACCCGATGTGTGCTCTGGCTAGGAGAGCAGGAAGCCAGCGCTTAGCGGTGTGCGCTGGTAACCAAGGTAAATATCGGGTTAGTTACCCGATATTTACCTTAGTTACCAAGCGTAGCATCGCTTCCACGCGTCACTGCTGGCTGGAGGCTGGTCAGTGGTTGCTGGTGAGATCTGCCTGTTTGACAGCTCACCAGCAACCCGTGTAGCGACGCTCCAGCGATTCCTGCCAGGTCAGGTTGCTGGTGGGATTGCTTGAGCATCGCTTAGTGTGACGGTACCTTTAAAGGGTCTCTGTCAGCACAGATTGACTGTTCCAACTAAGTACAGGCTCTCTGTGAATCATGGCAGAGCCAATCATTTACATACACCTTTCCACTTGCTTGCTTTCCACTTATCTCTGCTCTTTTCTGGCTCTATAAACCCACGGCTATCAATCAAAGAAGAGTGTGTGGGTGGAGATAGAGGGTAAACAAGTAGATGGGAAGGTGTATGTAAACGATTACCCTGTCATGATGCACTGAGTGACTGTACTTGATTGGAACAGTCATTCTGTGCTAACAGAACCCCTTTAAAGGAATCCAAACAGGCCAAATTAAAGGAGCGTTTTCATTTTTTTTGTATACACTATATCCAAAAATGCTGTTGTTACCACCAGTGCAAGCCATTCAAACACTGCAATAAGCTCGCACTGGGCCGAGAACTGAGCGTAACCGAGCACAGCGATACTTACTCTAGTAGTCAGCATATGTAAAGCACCTGAATTCTGAACTCAACACTGATTTTTTAAAATTCTGCTCTGTACGAACACCAACGTTTACTGTTCGGGTCCGCTCATCTTTTATAGTTTATTCATCTATTCTTTTTACAACTCTTAATTCACACATTGGAAATGTTCATGCTTATTTTAGAGTGCATCTCTCACCAAAGAATATTTGTTGGATTCATATCACAACTTTGACAAAAGTCAATCCAGAATTACTCTTTTCACATTGGTCACTAGAGCAAACACAATAAAACACTGAATCCAGATTTATGTAGCTCACCTGACAGCTTTGTACCGCCCCTGCAGCATTCGGACTGCTCGGATCCTGGGTTGCCATGGCTCGAGGGTCTTCGGACCCTGGGGCTTGGGTCACTCAAAAATGAAAGGGGGGAGGGGCCAGGGGATTAATGTTCGTGACGCCACCTGTGGTTCATGGTAAGGGGAGTACCACCACTGCCAATGGGAGTACCCGGGGGAGATGGAGCGGGGCAGCCAGATGACGTTCCCTCCATGGGTAGGGGAGGCCCCGGGACTCTAGATGGTGGAGTGTAGGGGAGCGTGGTGCAGGTTGGATGCAGGGGAAGGCAGCGTACTCAATCAATCCGTGCTGGTGTTGATGCGACCATAAAGCAGACTCTGATATAGTAGTACACCAACTCTCTGGGTGCCGCTGCCACTTCAGGGGAGCTCATCCTGGAGTCTGCTCCCATTGGTATTGCTGATGGTCTGTAACGTGCCTCCATGCACTAGAATTTAGATGTTCTGAGTGACCCCTTGGCCTGTATCTGCCGGGGTCCCACTTCCTATAATTAAATAGAGGAGCTGTGCTCTCGATTGATGACACTTGGGATTTCAGTGCACCGCATGAGCTGGAAAGCCCTATCCCCCTCGTTGTGTTGATGCCTTCGATCTCTGAGCTCTTGGGGAAGTTCATAAAGAGACTATCCTCCACAGGTTAATTATCAGGTTGCTTGAAGCTACTCCCTGATCTAGGGTCCAGTACCCCGACTTGCTCGGTACCGGTTCGGTTACTAGATTTTCCGGTGCCAACCGTTCTCCCAAACTAAGTCTGGCATGCTTCTCTAATACCCTGCACCTGGTCTCCGACTCCTCCGGTCCCAGACCACCGTCTGCGACCTAGCCAACATCTCCCAGGGAGCTCCAACTCCCTCCAGCTCCTCACTCTCTGAGGGCTACCACTCAACTACTCCTGCCCCTCCCATCAGTCTGTCTGACCCCTAGGCGGGTGGCCCTGTTTCAGCTAGACCACCCACTGGTGTGCCTAACAGGGTGTGGTGTGAGGTGTGGTTAGGATTTGAATGCTGATGGAGCAATACTAAAGGTTAGGATCCCAGAACCATGGGTGGGTTGAGCCCTGCATCAAAAGAGATAGGAGTGCAGTACCCTGTGACACCCTGACTAGTTTAGGGGCATCACAGCTTTACAGTATAGACTGCGACAGAATCCGTAGAAGGCAAGGGAAACCACTCTGGTAGTGGCCTAGATAAGGCAGCATAGCACTATATTCTATGTATACCATTATTTTTTTGTTTTCTAACTTTTGTTCCTCTTAATTTTTAACTTTTTTCTCTGCAGCCTCTTTATTTACATGCAGCTCAACCAAACATGACATGTTTGACTGCTGAACTTCAGTCACAACTGGCACTGCCCAGCTTCAGTATCCAGCTTCGCCCTCTACACACACATTCCCTGTCAGTATTCTGCCCCAGCACCTGATAGATAAAGTGAGTCTATAGGAGATATATACACATAAACTCACACAAACATACACACACACACACACACACACACACACACACACCTAGAGTTATATAATATGTTATATATAATTCCCCCTCATGCACTCTTCTCTCCCCCTGCGCTGTCTCCTCTGCCCCCCCAGCACTCCCCCCACCCTGTCACCCGTGCACTCTCTGCTCTGCCCCCCAGCTCTGTCACCCGTGCACTCTGTTCTCTGTACCCCCCCCCCCCCCGCTCTCTCACTCACCCATGCTGTGTCTTCCCCTCCGTGCTGTGATGATTTCCCAGTCCATACAGTCGAGCGATGCAGAGCTCAGTGCTGCTGTCCTGGTGTCAGGTGACATCCCTGCTCTCTGCTCCTGAATGTATTCAGAAGCCAGGAGCACCGGAGACTGCATTCATCACAGAGACAACGCACGGGGGAGGGGAGGGTCACAGTTGCCCAGGCACCATACAACATAATCAGCTGAGGACACCGTCGGGCAAACAGTGCTGATGATGTCCTAGACTGAGAGGGCAACCCTGTTTGTCCAGGACCCCAGCACATACAGGGCACAGATAGCAGTGCACAGGGAGCAGGAGAGGGAAGGGGCGGGGACTCCAGTGTACATGCTCAGCAGGGTGGCTACATGACATCAGCTGTGATGCCCGTCTACAAGGCGAGCATAATCTCCTGCCCCTGTGGCTGTGACATCACAGGAAGCAGCAAAATCCCGGTAGGAGCGGTCACATGACAACTCTGAGCCGGGGGAGAGGGGCTGACAGCAGGGCAGGTAAGTGGTTACTATCTACTTACCTGCCCCAATGTAGCCCAATAGTGAAATAAGAAAAGATAAGTAAAATAAACCGGATAACCCCTTTAAGGCTCTTAAGCCTAGTACAAAATCTAAAAAACAGCCTCTGTTTGTCTCTTATTACACTGGTGTTGTCTTCTTATGTTGTCAAAGGAGCCATTGGGGTCTCTAGGAATGAGGGCAGAAATACAACTATTCCTGCTACACCCATACAGCTTCACTTCTGGCTCTGTAGCTGTTGATAAACTACCGTATTTTTCGGTTTATAAGACACACCTAAAATTTAGAGGAGGAAAATAGGAAAAAATATTTTTTAATGTTAAAATAAGGGTCTGCCTTATAATTCTAGTGTGCCTTATTCCTAATGCTTACCGAGGGAGCGGCAATCGTGGAGGAGCTCAGGAAGGTCACAGGAGGCTGGGTCAGCAATACTGCGGGCTCAGAGGAAGGGGTGTTGCATTTCAGGAGGGTCAGTGGATGGAGGGTTGGCAATACTGCAGCCTTTGGGGTGTCGCAGCGGGTGGCATTGATTTGCCGGCATGCTGTGAGAGTGTCACTGCAGTGGAGCGGCTCCGGAGGGTCACAGGATGACATGTCAGGGTGTCGTTGCAGCGGTGTGCGCCTGATCTGACTGCAGGCTACATGGACTTCAAGAAAATGGCCACGGAGGTGATGTGTGTGCAGAAAGGCCTCTGCGGCCATCTTCTTCAGGCGCCCGTGCTGCCGCAACACTGCAGTAACACCCTCAGTATGGCTGACTCTATCTCCTATGACCCCACCACCACTGCCCCAGTAAGCCATATCCGTATTGTAAAACACACCCCATTTTACCCCCAGGTTTGGGGGGGAAAAAAGTGCGTCTTACATTCCGGAAAATCCAGTAATCCAACCTGTAAAGAAACTGATTTAAACTATAAATTATCTAATATATAAAGCTGAATGTGTGTATGTATGTATGTATGTATGTGTGTATGTCCGGGATTCGTATCTATACCGTCGCAGCTACAGCCACAAAATTTTGCACACTCACACTCAGTGTCATAGGCTATGTTTTGAGGGGAAATTTTAACCCCGCGCTTTACAGTTAATCACCAAAAAAACCTGCCTCCATTAAAGCGAATGGGGCTGGGAGCCACAGTGCAGCCAGAACTTCAGAAGAATGCGCAGCCACGCCCTTATATGGAATGTTGGCGTGTCACAATGCAGCCAGGGAAAGAGACAGACACAGACAGTGAAAGAGGCAGACACAGACAGGGTAAGAAACAGACATAGACAGGGTAAGAGACAGACACAGACAAAGAGACAGACTGAAAGGGAAAGAGACAGACAGGGAAAGAGAGGGAAAGAGAGAGACAGGACAGGGAAAGAGGCAGACACAGACAGGGTAAGAAACAAACATAGACAGGGTAAGAGACAGACACAAAGAGACAGACAAAGAGAGCGACAGACAGGAAAAGAGAGGGAAAGAGAGACAGGTTAAGAGACAGACACAGACAGGTAAAGAGACAGACACAGACAAAGAGACAGAGACAGACACAGGGAAACAGACAGACAGGGAAAGAGAGGGAAAGAGACAGACAGGGTAAGAGACAGACAAAGACAGGTAAAGAGACAGACAAAGAGACAGACACAGCGAAAGAGACAGAGGGAAAGAGACAGACAGGGAAAGAGAGGGAAAGAGAGGGAGACAGACATGGAAAGAAACAGAGCTAGATAGACAAGACAGGGAAAGCGGTAGATAGACAGACAGGGAAAGAGATTGAGACAGACGGAAAAAGAGACAGAGACAGTCAGAGACAGACAGGGAAAGAGACAGACATAGAGAGAGAGAGACAGAAAGATATATACAGAGGGGGAAACAGACAGAGAATGAGAGAGAAACAGAGAGACAGTTACTATCCCGGGCAGCACCGGGTGCTATGTTGTGAGGCGAAATTTTAACCCCGCGCGTTCCAATTTACCAATCAATTTTGCCCCTATCTACATTATGGGGAAAAAGTGAAACGAAAAGTGTTGGGGGCAAATTGACAGCTGGCAGATGTGAACAAGGGGGACTTAAGGAATGAGAGCGTGACGCCAAAGAGTATATACTGTACAGTGTCTAAGGTGGGGCCCCGACATGGGATACTCACCACACTCGGGGATATGAACACACACACAAAATGCGCCACACACTACCACGTGCTTGAACACATATACCACCCTCAGCACACATTTCACCATGTGAAACAATTTAATAATTACATTTATATCTATTTGTTTTGTGTTTTTTGTGTGCAGAATAAATTTTTGTTAATACATTCTATTTTGTTAACAGCAGTTATTAACCCGGGCGAAGCCGGGTAGTACAGCTAGTATATATATAAAATTGCTCATAAAGTTTCTACATACAATAATAAAACACAAAGCTACACTTTAACCCTTAAAATAAACAGATAAAATGTATTGATTATTCTTTAAAACTTGCACCAAGTGTTTTAAGAAGGAAAGAGAAATTCAGCCCTAGAAGCCCTAACAAGTGCCGGTTATTTCGCTGCAGTCTACAGAGTGGCTGACTGTTTTCATTGTTCTCAGGATTTTTCACGCATGGCTTCAATGTAACACGTTTGTTTATTTGGAATAATGTAAGGTTTAGGTATCAGTCGGTGACAAACTCTGGCTCACTTGTTTCCTCAGGAAAAACTAAACCTGACACTTAATTTACTGTAAACCAAGACAATGCTTTCTCTATGTGAAGTCAAACATATAGTATAATTCTATTTAATAGCATTGTTGACCTGGGTGCTAGGGGCCCATCAGCAACATTGATACTTGAGGCCCAATTTTCAGGTATTTGCAATATTACCTGACACCTATTCAAAAGCTCACCAATTCTTCTATGTAGTAAGCTGCATAGATGATTAAATGAATGGTGAGATGCTGCTTTTGCCTGAAAATAATGCATTAAAGGGGTTTTCCATTACTTTTTCGCCCCCTTGCCATATTTCATAGTTCTTCTAAACAATCCCTTTTGTAATATACTTGTATTAGATGTATAGCTTCTATGAGCGCATCTTAGCACGGATCACATAGTACTAGATTATTATGTAGATTCTTCTTCCTTCTCTGTTATGTCCAATCCTTCCTTTTACAGCACAGAAATCAGACAAAATGTAAGGAACTTGTCACTGAGCTCCTGATAGTGGGTGTGAATATTTTGGAGTGAATCACTATAGTCTCACACAAGATGAGCTGACAGTTCATTCAGTAGTAACAGCAGGGACCGACACCTAGTGAAGAGCTGTGATCTGTATTTCGAAAAGCAAAGGGTGTAGGTAATCAAATCACACACCTGGACAGCTGAAAAGTGATGATATTTGCATAACAAACACAATGACAGGGCTGTACTGGTAATCTGGCAATTACCAGGTGGGCTGGTACCTTCCATGGCTACTCTGAGGCTTGCTGTCTCCCAATATCTTCAGCAGCACAGACTGGATAAGGCTACTTTCACGCATCACTTTTTTTCCATCAGGTACAATCCGGAAAAAAACGGGTTAAACGTATCCGGTACCGCATCTGTTTTATCCCCATAGATTTGCATTGTTACCGGATTGTACCTGATGGCTTTGCGTTGCATCGGTTTTTTTCCGGATGCGGCAAAATTTATCAAAGCGACGGCCGGAGGCAACGTGTCTTGCAACGTTTTTTTGTCCGGCAAAAAAAACCGCATCGCACCGGATCCGGCGCGATACGGCGTGTTTTCCAATGAAAGCCTATGGACGCCGTATCTGGCACAATGCGGTAAAAAATGGATGCGGCTACCGGATCCGTTTTTGTAAACTGCGCATGCACCAAATTAATTAAAAAAGCTGATCCTTCAAAAAAAAGGACAAACCGGATGCAAAAACGGATGCAAACTGTATCCACCGGATCCGGTTTTGTATGCATCCGGCATAACGGATCCGTTAAAAACCGGATCCGGTGGATACGGTTTTAAATTTTTTTGCTGGATCCTTTGGATCAGGAAAAAAAGGATTGTGCCTGAATGCAGAAAACTGATGTGTGAAAGTAGCCTAAAGGGGGCTTTACACGCTGAGACATCGCTAATGCAGAGTCGTTGGGGTCACGGAATTTGTGACGCACATCCGGCCGCATTAGCGATGTTGCTGCGTGTGACACCGATGAGCGATTTTTCATCGTTGCAAAAACGTGCAAAATCGCTCATCGGTGACATGGGGGTCCATTCTCGATTATCGTTACTGCAGCAGTAACGATGTAGTTCGTCGCTCCTGCAGCAGCACACATCGCTATGTGTGACGCCGCAGGAACGAGTAACCTCTCCTTACCTGCCTCCCGGCCGCTATGAGGAAGGGAGGAGGTGGGCGGGATGTTCCGGCCACTCATCTCCGCCCCTCCGCTTCTATTGGGCGGCCGCTCAGTGACGTCGTTGTGACGCCGCACGGACCGCCCCCTTAGAAAGGAGGCAGTTCGCCGGTCACAGCGACGTCGCCGAACAGGTAAGTATGTGTGACGGGTCTGCGCGATGTTGTGTGGCATGGGCAGCGATTTGCCCGAGTCGCACAACAGATGGGGGCGGGTACCCACGCTAGCGATATTGGGACCGATATCGCAGCGTGTAAAGTAGCCTTAAGGGAGAGGGGAGCTAAGTGCTGGCAAACAGGCTGCAGCATTGCATGATGGAGCTTGAAGTATTATCAAACAGTAAGCCTGGGGAGGGGAAGAGATGGATGTAAAAATCAGCTGGGAGGCACTAAGTGATGTTACATGAATGATAAAGGTTTATAGAACTGTAATAAGAGCATGGAAGCATTTAGTGGCACATAATAGCATGACTGATTAATAAAAAATGAAATGAGTTAGGGTAGTGGATATATTCTTTAACTGTACTTAGCCGATCAGTGCTCATGTGGGAGGACCTCTGGGGATTCACCTATTTCCCTCTCGGCCAGTCCAAGCCTGTTTAATAGTGTTAGTAGACATAATCTATACTTATAACATGGAGTACAAAAGTGTGTGAAGGAAAACAATAGTTATGTATGGATACCACAATGTGCAAAAATAGATGTAAAGTATAGGGATGTATGTAATATATAAAGTGAGAAAATAAGTATTTAATACACTGACGATTTTGTAAGTTTTTCCACATATAAAAAATGGAGAGGTCTGTAATTTTTATCATAGGTACAATTCAACAGTGACAGAATCCCCCTCCAAAAAAAAACCCAGCAAAAAAATAGAAAATCATATTGTATGATTTTAAATATAAATAATTAATTTGCATTTTATTGCATAAAATAAGTATTTAATCCAATAGAGAAACAGATCTTAATAATTGGTACAGAAACCTTTGTGTGCAATTACAGAGGTCAGATGTTTTCTGAAGTTCATGACTAGAGATGAGCGATCCCAAGGGTCAGACTTTTAAAAAAAACAAACAGAGTTCAGGTTCAGAGTTTGGGTGCTTTACGTATACAAACCATTCGCGTGAACATTGCTGTGCTCGGGTACACTCAGTGCTTAGACCAGTTCGATCCACTTGCAGTGTTTGAAGGCTCGCACTGGGGGTAACAACAGTGTGATCAGATGTAGTGTGCACCAAACAAAACAAATGGAAAAACCTTGCTCACTATGTTTATGGCTGGCTGCATGTGAGCGGAGACCAGAACTGTCCAATTAGTGAGTTTCATTGGTGTTCAGGTCAAACCGAACTTTATCTAAAGGCTAGGTGATCCAGCCAAACCGAACTTCCATGGGTTCACTCATCTCTATTCGTAACTAAGTTTGCACACACTGCAGCAGGGATTTTGGCCCACTCCTCCACACAGATCTTCTCCAGATTTTTCAGGTTTCAGGGCTGTCACTGGATATCATTCAGTTTCAGTTCTCTCCAAAGATTTTCTATTGGATTCAGGACCTTAAAATGCATCTTACAGAGCCACTCCTTAGTTGCGCTGGGTGTTTGTTTTGGATCATGCTAGCAGACCAAGCCTTGACCCATCTTCAATGTTATTGCTAAGGGAAGGAGGTTTTTGGCCAAAATCTCATGATGCATAACCCAATCCATCCTCCCTTTATACGGTGCAGTTGTCTTGTCCCTTTGCAGAATAGCACCTCCAAATGATTGTCTCCACCCCCATGTTTTAGGATTGGGACATTGTTCTTGAGGTTGTACTCCTCCTTCTTCCTCCACACACTGTGAGTGGAGTTGATACCAAAAAGTTCTATTTTGGTCTCATCTGACCACATGCCTACTCTGGGTCATCCAGAAGATCATTGGCAAAATTCAAATGGGCCTGGACATGTGCTGGTGTGAGCAGGGGGACCTTAGTTGCCCTGTAAGATTTTAATCCATGATGGTGTAGTGTGTTACTAACTGTAACCTTTGAGACTGTGGTCCCAGCTCTATTCAGGTAATTTGTCAGCATTACCTTCAGGGACTCCACGTGGGATGGTCTGGTCACAGGTAAGTTATCTTCTTTGGATTTTCGTGATGCCACTGTCGGTATTGCGGTCAGTGGACCGCCGCTGTAGGGTAGGGGACGCCTGGCGCCGGTGTTGTGTGCAGCTGGGTGTCGTGGCCTCCTGAGAGTGAGGCAGGCCCCAGGGTCCGGTTAGAGTGTGTGTGGAACCACAAGTAACAGAATGACTCAGGCACAGTCCAGACAGACTTTCAGGGTTTTTACTCACAATTGATGGAAGGGTGAGTAACCCGGGCGTAGCTGGAATGAATTGGAGGAAACCAGGCACTCCTTCAAGATGACTTGTGAGGGTGACTACCGACTCGCCCTCCTAGCCCTGGCGTTTTTGGGGTGACCCCGACTTGTAGTCCTGCTGGGGTCGCCCAGGGAAGTTGCTGCTGCCTATTCTCCCCTCGTTTCGGCCCGTTTGCTTGTAGCCTGGACCAGGTCACTCCGGCTGCTTGCCTCCTGTGAACTATGGGCCCACTCTTTGCTACGTGGCTGCGGACTCTGGTGTTATGGTGAGAATCTGAAATGCCCCCTGTAACCCTTACGGGCCTGGTACCTCCCTGGCAGTCACCGTACTCAGCCACCCCTTTGCTCTTTCTAGCCTTGGGTTGATTTCAGGTGGCACTACCAGGTGACCGATCTCACCCATCAGTAGCCACTGCACATGCGTTAACAGATTGTGCCAGGCTCCAGGGTCTGCTTCCTGCGTCTGCTCTCCCTGAGCTGCAGTCACTAACTGGCTCACTACTGCCTTCCCTCTGTGCCTACCTATGCAACTTAGCAACCAGACTCTCTACCACACCCCTTGAGTGGACATGGAGGCCACGCCCCCTCCTGGATTCCCTAGGGGTCCCTATCAAAGGTAGATGTGGGAGACCTGATTACTATGCACCTGTGTAATCACACCTCGGTCAGCCTTCTGAATTACCTGTATTGTACTGCCCGCAGCATGGGTGCAGTACTCAGTGGCGTCTGACCAGGTCAGGGGCGCCACATATCAAATACTTATTTTCCTCTCTGAATATAGAACACATACTGCCAGAAGACTAATCAGTAATGGAGAAGAACCACTGGAAAAAATGACATAAACTCACATGAAATTCAGATAATACAGCACTTTATTAGAGTAATTAACATACATGGTGTACTAACAACAGAAGAAAGAGGGAAAGGCATGCATAAGGGTTATGGCGATCTTATAAGTGATACTATAATAATGCAATAGTATACATAGGCATGGAACACATAAAATGTGACACCAAAGTAGCTATATAATATATTGACAATGCATGAATAATTCTTAGTGAGCCACTGATATTAAAAAATGCTGCATACAAAAACCAAGGTGTTATGATCCGGAACCATGGAAGACCACCATAATTCATTGGTAAAAGGTGACAAGAGCATTGGCAACTAATCTGGCCGCCATCCCCCTACTAACCATCAACACTAGAAGTAGCCGAGGGGTGAACTAACATCCTATGCACTGCGAACCCAGCCGGAGAACTAGCTATCCTGAAGGAAGGAAAGATGAATAACTCTCTGCCTCAGAAAATAGACAAAGAATAGCAAGCCCCCCCCACATTCAAAGACTGTGGTGATATAGGAAAACATAATACACAGATAGATGATAGGATTAGCAAAAGGTGAGGCCCCCACTGACTAAAATAGGAAAGGACAGGAAAGGGGCTGATGGTGGCCAGAGAAAAACCCTGCAAAATTCCAAATTCCTGATAATACAAAAAGGCCCTCAGATCGCACGATCTGTACTCCGTCCTATACCAGGCGCTCTTGTCATACCAATGAACAGAAAACAAGAATCATTACAAATTCAAAAAGCCACAAACACATGGACTTATAGGAGCAATACTCCAAACATAACTGCAGGGAGTTTCCCAGCTGAACAACTGCGAGGGAAGATCCCTGCATGCAAATGAACTGAAAACAACCACAGAAAAAGACAAACTCAGATAAGAGCAACCAAACAACAAAAAAAGAGCAAGGCACTTATCTGGGATAGATGCGGTGTGGAGCAGAATGAAGCAGGCTGGTGAACAAAGAACATCTGACATCCGGCATAGCCTACTATCAGACCAGGATTTAATTAAGCAGAGAGTTAGCAATGGAAACGCCCATTGCTCAACACACCTGGTCTATGTCCAAACCATTCCTCGCCACAAGAGGGAGCCTCCCAGCAGCCAAAGCATAACTGACATTCACAACAGCAAGGTCCCGAATATCATAGATGCATTACACTATTGGTATACTATAAAGGACAGAATTGTACCAGTACAAAAAAGTGCCAAGTAGAATGAGAGATCTAGTGATAATTGTAATAAACAGAAGTCAGTATGTTAGGAGGTAGGAGAAAGATAGTGCAGCTCAAGGATAGAACATGCCCCATTAATCAGTAGGAGTCAGTATGTTAGAGTGGTAGGAGAATGATCATAAGAAAAGTAGTGCAGCTCATTAATATAACATGCCTTATGAGCGGATAGGGAAAAACACCTGATCACTGTAAGAACTGGTAGAGTGCAACACCAACCCTGACGCATGTTTCGACAAACCTACATCTGGACCAAAGATTTGATGAAAAGCGCTTCTGAGTGGGCATTTATTAGTTTATTTTTAATATCACTGTCTTTTTAAGCAAGAGGATTGCGTTATACCACTTATCCATTTCAAATGTTTCTTATACTGCTTATTAATAATCTATTTAAGAGTCTGATAAAGAAGAACATATCCTTGTATTTTATTACTTGTAATAAGTGACACATATTACGGACAGATGATAGACAGCATGGGTACATCCTTTTTACAACCACCATCAGGCATATCAGTAGTGCAATAAAACTTTATAATCATCATTACAGACTAAATAGAATGACGTGAAAAAGGTCAGTAGGAATCTTACCAAGCTTAGTACATTTCTGTTTGCTAGTCTACAATACTTACATGGATGGACTGGGATATCTTATCATTCAGTATATGGTTTCTGACGGACTGCCATCAGATGGCATAAATTCTGCATTTCTAAGTTCTAATCACTGGATGATGGAACAGAATTGTTTTTAATTTTGATTAAAAGATGCCTCCTGCCACAAACACAGACCTCTGGGACGCTGTCCCCACTCCTCGTGTTATCCAGGCATCCTCTCTCTTCCCCCACCTCTTTACTGGGCCTCCCTTGCCTCTGCAACCTACTTCTGAAAAGTAAACGCCGTATGGTACAATCGTTTGACGTTTAAGTCGTCCCATCCGCCTATCTATCATACGCAAAACCTGGACAAAGGCCTAACACAGGCCAAAACGTTGGCTTTGCTCTATTGCGGTGGCATTTTCTTTTTGCAAATAGTCCAATAAATAACACTTTTGCATTTATTCTTCGTGTCCTATTTGAGTGCTTGGGATCTATGATACAGTTGAGCGTTACCTTTCCCTTAAGCACCTCCCTCTTAAGGCAGTAGAGCCCAGCTTTATTCCTTCATTTAATTTTACACATGGCATATTTTTTAAAGAAATGTTTACAAATGTCTCATTTTTTAAAATGTAAAAAGTCATGGAGACAGATCAATTCATTTTCAGCTTCAGAACTTTCTGCAACAGATCAGGATCGTTTTTGATTCTTTTTTGTTGTAGTCAAAGCCATGAACAAAGGAAAATTCATCAAAACTGCTATGGTCTAAAAAGTTTTTCTAATTTTATTTTATAGCAAAAAAATCACTGTGAAGGTGGTTTAAAATTACTGAAGACTATACAGTCCTAGTAAAAAACAAACATTTAAAATCACACAAAAGAAGTAACAAAAAGGTGAATCAGAAATGTGGCCAAAGCTGTTGGAAGAATCCCACCAAACAGTGCAAAATCCAGTCTAATATAGTTTTCTCCAAGGTTTATGCCTAGGTAACGTATAAGGAAAACAGAGATTTATGCAGCTGACGTATTTACCTCCTAGATTGTATACACTGCGGTATAAACTTTCACATTAGTCTATGTAAGGGAAGAAAGGTTTCCATTTAAAGACGGTACATAGAGATCTATTGTTATTACTATTATTATGTTGTCACACAAAAATAATGTGATTTTAATGGTTTCTTTCCAAAAAGATAACTAAATGTAGCGCATTCTTTTACGCTGGAAGTGGAACCCACAACAAAAAGATTACAGAGAATATAAAAGAAACCTCAAGTAGAGTAGAGAATGTTATACTGTAATTGTAAGTTTCACAAGTTTCTGCTCCATGAGTAATTATATTCTAGCAGCACAATAAACCTTTGGAGTTTGAAATATAGGAAACAAGATGCTATTTTCCCTTGACTCATCATTGCTTGATGTAGCCTCCGCAGTTTACAGACATATTATAAGGATTTCTTGCTATATTTAACTCTTCATGACATGACTTACCTATTTTATCTTACTTAAAGTGGCTGGCCACTACTTTTTCATTCATGGCTTATCCTTAGGATAAGTCATCAATGTCTTATCGGCCGGGGTCTGACACCCCGTACCCCCACTGCTGATCAGCTGTTCTCAATGCCAGCGATGGCAGCAGATGGCTGGAAATGCTGAGTTTGAGAGCTGCCCTGTCTTCTAATAGTGGTCCCGAATGAGTACTGCACATCCACCGCCTATTGATTTGGATGGGATGTTTAGTACCCGGACGCGGCCGCTATCAGTTGACGAGGCAGCTCCAGAACTGAGCATTTCTGGCTGCCGCCACTGGGACCGGCCACAACTGATTGGACGGAGTGCAGAATATCGGACCCCGGCCGATCAGACATTGATGACCTATCCTAAGGAAAGATCATCAAAGTAAAAGTAGGGGACAACTTCTTTAAAGCAGAGTACCATTTTAAATAAACTTTGCAAAAATATACCCTCCACCAAAAAAAAAAAATATATATATATAGACCAAACGTTTGGACACACCTTCTCATTCAAAGACTTTTCTTTATTTTCATAACTCTAAAAATTTTAGATTCACATTGAAGGCATCAAAACTATGAATTCACACATGTGGAATGAAATACTTAGCAAAAAAGTGTGAAACAACTGAAAATATGTCTTATATTCTAGGTTCTTCAAAGTAGCCACCTTTTGCTTTGATTACTGCTTTGCGCACTCTTGGCATTCTCTTGATATATATATATATATATATACAGTGAGTGTGGAGAGTATTCAGACCCCTTTCCATTTTTCACTCTTTCCCATTTGGTACATTCAAAAAAGTTCATTTTTTTCTTCATAATGTATACTCTGCACCTCATCTTGACAGAAAACAAACAGAAATGTAGAAAAACTGAAATATCATATGGTCATAAGTATTTAGACCCTTGCTCAGTATTAAGTAGAAGCACCCTTTTGAGCTAGTACAGCCATGAGTCTTCTTGGGGATAATGCAGCACATTTTTTACACCTGGATTTGGGTATCCTCTGCCATTTTTCCTTGCAGATCCTCTCCAATTCCGTCAGGTTGGATGGTGAACAATGGTGGACAGCCATTTTCAGGTCTCTCCAGAGATTCTCAATTGGGTTTAGGTCAGGGCTCTCGCTGGGCCAGTCAAGAATGGTCACAGAGTCGTTCTGAAGTGACTCCTTTGTTTTTTTAGCTGTGTGCTTAGGGTCATTGGCTTGTTTGAAGGGGGACCTTCAGCCATGTCTGAGGTCCTGAGCTGTCTGGAATAGGTTTTCTTCCAGGATATCTATGTACTTGGCCGCATTCATCTTTCCTTCAATTGGAACCAGTCATCCTGTCCCTGTAGCTGAAAAACACCCACATAGCATGATGCTGCCACCACCATGTTTCACTGTTGGGATTGTATTGGGCCGGTGATGAGCAGCGCCTGGTTTTCTTCACACATACCGCTTAGAATTATCACCAAAAAGTTCTATTTTTGTCTCACCAGACCAGAAAATCTTATTTCTCATAGTCTGGGAGTCCTTCATGTGTTTTATTGCAAGCTATATGTGGGCTTTCATATGTCTTGCACTGAGGAGATGCTTCCGTTGGGCTACTCTGTCATAAAAACTCCGATCTCCCTACTGCATCTCTGGAGCTCAGCCACAGTGATCTTGGGGTTCTTCTTTACCTCTCTCATAAAGGCTTTTCTTCCACGATTGCTCAGTTTGGCTGGACGGACAGGCCTAGGAAGAGTTCTGGTGGTCCCAAACTTCTTCCATTTAAATGATTATGGAGGCCACTGTGCTCTTAAGAGCCTTGAGTGCTGCAGAAATTCTTTCGTAACCTTGGCCAGATCTGTGCCTTGACACAATTCTATCTCCTTGGGCAGTTCCTTTAACCTCATGATTCTCATCTGGTCTGACATTCACTGTGAGCTGTGAGGTCTTATATAGACAGGTATGTGCCTTTCCAAATCAAGTCCTATCAGTTTAATAAAAAACAGCTGGACTCCAATGAAGGAGTAGAAACATCTCAAGGAGGATCACAAGGAAATGGACAGAGTGTGACTTAAATTTAAGTGTCTGAGCAAAAGGGTCTCAATACTTATGATCATGTGATATTTCAGGTTTTCTTGTTCAATAATTTGCAAAAATGTCTACATTTTAGGTTTTCTGTCAAGATCAGAGTGTACATTAATGAGAAAAAAATAAAAAAATTAACTTTTTTGAATTTACCAAATGACTGCAATGAAACAAAGCGTGAAAAATGTAAAGCGGTCTGAATACTTTCTGTACCCACTGTGTATGTGTAATATATATATATATAATCATATTTTGGAAATTCCAATAATTAAGCAGTTGAAGGGGTCTGTCTCATGAAGCCAGTCCCTGATGTTATGCACTATGTCCTGTTCCCATGCACAGTATCTCCCCTCTATAAAGCAGAATAGAGAGGTGCCCTGTATTTTACTCACTTGTATAACAACATCAATTTCACAGTACTTTACACACATCACCATTGTCCCCATTGGTGCTCACAATCTAACTATGAAGGGCCTCTACTGCAGTGGACTCGAACCTTCCATTACATGAATCTCAGAGTGGCCACCACGTAAGGCCTCTGCCACACTTACATGACAAAACGTAACGTTTTTGTCACGTACGTGTTAAAGGGGTGGTTTTGTCCCCGTGTGCCATGTTTATGGCATGTACATGTTCTCCGTGCGTTATACGTAATAACACACGGAGAATGGAAAGCCCCGCCTTACCTGCATTATCTGGCGCTGTCTGTGGTGTGAATAACAGCGTCCGGCCAAAATCACGCCCCGCTGACGCTGCTTCCGGCCCCCAGTGAAGAAGAAGCGTTGTTCAAATTCACTGGGGGACGGATGCAGTGGACAGCCGCGGCAGAGACTGCAGGTATGGTGGAGGTGAGTATGTGTTTTTAATATTTTTACACTGACACGTGTCTTTCTCCGGCGCTTGTCACACGGGCCCGCATCCACACTACATCCGTATGGTATGGGTGCGGGCCGTGTGACACCCAGAGCAACATGGACATATCAGCGTTTTTAAAAGATGGACACACGTAAGTACAGAATGGACACATGTTCCATTCCTGAATACTTACGTGTGTCCAAAACAATAACAATACATAGGACCACGTGGGCCCGTGTCTCCGGTACGTGAAAAAAAGGCACACACGTACTGGAGGCACGTGAGTGTGGCAGAGGCCTAAGGTGGGCTTTGCACACTACGACATCGCAGGTGCGATGTCGGTGGGGTCAAATTGAAAGTGACGCATATCCGGCATCGCAGGCGACATCGTAGTGTGTAAAGCCTAGATGATACGATTATCGAGCGCAAAATCGTCGTAATCGTATCATCGGTGCAGCGTCGGCGTAATCCATAATTACGCTGACGCGACGGTCCGATGTTGTTCCTCGCTCCTGCGGCAGCACACATCACTGTGTGTGAAGTCGCAGGAGCGAGGAACATCTCCTACCGGCGTCACCGCGGCTTCCGTATAATATGCGGAAGGAAGGAGGTGGGCAGGATGTTTACATCATGCTCATCACCACCCCTCCGCCGCTATTGTCCGCCTGCCGTGTGACGTCGCTATGACGCCGCACGACCCGCCCCCTTAGGAAGGAGGCGGGTCACCGGCCAGAGCGACGGTTGCAGGGCAGGTGAGTGCATGTGCAGCTGGCGTAGCGATCATGTTTGCTACGCCAGCTATCACACGATATCGTACCTGCGACGGGGGCGGGGACTATCGCGTGCGACATCGCAGCATCGGCTTGCGATGTCGCAACGTGCAAAGCCGGCCTTAGACTGTAAATTCCTTGCAAAACTCAGTTGCTTGCTGGAGGTGCTAAACAACCCCTTTAATGATCAAACATAAAATATAGCCAGACAAATGAGTTAAGAACAATAGTCCTAATACGTCCCCGTTTCTCCCGTATTCTCATCCTGTGTGGCTTAAAAGAGTTACAATACAGAAGAGCCTGGAAGAAGTCCTATAATTATAGTCATTAAGCCAGCTAAGTAAAACCTGTCTCACTGGCAGAGAAGTCTTTGTAAGCTCAGTATTAAATAAGGATTCTCACATGTGGCACATATGAGATGACAGAAAGCCAGTTACTAATCAGAAGATATTATATAATACTCGGTCAACAAAAACAATACAAAGAGAATTTCTAATAGAGATCACTGGGATGAATAAACATGCTCCATGCTTCAAAGGTAACCTAACAGCTAATTCATGCAGCCAAAACCACAGAGGACAGCATTAATCAGAGACCGTCTTCATGACTGTATCCTCGTATGTTTGATTCTGAAACACTACCGCCTTTCAGAAAAACCATACTTCAAAAATCTGTCTGGAACCAGGAACTAAGATGAAGGGTCCAAGAGCTCCGCTCCGCATCAACTCCCGACACACTTATAGGATGAAGCCAATTATTCCAGAGGAGCAGAGTAAGGAGAAGAACTAGAAGCTACTCCTTTCACATTTTTTTTTTTAATGGATTAATGCTAAAATGGAGCTTCCCCAACATGTAAGCACACCCTAAGGGGTACTTTACACGTTGCGACATTGCTACCGATATATCGTCGGGGTCACAGTTGTTGTGACGCACATCCGGCGCCAGTAGCGACATCACAATGTGTAAATCCTACGAGCGACGATGAACGAGCATAAAACAGTCAAAAATCGCTGATCTGTGTCACGTCGTTCATTTTCATAATGTTGCTCCAGCTGCAGATACTGTATGTTGTTTGTCATTCCTGCAGCACCACACATCACTGTGTGTGACACCGCAGGAACGACAAACATCTTCTTACCTGCCTCCAAAGTCAATGCGGAAGGAAGGAGGTGGGCGGGATGTTACGTCCCGCTCATCTCCGCCCCTCCGTTTCTATTGGTCGGCCGCTTAGTGACGTCGCGGTGACGCCAAATGCACCTCCACCTTGAAGGAGGGATTGTTCGACGGTCACCGTGACGTCGCCGACAAGGTATGTGTGTGAAGCTGCCGTAGCGATAATGTTCGCTATGGCAGCGATCACCAGATATCGCATGTGCGGCGGGGGCGGGTACTATAGCGCTTGACATCGCTAGCCAATGCTAGCGATGTCGCAATGTGTAAAGTACCCCTAAGATGGAGCATAGGGTTTTTTCCACTAGTGTTTAAAAAGTAAAAAAGGACCTATTATTTTAACAATTTTTTATAAGGAGTCTGCCAGAACGATCCAACACCCTAAACTGTTTATATGCCCATGTTGCTCCCTAAAAGATAATATCATCTATATCATTGATTGGTGCAATCTGTTGCTCTCTGATGGAAACAATTTCAGGTTTAAGGCCACGAGCACACGTTGCGTTCAGTAACTTGCAGAAATGAACGCATCCTCTGGCAAAATTTATCATTGTCAAATTTGGTTTTGACCACATAAACCCAGGAAATATGCAAGCTTTTTTAAGCATTTTTGCCGCGTTTTGACCGCGTTTTACATGCAGTTTCAGTGCTTAAATAGTGATGCGTTTTCAACACAAATACACAACTAAATAAAGTTTGCACATTCAAACAGTAGGAAAAAATTAAAAAAAAACAACAAACTATTAATGATCTTTAAATTGTACACTATAATGATAATTTACCGAAAATTATTAAAGCTATTAAATAATAATGATAAAAAAAACCTAAAAGTATTGTTTCACTCATTTGTTAAAGTCGGAATGGATGTAAGGGCAATTAGAAACTGCTTGCCCTCACTATAATGTTAAAAAAGCATGCGTTAAGCATCAAAAAAGCATGTAAAATGCTAGAATTTTCTTTTAGGATGCGTTTTGATTATTCTCATTGACTTCAATGTTAGCAAGACGCTGCCAAAATAGCAAAAACAATTGACATGCTGCTTCTTTAAACACAGAGATTTTGACAAATTTTTGCCAACAAAAACGCAGCGTTTTTAAATGCATCGTGCGCACAAGAAAGCCCTATTTTCCATAGACTTTGCTTGGAAATCAAAACGCATGCAATTTTGCATTAAAATGCTGCAGCTCAAAACGCTGCGGAAACGCATGAACAAACCACAACGTGCGCACATCCCCTAATTCATATACAGATGAGGCTTTGAGCACCACTCTAGTGTTTTTTTCAGTGCTGCAGTGGTGCTTTAAATCTAAAGTTTTCAAAGTCTGATTTTTTTTTCCACACAGACCTCAGGTATTAGTATGTAGGCCATAACTTGTTTTTGTGCAGTCCATTGCCCATATAGACTGAAAAAATGTTCATCTGAATGTACCCTTAAGGGCCATTTACACGCTGCGACATCGCTAATGATATATCGTCGGGGTCACTGTGTTTGTGACGCACATCCGGCGTCGTTAGCAACATTGCAGCGTGTAACACCTATGTGCGAACTTAAATGATGCAAAAGAGGCAAAAATCGTTGGTATGTGATACGTCGTTCATTTACCAAAAAACGTTATCTGGGTAGTAGCGAGGTTGTTTGTCGTTCCTGCGGCAGCACAAATCGCTATTTGTGACACTACAGGAACGAGGAACAACCTCTTACCTGCGGCCGCCCGCAATGAGGAAGGAAGGAGGTTGGTGGGATGTTCGTTCCGCTCATCTCCGCCCCTCCGCTTCTATTGGACGGCTGCTATGTTATGTCGCTGTGACGCCGAATGAACCGCCCCCTTAGAACGGAGGCAGTTTGCTGGCCACGGCGACGTCGCAGGGAAGGTTAAGGCCGCTTTACACGCTGCGACATTGCTAAAGCGATCTCGTTGGGGTCACAGAATTTGTGACGCACATCCGGCCACGTTAGCAATGTCGTTGCGTGTGACACCTATTAGCGATTTTGAATCGTTGCAAAAACGTTCAAAATCGCTAATTGGTGACATCCCCCCCTAATCTCGATTATCGTTGCTGCTGCAGCTACGATGTAGTTCGTCGTTCCTGCGGTAGCACACATCGCTATGTGTGACACCACAGGAACGAGGAACCTCTCCTTACCTGCGGCCGCCCGCAATAAGGAAGGAAGGAGGTGGGCGGGATGTTCGTCCCGCTCATCTCCGCCCCTCCGCTTCTATTGGGCGGCCGCTTAGTGACGTCGCTGTGACGCCGAACGAACCAAAAGGAGGTGGTTCGCGGGTCACAGCGACGTCACTAGGCAGGTAAGTAGTGTGACGGTTCTGAGCGATGTTGTGCGCCACGGGCAGCGATATGCCCATGTTGCACAACTGATAGGGGCGGATACGCACGCTAGCAATATCGGTAACAATATTGCAGCGTATAAAGCGGCCTTAAGTCCGTGTGACGGGTGTAAGCGATGTTGTGCGCCACGGGCAGAAATTTGCTAGCGAGATCGCAGCGTGTAAAGCATCCTTTAGGCTAAGTTCAAATTACCAAATTTTCTGTCTGCGTGCTGTCTATGTGCAAAACAGACCCCACATGAACCAATGTTAATTAATGTCATAGCTCATATTTTTCCAAATGGACTGAGTGCTGAAAAAGTCACAGCATACACTAGTTTCATCCATTTTCCATAAGAGACACATACAGTCACATAAGACACATACAGATTTCAAAGAGTGCCCTAAAAATAAGGTGCTCCGTATGGATATTATTCTTTTGCATCTGTTTCAACAGATCCATTGCAAAGATTACATTGGGAAATGTATTGGTCCTTTTTTAAATGTAATGTAAAAAATGAATGTTATGTGGATGTCAAAAACTCTCATGTGGAATCACATTAAAAATACTGTAATCAGTTTTTATTGGGAGGAAAACACATTTTCATATTCCGTTTGCACTTAGCCTTTATGCTCATTCCAACGAGCATCACTCGGCATATCAGAAAAAAAAGTTCAATTTTTGATCAGTTTCTTTTCATCAGATCTTCATCCAATTCTTGCAAATGTGTTTGTACTATAGTTAAAAGAATAAAAGTTTGGTACCGTGTTACCCAAATGAATAAAGATTGATTGTTCTCAGTGAGAGAAACAAAATTATAATTTTGTAGTTCTGATAACTTTTAACAAAAAAGGAAATAAATGATGTTACAAAGCAAGCTTTCCAGACTTCTCAGGTCTCTTCATTAGGCATGGCATAACAAAATATGTGAAGAAACACAAATATAAACACAAACATTTTACCATGCCTCCACACTGTCTATATATTTGTGTTTCTTCAGATATTTTGTTATACCATGCCTAATGAAGAGACCTGAAAAGTCTTGAAAACTTGCTTTATAACACCATTCATTTTAGTTTCTTTAGCCATTAAAAGGTATCAAAACTACAAAATTATAATATTATTTCTCCCACTGAGAGCAATCAATCTTTTAACTAGTATCTGCATATGTATAAGTAATATATATATATATATATATATATATATACACTGTATATATATATATATATATATATATATATATATATATATATACATATATATATATATATATATATATATATATATATATATATATATATATATATACACATACACACACACACAGTTGAAACCAGAAGCTTACATACAGTAAGTAGCACAAATATGCAGGTTTTTCTCACTATCTGACTTGAAATCAGAATAAACTTTTCCCTTTTTATGTGAATTAGGATTACTAAAATTATTTATATTTGCCAAGTGCATTTTTACTACTTTCTGTAAAGTCAAAGGTTTACATACATTTCATTACAATTTGGTACCATTGCCCTTAAACTATATGACTTGGGTTAAATGTTTTGGATATCCTTCCACAAGCTTCTCGAAATAGTTGGTAGGAATTTGGGCTCATTCCTCCTGACAGAACTGATCTAACTGAGCCATGTTTGTAGGTCGCCTTGCCTGCACCTACCTTTTCAGCTTTGCCCATAAATTTTCAAAAGGATTGAGATCAGGACTTTGTGATGGCCACTCCAAAACATTGACTTTGTTATCCTTAAGCCACTTTGTAACTAATTTGGAAGTATGCTTTGGGTCATTGTCCATTTGGAAGACTTATTTCTGCCCAAGCTTTAAGTTTCTGGCTGATGTCTTGAGATGTTGCTTAAAGGGTGCTTTACACGCTGCGACATCGCTACCGATATATCGTCGGGGGTCACATTATTAGTGACGCACATCCTGCGCCAGTAGCGACATCGCAACATGTGACACTAGGGAGAGATGATCAACGATCGAAAAATCGTTAAAAAACGGTGATCGTTGACACGTCGCTCCTTTCCTTAATATTGTTGCTGCCACAGGTACGATGTTGTTCGCTATTCCTGTGGCACCACACATCGCTATGTGTGACACCGCATGAACGAAAAACATTTCCTTACCTGCGTCCACCGGCAATGCGGAAGGAAAGAGGTGGGCGGGATGTTACGTCCCACTCATCTCCGCCCCTCCGCTTCTATTTGCCGGCCGCTTAGTGACGCCGCAGTGACGCCGAACGCACCTCTCCCTTGAGCAAGCGATTGTTCGGCGGTCACAGCGACGTCGCTGACAAGGTATGTGCGTGTGACGCTGCCGTACCGATAATGTTCGCTACGGCAGCGAGCACCAAATGTCGCACGAACGATGGGGGCGGGTGCTATCGCGCTTGACATCGCTAGCAAGCGCAAGCGATGTCGCAGCGTGTAAAGCGCCCTTAAGTATTGCCACATAATCTTCTTGCCTCATGATGCCCCAGTCCCTCCTGCAGCAAAACAACCCCACAAAATGATGATGCCACCCCCGTTTTTCACAGTTGGGATTGTGCTCTTAGGCTTCAAAGCTTCTCCTTTTTACACCAAATGTAATGATGGTCATTATAGCCAAACAGTTCAATTTTAGTTTCGTCAGACCACAGGACATGTCTTCAAAAATTAAGGTCTTTGTTCCTGTGTGCATTTGTGTGCAAATATTAATATGGCTTTTTTATCTTTCTTTTAGAGTAATGGTTTCTTTCTGGTACAGTGGCTTTTCAGCCCATGTTGATACAGTACTTGTTTTATTGTGATTAGTGACACAATCTTACCAGCTTCCAACAACATCTTCACAACGTCTATTGCTTTTGGTTCTTGGGTTGATATGCACATGTGTGACCAAAGCTCGTTCATATCTGGCACACAGAACCCATCTCCTTCCTGAGCAGTATGATGGCTGGACATTCCAATCTTGTTTGTACTTGCATATAATTGTTTGTTCAGATGAACAGGCACCTTCAGGTATCTGGAAATTGCACTCAAGGATGAACCAGACTTCTGCAAGTCCACAATTCTCTTCCTGAGATCTTGGCTGATTTTCTTTTACTTTCATATAATGCTACACAAAGAAGCAGTGTGTTTCAGATGTACATTAAAATACATCCACAGGTGTGTCTCTTATAACCTCAGATGTTGCCAATAAACCTATCAGAAGCTTCCAAAGACATGAAATCATCATATGAACTGTACTTTATTGTGTAAAGGCATAGTACTCTTAGTGTATGTAAACTTTTGACTTTGCAGAAAATAATAAAATGCCTTAAAACATTCTCTCTACCTCATTATTCTGGCATTTAGCAAATATAAATAATTTTGGTAATCCTAATTGACCTAAAACAGGAAAAGTTTATTCTAATTTCATAAAAAATTGTTTAAAAGAACTGAAGTCCTTAGTGGTTGATACCTTTTAATGGCTAACTGAAAAGATGGTAATATTAGCAAGCTTTCGAGACTACTCAGGCCTCTTCATCAGGCATGGTATAACACAAAATCTGAAGAGTCACATATTTATACACAACAGGACATAGAATAGTGCAGTAAAAAAAAAATATTGCTGCAGTTCAGTAGATGCTTTTGTGTCTTGAATGGAGTGGTTGTCCAAGTTGTCAGGATTTGGCTTTGTTCTCAAATTGTTTGTATTAAGTCCTAAATTGAGGCGCAGTCTATGTACTTCTTTTCCTTGTTGTGGATCAGAAGGGTTCGGAGTCTGTAGTAGTATTGTTGTACTTTTTGTTCTGTGCTTTCTGGAAGTGTCTTCCTTTGTGTTTCAAATTCTCTCTGGATTTTACTCTTGATGCTATAGGAGACATGCAAAAGGTGGTTCCTTAATCTCTCAGAAGTCCTGTGACAAAGGTTTTGTGCATAATAGGTATTGTAGGTATGTAGAATTGGGATTGTAATCCAGAGTCCTTTGGGGATCAGATTCTCCTTTTTGCATTTGGATAAGAAAAATATGTCGCTGTCCAGATGTGCACGTTTCTTCAGAAGTGTCTTTAGTTCCATAAAGATGCGGTACATTCTGGTATCCTCCATTTTGATACAGGTAAAATATATCTTTGTACCGTGTTAGCCAGTAGAGATAAAACATTGTTTAAAAGAACTGAAGTCCTCAGTGGTTGATACCTTTTAATGGCTAACTGAAATTGAAATTGCTGGTATTGAAAGGGAATTTCAAGTCCCAGAGAGATAGGAGACTATGGGAGTACAAACTTATGATGACCTTTGACACATTCAGAGCAGGAATGAATGTGTCTCATGGATTCATGTCTTTTTACATCTGTTAAGAGATGTGCTCCTCTGACCATCCAAGTGCGTCACAGCCATGGACCAGACCCTAATCAGAGGACAATAAAACTTTCACACTGAACTGCAGCAATATTTATGGCCACAACAGTTTGCCCCTCCCCCCTACCCCACCCTGCCATAGTGATAGTTCTGTTTCTTATAACTTGTTTGTTTGGTTTTTTTTGTTGTTGTTTTTTTTACTGCACTATTCTATGTCCTGTTGTGTATAAATATGTGACTCTTCAGATTTTGTGTTATACCATGCCTGATGAAGAGGCCTGAGTAGTCTCGAAAGCTTGCTATTATTACCATCTTTTCAGTTAGCCATTAAAAGGTATCAACCACTGAGGACTTCAGTTCTTTTAAACAATTTTTTTATCTCTACTGGCGAACACGGTATAAAGATATATTTTACCTGTTTCTAATTTCATGTCAGATAGAGTGAAAAATAGGCAGATGTGTATTTTTAGATAGTGTTTCTTGGGGTTTCAATTGTATATAATACAGTATTACAGTGGAACCTCGGTTTACGTGTAAGGCTACTTTCACACATCCGGTTTGAGCAGTGCGGCTCCATCCGGCTGCGAAACCCATGCAACGGATGCGGCGAAAACACCACATCCTTTGCGTAAGTTTTTACATGCGGCCTGTTTGTTTTTTTCCGGTTGCGGCACGCTACTGAGCATGCGCAGTGGAAGAAACCGCATGCGGCGGCCGGATGTGTTTTTTTTCCGCATCGCGCCGAATCCGGCATCCATAGGCATGCATTGAAAAATGCGCAGCAGCGGCCGTATGCGGCGCCATGCGTTTTTTTTGCCGGACAAAAAAACATTACAAGATACGTTGCTTCCGGCCGCCGCTTTACTTAATTTTGCCGCATCCGGAAAAAAACGGATGCAACACAAAGCCATCAGGCACAATTCGGTAGCAATGCAAATCTATGGGGATAAAACGGATGCGGTACCGGATCCGTTTTACCCGTTTTTTTCCGGATTGTGCCTGATGGAAAAAACCTGATGTATGAAAGTAGCCTAACTTGGTGTGCGAGTATTTCGCTATACGAGCAAAGCTTGCTGTAAATTTGGAACTTGGTTTATGAGCAATGCTTTGCTGTACGAGCAAATACTCACCGCACACACTTCCGGTTCCATACTTTCACCGTGCTCTGACCCGCTCTTGCAGTCCGCACAAACACGCTCAAACACAGACATATTATGCTCACCTACCCTCCGTTCCCTCGGTGGCCTCTTCCCTGGTTTTTGTAGTCTGCAGGTATTTGGATCCGGTAACCATCGCGAGTGATGCAAGGGCTGGTGCTTCCCAAAGGCAGCGAGCTGACCAATCAGAGGCAAGCGGCTCATGCCTTTGACATCAGCAAGCTTGCCAATCAGAGGCAAGCAGCTCATGCTTTTGACATCTGCTGCTGAAGCCCTGACAGCGGCAGCTCCTCCATCGGTCCCGATGGTTACTGGATGCACATACTTGCCGACTACAAGAACCAGGGAAGAGGCCAGCGAGGGAACGGAGGGTAGGTGAGCATAATATGAGTGTTTGTGTCTGTTTGTGCGTGTGTGGTATGGCACAATAGGGGACCAGGATGGGACATTGCTATAAGTTGTGGAACAAATTGTCTTAATTTCAATTGTTTCCTATGGGAAATTTTGCTTTGCTAGATGAGTAACTTGGTTTACAAGCATACTCACAGAACAGATTATTCTCATAAACCAAGGTTCCAAAGTAGTAATTTAATAGACTGGTTATTTTTTTTCATATGCAAAAATACATTACTCTGAGCACACCCTAATGGGTTGAGATGGCTCGGATATCTTAATTTGTGTTCGTATGTCTATATACAGTATGTCTATATATACAGTACATATTAAGGTTCCCGAGCCTTCTCAACCCGTTAGGGTGCGCTCAGAATAATGTATTTTTGGTCTGTGTGTTGTCCATGTGAACAACTCACCAAACACAAACTCAGTATTTGCCTATGTTCTAATGCACATGGGTGATTATCTACATGGACCAAATCAGTGAATCGACATACAGGTGACTTTTGCACCTATCCGTTATACTGACAAGGGAAAGCAGCTGCACAGGGAGCCAGCCAAATCTGCAATTTGCGGACGTGACTGATTTGATTAATTAAACAGACTATGTAAAAGTAGTCTAAAGGCTGCTTTACACACAACGATATTGCTAGCGATCTCATTAGCGATGTGACACTCCCAGATCATTGTTACGATTAGCCGAGATCACTCATAGGTCGTTTTGTAGCGGTCACACGTACACATCTCACAAACGACGCTACGTCATTCAGCGATATATTGTTTCACCAAGGCGGTCGTGTGCATGTTGTTCGTCATTGGCAGGGTGTCAAACGTAGCAATATGTCTGCTGCATTCCAAACGACGAACAATATTTTGAAACTGAACGACGTGTCAATGATCAATGATTTTCACCCTATTTGCGATCGTTCGGAGTCGCACGTAGGTGTCACACGCAACGACGTCGCTAACGATGATGGAAGTGCGTCACGAAAACCATGACCCTGACAACATATCGTCAGATAAATCATAGCGTGTAAAGCGGCCTTTAGACAGTAAAAAACTAAGAGACTAGAAGGTGGCACAGATGGCAACCCTCTGCTGTTTGTATTTGTTCATGAACCCATAAACTTGCATCATACTAAGTTTAGATAAAAATACCACTGCCTTACATATGCTATAAACTTGCTAAAAAGAAATAAAGCCACGGATCCCCCTGGGGGGAGGGGCGACATGACCAAGGGGGAGGTAGGGAGTGATGGGGTTAATAGGGACAGTGTAGGTATGCCTAATATGGCTTTAGAGGATGGTCTGAGCCTGGGAGGAAGAGGAGGAGCAGGGAAAGGGTTAGTTTGGGAAAGTGAAGAGGTTACCTCCTTTCCTGCTTCCGGACGCAGATCGATCCACACGTGGACTCCCCATGGCGGACCTCCAGGAACTACAGCGGCTAATCCAGGCAGCCGTAGCAGTGCACGGGCCCCTGGCAATGCAGACCCACATCAGGGCTGCTGGGGTTAACCCATTGGTGCTTTCCCCTCGTCCCCCCAGCAGCGGTGGGGGCCAGTCGCGGCCCCCCCCGCAGGTATTCCCCGGGCGTGGGGGGGCGAGGAGGAGATGCAAGAGCCCCTCCAGGGACCCTCCGCAGAGTGCAGAGCAGCAGCGGCATCTGGCTGCTGCAGAAGCCGGCGGGAGGAATCTTTGTTCCAGCCGCGGCGGTCAGGAGGTGGGAGTGGCCAGCACGGGGCCTACTTCCGGTCCCGGCCTCCGGGCTGGATTTGCTGAGACCGAAGCGGCTCCAGGTCGGGAGCGCGCTCGGTGCAGGAGAGAGGCCAGCAGATCCCCCTGCAGTCGGCGGGGGACCGCGGGGCTGCAGGTGGCAGTAGGTCCTGCACCAGGGGGAGGTCTGCAGTGCCTGACCCTGGTGCGGCTGGGGGAAGGAGTGACAGCGTGAGCCCTGCGGCGACCGCCAGGTCACTCAGGACCACTGTGCAGCCCCCGGACGTGGCAGTCTCCCGCAGGAGCGGGAGGACTCGGCGGATGGAGGCCTGCAGTGGCCCAGGAGGGCCAGAGGCGGCGACGGCTGGGATCCAGGGCCTGGCCTCTGTCCGTCCGCGTCCAGAGCCCCTTGGCAGTCGGCAAGTGGGTGGGCGCGGGTGCAAGAGGTCGAGGCCCGGGGTGCCAGCGCGGGGGACAGGACGGTCTCCTGGGTTGTCGCCCCGGGGCAAGAGACGGAGCGGGGAGGACTCTGCCCACGCGGCGGCCTGATCTGGCGGCCGTGGTGGGGGGGTGCTGAGGCAGCTCCCCCCGGATGTCGGATGGAAGATGAGGTCGGCGGCGAGGAGGAGGAAGAGGACTTCACTTCAGAGGAGTCGGATGGACGACAGACGGAGAACGGCGAGGCGGTGGTCTCGGGGGACGCCGAGCTGCGGTCGGGTGAGACGGCCGCGGAGTCGGCAGGAGCTGCGCTAGCGGGGTGTTTCGGGGGAGGGGAGGCGGCTGCGGCTACGGCAGCGCCCGGCGGATCTGCAGTGTGGAGCCAATTGTTGGGGCTGTTGCAGGGGCTGGCGGCGGCTTCAGGGGCAGCGGGGGAGGGGGCGCAGGCAACGGCGGTGGCGTGGGTGGGACCAGTGGTTCGTGGGGCCGCATCGGTGGAGGAGGGGAGAGGGGGGGGGCGAAGGGGGGCGCAAAAGAGAAAGAAAAGGAGAAAGAGGACGAAGTGGTGCGCTTGGATGATAGGGCCAGAAGTGAGGTTTACGTTTGTTTTGAGGGCCCACTGGGGGCCCATTTAAAGAAGGAGGTGCGGGAAAAAATTTGGAAAGGGGAATACGTGGAGATATTTTCTCTGCTCCCCCTGGAGAAATTTAATCTGGATAGGGTGAAGCCGAGCGATTCCAAAAAGGAGAAGGACGAGGAAGAAAAACGCCGTTATAGGCTTATTCCTCGGACTTTTGCAAACTGGTTACAGGCGTTTGCGATTTTGGCCAGCGTGGTGGGGGAAAAGGAGCTGGAGCATTGTTCGGCCTTGTTCGGGTACATGGATGCGATAGGGGAGGCTTATCGGGTTTACAGCGGGTTGGCGTGGCTGCGTTACGATGAGCAATTCAGGCAGCGGAAGGCGCTGCGGACAAGTATGCGATGGGACCATAAGGATATTTCCTTATGGATGCGGCTGATGTCGGCGCCGACTCAGCCCTTTTGGGGGGGTGCCGGGGGTCCGGGGGCAGGGTCCGCGGCGAGTCAGAAGAAAGGGGTCTGCTGGCAATATAATGAAGGGCAGTGCAGGTTTGGAGCGGCATGCCGCTTTAAGCATGAATGCTCGGGGTGTGGAGGAGGACATAGCCTGTCCAAGTGTTTTAAAAAGGGGAAAGGAAAGGCTGGTGTTGGTGCTGGTAAGAGGGATGACGCCGGTGAAGGTAGAAGCGATAGCCCCCTTTTTAAATAGGTATCCGGATAGTGAGTCGGTGGCGTTGTTAGGTTTTGGTTTTTCTGACGGCTTTCGCATCCCATCGGTTGTTAATGCATCGGTTCCGCCATACCGTAATTTGCGTTCTGCTAGGGATCATCCGGAAGTGGTGGATGAAAAATTGAAAAAGGAGGTGGCTTTGGGCAGGATGGGAGGTCCTTATGACGCCCCACCGTGTTTAAATTTGGTGGTTTCGCCGCTGGGGGTGGTACCGAAGAAAGAATAGAACAAATTTCGGCTCATTCATCATTTGTCTTACCCAGAGGGGTTATCGGTGAGTGATGGCATTGCGGTGGAGCTGTCAGCGGTATATTATGTGTCGTTCGATAAGGCGTTCGATCTGGTCAGGGCGGTGGGTCCAGGTGCGTTGATGGCGAAGGCGGATGTGGAGGCGGCGTTTCGGTTGTTACCGGTTCATCCAGACAGCCAGAATTTGTTAGGTTGCTGGTGGGATGGCAGTTATTATGTTGATCGTTGTTTGCCAATGGGCTGTTCAATTTTGTGTTCGTATTTTGAGGCGTTTAGTTCGTTTGTAGAGTGGGTGGTCCGGGATGTGTCCGGGCTTACGTCCATTATTCATTATTTAGACGATTTCTTTTGTGTGGGGCCGGCGGGCTCAATGGTTTGTGCGGGGCTGCTATTTGCGTTGCAGAAAGTTGCGGGCAGTTTTGGTGCTCCTTTGGCGCCTGACAAGACGGAAGGCCCGGCGCCGGTGATGCATTTTCTGGGTATTGAGATTGATTCCATTGCTATGGAATGCAGGTTGCCGGAAGGGAAGGTTCATGATTTGAGGGCGGAGGTGGCGGAGGTGAAAGCGGCAAAGAAGGTGCGGCTTAAGGCGGTGCAGTCCTTGCTTGGGAAATTGAATTTCGCTTGCAGGATTGTGCTGATGGGGAGAGTATTTGCGAGGCGCTTGGCAACGGCGACGGCAGGTGTGAGGTCGCCGGCGCATTTTGTGCGGATCACGAGGGTGATCAGGGACGATCTGTCGGTGTGGGACCAATTTTTGCAGCATTTTAATGGCCGGGCGCTGGTGCTGGAGAAGGTGGCATCTAACGGGGTGCTACAGCTGTTTACGGATGCGGCCGGGTTGGCTGGTTTTGGGGCCGTATTTCGGGGCCATTGGTGTATGGGGCAGTGGCCGCAGGCGTGGCGGGAGAGCGGTTTGGTTAAGAATCTGGCGCTGCTAAAGCTATTCCCCATTGTAGTGGCAGTGGAGCTATGGAGGTCGTATTTCGCGGGGAGGAAGGTGTGCTTTCATTGCGATAACCAGGCGGTGGTGTACGCTATCAACAACTTGTCTGCTAAGTCGGAGACGGTAGTGGTGTATTTGCGGCATTTGGTGTTGAGATGTTTGCAGCTGAATGTGCAGGTGGTGGCAAAGCACGTTCCAGGAGTTGACAATGAGGTGGCTGACGCTTTGTCTCGTTTTCAGTTCGGCAGGTTTCGGGCGCTATTGCCTTGGGCGGACGAGGTCGGAGTGGAGTGTCCGGAGGACTTGTGGAATCTGGTGAGGCGGTGATCTCAGAGTTGATTCGGTGGTCGGTGTCCAAGGTGACTTGGTGCCACTATGCAAAAGTGTGGGCTGAATGGGAGGAGCTGGTGGGTCGGTTGTTTGACGGGGTGAGCGTAGATTACTTGGTGGCTTTATTGTCATTGGTGTGTACGGATTTTGCGGCCGGACGATCGGCATCGGCAGTGGCACATCGGGTGGCGGCGGTGGCGTTTTGGTTAAAAATGAGAGGGGAGCGCGATGTTTCACAGGATTTTCGGGTTCGACAGGCTTTACGGGGTTTTCGCCGCGGTGTACGGGTGAGGGACAGGAGGCGTCCTATTTCGTTTGGTTTGTTGCGACGGATGGTGGGCGGCCTGAGTGGTATTTGTGAGTCGGCATATGAGTCGGTTTTGTTTACAACGGCTTTCGGTCTTGCTTTTTATGGGGCGTTCCGGATCGGGGAACTGGTGAGCCCGTCCAAGGTGACAGGTGGCGGTTTGATGATCGAGAATGTGCGTGTGGGCGGTGGTCAGGTGGAGTGCCGGATTCGTCGGTCAAAGACGGACCAGTTGGGCCGTGGTAGGTTGGTGGTGTTATATGCGGTTCCAGGGGAAGAATTGTGCCCAGTGCGTTTAGTTGAGAGGTTTGTGGCCGTGAGGGGGGGCTTACCGGGCCCGTTTTTGCGGCACATGGATGGGTGTTTCTTATCAAGGTTTCAGTTTGTAGCGGTTCTGAGGCGAAGTTTACGGAACGCAGGGGAGCGCCCGGAGGAGTTCGGGTCGCATTCCTTTCAGATTGGGGCGGCTACGGAGGCCACTCGTTGGGGGCTTGGCGACGAGGTGGTGAAGCGTATCGGTAGATGGGAATCTTCCTGTTTTCAGCGGTATGTGAGACTGCAGTTGTTGTAGCATCATGGTAATTTGGTTCACGTGCGGGTGGTTTGTGAAGAGGGTGCTTCTAGGTGTGTTGGTGGTTGTGATGTTATTGGTTTTGATTTTCCGTTCTGTTTTACTTTGTTGTAGGGAAGTGCCTGATCTGGATATTGGGGCATTCCTTCGTGTTTTGGGGGCCCGTCGGGCTGAGGTTCACCAGAATGGTCGGCAGCTGGGTTTGGATCGCGCCCAAGCGACTGTTCGGTGGATTGGTGTTCGGGGTATGGAATGGTCCAGGGTGGTCCCGGAATTCTGTTTCCATTGTAAAGTCGAGCGGCCTCCTATGTGCTGGTGTTGCATGTGGGGGGGTAATGATCTGGGTGCCCGGGCGTCGCGAGAGCTTATCCGTGATATAAAGCTTTATTTATTGTGGTTATGGAAGCAGTACCCTGGTTTGATTGTCGTGTGGTCCGACATAGTGACCAGGTTGGCGTGGAGGGGAGCCCGGTCGGTAGACAAGGTCAATAAGGCCAGGACCCAGGTGAATCGGGTGGTTTCTCGGTTCGTGACCAGGAATGGTGGGTTGGTGGTGAGGCACAGAGAGTTGGAGCCAGCTACTTGGCAGTTTCGGAGGGGTGATGCCGTCCACCTCAATGACATTGGCGCAGATTTATGGGCGTTGGGTCTGCAGGATGGCGTGGAGCGTGCTTTTGGTGTGTGGCGGATCCAGGCCACGTAAGGTGTCACGTGGCCTGTCCTGTGGCGGGGGGGTGGGTCTGGTCCAGAGGTTTGGAAGTGAGTGGTGGCTGGACCGGGAGTCATTGTCTCGGTATGGTGGCTCTCGGTTCCGGGATGTGGCAGGCACGGGGTTCTGCCAAAGTGTGGGGTGTCAATCCGTGGGTGATTGGCACCTCGTCTCTGGGTCGGTGTGTTGCGGCTGGGGAAAGGGGGAGTAGTAGTTATGGACTGGGCCTGCCCCAGGGGGTCTTGTAAATGTTATTGTCTATTGTTACCTTTATGTTGTTGTTTTGGGGTCACCCGTTGGACAGCGTCCCTAAGGTGTTAGTTTGTAAACAATAGGCAATAAAAGGCTGCTGTGGCCGTTTTGCACCAAGTCGCATGCAGTCCGTGTGTTTATTCTTAGAGTATAAGGGGTTTGGTAACACAGACATCACGACCGAAGAATCCTCCCTCAGCTGGTCAAGAAAGGCACGGATCCCCCTGGGGGGAGGGGCGACATGACCAAGGGGGAGGTAGGGAGTGATGGGGTTAATAGGGACAGTGTAGGTATGCCTAATATGGCTTTAGGGGATGGTCTGAGCCTGGGAGGAAGAGGAAGAGCAGGGAAAGTGTTAGTTTGGGAAAGTGAAGAGGTTACCTCCTTTCCTGCTTCCGGACGCCGATCGATCCCCGCCCACCCTCCCTTTATGTTGTTATTTGGGGGACGTGGTTTGGGTAGTTGGGATGCTATTTGTCACAGCAGCGGGGGGGGGGGAAGGGGTAGGTCTGGTCCAGAGGTTTGGAAGTGAGTGGTGGCTGGACCGGGAGTCATTGTCTCGGTATGGTGGCTCTCGGTTCCGGGATGTGGCAGGCACGGGGTTCTGCCAAAGTGTGGGGTGTCAATCCGTGGGTGATTGGCACCCTGTCTCTGGGTCGGTGTGTTGCGGCCGGGGACAGGGGGAGTAGTAGTTATGGACTGGGCCTGCCCCGGTGGGTCTTGTAAATGTTATTGTCCTTTGTTACCTTTATGTTGTTGTTTTGGGGTCGCCCATTGGACGGCGTCCCTGAGGTGTTAGTAAAAAATAGGCAATAAAAGGCTGCTGTGGCCGTTTTGAACCAAGTCGCATGCAGTCCGTGTGTTTATTCATAGAGTATAGGGGGTTTGGTAACACAGACATCACGACCGGAGAATCCTCCCTCAGCTGGTCATGCTGTAAATGCTACAAAATGGTACTACAATATGTACAAATGTCACGTGAAACTGCTCTATAAATGTAATTCTAATAATATGTGCCACAAATGCCATCATCAATGCTCACAATGTCATTATGGTGTCACGGGATGTGCCTCCATGAGCATTATTGGTGGTAGTTTTTTCCAGTATTCCTTCAAGTACATTTTATCTTCCTGTAATTGCTTATTGATCACAAATATTAATTATATTTATTGAAAGCCAATAAATAACTGACAGCCGACAGTGAGCTAAGTTATACAGTATTATTGTAGAGGTGAAATATGGAGGAGAGTAATATTTCACATAGAATTACTGAATGTGGCCATCTGAAACAAGAAACCACTGGAAGTTATCATATTTTACAGGTAGCTGTGATAGGAATATGTTCTCAGCGTTACAGGACATAATCGGGCCATTCTGACAATCCCGTCCACAGCTGGTGTATGTAGTCACGTCACAGACAAGACCCTACACAACCTACTATTGTTGGATATTATTTCCATATTACTCCCAGGAGATGTAACTGGAAAGTAGGCTCTCGATCTAGATTGCTCTAGTTTGGTAAAGAAGAACATGAGAGTATAACTGCCTTTAAATAAACCCAGAATAATGACATTTAATGATGCTTGCCCTGTTGATATAACAGGAAAGCCTAAAATGGAAAGTATGCAGTATAAAGGAAGGGTGTGGAGAGAACATACATAAGGAAGCGACAGGTTGCTAGGAATCATTTTCAAGGCAATTACAAATGCCAGTGCTGTTGCCTTAAAAAAAAAAAATCACTTAATGCAGAGGTGGTAAGGTTTCTGATCTCAGCGTATTACAGTGTACAGATAGCAAGCATCCTAAGTTGTATGTAGGCTTTATGTCAAAGATCCCATCAGCTATAGAACTGAAGAAAAGTATAACGCAGTGTAAAAATCTTTTTTTAGACTTGTGCTGCAACAATATTGCAATGTTAAACACTTAAGGGCTCTTTTCCACTTGCGTACCATTTCCGATGCGAGAGAATTTGAAGTGATATGCTAATGACCCTCTACTGCGGGTGTCAGCCGAGGGTCATGTGACTGTGATGCGATCTTGTTATCGCAATCACAGGAGCAGAGAAGATGGAGGGAGCACTTTCTCCCCATCTCCTCCGCTGTCTGTCTCTGCGTGCACCGCACTGCAGTCACATAACATACGAGTGCAGTGCGATGTTTCACACGCTCCCATAGGCTTCTATGGGGGTGTGTGAGCTGAAACACGCTGCAAAACGCAGCATGCTATGATTGCACTGAGAGCACGGTTCGTGTTGAAGAAAAATAATGAAGAGGAACCAGCCTCATTGATTAATACTGGTGTGAGTACAATCCGATGTTTTATCGGATCACACTTGAACATGAAAATTGCAAGTGGAAAAGAGCCCTAATGCGTACTCCCAACTTAGAGCACAGGCTGCGACCTTTGGAATCCTCACCTATTTGGACATTTACAGGATCATACCTTGCACATTTGTCTTTCACTGCAACATTCCAACCAGATCACCCGTGGAATCTGGAACACAACTCCATAGGGAAAAAAGTCAAAGTGCTTAAAGGGGACCTGTCAGGTGCAATATGCACCCAGAACCACGAGCAGTTCTGGATGCATATTGCTAATCCCTGCCTAACCGCCCCTGTATCTAGTAGTGTAGATAAAGAGATCTTTAGAAAATGTATTTCTAAAGATGATTTATCGTATGCTAATGAGCGCATGGACTAGTCCTAATGGTGTTGCTTCCCTTGCTAGTCAGCCTCATTAGTATGTTAGCACGCCCCTGTGGGTGTGCTATCATGCTAATGAATGGGTAGCGTTAGAGAATGATCTCACTCACCTTTCCGCTGCCAACACCACCCGACGCTGGTTTTTGGCTCAGTGCGCATGTCCCCGGAGTTTGGGTCATGCACACTATGAAGCCAGGTGTACCATCCCGGCTTCAAGCTGAAGTAGTGCACATAACCAAAATTCCGGGGTCAAGCGGACTAAGCTGAAATTCATCGTTGGGCGATGATGGCAGCGGAGAGGTGAATTTGATCCTCCTCTGACGCTGCCCATTCATTAGCATGATAGTACACCCACAGGGTCGTGCTAACATGCTCATGGGGCCAACTAGCAAGGGAAGCAACGCCCTTGGGACAAGTCCCTGTGCTGCTCATTAACATACGATAAAACATCTTTAGAAATATAGTGGAACCTTGGATTACGAGCATAATTCGTTGCGGGAGTGTGCTCTTAAACCAAGTTATTCTTATATTAAAGCGAATTTTCCCATAGGAGATAATTGAAACGCAGACAATTCGTTCCACAACCCAAAAATATTTACTGCATTCATATAAACTTATTACAGTAATACAAAATAATGTACTGTATTCATATAAAATTATTACAGTACACATACAAAATACTGTACAGTAAAAAACATAAAACAAATTAAACTGCCCTTTAGCTTACAGTAGAATTGCTGGTGTGCGAGAGGTACAGTACAAGCACTGGTGAGCAGAAAGAAGGTATAATACTGTATCCACAAATGCAAATTGATAGACATGCTATATAGAATATAATTTACTGTACAATGGTATACTGTATACCGCATACCGTACATGTGTACAAAAAGTTACCTCCAGAGTGGATCAGAGCGTGGTGAAAGGACAGAAATTGGTGACCTGAGACAACACTGCCTCGCTGATCAGCTGTTTTCGGTGTTGGCAGCAGATGGCAGACAGAAATCCTCAGTTCCGGAGCTGCCCCGTCTTCTGATAGCAGCCACGGCCGAGTACTGTATATCTGCCTGCTATTGATTTGAATTGAAGGTGGATGTGAAGTACCCAGCCGCGGCTGCTATCAGTTAATGGGTCAGCTCTAGAACTGAGCATTTCCGGCCATCTGCTGTCGCTGCCGGCACCAAGGACAGCTGATCCGCGGGGGTGCGTGGTGTTGGACCACGGCCAATCAGACCTTGATGAGCTATTCTAAGAATAGGCCATCAATGTAAATGTAGTGGACAACCTCTTAATTCTAATTGTTATTGAGTTTAAAGTCTGCCTGAGCTAGGGGATCACAATGGCAACATCAGACAAACTTAGGGCTAGCCATTCCATTTAGACGTCCCAGAATTACCCTGGCCTTCACCCTTTAACCCCAATACAGGTGTTTGAACTTAATACAGGTCTACTTGGGTTGCCTCCACAGATCAGCAGGAATAGCGAGTCAAACTAACCTGGTCAGTAATTGACGGGACAATTCCAGCAACAAGATAAGGAGAGAAAATCATTATCACACTAAAGCCTGCTTTACACACTACAAGATATCTTACGATGTGTCGGCGGGGTCACGTCGTAAGTGACGCACATCCGGCATCGTAAGGTATGTTGTAGCATGTGACAGCGACGTGCAATTGCGATTGAACAAAAAACCGTTCATCGCATGCACATTCATTCTTGACGAATTGAACGTCAGGTTGTTCATCGTACCCGGGGTAGCACACATCGCAGTGTGTGACACCCCGGGAACGATGAACAGATCTCACCTGCCTCATACGGCTCCCGGCCCACAATGCGGAAGGAAAGAGGTGGGCGGGATGTTTAAGTCCCGCTCAGCTCCGTCCCTCCGCTTCTATTGGCCGGCTGCCGTGTGACGTCGATGTGACGCCAAACGTCCTTCCCACTCCAGGAAGTGGACATTCGCCGCCCACATCGAGGTCGTATGGAAGGTAAGTATGTGTGATGGGGGTTAATCGTATGTGCGGCACGTTCAACAAATTGAACGTGCTGCACATACGATGGGGGCGTTGCAAATCGCATACGATATCGTATGTGAAATTGCAACATGTAAAGCAGGCTTTGCAGATGGAGTCAAACACAAAAAAATTAGTCAGAAGTGTAGTAAGTCAAGTTGTGGTCAAGTTAGGGAGAGTTTCAGGACAGACAAGATCAGAATTGGGACTGGTAAGCAGAAGCATAGTTGTAGTGGAGAACCAAACACAATAACTGCCAAGGGTGTGGTGCTCCACAAGCAGCTGCGGTCACTTGCGGAGGAGACTCGCGGACCCGCCGGTCAGGACCTGCCGTGTCCGGGACGCAGTAGGTCCTGATCATGTGCACATACCCGCATAATCCTGATTATCACACATCTGCATTATTTTGCAGTTTGCGTATCCAGTTTTGAGCCACGTCACAGATCAAAATTAGTCATACAAGTCTATGGTTCCATAAAATCACAGAAAGGACAAATGCCAATTCTTGTGATGTTGGATTGGAGAAGCTTTACAATTTATTTTTGTTCTCATACAAGAAAATCACTGATGGTAAAAATGGGTACAATGGTCAAAAACGGATAAAAATCAGATCCAGTACACTAAGGAAAATCTGTCTGGTTTTTTTCATGTACGAGAAAAATTGATGTCTTAATGAGCATTAGGGCTCGCTCCCACTTGTGTATTAAACGGACGAGTGTAATGTGAGAAAAAAAAAAATCACACAATCATTGCACTTGGACTCATGTTATTCAATGAGGTAGAGCTGATCTGTGAGTTTTCCCTCAGCTTGAATCAGCCTGAGGAATAAATCTCAGCATGTTACATATGGCCACATATTATGGATGAAACTAGTCAATGCAAGTTTATGGGTGCGAGTAAAAAATGGATATCACACGGACCATCCATATGCTGTCCGATTTTTATGGATACATTCCAATTCTGTAGCATAGAACGCTGTAAATGGTTCTGTAAATGATTGCTGATTAATAGTTGCTGAGAAAAAAGGCGTCATACAGATGGTATGCCAGAAAAATTAATGGCACACTCGCATAGCAGTCGCATGACATACAGAATACCAAATGGATTTCACTCATTCAAGTCTTCTAGATGAGAATGGGACTGATTTTTTATATGTAAGTGTGAGCGAGCCCTTATAGTGAGGCTGACTAGCTATCCCGCTGATTAATGATAGCATATTTTAGCAAAATAACATCCTTTGCCTTGAAAGGTAAATCCAGAAAAATGATCTTGTAGTATGCCATAAATATATGTAAGCAGATGATATTGGTAAAGCCTGTGAAGTCCAGAATGAAAGAGCTCTATAAGTAGATCAAATCCTTTGGCACTGACGACAAATTTCTGTTACCAAAAATCAGACATAACATCCTGAGCAAATAGCCATTAATTTAAATAGGTGTTCTTAGAATGCTGTGTCTGATTTCCATTAATAGAAATCTCTGAGCTGTGCCAAAGATCTTACGGCTCTTAGAAAGCCCTTTTCAATCTGGAAGATATTCTCACATGTACAGTATAAGTGACACAAATGAAGTTCATATTTAGTGTTTTTCATTAGATTAAACACTGAATTTAACACTGGAGGTAACTAAACCATTGGTGATAACAGAAAATGTCATGTGATTGTCAAACATTCATCAGCCATAATGTTAAAACTACAGATAGGTGGAGTGAGTAACAATAATTATCTCATGGCAATGGTGCTTCTCAAGGCGTGAACAAGATATTGGAAGATGAAAAGAAAATGGCAAGTGTGGGGGGCTCAGCAAATTGACAAAGGTTAAATTGTAATGGCTAAAAGACAAGGTCACAGCATCTCCCAAATACAAGATCTCGTGGGGTGTTTTCAGTAGGCAGCTGGTATTTTCCAAAAGTGGACCAAGGAAGGTCATTGGGTCATTTCCATTCAAGGCTCACCAGTAGAGATGAGCATACCTTTGGAAGTTCAGTTCGGAGGGCACATTTCAACCTTAGATAAGGTTTGGTTTGTGACCCTGACTTGAACCAAACTTCAATGGAAGTCAGTAATTGGACAGTTGGTGTCTCTGCCCACATGGTGTCAGCCATAAGCAGAACACTTCCGGGAAAGGTGGGTGAGGTTTTTCAAATTTTTTTTGTTTGTGAGTGCACACTGCTTCTGATCACGCTGAAATTATCCCAAGTGCGAGCCATTCAACACTGCAAGTGGCTTACACAAAGCTGAGAACCAATCATACCCAAGCACAGCGCTGCTCGCTTGAGTGGTTTGCACTCGTAACTCACTCGAACTTCGAACCCGAACTTTGTTGTTTTTTTTTGGAAGTTGGTTTCCGAACCCGAACCTCGAACATCAGGTTCACTCATCTTTAGTCACCAGTACCAATGGAAAGTAAAAAGTGGTCCTACTTGTCTGATCGCATACATACATTAATGTCCACTATGATGAGAAGGTATCACAATATACAATATATACATAGTAGGCAGTTTACTGCAAATAGGGCTGTGTAGCCATAGACCTGTCAGACTGCCCATGCTGACCTATGTTCACCACTGAAAAAGCATACAATGGACATATGAGCATCAAAATTGAACCATAGAGCAATGGAATTAAGTGGCCTAGTCTGCAGACCAAGTGCACCCCTCCATAGCAAAGGTTTTCCCTAGTAAGGGTATGTGCACATAATGTCTTTTAAATGCCGATGTAACCAATGAGTTTTTCCCGCAAAATATCCATTAGGAAAACAGGGGGATCTTAGGGGACTTTATACTAAGTAGGGGGCTTCATACTGAGTAGGACACTGAGGGAGCCATCATACTGTGAGGGGACCATTATACTGTATGTGGGGCGGAAACTATGGAGATATCATACCACAGGGGGGAACTTTAGGGGCATCGTGCAAGGGAGGTATTATACTGTGTTGGTGGCACTGTGGAGTCATTACATTCTATACTGTACTTCTGGGGAGAAACTGTGTGGAAGATGAGAGATTCACTGTGGGGATACCAAGATTAGTTTGTGTGTATGAGCATTTATGGAAGCATCATACTATATTAGCCATAAAAGTGGTATAACCGATGAGAACAATAACGAGCTTTAATAAGGGACATAACTACTGTGTACGTGCCACCATACATGCCTCTCACCTGGTTTATAAAAATTAGTAGGTGTAACTTTGCCAGTTATTTAAAAGGGGTGGGGATCAATTAGAACTTTTGCTATTAGTCCCTGTGATCTCTATGTGCGCGTCTGCTGTAAGATAGTTATGAATGAGCATTGTAAAAAATGCTGGTTTTGTAGTGGCCCGGTCCAGATTGTGTCTGTTTCTTTAAGTACATTTACTTATATGTAATATTATGCTATATGTTATAAGTAAAGCATTTTTCATTTGTTGTGTTCTAGCACCATCTACTGGTGAAAACTGTAAGAATCTGAAGTGTTCATTGGATGTTATCCTATTGGCTAGTTCTTGGTCACATGGCTCAATAGGTGGAGCTATTCTCCAGCCTCTGTCTAGAAACAACTGGAATGAGCTGGTTCTGGCTGAGTCTCCTCTGAGGGAAGACATTATGTGGAGAATCTCTTCACCACAAGACTCCTCCTAGGCCCGAGGCCTAGAATTTCATCATTTCCTGATTTTTACAGCCAATATGCTGAAGGCTTCCTATCCTGACATTGTGCATCTCTTCAGACAGTAGGGCATACTGACTATATACCAGACCCTACTGCACGCAGATTGGGGAAGTTTGAGGGTCTCCCGTCCCACTGCAATATTAGTGGCTTTCATGCCATTGTCCACGCACCAGCCGTCTGCTCCCCGTAGCACGCTGGGTAACTGCCTTCATTTGCTTACAAGTACTGCACGTGTCTGAACTAGCAGTGAAATTAACCCCAGGACTTCAGGTCTGTACAATCTTATCATATCTACCCTCTAAACTCAAGAGACTCTGAACCTAAAGCATACCAGTATTAATTCTGAAACAAATCGTGCACTTAAAGCTCCAGTACCCTAATTGCACTTCAGCATTCAACCCCAAGCTGTATTTGTCGTGGCCTACCCACGAGAGACTGTGAAACATATATTCCGTATTGATTTGCTTTGTTCCTGCTATATTAAAGCAACTGTTATCCCCAAGACCGTGTCTGTGGACTGTCCATCAGCTGTGGATACTGTGTGGGGGTGGATAGCAGGGAACATCTGGGACCTTACAAAGGTTGAATTTGGCGTCACGAACAGGATCATTCCTCTGTGCCTATCTTCTCTTACTGCACTACAAGTCTCAGCATTGCTCATTAACCTCTATCTTGCCAGTGAATACTGACAAAGACTGTTTCCTGTTTCATGCTGGGGTTAACAGCACCTGCACCAGCTCTTCTACTCTGCTGCCTTTCAAGTTACTCAAATAAGTGCAAATCCTCATTCACTGCAGTGCTATTTTCAAGAGGGGGAGCCTTCCATCTCAGAGACTGTGTTGGTGCATAACAGTGCATCCCTTAAAGCTACAGTGTCATCATTATTCTTAGAGAGACAGTACTTGCATCATCACCAAAATGTCTGAACCTCTTCATAATGGCCAGGCAGAGTCTGTTAACTCTGTATCATCATCCTCATCAGCTAGTGCTCCAGTGGAACGGGCTAATGCCGCCAACCCAGTTCCAGCCCCTGTCATGGCTACCGGCATGCCATTCTTCATTGGAACCTCTAGTCTCCCAAGCTACAGAGGAGATCCTCATACACTTGCTGAGTTCAAAGAAAAGATGATGCATACTCTTGAGCTTTTCTCACTTTCTCCCCATCAGCAGGTACAACTTCTCCTGGGACAGCTTGATGGACCAGCTGCTGAGGAAGTCCGTTCCTGGCCATCTAGTGAGAAAACCAATGTAGAACAGATCCTTACCCGCCTGAGAAAAGAATTTGAACGCCAATCACCCACCGAGGTTCGTCTCAAATTTTACAACAGACGTCAGGGACCAGGTGAGACTCTTAGGGACTACGCACTAGCCCTTCAGTCTGCATACAGGGCCTTACAGCAAATAGACACTATGGATCCTGCTGCTGCAGAAAACATAATCACCGACAGATTCATAGAAGGTGTAGACTCCAGGCTAGTACAAAGTCAACTCCACATGCTAGCAGCACAAAATCCAAACATGACTTTCTTAGACTTTAAAGCTCTAGCCCTGCGAGTAGTGGGTACTGACTCACCTTGTACCAGCTATGCTCTTGTGCCTCATTCCTCAGACCTTGCTGCTGGAACTTCTACTGTATCTCCTCTTTCACCTGTTTCCCCTATGCAGGCCACACAGTCTGTGCAAGCCCCTACTCTCATTCATGCACCTCCTACCACGGATGCAGTTGTCCAAGTCCTTGAATCCGTATGCCAAGCCTTAAAGGAGCTAAAAGGCCAACCCCCTGCATCATGTGAATCATCTGTAAATTGGACATTGTCCCAAGAGCCACATTCTAGTAGGTCAAGTCCTGATAGGCCCCCTCCTGGAAGGCCTCCATCTGGTGATTGTGTGTACTGTACTTATTGTGAGCGTCTTGGACACTACAAGTATCAATGTTATAAGTTAAACGGGACACCCCCGAGGCCAAGGGCCATCCCTCGGGAGGTGAATACAAGGGCCCAAAGGGATAATCACAATGGATTTCCCGGTTCATCTCCAAATGCCCGTATATAACCATATGGATCGATGGTGTACCTCTAGAAGCTTTAGTGGACACTGGTTCACAAGTCACCACAATTGAGCGACGAGTCTTTGAAAAGAATTGGGACTTTGATCTCCTGAATCCAGTGGGTAAAGCAAAGTTAGACTTAATTGCAAGTAATGGTCAACCTATTTCCCAGCTAGGCTACTGGGAACCCACAATCCAAATTGGTGATCGCAAGTTACCAGGTCAAGGTGTAATTGTTACTGAGGCTGAGGGAGATACAACAGCAGTACTGTTAGGCATGAATGTCATTCGCCATGTGTTTACTGAATTGCTCGCTGCCTTGCATGCTTCTCTCCCTTCTGCTTCTTCCCCTTACAGGCAAGCTGTTCAGCGGACTATCAAAGTGCTCTGCACCCAACAGAAGTTTGCCAACAGTAAAGGCGAGATCTGCCGTGTTCGAATCACCGACGCACGACCAGTTATCCTCTCAGCCAACAGCGAGACTCTAGTCTGGTGTCGAGCTCCACCAGGAATTGACAATGAGGACTATGTAGCTCTTCTTGACTCCATCCAGATTGAAGGACAGCCCCTGGTAAAAGCTGCCAGAAGTATTGTCCCCGTCTCAAACGGTAGAGTACCAGTACGGCTAGTCAACCTAAGTGATATTCCTATCGAGCTATACATGTTTAATTCAGTTGCTCAACTGTATAATCTTGATCCAGAAGACATCATAGATGAAGAGACACTTGCTCATCAAAAGTCATTAAAAGCCACTCACAAAGGCACTAATACACCCACTACCTTCTGGTGGAATGAACTTAATGTTGGAGATGCTAACACTCCTATGGAATACATCAATGGTCTAACTAAACTTGCTAAGCGACACAGCCAAGCTTTCAGCAAACACCCCCTTGACTTCGGCAAGACTACTCTGATCCAGCACAAGATCAACACAGGTGATCATCCTTCTATCAAAGAAAGACATCGTCCAGTACCTCCTGCTAACTATCAACAAGTAAAGAAGCTGTTAAAAGAGATGAAAGATTCTGAAGTCATCCGAGAAAGTCAAAGCCCATGGGCTGCACCCATCGTCCTGGTGAAGAAAAAGGATGGTAACATCAGATTTTGTGTCGACTACCGAAAGTTGAATAATGTTACACACAAAGATGCCTATCCTCTTCCACGGATTGAAGAATCCATCACCGCTCTTGGCTCAGCTGCATACTTCTCCACTCTTGATTTAACCAGCGGTTACTGGCAAGTACCCATGGCTCCTGAGGATAGAGAGAAGACAGCTTTCACCACCCCAATGGGACTCTGAGTTTAACGGTATGCCGTTTGGGTTATGCAACGCCCCTGCTACATTTCAGCGACTCATGGAAAGATGTCTTGGTCACCTCAACTTCCAGAGCGTTCTGTTATATCTTGATGATGTTGTCGTATACCTTCGCACTTATGAAGACCACCTATGCCACCTTGCAGAAGTATTCCAGGTACTTATTGAACAAGGCTAGTGATGAGCGAGTACTAAAAAGCTCGGGTGCTCGAGGCTCGGGCCGAGCATCCCAAGATACTCGTGTACTCGGCCCGAGCACCGAGCCCAATGTTATCCTATGGGAGACCCGAGTATTTTTGTGAAATGACCCCCCGGCAGCATGTAGAAACCCTAAAAATGTCACAAAAGTCTCAGAAGAGTGCTCAAATGACATGGCAACAGCATGGGGAAGACCCCTTGAAGCATTTATCACTCAAAAGTCACAGCTGTGAACAATTTTGTCCGAGTTTTACGCCATTTTTACGGACTTACCAGAAAACCTTCCAAAATGACACCAAAATGAATTTTCATGGCGGAAATGTTAAGGGCACATACCCAATAGTGAGATAGAGCTGGTGTATGTTACTTTTTGAGATTAATACATGAAAGATTTTACGTGAAAACCTTGTGTGGCACTCCGATGTCCAAAACGCACGTTTTGTGCTTTTTACTAACGATGTCGGTCATTTTTTTTTCATTCTATCTCCCGTCGGTCGGTCTCGCTCTGTCTGTCTCTCTCTGTCTTGTCTGTCCCCCTCTCACAGTCTGTCGGTCAGTCTCCCCCCTCTCTCTTACTTACCGTTCCCCGATCACCGGCGCGGCGCTGCACTGCTGTTCACTAAACTCCGGCGGCTTTTCCTCTTTTGAAAAAGCCGGCCGCTCATTAAACAATCTCGTATTCCCTGCTTTCCCCGCCCACAGGCGCCTATGATTGGTTGCAGTGACACACGCCTCCACGCTGAGTGACAGCTGTCTCACTGCACCCAATCACAGCAGCTGGTGGGCGGGTCTATACTGTGCAGTGAAATAAATAAATAATTAAAAAAATGGCGTGTGGTCCCCCCCAATTTTAATACCAGCCAGCTAAAGCCATACGGCTGAAGGCTGGTATTCTCAGGATGGGGAGCTCCACGTTATGGGGAGCCCCCCACCCTAACAATATCAGTCAGCAGCCGCCCAGAATTGCCGCATACATTATATGCGACAGTTCTGGGACTGTACCCGGCTCTTCCCGATTTACCCTAGTGCGTTGGCAAATCGGGGTAATAAGGAGTTAATGGCAGCCCATAGCTGCCACTAAATCCTAGATTAATCATGTCAGGCGTCTCCCCGAGATTCCTTCCATGATTAATCTGTAAATTACAGTTAAAAAACACACACACACCCGAAAAATCCTTTATTAGAAATAAAAAACACTAACAAAGTCCCTCATTACCAATTTATTAACCCCGACAAACCCTCCATGTCCGGCGTAATCCACGGACCTCCAGCGTCGCGTCCAGCTCTGCTGCATGCAGGTGACAGGAGCAGAAGAATACACCGCCGCTCCAGTCACCTCCACGCAGCTAATGAGGTGAGTATAGCGATCAGCTGAGCTGTCACTGAGGTTACCTGGATCCAGCGGTGGATCCAGCGGTGGATCCAGCGGTGGCCGCGGGTAACCTCAGTGACAGCTCAGCTGATCGCGCTACTCACCGCCGCTCCGGTCAGCTCCATGCACCAACTGAGGTGAGTATAGCGATCAGCTGCTGTCACTGAGGTTAATCGCGGCCACCGCTGGATCCAGCGGTGGCCGGGAGTTACCTGACTGACAGCAGCTGATCGCGCTATTCCCTTCATTAGCTGCGTGGAGGTGACCGGAGCGGCGGTGTCTTCTGCAGCTCCTGTCACCTGAATGCAGCAGAGCTGGACGCGACGCTGGAGGTCCGTGGATTACGCCGGACATGGAGGGTTTGTCGGGGTTAATAAATTGGTAATGAGGGACTTTGTTAGTGTTTTTTATTTCTAATAAATGATTTTTTCGGGTGTGTGTGTTTTTTAACTGTAATTTACAGATTAATCATGGAAGGTATCTCATAGACGCCTGACATGATTAATCTAGGATTTAGTGGCAGCTATGGGCTGCCATTAACTCCTTATTACCCCGATTTGCCAACGCACTAGGGTAAATCGGGAAGAGCCGGGTACAGTCCCAGAACTGTCACATATAATGTATGCGGCAATTCTGGGCAGCTGCTGACTGATATTGTTAGGGTGGGGGGCTCCCCATAACGTGGAGCTCCCCATCCTGAGAATACCAGCCTTCAGCTGTATGGCTTTATCTGGCTGGTATTAAAATTGGGGGGACCGCACGCCGTTTTTTTTAAATTTATTTATTTATTTTACTGCACAGTATAGACCCGCCCACCGGCTGCTGTGATTGGGTGCAGTGAGACACCTGTCACTCAGCGTGGGGGCGTGTCTCACTGCAACCAATCATAGGCGCCTGTGGGTGTGGAAAGCAGGGAATATGAGATGGCTGTGTACAGAGCACAGTGCGCCCGCCGGTATAAAGGCTCGGTCACGCTGTGGAGGCCGGCCAATCACTGCAATTTCACAACTAACAGGGCTGTGGCATTGCAGTGGTCTGCCAGCCAATCCCTGCATGAGGGTTGGCTCTCAAAAGAGCGCCAACATGCAGGGATGAAGACCACGAGTACAGCACGAGTATCGCGAGATTACTCGGTCCCCGCCGAGTAGCCCGAGTACAGTGATACTCGTGCAAGTACCGAGTAGTAACAAGCATACTCGCTCATCACTAAACATGGCCTGAAACTAAAACCGTCAAAGTGTCATCTGCTGAAGTCGAAAGTCAACTACCTGGGTCATGTTGTAAGTGCCGAAGGTATCCAGCCTGACCCTGAAAAGATCTCCGCTGTGAACAACTGGAACACCCCAAGAACCGTCAAAGAAATCAGAAGTTTCCTAGGTTTTGCGGGCTACTACCGCCGCTTCATACCTCATTTTGCGCAAATAGCAGAACCCCTTACAGAGCTCCTACGAGGTTGCCCTAGAGAAAACTACGACAGAAGACTTCCAATTAATTGGTCTGAGCGACAAGAAACTGCCTTTCAGATGTTGAAAAGTCTATTGACTTCACCTCCAATTCTGGCGTACCCTGACTACCATCATCCTTTCCGTGTCTACACGGATGCCAGCCACCAAGGCCTCGGAGCGGTACTATCACAAGTCCAGGGTGACAAAGAGAGAGTCATTGCATATGCCAGCCGAAGCTTGAGAGGTGCAGAGAAAAACGATAGCAATTACAGTTCGTTCAAGTTAGAGCTGCTAGCTCTTGTGTGGGCAGTCACAGAGAAGTTCAAAGATTACCTCGCTGCTACACCCTTCACCGTTTACACGGACAATAATCCTCTTGCTCATCTCAATACTGCACGGCTAGGTGCTCTTGAACAGAGATGGGCTTCAAGATTAGCGAATTTCTGCTTTGATATTAGGTATCGCAGTGGCAAGATCAACATCAATGCTGATATGTTATCCCGTTTGCCCAAAGGAGAAGAGCCTCCTGAGGAAGATCTGTGGGAAGATGTTGAGATGTCTCCCTTCTATCAAAGGTTTGCTACACAAAATGCTGTTGCTGCTACACAAACTGATGATGTTTCTCCACAGAAACCTGACCTATTCCAAGATCCATCGAGATGGAAAACTCTTCAAAATGAGTCTCGTGTCCTAGGTGAGATCTATGATTACCTGACTACTGGGAGAATACCTTTCAGACAACGCAGAAGATGTCCTGATGTTGAGCTTAATCGTCTCTGGAGACAGCGCAAAAGACTCTTCATTCAAAAGGGCTTGATCCTGCGCAATACCTTAGACCCGGTTTCAGGTGAAAGGCTACATCAGATTCTAATCCCACGGCGAGATGCCAGAATTGTTCTTGATGCCTACCACGACCTGTCTGGGCACTTTGGCGTGCACAAAACTGAAGCCACCATAAGCCAACGCTTCTATTGGATTGGGATGCGGTCAGACATAGAAAATTGGTGTAGTGAATGTCCAGCTTGCAACCTCACTAAAGTCGGTAAGAAAGATGCCAGAGCTCCTCTTCATCCGATCCATTCTCAGAAACCAAACGAGCTAGTCGCTCTTGATCATGTGAAGCTAGCACAAACTCGTTCAGGCTACACGTATGCCTTAACCATGGTGGATCACTATACTAAGTGGGTTGCTGTTGTGCCAGTAAAAGACCTTACAGCCCAGACTACAGCTATCACCTTCTACCATGAATATGTGAGACATTACGGTTGCCCTGAAGCAGTCCTCACAGATCGTGGATCTGCCTTTGAGTCACAATTATTTGAAGAACTCTGCCAATTCCATGAGTGCAAAAAGCTGAGAACAACCGCCTATCATCCCCAAGGGAATGGCCTCTGTGAGAAAGTCAACCAGACCTTCATCAATATGCTGCGAATAGCATCTGTTACCAAACAAGCTGAATGGCCTCAATTGCTTGACGAGTTAGTGGAAATCTACAACAATACTGTCCACTGTTCTACAGGCTACTCGCCATATTATCTCATGTTTGGAAGACAAGGTTAGCTCCCAAAAGATCGTTCTCTTGGAATCCAAGTCCCTGACATGATCAACCCCCTGCCAAAAACTGATTGGGTCTCAGAGCATCAGCGAAGAATACATGAAGCCCAACAGATTGTTGATTACCGCATGGGTGAAGCTCACCGTCAACAAGAAGAGAGCTACAATCAAAGAGCTAATGCTTCCCCACTTCAAGTTGGAGACAAGGTATGGCTAAAGAAGTACCACCGTACAGGAAAACTTGACTCACTCTGGGAAACAGAGCCATACACAGTTACAGCTATCCCATATCCTGAGTCAGATGTCTATGAAGTGAATAAACCCGGAATGGGCCCCACAGACAGTGCACAGGAACCGCATGAAGCTATGCACCAAAAAGGATCTACTGGTGATGTCATCACCTCCTCCACAAGTCTTGCCGGTCTACACACCAATTCCTGCAATGGAAACACCAGCCAGACAACCTACTGTGGAAGAGTCCCTCTACAACACTCAATTTATCCTTCCATGCTATCAATATGTCCCCGTCTCGGTTCCTGCTCCAGTTGCTTCTCCTCTGCCAACTTCACCTGAGCCAGCAAACAATATCTTTCCTGCTCAAGAGGAAGATCAAGTGTTGAGGCGTTCAGAGCGAAGCACAAAAGGAACACTTTCAGCCCGCTACAGAGACTAAAAGGTCATATCCTTTTCCATGAGTATATCGTCTTGTGTTTATTTATTTAGCTGGATGGTCAGTTTAGTAATGTTTAAGCCTCTGCACCTGAGTAATACCAAGCACCTTGTTTATTATTTGCACAATTTTCTGTATACAGCCATGGACTTATAGACTGGACCACTAAAGTGCCTTTCCAGAGACTTTTATATGGACGATAGTATATTGCGGAAAAAAACTCTATCTCATATTGGCACTACCACATTTATGTTTTGCATTTGTTCATTGCCTTATTGTTACTGTGCCTTAAATATATATTTCCTTCCTTTCTTAGCAGTCCTCCACTCGCACAATCGCCGAGGACGGCTTACCTTCAGAGGGGGAGTATGTAGTGGCCCAGTCCAGATTGTGTCTGTTTCTTTAAGTACATTTACTTATATGTAATATTATGCTATATGTTATAAGTAAAGCATTTTTCATTTGTTGTGTTCTAGCACCATCTACTGGTGAAAACTGTAAGAATCTAAAGTGTTCATTGGGTGTTATCCTATTGGCTAGTTCTTGGTCACATGGCCCAATAGGTGGAGCTATTCTCCAGCCTCTGTCTAGAAACAACTGGAATGAGCTGGTTCTGGCTGAGTCTCCTCTGAGGGAAGACATTATGTGGAGAATCTCTTCACCACAAGACTCCTCCTAGGCCTGAGGCCTAGAATTTCATCATTTCCTGATTTTTACAGCCAATATGCTGAAGGATTCCTATCCTGACATTGTGCATCTCTTCAGACAGTAGGGCATACTGACTATATACCAGACCCTACTGCACGCAGATTGGGGAAGTTTGAGGGTCTCCCGCCCCACTGCAATATTAGTGGCTTTCATGCCATTGTCCACGCACCAGCCGTCTGCTCCCCGTAGCACGCTGGGTAACTGCCTTCATTTGCTTACAAGTACTGCACGTGTCTGAACTAGCAGTGAAATTAACCCCAGGACTTCAGGTCTGTACAATCTTATCATATCTACCCTCTAAACTCAAGAGAGTCTGAACCTAAAGCATACCAGTATTAATTCTGAAACAAATCGTGCACTTAAAGCTCCAGTACCCTAATTGCACTTCAGCATTCAACCCCAAGCTGTATTTGCCGTGGCCTACCCACGAGAGACTGTGAAACATATATTCCGTATTGATTTGCTTTGTTCCTGCTATATTAAAGCAACTGTTATCCCCAAGACCGTGTCTGTGGACTGTCCATCAGCTGTGGATACTGTGTGGGGGTGGATAGCAGGGAACATCTGGGCCCTTACAGTTTCACTATCATCTTTCCATGTAAAGAGTCTGCCGATCATCTGATGAACGAGCAAAACGCTCATTCATTGGGTGAAATGATGTTTTGTGCAGCCTAAAGATCATTGTTCTCAGTGGTACATTGTCCTATGTGAAGAGGACTCGCATGTCACACAGTGTATGGCTCAAAACTCACTGGTGTCAGGACTACTTCTGACGCTGTTCACACAGAAGAGTCAGACACTCCACACAATGCTGCTTCTCAGTTGCACAGACAGGCTCTGCCATTAACCATCTGTGCTCTTGTTAGTAATCGAGCTTGCATGAGACTTGTCACGGTCGTCTCCGCCCTTTTTAAGATGACTGAGTCTGGTCTCCCATGCCGATGATAGCTTTATGCGATCCCAGTCCTTGTGCTTTGTTATCCATTTGCTGGTGAAATTATGTGAGCTGTTTGGTTTGTTGTGGAAATACTCTTGTTGTCTGATTATTTCCGCTCTTCCTTTAGTTTCCTACTGATCACATATTGTCTATACCTCTATGAGTGATTGCTGTGTTTGAGCTTTGTTTTTTCCCCTGTCTGTTTATTTGTGTGGGATTAATCACTCCTGTCCTGGCCCTCTCCTGGGTGGAGGGTGGGAGGTCACTATGCCAGGGTTATTCAGGAGCTAGGGTAAGGAATCGGGCCCAAACATCGTCAACTTCAGGTGTAACTTTGTGATCAGGGTCAGCGAGGGTTCCCCTAGCCTGAGGACCAGTTCAGGCTCCCCTGTTCTTAGTGGTCCCATCCCACCCCATGACATTGCACTATAAAGAACTGTGACAAACTAGGCACACTGAGCAATCTAGAAAAATGCTCAATGTGACATGTTCAGTTTGGTCTGCCTGTGTAAACAGGCATTGAAACATCCGTTCATCAGTAGTCATTTACTGATCGGCGGTCATATCGTGCTGCCGGTCAGTCCATATAAACAGACATTAAGCGTTCAGGGTGTGGACTCGTCAGAAGATGCATCTGTGGGATGTGCTGATAAGACATGTAATTCAAGTATGAGATAGCTGTTTTATTTAGACAAGAGAAGTGAACACAATTTTAAGTAGGTGATTATAATATGGCTGATTGGTGTTTACTGATGTTAATAAGCCTTAATAAGAAGATGAATTGACTTTATAGCAATATAATAGAAGTACATATAAGACTAAGTTCACATTAATGCACTCTTCTTGAAAGCGCACTACGTTGGGTTGTCTATTGGATCCCCTGAAAACAGTATTCTGATGGGAACTGTAACAAGGCCCTGATGGAGCCATATTCCTCAATGTGGGGGTACTGTCTGACCTCCATCCTGGCAGGCAGTGATCTTCTTTGTTTTTGTGCATATCTGAGAAAAATGAATGTGGCCAGGACAGAGGCCAGACGGTGTGCATAGTGACTGACTCCGTTGGCGTCATAATAAGTGAACGACTTTGTCGGGATTCTTGTTGGAATAGTTTTTTGTGGCTTTCATCAGAAACTCAAAAGGAGTACTAATTCTGAAGTACTGTATACATAAAAAACTGTATATATAAAACACTCTTATACTGGACATCAATAACCAAAACTTAGGAACTCAGCAGCGAACATCTGACCTGTGATCCTGTATACTGTATATGTTATATTAAAAATGAATGTATATAAACTATACTGCAGTGTTTTTCTAGCCTAGAAAGGAAGGTTTGTGGATGAACAGGAGAGCCTGTGGCTGCCCCATTACACAATCTCCTGAAAACACTGTGACATACCTCTAACTGCATGTCAGTGTTTTAGCAGGTGTTTGCCTTAGGGGCTTGATTCGAATGTATGAAAAAGTCTAAGCTCAAATATCAACCTGATGATTTGCACTTAGATTGTTATGAAAGTTGCCATTACATTTCCATGAATCGTTCATATTACACTAATATGCTTTCTGTACATAGTAGAAATGCATTGCTTTTACCTCTTAGGCTGGTTTCACACTACGTCTTTTTAACATCCGTTGAAAACGTTTTTTTAGCGGAAGTACGGATCCTGCTTTTACAGCAAATAACGTATGCAAACGCATATGTTATTTTGCAGGATCCTGCACTGGATGTTTAGGGGCGGGCATTGGAGTCATGTGATCGGGAGTGAGGGGAGCTAGACTGGGAGCCGGCTTCTGACAGCTGCAGACGCTGGTAACCAAGGTAAACATCGGCCTTGGATACCCGATATTTATCTTGGTTACGAGTGTCTGCAGCTGCTAGGAGCAGGGCTGCCTGCACGCGTAACCAACGTAAACATCGGGTAACTAAGAGAAGTGGTTACGCGATATTTACCTTGGTTACGAGTGTCCGCAGCTCTCAGGTGGGGGAGAGGGAGGGGAGGAAGGGGGAAAGACAGATAGAGAGAGAGAGGGTGAGGGAGGGAGGAGGAGAGAGAGACAGATCACGCGAGACTGGTTCTGGGCATGCTCAGTACTTTCTGGGCATGCTCAGTACAAAAGCAGGATCCTGTCTATCAGCACGCCAGCGTTCACCTGCGTTCGCGTGCGTTATAGTGCGGATCCGGTGACTTGCAGTATTTTGACGCAGCTCAAAAACGCTACAAGTAGCGTTTTTGAAACATGTTAAAAAACTGCAAGTCACCGGATCCGCACTATAACGCACGCAAACGCAGGTGAACGCAGGTGGACGCGAGTCCATTGCAAATGCATTGAAATGAAAACGCATTTGCACTGGATCCGTACTTCCGCTAAAATAACGTTTTCAACGGATGTTAAAAAGACGTAGTGTGAAACCAGCCTTATGTATACTATTTAATATACACAGGAGCTCTCAGTGTGACGCCCTCAGAATGTTATTAATCGGCAGATTAACCCCATATTTGCAGGTTAATAGAAATTTTTTACATGACAGGTTCCCTTTAATCACAACCCCTAGCCTAGGGTGTGTGAACACGTTACTTATCTGATCTAGACTCTGCATCAAAAACATGTCTCTTGGCAGGAAAAACGCTGCATAAAAAAAAACACGGGTTTTTGATGTGATTTTTTCCCATTCATTAGAATGGATGAAAACGCTGCAAGAACACTGAAAGACTAGACATGCTGCAGATTGGAAACTGCTTCAAAGCTGCAAGGATAAAAATAAAGAAAAAACAAAAAGCCAGCACCAAATGTGCACTTCAGCACTAAACATTCCAAACTGTACTTATAAAAATTTTGAGATTTTTGGCAAAAAATTGCAATTTCTTGAGCTGCCTCGCCACGTCACGGCAAATCTCATTTGAGGCAGTCCTACACTAAAATATTTTTATAAAATGTGCCCTACGGCCTCACATATGAATAGTAGAACTGCTCTCAGCAGCACTCACCTGGTCTATTTCAATCCCGTACCCATGACTGAGTCATGGCTGTGGGCGGGACAGGTCCAAGCAAATGCTGCATGAAGTAAATAGCCTGTGGACAAAGCCTGATGACTTAATGTGAACAGTCACCAACCGCCAAAATCTAGACAGATGGAATACATCCCAAATTGGGGTGCATAGCAAGGTGGAGGTCAACCACCGACCAATTCAATGAAGAAAAAACAAAAAGCCAGCACCAAATGTGCACTTCAGCACTAAACATTCCAAACTGTACTTATAAAAATTTTGAGATTTTTGGCAAAAAATTGCAATTTCTTGAGCTGCCTCGCCACGTCACGGCAAATCTCATTTGAGGCAGTCCTACACTAAAATATTTTTATAAAATGTGCCCTACGGCCTCACATATGAATAGTAGAACTGCTCTCAGCAGCACTCACCTGGTCTATTTCAATCCCGTACCCATGACTGAGTCATGGCTGTGGGCGGGACAGGTCCAAGCAAATGCTGCATGAAGTAAATAGCCTGTGGACAAAGCCTGATGACTTAATGTGAACAGTCACCAACCGCCAAAATCTAGACAGATGGAATACATCCCAAATTGGGGTGCATAGCAAGGTGGAGGTCAACCACCGACCAATTCAATGAAGAAAAAACAAAAAGCCAGCACCAAATGTGCACTTCAGCACTAAACATTCCAAACTGTACTTATAAAAATTTTGAGATTTTTGGCAAAAAAATTGCAATTTCTTGAGCTGCCTCGCCACGTCACGGCAAATCTCATTTGAGGCAGTCCTACACTAAAATATTTTTATAAAATGTGCCCTACGGCCTCACATATGAATAGTAGAACTGCTCTCAGCAGCACTCACCTGGTCTATTTCAATCCCATACCCATGACTGAGTCATGGCTGTGGGCGGGACAGGTCCAAGCAAATGCTGCATGAAGTAAATAGCCTGTGGACAAAGCCTGATGACTTAATGTGAACAGTCACCAACCGCCAAAATCTAGACAGATGGAATACATCCCAAATTGGGGTGCATAGCAAGGTGGAGGTCAACCACCGACCAATTCAATGAAGAAAAAACAAAAAGCCAGCACCAAATGTGCACTTCAGCACTAAACATTCCAAACTGTACTTATAAAAATTTTGAGATTTTTGGCAAAAAAATTGCAATTTCTTGAGCTGCCTCGCCACGTCACGGCAAATCTCATTTGAGGCAGTCCTACACTAAAATATTTTTATAAAATGTGCCCTACGGCCTCACATATGAATAGTAGAACTGCTCTCAGCAGCACTCACCTGGTCTATTTCAATCCCGTACCCATGACTGAGTCATGGCTGTGGGCGGGACAGGTCCAAGCAAATGCTGCATGAAGTAAATAGCCTGTGGACAAAGCCTGATGACTTAATGTGAACAGTCACCAACCGCCAAAATCTAGACAGATGGAATACATCCCAAATTGGGGTGCATAGCAAGGTGGAGGTCAACCACCGACCAATTCAATGAAGAAAAAACAAAAAGCCAGCACCAAATGTGCACTTCAGCACTAAACATTCCAAACTGTACTTATAAAAATTTTGAGATTTTTGGCAAAAAATTGCAATTTCTTGAGCTGCCTCGCCACGTCACGGCAAATCTCATTTGAGGCAGTCCTACACTAAAATATTTTTATAAAATGTGCCCTACGGCCTCACATATGAATAGTAGAACTGCTCTCAGCAGCACTCACCTGGTCTATTTCAATCCCGTACCCATGACTGAGTCATGGCTGTGGGCGGGACAGGTCCAAGCAAATGCTGCATGAAGTAAATAGCCTGTGGACAAAGCCTGATGACTTAATGTGAACAGTCACCAACCGCCAAAATCTAGACAGATGGAATACATCCCAAATTGGGGTGCATAGCAAGGTGGAGGTCAACCACCGACCAATTCAATGAAGAAAAAACAAAAAGCCAGCACCAAATGTGCACTTCAGCACTAAACATTCCAAACTGTACTTATAAAAATTTTGAGATTTTTGGCAAAAAATTGCAATTTCTTGAGCTGCCTCGCCACGTCACGGCAAATCTCATTTGAGGCAGTCCTACACTAAAATATTTTTATAAAATGTGCCCTACGGCCTCACATATGAATAGTAGAACTGCTCTCAGCAGCACTCACCTGGTCTATTTCAATCCCGTACCCATGACTGAGTCATGGCTGTGGGCGGGACAGGTCCAAGCAAATGCTGCATGAAGTAAATAGCCTGTGGACAAAGCCTGATGACTTAATGTGAACAGTCACCAACCGCCAAAATCTAGACAGATGGAATACATCCCAAATTGGGGTGCATAGCAAGGTGGAGGTCAACCACCGACCAATTCAATGAAGAAAAAACAAAAAGCCAGCACCAAATGTGCACTTCAGCACTAAACATTCCAAACTGTACTTATAAAAATTTTGAGATTTTTGGCAAAAAATTGCAATTTCTTGAGCTGCCTCGCCACGTCACGGCAAATCTCATTTGAGGCAGTCCTACACTAAAATATTTTTATAAAATGTGCCCTACGGCCTCACATATGAATAGTAGAACTGCTCTCAGCAGCACTCACCTGGTCTATTTCAATCCCGTACCCATGACTGAGTCATGGCTGTGGGCGGGACAGGTCCAAGCAAATGCTGCATGAAGTAAATAGCCTGTGGACAAAGCCTGATGACTTAATGTGAACAGTCACCAACCGCCAAAATCTAGACAGATGGAATACATCCCAAATTGGGGTGCATAGCAAGGTGGAGGTCAACCACCGACCAATTCAATGAAGAAAAAACAAAAAGCCAGCACCAAATGTGCACTTCAGCACTAAACATTCCAAACTGTACTTATAAAAATTTTGAGATTTTTGGCAAAAAATTGCAATTTCTTGAGCTGCCTCGCCACGTCACGGCAAATCTCATTTGAGGCAGTCCTACACTAAAATATTTTTATAAAATGTGCCCTACGGCCTCACATATGAATAGTAGAACTGCTCTCAGCAGCACTCACCTGGTCTATTTCAATCCCGTACCCATGACTGAGTCATGGCTGTGGGCGGGACAGGTCCAAGCAAATGCTGCATGAAGTAAATAGCCTGTGGACAAAGCCTGATGACTTAATGTGAACAGTCACCAACCGCCAAAATCTAGACAGATGGAATACATCCCAAATTGGGGTGCATAGCAAGGTGGAGGTCAACCACCGACCAATTCAATGAAGAAAAAACAAAAAGCCAGCACCAAATGTGCACTTCAGCACTAAACATTCCAAACTGTACTTATAAAAATGTTGAGATTTTTGGCAAAAAATTGCAATTTCTTGAGCTGCCTCGCCAGGATAAAAATAAGCAGCGTGCGCAGGAGATTTCAGAAATTTCATTCACTTTGCTGGGACAGTAAACTGTTGCATTTTTTTGCAGCACAACAAGTAGGATAAAAATGCAGCAAAAACGCAAATGAACATACCCTTCTTCTTCTGGGGTATTTTATAAGGGGGCATTCTGTTCAATTAGAGGTGAGTAAATTGATTGAAATTTAAATTTGCTAGCTTTGAATTTTCCAAATAAATTTTATTTGCTTTCATTTAAATTCATCGCAATACTACAAAGACTTATAATTAATATGAAAATATATGTATGACACTTCTAGGAGTATATTGACCACCTTTTGAGATCGTTAGTACATACAGTATGCCTGAATAACAACCAATCTGGCTATGGAAAAATGGATGGAAACCTGTGGTTTTCTCTTTTTTTAACTTACCCTTCGCCTTGCCAAATACATGCAACATCCGTAACCCTAAAATACAGTGGCGTAACTAGAGTCTGATGGGCCCCGATGCAAAGTTTGGACCTGAGCCCCCCCCACTTTGGCCCACCCCCCAACCGTACACCAACACTCGGGGTACAGGAAAATAATGCCAACATACAGGGTATGGAATACTGACGCTAATACTTGGCTCTTTCCCTGAGCACCCATGTTTCCCATGATCTGAAATCCCTCTTTCTATCAGCACCTAGATTTCCTTGTTCTGATATCCGTCTTTTCCTCAGCACGCACCTTCCCCATACTCTGTGTCACATCCCCACCAGATTCCGCCCCTGCGATTTCTGCTCCGATCGCCAGACGACGCCATGTTCCCACCATGGATAGTGCTGGTGATGGGAGAGGAGTCGGTGCCTGTGGCTCTGCGGAGCATAGGCTCCGCTCATCCACTAGGCTGGGTTTCCCTGGAACCTGCAGTACCACTAGCTGACTGTAGGTGGCGTGTCTTCCAGCTGATGTTGCCAACATTCCTGCAGCCAATGGGAAGACACCACACCCTTCTTATTTCCCTTCCTGTCACATGACCACTGCTAGAGATAGTTCTGTACTCCTGTTCATATGCTGTTTGTATTGTGATTCCTGTGCGCTGACCTTTGCTTGTTGTTAACTACCCTCCTGCCTGTCGTTTTTGTACCCTGCTGCCAGTTCCGGATTTGACCTCTGCTTTGTCTCCTCACTACACCCTTGCCTGCCGATTCTGTTCCTGTTTTGCATCTCCTGCTTTTTGAACCTGCCTGACGACAACGGACTACAGCCTGCCACAGGTAGTGATCTCTGTGGCTCTGTGTAATTCCACATCCCTGTACAGGGGTTAAAGGGTTGCAGAGCTCTTGGGGTCCTGCTTTGTGAGCAGCCTTACTCTAGACTCCCCATACAGCCAGTCTATGTCTGTGGCTACACTCAGGCATTACACTCTGCCATACATCTTTCCCTCAGCACGCATATTTCCCATGCTCTGATATACATCTTTTCCTCAGCACCCAGCTTTCCCATGATATCAGAGCATAGGAAAGCTGAGTGTTGAGGGAAAGAGCCTTATTTCCTCAGCACAAAACTTTCCCATCCAATGCTTTTATCTTTGTCCCCCCTCATATATAGCTCTCCAACTACTATAATGGCCCCCACATAGCCTTCCTTATAGGATAATGGGTCTCACATAACCCATCATATATTAGAATGCACCCCCATAGTCCTCTGTAGTATAATGCACCCCCATAGTCAGGGGCTGGCTGGCACATTTTAGCCTGGGGGGCAATCCTAAGGCAGTGGCCCTCAAGTTGTGTCGGCCCACCTTTGGTCTGTTTATCTCTGGCCACTGTATTAAAGCAGCAGTGGTAACAGACTTTTTTGAACAGACTGGTACATATATATGGGAACAGAACCGCACTTACAGCTTACATAGACACTGCAACAGAACCAAGATGACTACATAGATATGGGAACTGCAAGGAGCTTACTACAGAGATATGGGAGCAGAACCAAGCTTACTAAAGAGATATGGGAACAGAACCGACCTTACTACAAAGAGATGGGAGCAGAACCGAGCTTACTGCAGAGATATGGGAGCAGAACTGAGCTTACTGCAGAGATATGGAAGCAGAACCGAGCATACTACAGAGATAAGATTGCAGAGCCGAGCTTACTACAGAGATACAGGAACAAAATCTTACTTACTCAGTCTACTACATAGAAACAGCAACAGGACACCAAGCCTCCTACATAGCTGCGGGAACAGAACAAGCTTACTGCCTAGACATAGTACCAGAACTAAGCTTACTGCTTAAATATTGTGCAATAACTGAGCTTACTGTATTGATATAGGAGCAAAACCTCACTTGCTACATAGATACAGTACCATAAGCCAGCTAACTACATTTACAGCAATTACAAAGCTTATCCTATATTTTCAATGTTAAACTCGTACGGAACACAGCTGGCACATGGACTATTCACTTATGATATCTGTGTGCTGTATGTGTTTTTCATGGCCCCATAGACTTCTATTGGCTTTGTCATCTATGCTGCTGGGAAAAAAAACAGATGTCTCCATAGGGATCACACACGGTCTGTGTAAACACACGGACATGTGTGCAGCACCATAGCTTATAATGGGTACGCTTGGTAACCGTGAAAAAAACGGATACAACACATACCATATACACAGACATGTGAAGGAGGCCATAAGGCAGTGATATAGCTACGTCACAGTGCAGGGGTTAATTTCACTTCTTTCTATAAACATGGAAAGACAAATGAAATTCCCTAACACATATGTGAGAGAGCCCTTAGGGCCCGTGCCCAATCAGTGTCAGCAGTGTCTTGGACACAAAGTGTTTTAACTGAGTCCAAAATGCTGTGTTGTACAGTACAGGCACAGAGAATGGATTTATAGGAATCTCCGGCCCCCTGGGCTTCTTTTAGACGCCCTGCAAACTGTCCTGTGGCGCTGCTTTCCTATCCTCAGCATGTCAATTTATTCTAACAGCGATGCTGGTGCTCTGAGCTGGAGAATTCAGCAAATATCTGCTGACAGCCTCTCTGATCGTGTACACAGACAGCACAATCTCCCGCCCAGGAGCCTAGCATCTCCACCAGAGAAAGTACTCTGCGTCCATACCGTGAGGACGCCTGATGGTGGGCACTCCCAATTATAGATTTAGTGTTGTGCCCTAAAGATACGTTTTACACATACACAATACACTATCAGGTTACGTGCCCATGGTCCTCTCCTGCAGGGCCGTGAGTACTCTCTGCTGGGACCACAGCGGCTTGTGCCCACAGTCAGGGTTCGGGCCACTGTGGTCTCTCTCTTCTGTTCTCTCTGTGGAGACACTTGTAGCTACACAACAATAAATTGACATGCCAGGGCTCGGGAAGCTGAACCACAGGTCAGTTTTCGCTTTTGGGCTGTAGACGCACAGTGGGCATAGGATTTCTAGAAATCCCATCCAGTGTGCTTATACTGTACAATGCAGCAAAAACACTCTGAATCCAGAACATTGTAAACCCTGATGGTGAGCACGCAGCCGTACATACAGGCATCTTACCAACATACCCAACCCCAGCAACACGGACTATAAACATACAGTACAGAGTATGTACACACAGCGTACAGCCATATACACCTACAGACACTAGCGTACAGCCGTATATATACAAACACACTGCATACAGCCATATACATCTACACACACCTGCGTACAGCCATATACACATACACACACCTGCGAACAGCCGTATACACATACACACACCTGCGTACAGCTGTATACACATACAGACACCTGCGTACAGATGTATACACCTACAGACACCTGTGTACATATGTATACACCTACATACACCTGCGTACAGCCGCATACACCTACACACACCTGCGTACAGCCGTATACACCTACACACATCTGCGTACGGCCGTATACACCTACACACACCTGCGTACAGTCATATACACATACACACACCTGCATACAGCTGACTACACATACAGACACCTGTGTACAGCCGTATACACCTAGACACTTGCGTACAGCCGTATACACATACAGACACCTGCGTACAGCCGTATACACATACAGACACCTGCATACAGCTGTATACACATACACACACCTGCGTACAGCCGTATACACAGACACATACAAAGATAGTCACATAGAAGCATATACATATTTGAAAACATTCACGTACAAATAATCATACACATAGACAGACACAATCCTATACACTCAGACACATACTGGGGTGCTTTTTACTTTTGATGACTGGGGGACACTTCTCTCTTCTTCTCTTCTCTCCCGTGCAGCCACAGACTTGTTTGATGGTAAATCCCTGTAGGCTAAAGGACCTGTGATGACGTCACGCCCATGTGAACAGAAGGGGCGGGGCCTCAGCAACACAGCTGATAACAGAAAAAAACTTCAGGTGTCCTGGAGTTCTTTATAATAGAAGCGGGGGACTGAGGTAAGACCTCCGGATGGGGAGTGCAGGGGAAGGGCGCAGGGGGAGAGGGGGGGGAGGGCGAAGCCTGCATGATTATAGTGGACGGGAGGAACATGGCCACGCCCACTAACAAAGCCGGTCAAGCCCACTACCCAGGAAGCTTCTAGCCACTGGGATGTAACCGCAACCCTTGTCTGATGCTCCTCGGCTGGATGGAGGAAGCGCGCACTGCATGACGTCATTATAACACACATGGCCGCCCACTCTGCACTGCGTGCGGCTGGGTCTCCTGTACTATGCGGCCAGTCAGCACTGTCTGCCCCTAATGTCTCAGTGTGCCTTGCCACATCACAGTACAAGAGACACGGCCGCGCACAATTCACTGTGCGGCGACCATGTGTGTTATCATGACATTATGCAGCAGGCGGCCAGCCCTCTACAATAGCTGGGAGAGCAGCTTGGGGGGCAATTGCCCCCCTGCCACCGGCCCCAACCCGCCCCTGCCCATAGTTATCCAAATATTATAATTCCCCTCCCATATTCCTCCATGTATTATAATTCACCCCATAGCCTTCTATATATTATAATGCACCCCATAGTCCTCAATATATTATACTGCACTCTATAGTCCTCCATATTATATTATGCAGCCCCCATACCATTTAATCTGGGAGGCGGAACGCCAGGTGCTACTCCCAAGGCAGTGATTGGGACTGTGGCAGCGGAGCGGCATAGGGTGATAGCTGCACTAAGGGAACAGCAACAAACAGAGCACCACAAGGAGCACAGTCCAGAGCAGGCAGGACAGGTACCAGCAGAAAAGAAACATCAAGCACAGGTCATCAAACAGAGGACATCAGGCACAGGACATCAGGCACAGGACATCAGGCACAGGACATCAGGTGTAGACCATGGCTGGGTGGTGCAGGAACAACAGGCATGGACTGCGGCAAGGTGGTGCGGACACAACAGGCATGCACTGCAGCAGGGGAAACAGATGTGAACGGCTGCAGGGTGGTACAGGCACAACAGACGTGGACCGCTGCAGGATGGTGCAGGTTCAATAGGCGTACACTGCTGCAGTTTAGTGCAGGCACAATAGGCGTGGACCACTGAAGGATGGTGGCGGCCAAACAGGCGTAGACCACTGCAGGGTGGTGCAGGCATACCAGGCGTTGATCGCTGCAGGGTGGTGTAGGCACATCAGGCATGGACTGCTGCAGGGTGATGCAGATACATCAGGCAAGCACAGGGTGATGCCGGAACAGCAGGTACTCAGGACTTCAGGTTAAAGATACAAACACAACTTTATTCACAAAACACAGCAGAACTTCAGGTAACACAGCAGGATTTCAGATACAGAACACATAGACAGGCTGCAGTCTAAGGACATGCCGGTAACTGGATAGACTCGTCCCTGAATATGCAGGTACCTGAATATACTAGACTCATGGTTACACGGACAGAATACCAGACTCAGCTATAACAGGCACAACCAGCGTGGACTGCAGCAGGATGGTACAGGCACAACCATTGTGGATCACAGCAGGCTGGTGCAGGCACAAGCGGCATGGACCGCAGCAGGATGGTAAAGGCGCAACCAGCGTGAAACAATCCAGGATCATACAGGCACAACTGGCATGGACCACTGCAGGGTGGTGCAGGAACATCAGACGAGGACCGCAGCAGGGTGATGCCGGCACAGCAGGTACTCAGGACTTCAGGTTGAAGATACAAACATGACTTTATTCACAAGACACAGCAGGATTTCAGGTATAGAACACAGCATGACTTCAGATACAGAACACACGGACAAGGCTGGAGCCTAAGAACATGCCGGTAACTGAATACTCAGTTACCTGAATACGCCGGACCCACCATTAGCCGAACTAAGACAGGATACCAGACTCAGACAGGGGACCAGACTCAGCCACAACAGCGGGCTGCAGCAGCAGACTGTTGAAACCTAATGATGCTCTGGCCTCTCCTATCAGGGGGAGGGAGCTTAAATAACTGGTGCCTCCCAGTGATAGGTGGGGGACACTATAGCAAGGTGAACATGCTTCCTAATAAAAGGACAGGAAGCATGAGCACTAGTGATGGTCAGTCCAGCTCTTTTTGGTGGTCCGGTTCCCATGGCTCTGCTCACCAAAACGAGCAGGCTCATTCGGATCATTCTTGGCTCCTTATTAAATATGTGTTAACCCCCAGTTGAACACATATTTAAAATTATAGTAACGCCGCTGAATCCCCGCCCACGTGCGGCTAAACCCTGACTACTTACAATGGACCAATTAGACTGTTGAGAGGGCGGGATTTCATCTCCCCTGAACACTGAAGTTTTACGCCCAGTGAGAGCTGTTAAGAGATTTTAGTGGCTCTAACTGGGGATCCGGCTCCTGTCAGTCACAGCAGGGAGCTGGATCTTTGTGTCGGATCGTTCATGACCAACACATCACTAATGAGCACGAACCACCTAGGCTGGAGGCCAGGAAACCTCACACAGCATGTGCAAGACCTGGGGCCTAGGTGGGAGCAAAAGCCAACACTCACATGGGCATCCACGGGGGGGGGGGCGTTTTGGGGACTGCATTACACATGGACGGCAGGAAGAGGGGAGAGCAGGGACACTGCGCAAGGATGCAGAGGAGTGCCTTTTTGACATGTGGAGCTGCAGGGACAACATAGGCCAAGCGCAGGAGATGACACGGTCTAAGGTTTCTCTGGGCATGATGTGGGCTTTTCCATATGACACAGACTAGTACACTGCAGGTGGCTTATGGAATCTGCAATCAGCAGGCATTCCACAAGTTAGCATTCAAAAAGGGCACTGGACAGTTCCATGTGAAACAATGGCCCATATCTCATGACTTACCAATCAAAGGAACAATACGTCTGGCATAATTAAGAATAGCACATCCCCACATAACTGGTCAGATATTCCTTATTGATGCTGAGTCGAAACAGGTGACACACAACATTTTTTTTTATAAAAAGCTCGATATTATTTGAGCCACTAACATTGACACAACTAAAGTCCAATGTGCTCAAGTGCAAAATTTTAACCTGATCCCCCACCTGCATGTCGGGCAGATGTATGGGCCCTTGTAGTGTAGTGTCTTAGATCCAATAAAGAAATGCATGTTCACTCCTCATCCTAGTTCCTTTCTGTAATAATTCCCCCCATACTGGCCCCTTCCTATAATAATGTCCCTTTTCCTGGGACCTTCAAGTACCGTAATATTCTTTCCATCCTGGGCCCTATCCTATAACAATGTCCGAAAGTCTGGGTCCCTTCCTGGTATAATATCCTCAATTCTGGGCCCCGTCCTGGTATAATGTTCTCTATCTATAATGTAATAATGTCTCCCATCCTGGAGCTTTTATTTAATAATGTCCCCCTACCTGTAATAAGGTCCTTCAAGTCCCCTACTAAAAATGAAACAGAAAAAAAATAAAAATACTGTGTAAAACAATCTTCGTAAAAAAAACTAATACTTCCCTTTCCCCATAAACAGTCCTTAATTTTCATTGAAAAAATACAATAAAATGGTGCACAATAATATATGCACAATTATTTATCACAATGAACGCTATGAGCAAATAAAAACTAAAAAAATGACTTTTTTTTTTTACTCATTTTGCCTCTCAAGAAGCACAATGTGTAGTGTATGTACTGCAAAATGGAATGAATCACAACTATAATTTGGCATGCAAAAATCCATCCCCTACAAAGCTTTGTCAATGGAAAAGTAAAAAAGTATTTAGCCTTTAAAAGCAGCAAACCAAATTATTTAAAATAATAAAGTACTTTTGTGTGTAGGAAGAAAAACTGAAAAAAAACCCACCACAAACACAAATCCTCCAAACAATGGTATTTTTTTTTTCATCAAGAATGAGTTAATATGCATGGAGACCTATTTTTGACTTGCGTGAGTTTATAGTCACTTCTTACATGAAGGCTAACTGTTTAACTTCATATCTTTTCAAACTGCGCTTGCCAACAAGATTTATTGAATAGAACACAGTTTGCCAAAAGATTAAATTAGCTTATTTTGTCCTAACTAGGTTTCTGTGGTCAAAGTGGACAGATTTCTGAGACCACAGTGCCAGACAGATCCACAGACAAAGAACATATGCAAAGGACATTACTGTAGGTCTGACCATATTAAAGTAATAGGAAAACTGCCCATAAAAGAAAATCACAGAGACCTACAGCTATTATAGTGTTGAAATAATTTTTATTAAAGAATTTTCATACAATCAATGCAAAACAAACAGTAACTTTATACAGGATACTCAATACATAGCATTATATGTAGATATTAACGTATCAAGTGAGTAAACCATCATACCTAAGGGAAAGGGTAGGGAGAAAAGGAAGGGATGGGATGAAGGAAAGAACATTTTATTGGGCAGGAGAGGAAAAGAGGGAAGGGAGTGTGAAAGGGTAAGAAACAATGGAGAACTTTTATAATAATTCAAGTATATATACAGTACAGACCAAAAGTTTGGGCACACCTCCTCATTCAAAGAATTTTCTTTATTTTCATGACTAAAATTTGTAGATTTACAATGAAGGCATCAAAACTATGAATTAAAACATGGAATGAAATACTTAAAAAATTGTGAAACAACTGAAAATATGTCTTATATTCTAGGTTCTTCAAAGTAGCCACCTTTTGCTTTCATTATTACTTTGCACACTCTTGGCATTCTCTTGATGAGCTTCAAGAGGTAGCCACCAGAAATGGTTTTCCAACAGTCTTGAAGGAGTTTCCAGAGATACTTAGCACTTGTTGGCCCATTTGCCTTCATTCTGCGGTCCAGCTCACTCCAAACCATCTTGATTGGGTTCAGGTCTGGTGACTGTGGAGACCAGGTCATCTGGCGTAGCACCCCACCACTCTCCTTCTTAGTCAAATAGCCCTTACACAGCCTGGAGGTGTGTTTGGGGTCATTGTTCTGTTGAAAAATAAATTATGGTCCAACTAAACGCAAACCGGATGGAATAGCACGCCGCTGCAAGATGCTGTGGTAGGCATGCTGGTTCTGTATGCCTTCAATTTTGAATAAATCTCCAACAGTGTCAGTGTGGCGCCCCTGAGGCTTCCGTCGCCACAGGACATTGCACCCCATCCAGCGGTGTGATGTCCCATTCTGGGTGAGGAAAGGAGTGAACGCCGGTCCCCAGGCAAATCTACACAACACCCATTGTTAGGTACACACTGGGACCAGGGATAGTGGCAGCAGCCCTCCCATACTGCATGCTGGGAGGGGCCGTAAGACCCATCCCTGCTCCTATAGGGTACAGCTTAGCAACTGGGGAGGTGGGAGGAGCCACCAGAGAGCAGTCAGAGAAAGGAAGGTCAAGTTTAGGAAGATAGAGAGAGTGAGGGGAAGGAGGAGGAGGTCTGCAGGAGGCAGACGAGAAGGAGAAGAAGAACAGCTCTAGTCAGGCAGGAGCTAAGGAAAGAAAGAGACGCTTCCTGGTGAAGATCCTGGGACTCAGAGGGTCCAGGTGACACCAAGCAGGGAACGAAGGGATTCCAGGGCCACGGATAGCTGGTGAGCTGTGGTGGCCTGTTCCACAGGAACATCGGTGGAGGGATCAAGCTGCAACAGGGGGACGGTCCCTAGAAACAGAAGGAGTGAAAAATCATCTCCAACATTGAAAACCGAGGCCCAGGGAAAGCTGCAAACTCCCCGGGCCACAGCCCACAGCAGAACCTCTAGAAAGGGGGCAAGTAACCGACAGGCGAGCTCCCAGCCTGGAGGCTGTAGTGGAGGCCGAGCAGGTTCATCCTAAAAGAGCTAGGCTCAAGGAGACAGCTGAAGACAGAGACACTTTAGAGAGAAGGGTACCGGCTTTCATTCCAGAAATCACCCAGAAACGGTGGAGGTCCCTGACAGTGGGTTCCAGCAGTCCGAAGGCACCAGTGTGCACCTACCAGGAAGTGTGAGTAAAGATCTTGGAATTGCACCCTCCGGTGTGGTCTCTGTTATTTCATCTGCTTAGCATTCCATTACACCATAGACTCTCACGAGCACCAACAGTGTCCCCGGGGCACCGCTCCACCTGTGGGGAGCAGTACCATCATTGCTGCCATTCCATCACCCCGGAGGCCTCATACAGCAGCGGCGGATTTATAGCCGCATACCACAGGTGGCGTCACGAACACAAACTTTAATCACCCGCAATTCATCAGCCATATTTAATTGACACCCACCAGGGCCACGGAGTCGGGCCCCGCTACCACTGACGACCCCGGACTAGTCCGGCCCGGCACCGGGTGTCCCATAGCCCTGGGGTGGGCGAGTCATCAGCAGCAAAGCACCCCCACACCATCACACCTCCTCCTTCATGCTTCACGGTGTGAACCAGGCATGTAGAGTCCATCCGTTTACCTTTTCTACAAAAACACGGTGGTTGGATCCAAAGATCTCAAATTTGGACTCATCAGACCAAAGCACAGATTTCCACTGGTCTAATGTCCATTCCTTGTGTTCTTTAGCCCAAACAAGTCTCTTCTGCTTGTTGCCTGTCCTTAGCAGTGGTTTCCTAGCAGCTATTTTACCATGAAGGCCTGCTGCACAAAGTCTCGTCTTAATAGTTTTTCTAGAGATGAGAAGGTGTGTCCAAACTTTTGGTCTGTACTGTACATAAAGAAGATATAATGCAGAATAAAAAAGTCAAATTTCAGGTATAGAAATCTCAATTTTTAAGGATTGTGAAGTTTAAAAATCAGACATTAAGCACATGGACCAGACGCTATTAAGAATTTTGTTGGTAAGAAAGCCAAGGGCTCCATTTTTTATGATATGAAGCAAATGAATTATTATAAACTGCATAACTTTGTTCAAGATCGTTATGTAAGGTAACTTTGTCAATCACCTCGGTGATTGTGGGAATCAAAACTTGTCTCCAGTATGATGCAATTAGATTTTTAGCTACCACGCATATTTGAATTATAATTGGTCTCACAATTGGGTCGATGTGCTCCATATCGAAAGATAAAACAGTCATTTGTGGCGTAAGGTTAATAGACATGTGGGTTATCCGGTTTATCAGAGCGGATATTCCTGACCAAAAGCCCTTTAATTTTGGGCAGCTCCAGAAGGTATGAAGGAGATTTCCCTCGCTTCCACATTCTCTCCAACAAAGTGGCGATGGAGTTAATGCTGCTCTATTTAAAAGCACCGGGGTATAATACCATCTTGTGATGGTCTTGTAAAATGATTCATGCAGAGTCGCACAAGCAATAGAATTATATGTTGTTTTAAGGCAGCATTTATAAACTATGTTCTATGCAAGATCCAATGTGAAAACAGAACACAGTGCTCAATGGATGAACACAGCACCAATTTATCATAAAACCACTGTTGGTCCGTATGTGCATCTGTCTTCACTGAAGCAAAAATATATAATTGTAAAGCATTCATACGAGGGATGGGGTACCTTCATATATGTACATGATAAGACTTTTTCATATTATTTTTCACAGATCTAAACAGAGAAACCTGGTTTTCAATATGAGCAAATCAATCATTTTGTGTATAATATATACTGTATATTATTGTAAGATGGTGGCTGGCCTTATTGTAAATGGGCGCTATGTACCACAAAAGTGGTGGAAACCTGAAGGTTCTTTCTGGTACATCTAGTACCACATTTATGGGTCAGGAGAGATGGGTGGGTCTGGCCACCTACATAACCCACCCATGGGTGTGTTTGACATGAGTCTTAAGTAGGTAGTTTAGCACATGGCACGTCAGAGTGTGTGTAAGGCAGTCTGAGGAACAGCACTGCATGAGAGCAGCCTCTGAGAGGTAAAGAGGTTGCTAATCTTACACAGGTTGGAACCTCTGGAAGGAACCCAGCTGATGGAAGCGTGGGTTCAACCAGCTGGAGGTGAGTGAGGTGGAGGCTGTGGGAGCTCCACTCGAATACTGGAGGTATCCAAGCCTGAATGGGAGTACAGGAACTCATACAGACTAGAAATCCGGGTATCTGAGGAGCAGCCTCTGAGTGAGTAAAAAGGCTGATGGACTCAGCACAGAAACACAGAAACCTCTCTAAAGATAACGGACTGGTATCCGGGTTATCTATGTGTGTTACGTTTTTGTTTGGAGAAGCGATTTATGAGGTTTTTAATAATCCGTTAGGACTTTTAATGAACTGTGTTTTCCGGTGTTACCTCACACCGCAGCAAAAGCGAGTAAAAACCCCCATTATTCTCTGTGTGAATTGCGTGTGACACCACAATATCTACAGCAGTCACATAGGCCGACAAACAATGTGCAGGGAATATTGAGTTTGCCATTAATACATGTGTTAATGAAAACTTGATTCCCAATCTCCCCAGTAGCACATGTGGTGTTCGGCTCCAATAGGCTGCCACATTGTGGGACCCTACCCAAAGGGAAGATAAGCATTCTCTTTATTTTACTTGCTAAAATAACATGCGAACACATATACTTATTTTTTAATCTTATTTTAGATTCTGATTGTAAATTTAGAGATAAATATTGGAATCAGTAGACTGGAAATAATAAGTGAATCCTCTGAATAATAGAGGTAAACTATGATAATATTGTACGTCACCACCAGAGTCCGCTCCAGCGACTTCTACTCCGATCGCCAGGCGATGTCGTGTTCCTGCCGTGGATAGTGCTGGTGATGGGAGAAGAGTCGTTGCCAGCGGCGCTGGTGGGTGCAGGCTCCGCTCATCCACTGGGCTGGGTTTCCTTGGGATTTGCGGTACCACTGGCTGACAGTAGGTGGCGTGTGTCTTCCAGCTGAAGTTACCACCATTCAGCTACATCCAATGGGAAGACACCACACCCTTCTTATTTCCCCTCCGGTCTGCTGACCACTGCCAGAGATAGTTCTGTATTCCTGGTTCTTGTCCTGACCAGTTCTGTTTAGTGATTCTGGTGTTCTGACTTCTGTTTGTTTCCTGACTACCCTCCTGCCTGCTGTTTATGTACCTTACTGCCTGATCCGGATTTGACCTCTGCTTTGTTTTCTGATTACATCCTTGCTTGTGTGATTCTGTCCCTGTTTTGCATTTCCCGGTTCGACTCTGCCTGATTACTCTCTCATCGGACTGCAGCCTTCCACAGGTAGTGATCATCTTGGGCCCTGTGTAATTCCAAATCCCTGTTTGGGGTTTAAAGGGTTTCAGGGTTCTAGGGGTCCTGTTTGGTGAGTGGCTTCCCTCTGTTCATTAAAGCCCATCTAAGTTTGTGGATTCAGGCAGGAGTTACAAATATCTATTGTAAAAGGTGTGCACCTATTGCACACACAGGTGCTATCTTTCATTTCCATCCTGCCTGTGGTGATAACAATAAGATAAGATAAGATAATGACTGCTGAAAAGTTATCTGTGCAGAACAGGAAATGTTCTGTCTATTATGTGATTTGTGGGTCATTTACTGATCTCACATATACTTTAAATTATGCATCTATTTATTTCTCTATAAGCTCTCCATTATAGAACTAAATAGGAGAAACATAAATCAGGCAAACAGTTCAGATTGCTTTCAAAGATATAATGGGTTAAAGCAAAAAAGAAAGAAAAACACAGCACCTCTAAGCTTAATATCATGAAAGATGGGTTTGTAATTCCAGGCTATTATAAACCCTTTGTATACTCACCATATGAGATTGTATAGCGAGCCAGCACAACTCTGGTGGTCATTATATCATGATATAGCTTCAAGTGCTCCACTGACTGCCTGCAGCCATGTCCCCACGATCCCCAGACTTCAATCCAATTGAACACTTGTGGGTAGCGTTGAAGAAAAAGCTGTATACATACTTCAGTGAGTTGACCAGAATGTACCAACATTGGGAACATGTAGAAGAGACCTGGGATCAGATTTCGGTCAAGGCAAGCTTAAGTCTAACTGAGAACATGCCCAGGTTTCGGACACTGTTGAAAGTCAAAATCGGATTTACAAAATACTAACAAAATAAATAATAAACATTACAATTTAGTTTTTGGAGCTAAACAATATCAATGCAGTGACAAGAATCTGCATAACTAAACATATGCTGAATAGGTGCAAGTCAAATTTATGTATGAGATAGCCAAGATGATTGTCTTTAAAATTAAGGTAGTTTTTCGAATGTAATGCAAGTCTAAGGAGAAATTTAGCACAAAAAACTCGGCGTACACACACGAGAAATTGACATGCTGTGGATTGAAAAAACACACCACCAAAAATAAGCCCAATGGACATGAGATTTCTAAACATCCCATCCATTTGCTTGTTTTTGACACAATGAAAACATGCAGCATCAAAAAGTGGTAAAAACTCATTGTGGGCACGTACCCTTAAATTAGACAGTCTTTATATGTGCAATGTATGAAAATAGCTCATGTCGTTTGACAATTTTGGTGTATTTCAAGACTGTCTGATCTAAGTTTACACCACCAATAGTTGGCTCATTTTGTGCTAGCAATGTGCAACACAATTCAGACGCATTTTTTTGGTGCATGGTGTTGTATGTTAGACAATGTCCATTTTCTAAATAAAACAAGCCCATTTATAGCAAGAACACATATCTTGTCGGTTAAGGCACAAAACCTGTCTAAACCACATTATAGACATAGAGGAGATCATCAGAGATACTTTCAGAGACAAATTTCGCCAGGAATCTGTTTAATTTATCTGGATAAATCTCCCCCAATGTTTTTACAGAAGAGCGGCAATGGTCCTGGAAGTGAATATCAATTTTATTTTTCATTTTTTACCACCCTAGGCCAATAGGGAGGTGTTGTAAAGCAGAGGACAACACTTCTAAAAGTCTAGGAAAGTAAACAACTTTGACTTGATTTGCAGTTTGTTTTTTGAGAATATATTTTGTGTACTTTTTATTATTATATTGTAGTACTTTGTGTGATTTTTGGCTATAATTGTGTACACATTTTAAAAGTCTTCTCAAAACATACAGATTTATTTTCAATCTTATAGTTAAAAAAAAAAGATTTACTATGGGAACTTTCATGGAAAGTCATACATTCACAAGTTTGATAAGTAAATCTCAGCAGCTTAAAAGCATAATCAATCACAAATTATTTTCTGTCAAGAACAATTCACTGAAACTTATAACAAAAATGTAATTTTCCTGGCATTACACAGAACTGTTCAGCAGAATAACATCTGCTTTATTACTTCTTTTAGTTGCACTCTACTTTTTGTTTTCAATGTTTAAGAGAGAAAATTAAAAATGAAATGGACTCACTTTATCTGATGTGTGTGGATCATCTAATTCGGTGAGATATCCTCTACAAAAGTATTAAATTAATTACAGAATTAAGTAGGTAGTTTTTCTAAAAACAACATGGTCAATGTTTCTATAAAATCCAACTTATAGACTGCAGTGGTGCCCAGTGACCTAATCAGCAAGCCTGAAACAATAAAACTAGAAAACTAAAAATACCTCTGCTCCGAGAAACAGAGGAGTTTAATAAACTGCTAAAATTGCTTATTTTTACAAGCACGTTGCAATTATACCCATTTATAAACATGTGAATAACCCTTTAAATTGATTAGCATGCGCACTCAAGAGACCACTGAATTCCCCCTATGATTGATGCCCTAAAAAGGAAAATAACAGTAAACAATAGAAAATGACAAAGGGAACCTGCCATGTGGGGAAATGCCATTTACTTTTTTATTAGTATTAATAATTATTATATTATTAATATTATTATATTATTATTATTATTGTGTCATTTATTCCATGGCGCTTTACATGTGAAAGGGGTATACATAATAGGGACAAGTACAATAATCATAAACAATACAAGGCACAGACTGGTACAGGAGGATAGAGGTCCCTGCCTGCGAGGGCTCACAGTCTACAAGGGATAGGTGAGGATACAGTAGGTGAGGGTAGGGCTGGTCATGTGGCGCTGTATCAGACAGAGGGTTACGGCAGGTTGTAGGCTTGTCGGAAGAGGTGGGTCTTCAGGTTACTTGCGGAAATATGGTTATTCTGCAGGTAGTGTTAAAATAATGCTGGCCAGCCTGCCTTACTGGAAGCATAGCTTAAGAGAGAAAAATCACTTGTATACTCTCTGGAACTGATCACTTTCACACAAAGGAGCATGTATTGTGTGGTTACAGTCTCCGCTTACTATACTCTGAGCACAGATGTAACCATTCCGTAGCGGTATTACTTACCACTTCATCACATTGCTTACACGAAGTTAAAAGTCTGCAGTGAAGGAAGAGGAGCACATGACTATTTTTTCCTAGGTACAGTAGGGATACTATTGTTATATAACAGGGGTGGGGAACCTCTGGTGACCTTTTCTACAGCCGGGCACAGATTCCTGTGCACCCTAGTGCCTGGGAATAGCAGTTGCGTTTTACTCACTACCAACCCTTTAAACCCCTCTTGCCCTGCGAGGACGCACATGCAGTGCAAGAGGGGCTAGTACTTTGTGGATAGAGTTAGCATGCTACGTGCTCCCGTCCCACAAATGAAAACAGCAGCGGCAACGTCAGTCCCCCCAATGAGATTATATCTATATATATATATATATAGTGGTCCAAAAGTAGGTGGACAGCATGTGTAATAGGGTTATCAAACATCGTGTAAAGTGAAACTGACTCAGTTGCCCTTACCAACCATTCAGATTTCATTCTTTACAGACTCTTTGGAAAATGAAATGTGGAATCTGATTGATTGCTAAGGGCAACTGAGTCAGTTTCACTTTACACGATGTTTGATAACCCTATTACACATACTGTCCACCTACTTTCGGGCCACCCTGTGTATGTATGTATGTGTATATACAAATATTATATATATATATATATATATATATATATATATATATATATACACGCCAGCCGTCTTCAGTGATGTATATGCTCCAGCCTCCACAGGGATGTAGGTGTCCCAGCTTCCCCAGTGATGTATGTGTCCCAGCCTCCCCAGGGATGAGTATTCCCGGGCATCTCCTGTGCTTTATGTACCAAAGCATCTCATGTGCTATATGTGCTCCAGTGTCTCCTATGTTGTATGTGCCCCATCGTCTCCTTGTAGAAGCTAACCTGATCAGCTTCTATGAGGATGTAAGCTCTCAAATGGACCATGGAGAATCATTGGATGTCATTTAGCTTGACGTCTGTAAAGCATTTGACACTTTCCCACATAAAAGATTGGCAAGTAAAATGAGGACGCTTGGGCTAGGTAAAAATGTGTGTAGATGGATAAGTAGCTGGCTTAGTGATAGAAAACAAAGAGTGGTTATTAATGGTGCATACTCAGATTGGGCCAGGGTTACTAGTGGGGTGCCACAGGGGTCTGTATTGGGCCACCTACTATTTAATATATTTACTAATGATCTGGTGGATGGCTTACAGAAAAAAATATCAGTATTTGCAGATGATACAAAACTATGTAAGGTAGTGCATTACAATTCCCATAAAGGTTTTCAAAATTAGGTGTATTTACTCTAGAAAAGAGAAGACTTAGGGGAGAACTAATAAATATGTACAAGTATATCAGAGGGCAATATAGAGATTTCTCCCATGATCTGTTTGTACCATGGACTGCAACAAGAACAAGGGGGCATTCTCTTCATTTGGAGAAAAGAAAATTTCTGCACCAGCAAAGAAGAGGGTTCTTCATGGTAAGAGCAGTGAGACTCTGGAACACTCTTCTTGGGGAAGTGGGGATGGCCAACTCACTAAATGATTTTAAGAAAGGAATGGATGCTTTTCTTGTTAGTAACAGTATAGAAGGATATGAATAACATAATATTGCAGGTAGATAGTTGACCCAGCTTTAGGAGTTGCAAATTTTGTTTTCCCTATGGGAAAAATTGGCTTCTACTCTGTGGGTTTTTGCCTTTCCCTGGTTCAACACTGCAGAACTGCAGAATAGCTGCACAGCTGCAGAATAGGCTGAACTAGATGGACATAAGGTCTTCCTTCAGCCTTAGAAACTATGTTACTATATGCCCCAGTGTCTCTTGTGCTGTATGTGCCCCAGCGTCTCCTATGCTGTATGTGCCCCAGCTCCTTCTGTGAGGAGTATTCCTCAGCCTCTCCAGGTAAGTATATGCTCCAACATCTACTGTGCTGTATTTTACCCAGGATCTCCTGTGCAGTATGTGCCCCAGCATCTCCTCTAATATCTATGCCCCAGCTTCTGTAGTGATATATATGCCACAGAGGCTGTATACAGTGTGTCCACCCATATCTTGCCCACCGCTATTAACTTGATAATGGTGGCAGCATAGAAGGGGTGTCTAGGTATAGCAAAGTAGCCATGAGCTACGCAATGAAACCACCTATAGCGCCACCTGGTGGAAAACAACAGAGTTAGCATTTTTATCTCGAAAACGTAACGAGATAGAGAAAAAAAGTGAATTAAAAAATTATAGGGCATCATCAATTCAATAGGAATAGACACCTTGCATACAGAAATGCTATGATTAGAATGTGTAAAACTCACAAGGCTGCGGATGTGAAGCGATACCTCATGGAGACCTTCCTACAAGTCATTGAGTATGGTGGCTGCGTGGAGTGGCCTCCACGCTCACCTGACCTGACCCCATTGGACTTCTTTCTGTGAGTTCACATCAAACAGCAGGTGTATGTGACCCCCTCCACCAACATTGCAGGACCTACGACGACGTATCACAGATGCTTGTGAAAACGTGTCACCTACCATATTGCACAATGTGCAGCAAGATACAGTATGCTGTCCAGAGTCCAGATGTGCATTGCAGCTGACAGTGGCCACTTTGAGCATCAAAGTTAAAGGAGCGCCATATGCATGACCAGAATTCAGTGTTTTGGGGGGGAAGTCATGGGTTTCATATCATAGCATTTCTGTATGTAAGGTGTCGATTCGTATTGAATTGATGATGCCCTACAATTTTTTAATTCACTTTTTTTCCTCTATCTCGTTCTGTTTTTGAGATAAAAATGCTAACTCCGTTGTTTTCCACCAGGTGGTGCTATAGGTGGTTTCATTGCGTAGCGCATGGCTACTCTAGTATACCTAGACACCCCTTCTATACGTATAGCTGCCGCCGTTCTCAAGTTAATGGCGGTGGACAGGATATGGGTGGACACACTATATACTACAGCCCCAGGCTGTCCTGTGATGTACATACTTGTGTCCCCCATATCTCCTGTGAAGTAAATGCTCAAGCCCCAGCATTTCCTATGATGCATATGCTACAGCCCCAGCATCACCAATGATATAGATACTCCAGCCTCAGTGACTCATATTTGATATATATGCTCCTGCCGCAGCATCTCCTATGTGATGTATATACAGCAAATATATAAAAAAATCTGACCCGCACATCCAAAGTGTGAACAGGTGCTAGCTGAAAACACAATATAGCTACAAAATACATACAGCTGTACTCTAAAATGCTAACAATGAATAAGGGAACTCTGGTATTGCGTTAATGCTATAGGAATTTTTGAAGATAAAAAAAGATATTTAGCTTATGTATTGGCCAATGTATGTGAGCCTGGTAACTAGCGGCAAGCTATATCTCATTTTATCAGGAACCTAACTCAAATGCTTCTATCTGGGTTAAAAACCATACATGTCTGGGCAGTTAGGATCCTGCTATAAAGGGAATGGATACAGCCTGGTTAATATTCAAATATTCCTATAGTAGTAATACAATACCAGAGTTCCCTTATTCATTGTTAGCATTTTGTATGTATATACAGCAGTCACAGTGTCTCCTATGTGATTTATATACATCAGCCCCAGCATCTCCTATGTGACATATAAACAACAGTCTCAGTGTCTCTGATGTGATGTATACAGCAGTCTTAAGGCCCTATTACACGCAACGACATATCTAACGATATGTCATCGGGGTCACAGAATTCGTGACGCACATCCGGCGTCGTTAGCGACGTCGTTGCGTGTAACAGCTCCGAGCAAGTGTTAACAAATCAAAAATACTCACCTTATCGTTGATCGTTGACACGTCGTTCATTTTCAAAATCTCGTTGGTCATTGTGGACGTAGATTGTTCATCGTTCCTGAGGCAGCACACATTGCTACGTGTGACACCACGGGAGCGACGAACAGCTTACCTGCGTCCTCCGGCAACGAGGTGGGCGTAACTTTCCTGCGGCTGCTCTCTGTCCCTCCGCTTCTATTGGTCACCTGCCATGTGACATCGCTGTGATGCTGCACGAACCGACCCCTTGGAAAGGAGGCGGTTTGCCGGCCACAGCAACGTCGCTAGGCAGGTAAGTCCGTGTGACGGGTCCTAACGATGTTGTGCGCCACGGGCAGCAATTTTCCCCATCATGCACAACCGACGGGGGCCTGTGCTTTCACCAGTGACATCGCTAGCGATGTCGCTGCGTGTAAAGCCCCCTTTAATGTCTCCAATGTGATGTTTACAGCAGTTTCAGTGTCTCCTATATGATGTATATACTGAAGAACTCCCACTGCTTGAGTCCTATAACTGTAATGTGAGCAGTGATGAATGTCCCACTGTGAGGAGACCTGAAGTGTAATATGCATCTGTGTTGAGAACTTACTGCTGCAAATTCTTTACAAAACTTATCACAAACAGTTGATTGCAAATCTGGCAAAGCAGTTGTGAGTAGCAACATGATAAATATCACCTAACATCCCAGAGGCACCAAAGAGAAGAAGCTCCAGCCGTCACATTAATTGAGTTAATTACTATTTGTTTAAACAAATATAACAGTGTCATTTTAAATTTGAGAATTATGACCAGCCTCCGAATGATAGCAGAAATATCCAAATGGCCCTTGGCAGAAAAAAAAAAAAGGTTCCCCATCACTGTTATAGAGACACAGCGGGACATAATTATTTTATGAAAGTACTGGTTGAGCACTATTCCTATCTGGATTTATCTGTACTGCACACATTTAAAGGGCCTATGAAGTGCTTGTGAAGAACTGGAATCTACAATTTTATGGTCACCATGCAGTAATAATATGGGCCATAGTGCAGTGGTTTTAACTAATGATCAGTTTGGTATTATGGTATGGCAATATTTTTGTCTCCTATATTGCAGTATTGCTAGTAGTATTGGAGTTACTACATTTTGTCACGCTCCCCGGGTCCTCTGCTCCGCTCCCCGGGTCCTCTGCTCCGCTCCCCGGCTCACCTGCCACGCTCCTCGCTCTTCAGCCTCCAGTGCCCGCACTTCCCAGGCCTCCTGGTCCCCACTCCCGGCGCCCGTCGGCTTCCCAGTCCCTGGCCGGCTCTGCTGCGTCCTCCTCTCAGCTTCCTGCCCTGGCTTCTGGCACCCGGGCAGCGCGCATGCACATTAGGGCGCGCGCGCGGTCACTGACCCTTTCTTAAAGGGCCAGTGTCCACTGACAGGAAATGATGCACAGAGGTACAGGGTATAAAGGGGGTTAATGTCCAAGGGAGCGGGGCCTGTTCTTCGTGTTTTCCCAAGCTAGGAGTCAGGTCTCCTTGTGTTCTGTGAGATACTTACCTCTCTGTCTTCTAGAGCCGATCCTGCATCGCCATCCGGTCCTGCTGTATCTCGAACCCCGAACGCTGTCCATCTGCCATCCTGACAGTCCGTACCATCTCGGTTCCCTGCGGTGACCCGTCATCTCGCTCCAATGGTTCCGGACCCCGCCTGACATCATCACGGCTTCCGAACCTGAGCTCCGTCACCCGGACCACCATCAGTGACCTCGTGGTCCCAGGGACTTCTCCATTGTGTTCCAGTGCACGGACTGTCCTGCTACCTAAAGTGCTCCGGCTACCAGACTCCTTTCTCTCATCGGGCAGTTCGGCCCAGTGGATCCACCTCCCGGGTCTGCCCGTCCATCTGGCCCTAACAGTAAGAACAGGCCATGGATCCCGCCGAAGCACTAGCGGCCTTGCATGAGGAACTCCAACGCCAGCGTGAAGTCCAGACCCGCATGCTGAACTTTATGACTTCCGTGGACGCCCACTTGAACACGCTACAAGCCTCGGTCACATCTTCAACGCCCCGGGCCTCCACTAGTCAATCCACGGCTCCCGCTCCCGTGGCAGCCTCCTCGGATGCTTCCAGACTGCGTTTGGCCTCACCACCCCGGTACGCCGGAGATCCCAAGACCTGCAGGGGGTTTATAAACCAATGCTCCCTCCATTTCACGCAGCTGCCACATTTGTTTGCCTCCGACCAAGCCAAGGTCGCCTTCATCATGTCTCACCTAGAGGGCGAGGCACTGGCGTGGATGAACCCCTTGTGGGAGAAGGAGGACCCTATGACCAAGAACCTCCAGGAGTTCCTGCAGGCCTTTCGCAGCACCTTTGACGAACCCGGACGCGCCTCCGCGTCTGCTTCATCTCTTCTCCGGTTACGTCAGGGAACTCTGACGGTGGGTCAATACGCCATCCGTTTCCGCACCTTGGCTTCAGAACTCGGGTGGAATAACGAGGCCCTAACCGCCGCCTTCTGGGAAGGACTCTCGGGTCGAATTAAAGATGAGCTGGCTGGACGTGACGTACCGTCCACCCTGGACGCCCTGATTACCCTAGCGACTCGAGTGGACATACGCTTTCAGGAGCGGTCCAAAGAGGTGTCCCGTGAGAGACGTCCGGTAAGGCATTCCTCTCCTCCACAGAAGCCCGCCGTACTCCAGTCAACGGCCTCTGGTGTCTCCGTCCATGAGCCCATGCAGATCGACCGTGTGCGACAGTCTGAACAACGTCGAGCAGAGCGGCTCGCCAAGGGTCTCTGCTTCTACTGCGGAGAGGGCACACACCTGCTACGCGCCTGTCCAGAGAGGCCGGGAAACTTCAAAGCCTAGGGTTGGTAGGAGAGGCCACCCTAGGTGCTGGGACTCTCTCAGACCCAGTTACATGGACTGTGCAAGTGACAACGGGAGAGACGCGGTTTACGGCTGAGGCGTACCTCGATTCTGGGGCAGCAGGCAATTTCATCCAGCAGGCCACGGTGGACAAGTACCAGGTGCCTGTTACTCCACTCGCCAAACCTCTTGTGATTGCCTCTGTGGATGGGAAACCCCTCTCAGACACCATCTCCTGGATCACCAAGCCGCTTGAACTGCGTATCGGTGCTCTGCACACCGAGAACATCGCTCTCTACGTCCTCCCACATATGTCACATCAAATCCTGCTGGGCCTTCCTTGGTTGCGGACACACGAGCCTTCAGTCAGCTGGGGCACTGGTGATATCACTCGATGGGGGTCTTCTTGCCATGAGAACTGTCTGAAGACCATACAACCTATCCGGCGACCTCCGGTTCCCGAGTCCCTACCGGGACTGCCCTCAGCCTATTGGTCCTTCGTGGACGTCTTTGATAAGAAGGAGTCCGAAGTACTTCCGCCACATCGTCCTTACGATTGTGCCATTGACCTGCTCCCGGGAACTACACCACCTCGAGGACGGATATATCCACTGTCTCCAGCCGAAACAAGGGCCATGTCTACGTACATCACAGAGAGCTTGGCTAAGGGATTCATTCGGAGATCCTCCTCTCCTGCTGGAGCAGGCTTCTTCTTCGTAAAGAAGAAAGAGGGCGACCTACGCCCATGTATAGACTACCGGGGATTGAACTTAATCACCGTAAAAAACAAGTACCCCCTGCCGCTCATCCCCGAATTGTTTGATCGGCTCAGAGGAGCTCGTGTGTTCACCAAGTTGGATCTTCGGGGTGCCTACAACCTGGTCCGTATCCGCTCAGGGGATGAATGGAAGACCGCGTTCAACACTCGCGATGGGCACTATGAATACTGCGTGATGCCCTTCGGCCTGTGTAACGCACCAGCAGTCTTCCAAGAATTAGTGAACGATGTGTTCCGGGACCTTCTCTACGTCTGTGTGGTGGTATATCTGGATGACATCCTTGTCTTCTCTCCGGACCTCCAGACCCACCGAGAGAACGTGCAACTGGTTCTACAAAGATTGAGAGAGAATCGTCTGTACGCCAAGTACGAGAAGTGCGTCTTCGAACAGTCTTCTCTCCCCTTCCTGGGTTACCTCATCACCGATACCGGACTGCAGATGGATCCGAAGAAGGTCTCTTCCGTTCTCAACTGGCCTCCTCCTTCTGGACTGAAGGCAATCCAACGCTTTCTGGGATTCTCCAACTATTACCGCCAGTTTATTCCTCACTTCTCGGCCCTGACTGCTCCTCTTTCCGCCTTGACCAAGAAGGGGGCTAATCCAAAGGACTGGTCACCTGCGGCCGACGCCGCGTTTGGCTCTCTAAAGCGAGCCTTTGCCTCCTCTCCTGTACTCCACCGTCCAGAGTTAAACCGCCAGTTCACCTTGGAGGTGGATGCCTCCTCCTCGGGAGCCGGAGCAGTGCTCATGCAGAAGTCCTCCTCCGGGAAGATGGTGACATGCGGTTTCTTCTCCAAGAGCTTCTCAGCGCCTGAACGCAACTACACCATCGGTGACCGAGAGCTATTGGCAGTCAAACTGGCTCTAGAGGAATGGCGCTATCTTCTGGAAGGAGCAGTGTACCCAGTCATTATTTACACGGACCACAAAAACCTGGAATACCTGCGGACTGCTCAGCGACTGAACCCACGGCAAGCCAGGTGGTCCTTGTTCTTTGCCCGGTTCGACTTCCAGCTCCATTTCCAACTCGCGAACAAGAATGTACGCGCTGATGCCTTGTCTAGATCTTTCATGCCCATGGAGCAGGAGGAAGAGACATCCCAACCCATCATCTGCCCTAGCAAGATCATTCCGGTGGCTCCTGTCACCCTGGCCCAGATACCGCCTGGGAAGACTTATGTCTCTGAGACTGACAGGCAAAAAGTGTTACACTGGGGCCATGCCTCAAAAATAGCCGGTCATGCAGGTCAGAAGAGAACATGGAGTGCGATTGCACGTCATTACTGGTGGCCATCTCTTTGCACGGACGTCGTCTCTTTTGTCTCTGCCTGCTCCTCCTGTGCCAGGAACAAGACTCCCAAACAACTGCCATATGGCCGTCTTCTGCCTCTGCCCATACCCTCAGTTCCCTGGCAACACATAGCGATGGACTTTATTACGGACTTGCCATTGTCCTCCGGACACACAGTCATATGGGTCGTGGTGGATCGGTTCTCTAAAATGGCTCATTTCGTTCCTATGGCTGGACTACCCTCTGCCCAGGAACTCGCGGACGCCTATATACATCACATCTTCCGCTTGCATGGCTTTCCATCACACATAGTGTCCGACAGAGGAACTCAGTTCACCTCCCGCTTCTGGAGGGCTCTCTGTAAACATCTGGGAGTGACTCTGGACTTTTCTTCGGCCTACCATCCTCAGTCGAACGGCCAAGTGGAACGGGTCAATCAGATATTGACCTCTTTCTTACGTCACTACGTCAACGCCCATCATGACGATTGGTCCACGCTTCTTCCTTGGGCTGAATTCTCCCATAATCACCACGTCAGTGAGTCCTCCTCCAGTTCTCCCTTCCATGTCGTCTACGGACTTCAGCCGTCTGTCCCATTGCCTGTATCCTCTTCCTCGGACATCCCTGCTGCTGATGCAGTACTCCGTGACTTTACAACCATTTGGGACTCAGTTAAGGCTTCCCTTGCACGTGCATCCCTGCGGATGAAGAGACACGCGGACAAGAGACGTCTGGATCCTCCGTATTTCTCTCCGGGAGATCTCGTCTGGCTTGCTTCCAAATACATCCGACTGAAGATACCATCCTACAAGCTGGGACCTCGCTACATCGGACCGTTTAAAGTCCTCGGCAAGATCAATGAGGTCTCCTACAAACTACAGCTCCCGGCCACGATGAGGATACCCAACTCCTTCCACGTCTCTCTGCTCAAGCCGGTTGTCCTTGGTCCCTTCTCCGCTGCCGCCAGTCCGGCTCCTCCTCCTATTGCTGAGGACGACATCTATGCGGTAAGGGATATCGTGGCCATGAAGACCGTTCGAGGTCGACAGTTCTTCCTGGTGGACTGGGAAGGGTATGGTCCTGAGGATAGGTCCTGGGAGCCCAGGGAGAACGTGGGCACTCCTCTGATCCGTGCCTTCCTGTCCCGGTTGCGGGGAGGGGGGCGTGGGGGGGGGGGGTACTGTCACGCTCCCCGGGTCCTCTGCTCCGCTCCCCGGGTCCTCTGCTCCGCTCCCCGGGTCCTCTGCTCCGCTCCCCGGGTCCTCTGCTCCGCTCCCCGGCTCACCTGCCACGCTCCCCGCTCTTCAGCCTCCAGTGCCCGCGCTTCCCAGGCCTCCTGGTCCCCACTCCCGGCGCCCGTCGGCTTCCCAGTCCCTGGCCGGCTCTGCTGCGTCCTCCTCTCAGCTTCCTGCCCTGGCTTCTGGCACCCGGGCAGCGCGCATGCGCATTAGGGCGTGCGCGCGGTCACTGACCCTTTCTTAAAGGGCCAGTGTCCACTGACAGGAAATGATGCACAGAGGTACAGGGTATAAAGGGGGTTAATGTCCAAGGGAGCGGGGCCTGTTCTTCGTGTTTTCCCAAGCTAGGAGTCAGGTCTCCTTGTGTTCTGTGAGATACTTACCTCTCTGTCTTCTAGAGCCGATCCTGCATCGCCATCCGGTCCTGCTGTATCTCGAACCCCGAACGCTGTCCATCTGCCATCCTGACAGTCCGTACCATCTCGGTTCCCTGCGGTGACCCGTCATCTCGCTCCAACGGTTCCGGACCCCGCCTGACATCATCACGGCTTCCGAACCTGAGCTCCGTCACCCGGACCACCATCAGTGACCTCGTGGTCCCAGGGACTTCTCCATTGTGTTCCAGTGCACGGACTGTCCTGCTACCTAAAGTGCTCCAGCTACCGGACTCCTTTCTCTCATCGGGGAGTTCGGCCCAGTGGATCCACCTCCCGGGTCTGCCCGTCCATCTGGCCCTAACACATTTGTGTTTGATAATAATGATCAGTATGGTGGCATTATACGGCAATGATATAGTGGTAATATGTGGTCATATCATAGCGGTTTTACTTACAATTATATAGCTTACTTACTGCTAATATTGATCCTGCCCACTGTGTGCAGAATTATGAGGCAAGAGTATTTTGCTCACATGATACTTTTTATACGTGTTGTTCTATTCCAAGCTGTATAGGCTTCAGAGCCAACTACCAATTAAGTAAATCAGCTGATGTGCATCTCTGTAATGAGGAGGGGTGTGGTGTAATGACTAGAGATGAGCGAACCGGTCGTGGTTCGGCTCGAGTTTGGTTCGTCAAACGGAGGTCCCGTTCGAGTTCGGTTTGTCGAACGTTCGACGAACCGAACTCGAACTGCATAGGAAACAATGGCAGGCATTCACAAACACATAAAAACACCTAGAAAACACCCTCAAAGGTGTCCAAAAGGTGAAAAACAACTCACAACACAACACAAACACATGGGAAAGTGACAAGGACATATACTCATGCAAAAACAAAAGAGCTGGACAAGGAAAAAGAGGAGGACACACAGATATATGAGTATATGCAAGGAAACGTCGATGCCATTATTGTGCAACTTGAGCCCTGCTCATTTTAGGCTTCCAATCTGGATAAATTGCCTGAGCTTGCCACGCACGCTTTGGGGATCTTGTCGTGTCCTGCAGCCAGCGTTCTCTCGGAACCTGTCTTCAGTGCTGCTGGGGGTCTGCTGGCAGATAAGCACACGTGTCTGTCCACTGACAATGTGGACATGGCTCTCAGAGGACTTTTCTTCCCCTGGGTCATCCAGGGGAGGCGAAAGGCACGCGTATTTTTGAGAGTGCTTCATGCAAAGCATCTGTTTCATTTTGAACAGGGGGATCAAGTGATGCCAGTCAAGTGGGGTGTGTGTGGCCCAATTAGTGGAAACGAGGGAGACTGTTGTTGGAGTCCACCCGGGGCATGGGGTAGAGATCGAACTTGGATATTTCGTTCAATCTCCTAAAGTCATTGCAGAACCTTAAGGAGCCATCGGGTTTTGGTATTAGGACAATCGGACTAGCCCATTCACTTCGGGATTTTTCGATGACCCCCAGGCGTCACATTGTCTTTACTTCCTCCGATATGGCTTGTCATCGAGCCTCCGGTACCCGGTATGACTTCAGGCGTACCTTCAGGTGGGGCTCGGTGACAATATCATGTCGTATCAGACTGGTCCTACCGGGCAGCTCGGAGAAGACATCGGGGTTCTGCTGAACCAACCGTCTGGCCTCTCGCCTCTGAGTCTTGGTGAGGGCTTCTCCAATCCTTACTTCCGGTTCGTCCTCTCCGGAGGTCGCTGGAGCCGGATGTGAACGACCCGAAGAGGAGGGAGGTGGGGAAAAAACAGCCATCAGGCTTTCCTGTTCCTGCCAAGGTTTTAATAGGTTGACATGGTATATTTGTTCAGGTTTCCGCCTACCGGGCTGCAATACTTTATAGTTAACCACCCCGACTCTTTCCTTTATCTCGTAGGGGCCTTGCCACTGAGCCAGGAATTTACTCTCCGCCGTGGGGATTAATACCAACACCCGATCCCCGGGTTTAAAGGTCCGCACGGTGGCTTGTCTATTGTAGTGGCCGCTTTGCGCGGCCTGAGCCTCCTGTAAATGCTCCTTCACAATTGGCATGACCGCGCTTATGCGGTTCTGCATACCCAAAATGTGTTCAATCACACTTTTATGGGGGGTGGGCTCCTGCTCCCATGTTTCCTTTGCCAGGTCCAACAATCCCCGGGGATGTCGCCCGTATAACAATTCAAAAGGCGAAAACCCCGTGGATGCCTGTGGCACCTCTCGTATGGCAAACATCAAATAGGGAAGCATCATATCCCAGTCTTTCCCGTCTTTTGAAATCACCCTTTTGAGCATGGTTTTCAGGGTTTTATTGAAACGCTCGACTAAACCGTCCGTTTGAGGATGATACACAGACGTACGCAACTGCTTGATCTGGAGTAGCCGGCATAGCTCTTTGGTCACTTTAGACATGAACGGGGTCCCCTGATCCGTAAGGATCTCCTTGGGCAACTCCACCCGGCAGAACACAGCAAACAACTCCCGAGCTATAAGCTTTGCTGCAGTATGTCTGAGAGGTATCGCCTCGGGATACCAGGTGGCATAGTCAACGATCACTAGGATGTGTTGGTGCCCTCGAGCGGACTTTACGAGGGGCCCCACCAGATCCATCCCTATCCGTTCAAAAGGGACTTCTATAATGGGTAACGGCACCAACGGACTGCGAAAATGGGTCAGGGGTGCGGTAAGCTGACACTCCGGACAGGTTTCGCAGAACCATTTTACCTCCCCAAAGACCCCGGGCCAATAGAACCTTTGCAATATTCGCTCCTGCGTTTTCTTGACCCCTAGGTGGCCACTCATCAGGTGTTTATGAGCCAAGTCGAGGACCCGCCGGCGATGCGGCTGGGGCACCACCAACTGTTCTACCCCCACGCCCCGTATTTCATCTACCCGGTAGAGTAAATCTTGCTTAAGAGCGAAATGGGGGTACCTTACCTGGGCACCGGGCAGCTGTGCCACCCTGTCAACTACTGTCACCCGACTCCGGGCATGTATTAACGTAGGATCCTGGAGTTGGGCTGTCCCAAACGTATCCGGGGACGCCTCCAACTCCGGGATGGGCTCGACCATCTCAGCCTCTCCTGCCAATACCTCTAGGGGAGACCTATCGGGTTCACACTCTGTCCCTATCATGGTGACCCCTACGGCAGGCGTCCCGGATTCAGGATTGTAGGGCTCAGGTCCCGGACTGACCAATATCTGAGGGGACTTAGGGGGTCCCCTCCATAAAGTCCAAAAATAGGGCAGATCCCTTCCTAGGATCACGTCATAAGAAAGAGTGTTAAGAAGTCCCACCTCATGTTGCACCTGACCGCAAGGTGCTGTGATGGTGACAATCCCCGTGGGATAGTCTCGGCGGTCCCCATGTATGCAAACCACCCCCACGGTACGTCCTGTGGCCTTTACTTTAGCCCTCAAGGTGGATCGCACAAGGGTCACTAAGATTCCGGAATCCAACAATCCTGTAACCGGACACCCATTCACCTGTATTTGGCACAAGTGGGGCTCCGTCTCTGGGGAGACCAGGTCAGCGGTACACACCACCTGAGCATACATTGAACCCCGCCGGGTAACCCCACAATCCATGGGCTCCGTGGTGAGTGGACACTGGGCTTCCATATGTCCCACCCGCTGGCACCGCCAACATCTAATGGGGACGGAAACCCCCTTGACGGGTTGTCGTTTAGGGTACAGAACCTTCCGGACCTCAGGAATGGCGGCCTCAGACGGGACGGTAGGGGACTCCTGCACCGTTGTCAGCGGTGGGTCCTTGGCCCTAGGCTTGGAGGGGCCAGACCGACGGGCGGTACGCAAAGTCTCAGTGTCCCGTATCAAGTCCTGCGTAGCCACATGCCGCTCTACCAGGGACACTAATTGGTCCAGGGTACTCGGGTCACCCTGTCCTACCCACCGTTGAACGGTGACGGGTAAAGTGCGCACAAAACGATCCACTACTACTCTTTCCACCATTTGCGCCGGGCTCAGAGTGTCAGGCTGCAACCATTTTTTTACAAGATGCAACAAGTCATAGGCCTGGGAGCGTACGGGTTTGGCTTCCTCATAGAACCACTGATTTACCCGCTGAGCCCGCACATAGGTATTCACCCCCAACCGAGCCAGTATTTCGGCTTTCAGGGTCACATAGTCAATGGCGTCCTCGGTACAGAGGTCCAGGTACGCTTTTTGGGGTTCCCCCGTCAGATAGGGCGACAATACCTCAGCCCACTGGGGGGTCGGCAGCTTTTCCCGCTCGGCCACCCGCTCAAACACCGCCAGGAACGCTTCCACATCATCCCCCGGGGTCATCTTTTGCAACGCTTGTCTCACCGCTTTCCGGACGCTGCCGTCGTCACCCGGTCCCGGGGTTGTTGCTGCCGGTCCGGCACGGATCGACTTGGCCAGGAGAACCATCTGTTCTTGGTGCCTTTTTTCCTGCATTTGCAAGGATTGCTGCTGTTGTTCCAACGCCCGGAGCAGGTGTGCATTGGTCTGTTGCTGCTGTGCATTAGCCTGTTGTTGCTGTGCATTAGCCTCTTGTAGCTGTGCATTAGTCTGTTGCTGCTGCCTTAGTATGTCCTCCATGGCGTCGCCGGGTTTGGGCTGTAGTATCGAATCCAGGACATGTGCTACTGGGTCACCAGGAATGGATGCTACACCTCACCGGCTGTCATGCCCGCCAATTCTCCACCATATGTGAGGTAGCACGGTCGGCTGCGCAGCAGAATACACGGGATCCAGGCATTAAGGTTCACAGCACACGGTTTTAATGTCCAAACGAAAGTCCACAACAATATACATGTGCCTCTCCAACAGAGAGCTCAGGGAGTTCTGTTCACTCCCCCACACCCGGCACACCTGCCCTTGTTCCTGTTTCCATTTAACCCTTCCTTCAGCCTGTAAGGAAACAGCATTAACCCTAGAGTGGATTTACTTTCTATCATGGAGTGAGCACAACCGGGGCGAGACATACCGGCCGTCATAGATAACCCCGGTCACAGTCTCACAATACCTAGCTCCAACCCCTATCCAGTTTAAGAGATAATAACATCACACTTATGCATAAGTTATCCCTGGTCACTCTTTTTGATATTTATATGACCACTACTCAACATCCCAATCACATCCTCAACTGGTCACTTTTACAGAGGAAAAACAGGGATAGCTTTAAAACTAAGCGCATCCTGGAATACCCAAGGTTATTCCTAACAGAACCAACACCCAATATACAGTGTAACTCATCTGAACTGTTATTTTAGATATCATGCACCCTATAAAATGCCAAAAAGGTCATTCACCACAGAACAGAGACCTAATATCGGCCCAAAGCCATCATCTGGACTGTAAGAAAAAAGATTTTTTCAGTAAAGCAACAAACACATATATGCCAAAGATAATGCAAGATAAAAAAGTCCAGTAACCATAATTTGATCCTTAATAGGATTCTTGATAGATGAAATATTTATCACATATCCACTTGAGATCATATAAAATAATATCCTTCTTCATAGAGACAATTGATTTCAGACATGTGAAATGTCACAGGTTCCTTATGGTAATGGTTAGACACTCTGTGCTTGATAGCTTCACAATCTTGGGATACAATTTATCACACTTTACACCTTGACGCGTTTCCCCCCTTGTATAATAAAGCCAAAGGGTTCATCAGGAGGTTTTATTGATCCATGAGTTTAATATCAATATTCGATATGGATCTAAGAAAAGAAGAGAGAAATATATATAGTCTCTCAGTATAGGTAAAAAACACTTCCCACCCATGAGAAGACTACATCATAAAGATCTTACTTAAAATGTGGCTATAGATAATCTCATTTGGTACTCAAACGCCCCATTCCATATATATATTCCCCACATCAATGCAAATATACTCCCTATAGATAAAAGGGAGAGCACTAATATGTATGCAAATATAGATAAGCCAACCCTGAAACAGTCATATGGACCAAGTCAGTCTACCAATTTTAACATTACAATAGATATATTTAATGTCACTTACCCCAAAAACACCTCAGATAAAGTATGGTATGCCAAACCGGACCACTACAGCAATCATTAAGGGGTCCAAGTAAGATGTGACAGTATAGACCGGCAAAACGCCATGATAACCTCCGTCACAAAAATCCCCAAATGAGGACACCAGCACGCCAACCAGCCATCATGCGGCAGCCTTTTAAATGAGAGCGGGAGCCATTACGTTTCCGGTCCCAACCGCCTCCCATCATCCATCGTGACCGCGCACATGCGCAGTCACGTCTTTCACCCTGCTTAATACACACACCTGATGTCACCTCCCGTATATATCATCAGAGCCAACACGCTTGCGCAAACCTGCGCCAACCACGCAACTGCCCATATTCATAAAGCGGCATCGCGGAGTTCCCATAGCGCAGTGCCGCGCATGCGCCCCAAGTTTATACTTCATTCCAGCCACCGCGCTTGCGCACACCTGCGCCACCCACACGGCCGCCCGTATTCTCAAAGCGGCACCAAGAAGATTCCTTAGCGCAGCGCCGCGCATGCGCCCACGGCATAAAACATCCACAGGCTGATCTCAGCATAAAAATCTTTTACATCAGAAGGGCCACACAAAACAGGGTAATACTTACTACCTGACCTCATTTCTTTATAGATATTTTTAAAAAATTCAGGAGACCTAACTGCATACAATGGCTTAGTAACAATGAGCTTGAGTGTGCAAAGGGCAGGAGGGTACAGTGGCAGGCTTGTGGGTCTCTGGGTAGAGGAAAGGAAGCCTGCCTTTCTATCCCTCCTAATGGGGAAATGTAGCGAGGAAATCCCTGACCTTAGCTACACAGACGCTGTCATCTTGTGTAGCTGTTAAACTCTGTTTTCACGGACCTGTCACCTATGGCTCTGACCCTGCCGGTATGAGCCCTTAAAAGGACTGATAGAAAGTGCTATCCCTATGCTGTACAGCGCTGTGTATGGAGCGTACACAGCAGTATCGGCGATAGGAGCTGCACCCGTGATGACTGACACCAAGGACGCAGAAGGCAGATAATGGCGTGCTGGAGGAAAATGTCCGGTTTTATAATGCAGGGACATGTGACATGGACATCCTATCACACATGCCGTTGCTTCTCTGGCTAAAAGTCCACTTAGCTGTGTGTGTGTCTGGGATTGGCTGACATGCTGGCCCTCCCCACTACACGCGCGCGCTTAGGGAAGGAAGACAAGGAAAAAAAAAAAAAAATGCCGATCGCCATTATCCATACAGCAGTGATCGGAATGCGCTGTTCCCGCACACTATATGCTGAAATTTCATAATAGTGTGAGTCACAGAGTGACTCACACTATTACAGCGGAAAGCCAGCTAGGAATTAGCTGGTCTTTTTGCTGCTAGAACCGTTCTCGAACGTATCTAGAACTATCGAGCTTTAGCAAAAAGCTCGAGTTCTAGTTCTATCTAGAACAGCCCCCAAAATCACTCGAGCCGCGAACTGGAGAACCTCGAACCACGAACCGCGCTCAACTCTAGTAATGACATCAACACCCTATATAAGGTGTGCTTAATTATTAAGCAAGTTCCTTTCCTTTGGCAAAATGAGTCAGAAGAGAGATTTGACGGGCTCTGAAAAGTCCAAAATTGTGAGATGTCTTGCAGAGGGATGCAGCAGTCTTGAAGTTGCCAAACTTTTGAAGCGTGATCACCAAACAATCAAGCGTTTCATGGCAAATAGCCAACAGGGACGCAAGAAGGGGTTATCGATTATCTCTTTATCAGTGTTGGGCTTTCCAGAATCCTTATTTTTCGAGAGTAACAGGAAATGTCTCTGTAGAGTAAGTTTACGTATAAAATTATTTATGTCCATAAAGAGCCGGAATGTGTTAGTGTTGCTGGTGGGGCAGAAAGATAAACCCCTTTTTATGTCTAGGATTATTAAGTCCACTTAATAGTTTGAGGTGAAAGCAGGAGTTTGTCAGCTCACCCACTATTAGGAATCTTATGGTCCAGCTAGGGAAGAACAGGACATAACAGTGGTCCAGCGTAAATTCTTCATCAAAAAGAAATTCATCTTTATTCCATGCAGCAATCATATGAAAGAGAAGTCACAACATCACATTAAAATCACACAGATGCGTTTCAGTCATGAAACCTTTCTCAATGCATATACAAAAACAAATTCACAAGATCTCCTAATAAATCACATGTGGTGTGACACCTGATTTGGGAGAGCGAATCCTATGTGAGCACACAGTTGATTATCGTCTTCACCCAGGGCGATTTTTCTGTTTTTCATTTTAGTTTTTTCCTCCCCTTCTTCAGAGAGCCACATTTTTATTTTTCAGTCAATATTGCCATATGGGGGCTTGTACTTTTGAAGGACACCATTCACTTTACTATCTAGTGTACTGGAAAATGTAGAGAAATTGTGAAAAAAGTGAAAGTCCACAATGGTTTTTACTATTTATTCACCATGTTCACTAAATGGTAAAATTGTCAGTGTGATGCTTCAGGTCAGTATGAGTTCGTAGATACCATACATGTATACTTTTACTTTTATCTAAGAAAAAAACCAAAATCAGAAGTTTGTCCCAAAAAGCATTGCACTTTTGTTGCCATTTTCCCGTACCCATAGCATTCTCATTTTCTGGTATCTGGGGCTCAGTGTTGGCTTAATTTTTGCTTCTTGAGCTGAGATTTTGAATTATATCATTTTTGTGTAGATGGCCCCTTTTGATCGCCTGTTATTACATTTTTAAAGAAATGTTTCTGGTGACTGAAAAATTGTAATTTTGGCATTTGGAATTTTTTTTCTCGCTATGCTATGTACCGATCAGATTCAATTAATATATTTTGATAGATCGGGCATTTCTGAAAGTGGCCATAACAAATAGGTGTATTTTTAATTTTTTTATTGTATTTTCAAAGGGTGGTGATTTTAACTTTTAGTTATTTTTATTATTTCATATTTTTTAAACCACTTTTAACATTTTTTATTTATTTTACTAGTCCCCCCTACGGGACTTTATGACTGTATACTCCAATCACTTGTGCTGATCAGAACGATACTGCAGTATCGCTCTAATCAGGAGAAATGCTCATCTCCTGTGAGTGACACTGTCATGGTAGCATATTGATGCCCTGTAATTGCATCATGAGGCCACCGATGGTGGCAAGTAACAGCGTGATCCCCGTCGTGACGCTTAAAATTACACCGTCTGTGTCTGACAGTGCAACCTAAAGGATTAACAGGCACATGTGGATCTCCAATCCACCAGCACCTGTTACCTGCACATGTCTGCTGATCAGATAGCCACCAGAGCCCAAGGTAACCGTGGGGACATGACCAATGGTCGTGAAGGTGTTAATACTATAATGTAACCATTTTTTTTTTTTTAAATCAATTCAGTATTTCAATTACTCATAGTGATATATCAAATCCTAGCGTATATTAATTCCCAGATGCACCCTTGTTTTTAACAGGTAAACTGGCATACTCAAAAATACAAACAGGGAAAAACTGGATTGGAATTGTGCCACATTTGGGGAATCTATAAAGAGTTGCAACTGATTAAGCAAGCAAAAAATCTGGATTAAACTCCGCCCAAAACAAACAAAAAAAAAATCAAGCAAGCACAAATAAAACAGAGTTTAAAAAAAGGCAAATAAAACAATAGATTGGGCAAAAAAAAAAAAAAAGTGCAAAACACAAAACTGGATAAAAAAAAAAAAAAAAAAACAGGTGTAAACATAATTGTGAATCAATCTTTCAACATAGCTCATCACCAGAATTAAAATGTGGTGTACTAAGAGATGTCCTAACATTACACATCAGCCATTCATCCACACAAAATTAGTTCATCTTAATAAATTGAAATAGCTTGTCACAATTCATTAATATCGTGTGAGTATGTTATTTCTGAAAAAATGTCTTACTCATTATATTTTGATTTGTTATGCAGTGTGCTTACCTGGTATTCTAGTGCACAATGGACGGAATATAATCTCATCAGCAAAAGCAACCATCAATTTATATGTAGCAGAAAAAGTCTAACTAAGCTTCCTGATGGCATTTAGAAAATACTGCTTACTTTCAGAAACTCTGAGACTAGGCATACATTTCATCAGGTTTGACACAAGACCTAAAAGTACCCAAATAGCAGAGGGGTAATCATAAACAAAAGAAACTTAAAACTTTTAATAGTGTGCTCATTAATAAGCGATGACTCACTGACTAAAAACCTGAACTAAAAACTGACCAAAGAACTACTAGGCCGCAAAGCTCAAATTGGGCCAAAGTAGCACATGAGGCACATCAGACCAAACCAGCCCATGCAAAACACACTCAAGAAAAAATGGTTAGAAAGAACCCCAAAATACCCAGAGAAGGAACCGCCTTAAACTGTGGTATATGGGTTTAATGTAATGGGACTTTATACATATGATGCCAGATTTTTTAAACAACCAGGATCCCACCCTTTACCAACCTAGATGGGTCTCGTTCTAAAAAATGAATGGTCTTACCATGAAAAGATGGGCATACCTATACTATGCAAACCAAAGCTTCATATTAGTAACCATCAAGTGGAAGTTATAGATACCAATTGTAGCCTTAGATCCAGATTGCTAAATAACTGCAGAAGAAACCGCATTCTCCCAACGCGTTGTATAAGCTGTAGAATTACAGGCAGGAGTTTGATTTGGCAATTGCTAAACTTAAATTTTCTTCTTCGCTAACCATTCTTTTTTAGGTATAGCGACTTGTATGCTTTGGATCTGGCTCCGTGACCCTTGTTCACTTCAGACTCATCTCATAGACAGATGTCATTTTCCTATAGATTATTCTGATAATATTTAGAATTTATTGTTCTATCTATCTATCTATGCTGACAAGCAGTCCTTGCTCATTTGAAGCAAACCAGGCCCAATGGCATTACCACCACCATGTCTCACAGATGGCATGAGGTTTCTATGCTGCAACGGAAAAAGCACTTATTTAACCTCTTAAAGACCCCAGATATGCCCTTTAACGGCGGTCTTTGAGGAGCCTTACGCCGCTTTATACCTGTGCTAAGGAATAAGTAAATAGAATCGCACGTGGAAGGAAATCCCATAAAAGCTGACACCTTCAGGAATTGGGTTTTGGCACCGATAGCGGCTGATTAACGCCTTAAATACAGCTGCCAATCAGTACAGCAGTATCTCAGTGGTTAAACGGGAGTTAAAAGCCCCCCCAAGGCAGAATTAGCCCGCTGCAATTGTAATTAGGGTCATCATTGCCATGGTACCGTGGGGTTATCTGATGACTCCACAGTACAGTGCCCTGTAAAATCCAGCTAGAAGTTAGATCTTACAGGGAGTCAGTAAGTCGCTGACACAGATTTCATGTGCTGCTGCACACGAGTACGACATTACATGAGGTCAGTGATAAAAGTAAACAAAAATCATGTCCCACTGTGGAAATAAGTGAAAAAACAATAAAAGGAAAGCAAAAATAAAATAGTTAAAAAGAAGCGCACAAATCACAAAAACTCATTTCATCACTTAAAAAAGCAGCTTTTCTGTTCAAACAAAAATAAACAAAGAAGCATACACATAAATGGTACTGCCATGTCTGGAATGACCCCAATCAACGTTACTTATTCCATATCGCGAAAACTGTAAAAAAAAAAAACACAAAAAAACCACCAAAAATTGCATTATTTAAAGTGACACAAAAACGTAAATAAAAAAAAAAAAAACTATTAAAGTCATATGTTAAAAACAAAATGTACAAATGAATAAGTCAAACCACCCCACATAAACCAGCCCTAATATGGCTTAATCAAAGAAAAAAAAAGTTACAGCTTTCTTATGGTGATGGAAAATAAATTAATTTTTGTAAAAATTAGATTTTAGGGTGTAAAAGTAGCAAAGCATAAAAAAAACTACATAAGTCTAGTATTGCTGTAACTGTACTGTAACTGTACTGACCAGGAAAATAAAATCTGTCGCATCACTTTTTTGCAAAAGTAAAAAATATACAGTATATATATATATATATATATATATATATATATATATTGTGACAACACGCTCCGGGATCGCCTTTGCTGGGTTCAAAGGGCACGTATTCACCTCAGGCAGACAGCCGAATTCAAGGTGTAACTGACGCTTGGTCAGGTTTATTGCAGTGAAGCATAAACAAAAAGAAAAAAAACACCAACAAAATAAATCCTTGCCTGTCCGGCACTAACTATACACGGTGTTATCCTAACTACCAACTGGAGGGCTTCTCCCTTCCAGCTAAACCATACAAACATCAGGCACTGCTCCTCACAAGTGTCTCCTACACAGACAGGCTTAGGGTATGTGCGCACGTTGCTTTTTACCTGCTTTTTACCTGCTTTTTTGCTGCTTTTTCTTCTGCGCTGTTTAATGCCAAAATGGATGTGTTCTTCTATTCAAGCAAAGTCTATGGGAATTTGGGTTTCTTGTTCACACAATGTTGTTCAAAATGCTGCCTTTTTGAGGCAGAACTTTGGTCAAAAACTCAGCTTTTCAAAGAAGCAACATGCCAATTGTTTTTGCCATTTGGGTTTTGCACTGCAAAGCTGAGTTTTTGACCAAAGTTCTGCCACAAAAAGGCAGCATTTTGAACAACATAGTGTGAACAAGAAACCCAAATTCCCATAGACTTTGCTTGAATAGAAGAACACATCCATTTTGGCATTAAACAGCGCAGAAGAAAAAGCAGCAAAAAAGCAGGTAAAAAGCAACGTGCGCACATACCCTAACTGTGTTCCCAGATGGAGACCCTCCCCCAACTTCCCAGATTCCTTTTACCTCCGTCCTTCACCTCCCATTAATCCATTAGTAGCCAGGTGATCCTGGCCAGGCTAAATCACATAGGACCGATACCGGGGTGAGATATACCTGCCCTCATCCACTAATCCCACATGAGTCTCACAATATATATATATATATATATATATATATACACATATACAGTGCCTACAAGTAGTATTCAACCCCCTGCAGATTTAGCAGGTTTACACATTTGGAATTAACTTGGCATTGTGACATTTGGACTGTAGATCAGCCTGGAAGTGTGAAATGCACTGCAGCAAAAAATAATGTTATTTCTTTTTGTTTTTTTTTTTAAAATTGTGAAAAGTTTATTCAAAGGGTCATTTATTATTCAACCCCTCAAACCACCAGAATTCTGTTTGGTTCCCCTAAAGTATTAAGAAGTATTTCAGGCACATAGAACAATGAGCTTCACATGTTTGGATTAATTATCTCTTTTTCCAGCCTTTTCTGACTAATTAAGACCCTCCCCAAACTTGGGAACAGCACTCATACTTGGTCAACATGGGAAAGACAAAAGGAGCATTCCAAGGCCATCAGAGACAAGATCGTGGAGGGTCACAAGGCTGGCAAGGGGTACAAAACCCTTTCCAAGGAGTTGGGCCTACCTGTCTCCACTGTTGGGAGCATCATCCGGAAGTAGAAGGCTTATGGAACTACTGTTAGCCTTCCACGGCCTGGACAGCCTTTGAAAGTTTCCACCCATTCCGAGGCCAGGCTTGTCCAAAGAGTCAAGGCTAACCCAAGGACAACAAGGAAGGAGCTCCGGGAAGATCTCATGGCAGTGGGGACATTGGTTTCAGTCAATACTATAAGTAACGTACTCCACCGCAATGGTCTCCGTTCCAGACGAGCCCGTAAGGTACCTTTACTTTCAAAGCGTCATGTCAAGGCTCGTCTACAGTTTGCTCATGATCACTTGGAGGACTCTGAGACAGACTGGTTCAAGGTTCTCTGGTCTGATGAGACCAAGATCGAGATCTTTGGTGCCAACCACACACGTGACGTTTAAAGACTGGATGGCACTGCATACGACCCCAAGAATACCATCCCTACAGTCAAGCATGGTGGTGGCAGCATCATGCTGTGGGGCTGTTTCTCAGCCAAGGGGCCTGGCCATCTGGTCCGCATCCATGGGAAGATGGCTAGCAGGGCCTACCTGGAGATTTTGGCCAAGAACCTCCGCTCCTCCATCAAGGATCTTAAGATGGGTCGTCATTTCATCTTCCAACAAGACAATGACCCAAAGCACACAGCCAAGAAAACCAAGGCCTGGTTCAAGAGGGAAAAAATCAAGGTGTTGCAGTGGCCTAGTCAGTCTCCTGACCTTAACCCAATTGAAAACTTGTGGAAGGAGCTCAAGATTAAAGTCCACATGAGACACCCAAAGAACCTAGATAACTTGGAGAAGATCTGCATGGAGGAGTGGGCCAAGATAACTCCAGAGACCTGTGCCGGCCTGATCAGGTCTTATAAAAGACGATTATTAGCTGTAATTGCAAACAAGGGTTATTCCACAAAATATTAAACCTAGGGGTTGAATAATAATTGATCCACAGTTTTATGTTGAAAATGTATTAAAATTTAACTGAGCAACATAACTTGTTGGTTTGTAAAATTTATGCATCTGTTAATAAATCCTGCTCTTGTTTGAAGTTTGCAGGCTCTAACTTATTTGCATCTTATCAAACCTGCTAAATCTGCAGGGGATTGAATACTACTTGTAGGCACTGTATACAATATATATATATATATATATATATATATATATATATATATATATATATATATATATAAAAAAGTGAATTGCTGGTTTTTGTTCTTTTTTCATCTGAAAAAATCTGAATGAAAAGCGAACAAAAAAAATGTTGAGCTCCCCACCCATAATAGTACCAAAAAATCTCAAACTCGTAGTATAAAAAAAAAGTTTTTATAAAGCCCTCTTCATTAGTTAGGGTAATTAAAATAGATAAAAGAAAAAAAAAAAAAAGAGAAAGCAGGCATTATACTTATCGGAATTTTTTTGCGAAGAGATGCAGATTTGGTGCTGAAATTTCTACACAATAATCCAGCAGCCAATCTACACCTCCTGGTAAAAAAAAAACAAAAAAGCACACTCCCCGGCGGCCCGCTCTGTCACCGTTTAAGGGCCAGCAGGGGGTGGAGCATGGTCTCGCACTTTAAGCCAGAGTGCAATACTCACGACACCGGAGGTCATACTGTGAGAACTGAGTGCCGTCACTGATGCCAGCCTGGTCCTTTTCAGTGTCTCCCGGAGCCTGGAGAGATTGAACAGGTTTTCGGTATCTCCAGGTTCAGAGCCAGGACTGCCATGGGACATCATGTGGAACTTCAAGGGTCTTTTGGGGGTTAATAGAGAGGGGAAAGAGGGTGCTGTATTTTATTTCAAATGGAGGATTTTTCTCTGTGTTTATTTCTTTTTACTTATAGGATTAGTGATGGGGGGGTCTCATAGACTCCTATCCATTACTAATTCTGAACTTGATGACACTTGTGTACTGTCAATAACCCATACTACCCCAATTGCTACCGCAATAGGGCAATCGGGAAGAGCCGGGTGAAGCGACAGGATTGTCGCATCTGTGACGCCCTGGGCAAGGCAGGGGTCACAGGTCAACACACCACCACACCCTACATCCCAGTTAGGAACACCAAAGCTACTAAAATCCTTGTTGCCTTCCTCCAGGGGCTGATGTTCACACCAGGGGGTGGGCCAGGTGGTTGGCTTTGCCCACCGAGGAGTACACAGCCTTGGAGACGGGAGGAACCAGTCAGTCAGCTCAGTGAAGAGCTTGAGAAAGGTTAGGGAAGTGAAGGAGTAAACAGCTAAGTGAAAGTGAAGTAGTAGTGGAGCAAAGAAGAAAAGAGTAAAAGTGAACTTAGAAAGCCCTGAAGTTGGTCCGGCTAAATGCAGGACAGTGTCAGCAAGGTCAGCAACAGCGGTGATTGTCTGGAGGGGGACTGCTCGGAGGTTGCTGGAAGGACCGCGGACGGGTAGTGGCCCGGCGGTCTGGAGCAGTATACGAAGGACAGTCAGCACCAGGGCAGGGGCCTCTCGGACCCTGGCAAGGCTAGGAGTCGCCATAATTTGCCAAATCCATCAGTGAAGGGGACGTCGATCCCCCAACAACCAAGTCCCGACTGAAGGTAAAAGTCCAACCATTAAGGAGGAACACCGCCACCGCCAGGGCAACAGTTCCTCGGGGCCAGCGTCTGCGGGCAAAGCAGGGCTCCTCCGGCCCATATCCAAGCCAGGGAGCGGGTTACCGGTGGGAACCCATCGCTATCAACACAGAAACACTAGGTGCAGGTCAAAGGGACATCACCGTTACCTACTGGGAGAGCAAGTGCAGCCGTCCGTGGGAACCGTCTTTCCAGCCGTGTGGTTTACCGTAAAACTGTGTCAACGTCTCAGGCTGAGTGAGTACCACAGTGCCGCAAGGCACCGCGCTGCCCCCGCGTCCCTGCACCCACCAAGCCCTGCATCTCCCACCTCCTCACTGGGCCCCGGGATCACCAACCCCTACCCACGGAGGGGCAACACAACAACTGGCTGCTCCATACCACCCTTCCCGGGATCCCCATACATAGCAGCGGTGGTGCCAAAAAAATCACCACAACCGTGGGTGGCGTCACGGACAATAAACCATCCCCACACCCAACTACCCCCTTTCACTCACGGGCGAGGAGCGCCGCTAGAGTCCCCGGGATCCGGCTCATTGCTCGAGCCACCGAGCAGCAGCAGGCCGCAGCAGCCGCGGCGGCCGGACCCGAGCAGCAGAGGGAGAGTGCGGCGTCCCCTCCTCCGCCCGCGACAACTTGGCGTCACGAACAGGATCTTACCGCTCTGCCGTTGGGTAGAGGTGCGCCTTGTAACCGCCGGAGGTATCCGGCTGAAAATTTCCAGAAGTCGCCATCTTTGGCGCGAAAAGTTCCCGCTCGAGCGTCTTCTCGAGTAGCAGAGGCGCGAAGGCCAAAACTCCGCCCCAATAAAGGAGGGGCCGAAAAGAAGCTAAGGGGGACGCGATGGCGGCTGGATGTATGTAGCGCGCGGCTGTATGAGCCAAGACGCTGGGACCCCGTGAATTGCCGAGCCTTACAACGAGATGTCTGTTCCGCCCAGCTACGCGGAGGCTACTGAGCCGGTGCCCGGAACAGCGGCATGGCTGAGGGCCCGAACGGCAGCGATCTGCCGACACTATCGGAGCCAGATTTGCAGGCTGATGGAGCAGTGGACCGCGGAGGTGGAGAATATAGCTGCGGTTGCACGGGTATATGGAATGGAGGCCATGATGGAGGAGCTGGTGAGTGACCCACGCCCCTGTGTCCCCGAGGGACCGGCCGCTGCGGCTGAGGGACCCGGTCTGCCCCTGGCTCCCATGCCACCTCCGTCCTCCTTACCCGTGCACCGTACTGTGCCTGGTCCATCGGGCGTACCCCCCTCCGTGACTGTGGCCAAGAGAGTCGCCAGCCTAGAGGCTACGGCAGTTGGTAGCCACCCGCCTGGTGCAGAGGCCGTCGATAGTGATTCCGGGCCTGACACCGAGCCCATGTCGGAAGAGGATGGGTCCGCCGCAGCTGAAGAATCGGAGTAGGGCAGCGGAGCACCATTGTCCAGTCCCCGTTGGGACCACCAGAGTGTTGTTTGAAAGTTTAAAGTGATGATAAGCAAAATGATTACCGTGTACTTCACCTGATTAACAGTGATTGAACCGGCCAGAGCCGGCACCGTTGTCCCCGTGGGGACCGTTTAAAAAGTTAGCATGGGAACTATCCATGGACAAGCCCGTGAACTTGCAGGGCAACCACAAACGTTAAGTGGCTTGTAAATAAGTTGTTTTACCGTACCGTTTTCCGCAGTTGCCGACTCCGGAGAGGCAGGTTGGAGGGAGGGCCCTCAGCAGAGCAGGCTGGGACCCGGCCACCAAAGGAACCGGTGGCTACCCTCTGGAGGGGAAGGACAGATCCCGCTCGGGTAACTTGTGCTGGACTGTGGGTCAAGGGGTGCTGCCTGGGTTTTAGGGGCAGCATCAGGGCCAGGTTGCTTGGGTGGGAGAGAGTGGAAACCGTACCCGTAAAACCGTTTAGTAACGTTTAAGAAATGTGCCTCCCATTGTGGGATGATGTTATGCTTTATATGTTACCTTTTATACATTTACAGAAAATAAAACCAGTGTTGGACGGGCAGCCCGCGGACGGTCTGCATTTTGCTAAGGGGGAATGTGACGCCCTGGGCAAGCCAGGGGTCACAGGTCAACATACCACCACACCCTACATCCCAGTTAGGAACACCAAACCTACTAAAATCCTTGTTGCCTTCCTCCAGGGGCTGATGTTCACACCAGGGAATGGACCAGGCGGTTGGCTCCACCCACCGAGGAGTACACAGCCCTGGAGGCGGGAGGAACCAGTCAGTCAGCTCAGGGAAGAGCTTGAGAAAGGTTAGGGAAGTGAAGGAGTAAACAGCTAAGTGAAAGTGAAGTAGTAGTGGAGCAAAGAAGAAAAGAGTAAAAGTGAACTTAGAAAGCCCTGAAGTTGGTCCGGCTAAATGCAGGACAGTGTCAGCAAGGTCAGCAACAGCGGTGATTGTCTGGAGGGGGACTGCTCGGAGGTTGCTGGAAGGACCGCGGACGGGTAGTGGCCCGGCGGTCTGGAGCAGTATACGAAGGACAGTCAGCACCAGGGCAGGGGCCTCTCGGACCCCGGCAAGGCTAGGAGTCGCCATAATTTGCCAAATCCATCAGTGAAGGGGACGTCGATCCCCCAACAACCAAGTCCCGACTGAAGGCAAAAGTCCAACCATTAAGGAGGAACACCGCCACCGCCAGGGCACCAGTTCCTCGGGGCCTGCGTCTGCGGGCAAAGCAGGGCTCCTCCGGCCCATATCCAAGCCGGGGAGCGGGTTACCGGTGGGAACCCATCGCTACCAACACAGAAACACTAGGTGCAGGTCAAAGGGACATCACCGTTACCTACTGCGAGAGCAAGTGCAGCCGTCCGTGGGAACCGTCTTTCCAGCCGTGTGGTTTACCGTAAAACTGTGTCAACGTCTCAGGCTGAGTGAGTACCACAGTGCCGCAAGGCACCGCGCTGCCCCCGCGTCCCTGAGCCCACCAAGCCCTGCATCTCCCACCTTCTCACTGGGCCCCGGGATCACCAACCCCTACCCACGGAGGGGCAACACAACAACTGGCTGCTCCATACCACCCTTCCCGGGATCCCCATACAGAGCAGCGGTGGTGCCAATAAATCACCACAACCGTGGGTGGCGTCACGGACAATAAACCATCCCCACACCAAACTACCCCCTTTCACTCACGGGCTAGAAGCGCCGCTAGAGTCCCCGGGATCCGGCTCATCGCTCGCAGCCGGACCCGAGCAGCAGAGGGAGAGTGCGGCGTCCCCTCCTCCGCCCGCAACACATCTAGTGGATGTGACAATTCCGGGACAGATGTTGGCTGGTATTCTTAGCCTGGGAGGGTTTCCAATAACCACGGGACTCCCTAGGTTGAGAATACCAGCCCCCAGCTGTTGGGCTTTATAATGGCTGGATATCAAAATTGGGGAGACCCCACATCTTTTTTGTTAATTATTTATTTTTACTGAAGATGGCAACAGACTTCAGGGTGTAAGTGATTGGCAGCGAATTACATCATTGTCATGTCCCCCAGGTCACAACCGCGCCGAAGGCAGGAGTAGTGAATATTAATTTCCCTATTACAGGGATATTAATATTCACTGTTCTCCATGCCCATAATCCCACCCACCTCTTGGCACCAATGTCAAAGCAAAAGACTGAAGAAACTGAAGATTTTTATTACCACTGACCAGCCGTCGCCGACTTCCTGCAGTGACCCTGCTCAGCCGCGGACACCGCCCCCCCACACCGTAGCAAATCAGGTAAATTCGGACTTTAAGATGTGCACCCATTTTCCTCCCAAATTTGGGGGAGAGAAAGTGCATTTTACAGTTTGAAAAATACAGTAATTATATATATATATATATATATATATATATATATATATATATATATATATATTTTATAATATATATATATATATATATTATATATATATATATACTATATCTATCTCCCCTGCCAAAGCTGTTGACACCCTTGAAATTAATCCAGAAAATGAAGTTTTTCTTTTATTTAATTTAATATGAACAATTTGTCTTACACATGCTTATTTCCTGTAATTAAAAAAAACAAAATGGAGGAAGAAAAAAGGAAAATTGGGCATTATTTCACACAAAACCCCCAAATATGGCCTGGCCAAAATTGTTGGAACCCTCAACTTAAGGGCCATTTACACGCTGCGACATCGCTAACGATATATCGACGGGGTCACGGTGTTTGTGACGCACATCCAGTGTCGTTAGCTACATCGCAGCGTGTGACACCTTTGTGCGACCTAAAACGATAGCAAAAGAGGTAAAAATCGTTGGTTTTGGAGAGGTCATTCACTTACCAAAAATCATTGACTGGTGACTAGCGAGGTTGTTTGTCGTTCCTGCGGCAGCACACATCGCTACGTGTGACACTGCAGGAACAAAGAACCTCACCGTACCTGCGCTCCGCCGGCAATGAGGAAGGAAGGAGGTGGGCGGGATGTTCGGCCCGCTCATCTCTGCCTCTCCTCTGCTATTGGGCGGCTGCTTAGTAACGTCGCTATGACGCCGAACAAACCGCCCCCTTAGAAAGGAGGCGATTCGCCGGTCACAGCGATGTCACTAGGCAGGTAAGTACATGTGACGGGTGTAAGCGATGTTGTGCACCACGGGCAGCGATTTGCCCGTGACGCACAACCGACGGGGGCGGGTACGCTTGCTAGCAATATTGATACTGATATCGCAGCGTGTAAAGTACCCTTTACTGTTTGGTTGCACACCCTTTTGAATAAGAAACTGTAATTAATCGCTTCCTATGACCATCTTGCATCTCCCAACTGGAATTGTGGACCACTTTTCTTTTGTAAAGTGTTTCAGGTCTCTCATATTTGAAGGATGCCTTCTCCCAACAACAATTTGAAGATCTCTCTACAGATGTGCAATTGGATTTAGATCGAGACTCATTGCTAGCCACTTCAGAACTGTTCAGTACTTTGTTTCCATCCATTTCTGAGCGCTTCTTGAAGCATATTTGAGGTCAATAAAGTAAATCCAAAAGCGGAAATAGAAATCCATATCATATATTATATGAGCATGTCCACCAAACTCAGCATATAAACCTACATTAGACCTGCATAACCACGTAGTACATCAGAGAAACACTTTACACCAAAATTTCAAACAAGTGTATAAATTTTATTAACATGATATCAAAACAACATATATCACATGATTTAGAGATGGATATCAAAAAACACAGTATAAAATCATTACCCCTTAAAAACACAGACAAAAATCCTGGGACAGTGTGGTATTTGATTTTTTGTATAAAAAAGTGGTCAAAAAAGGGTTAAATATATGCCTACATCAAAATTTTGCAACAGAGATGATATCATAAGACCAACAGTATACTGTGAAAGGACATATGAATATTATCCCAAAAGTTGTCCGGGATAATCATGCAAAATTTGGTACTCCAGCTAACCCTAGAGAGTGTTTGGTAATTAATTTAGCACACCATGCAGATGCATGTGAGTTGTGCACATAAAGAGCCACTTTGGGTTTCCAAAAATTCAGAGCATGCATTTGTTACACAGGAATCATTATATGCACCCCAAGAATAAAGGTTAATTCATAAAGCCAATGGTATGATATACTGTGGCAAACCCAGAGGGGGTACATAAATAAATCACAAGACAAGATTAAATAGTGCATACATTGCCATGCCATACAAATACATAGATATTGAAAAAACCCTTTCATGTAACACAATTCAAAGCACAAAATTCTGCAATGAATTTAGAGCCATTTTCCAAATAATAATATGCCAGTTTTCACATCAATAGGTATACCCCAAGAGAACCCGATCATGTCCTCATACCACCCATATAGGGAAGAGGAGGGAGAGGGGGGGATGGAAAACCAAATTCAATGGTTGCTGGAGAGATTAAAAGGCTATTTAGGACCACTACCTGTAGGACCACACTGCCCAGCACCTCTACGCGCGTTTCACACTCGCTTCGTCAGGAGGTCCTGACGAAGCGAGTGTGAAACGCGCGTAGAGGTGCTGGGCAGTGTGGTCCTACAGGTAGTGGTCCTAAATAGCCTTTTAATCTCTCCAGCAACCATTGAATTTGGTTTTCCATCCCCCCCTCTCCCTCCTCTTCCCTATATGGGTGGTATGAGGACATGATCGGGTTCTCTTGGGGTATACCTATTGATGTGAAAACTGGCATATTATTATTTGGAAAATGGCTCTAAATTCATTGCAGAATTTTGTGCTTTGAATTGTGTTACATGAAAGGGTTTTTTCAATATCTATGTATTTGTATGGCATGGCAATGTATGCACTATTTAATCTTGTCTTGTGATTTATTTATGTACCCCCTCTGGGTTTGCCACAGTATATCATACCATTGGCTTTATGAATTAACCTTTATTCTTGGGGTGCATATAATGATTCCTGTGTAACAAATGCATGCTCTGAATTTTTGGAAACCCAAAGTGGCTCTTTATGTGCACAACTCACATGCATCTGCATGGTGTGCTAAATTAATTACCAAACACTCTCTAGGGTTAGCTGGAGTACCAAATTTTGCATGATTATCCCGGACAACTTTTGGGATAATATTCATATGTCCTTTCACAGTATACTGTTGGTCTTATGATATCTTCTCTGTTGCAAAATTTTGATGTAGGCATATATTTAACCCTTTTTTGACCACTTTTTTATACAAAAAATCAAATACCACACTGTCCCAGGATTTTTGTCTGTGTTTTTAAGGGGTAATGATTTTATACTGTGTTTTTTGATATCCATCTCTAAATCATGTGATATATGTTGTTTTGATATCATGTTAATAAAATTTATACACTTGTTTGAAATTTTGGTGTAAAGTGTTTCTCTGATGTACTACGTGGTTATGCAGGTCTAATGTAGGTTTATATTTGAGGTCATTGTCCTGTGGGAAGACCCTGACCGAGGAGGACGCAAACCCAGCTTTCGGACACTGGGCACAATATTGTCACCCAAAATCCTTTGGTGGTCTTCAGATTTCATGATGTCTTGCACACAAGTAAAGGCACCCAGTGCCAGAGGCAGCACAACAACCCTAAAACATCTATGAACCTCCAACATATTTAACTGTAGGTACTGCATTCTTTTCCTTGTAGGCCTCATTCCATTTTCGGTAAACAGTAGAATGATATGCTTTACCAAAAAAAAAAACAACATTTATCTTGGTCTCATATGTTCACAAGACACTTTCCCAGAAACATTTTGGCTTAATCATGCAAATTTTGGCAAATTGCAGCCTCATTAATTCTCTGAAGACAAAATGCATCTGAATTCCTGTAGCACTGCTAAGAAGTATAATAGAATGCCATTGTAAAAGAGTGAAGTCTGTTATGCTCTATTCACACCATTCGGACCCCCTATTACAAATTGTGTCAGTGGAATCAAATGGCCTTCATTAAACGTCAGTGAGGTCCACCACTCACTTCTGATGGCTTTTTGATAAAATATTTGCCAGAGTATTAAAAATAAAAGGAATGGTACCAATGGGAAGGTAGCATAAAAGAAACAAAACTAATACATTGGGAGGAATTTTTCAATCCATCCACAGCAGACTTTTTACATCAAATAGAATAATGTGGAGACAGTGGTATTTGCTAAAAAAAAAAAAAAAAAAAAAAAGGGGCCCAAAACTAGGTGGGGCCAATATCCGCATGACAAATGTAATATACAGTATGCCAGAAGGAGCCAAAGAGAAAATTTTTTGGTAGGAAGTAAAATGATACATACAGGACTGTAGGATAAGAGTTCACTGGCTTTTTGGAAGTCTTTTACCATAGAGGCCCACAAAACAAATACGAAATGTGACAAATTTCTTATTTTAGTTACATTGGAACAAAGAATGGGTCAAAGTGTGAATACAACCTTTGGAGGAGCCAATTATTTAGGTTTGATTATATAGAACAAAATGTTTCACAATGCCTTACAGATATTATATGTGTTAATGAGGACAGCGATGACAATCTGAATTCCCAATCTGTATATCTGTGGGAGGAAAATCCACGAGAACATACCAACTTCATGAAGATGTGGTCCTTGGCTGGACTTGAACCCAGCGCTGCAAGACAACAGTGCTAAACGCTGAGCCACTATGCTGCCCGCAGGTTGAATATCTTCAAACATTGCACAACTAAAAAACACTTGAGTCGTGTTTCATACATCATTCTGGACCCCATAAAACACTGAACAATTTTACCTTGTCAGTACTCATGCATCAGCCAGGGTGGCTGTTAGAAAAATACAGTACCGGCAATTGCAACACAAACCCACACATTTGTCTAAAATGTCAGTGACATCATGATTGTTCTGGAGCTCATGATGGCAAAGTGATATATAACTGCATGTCAGTGACTTACGGGAAGTATTGCATGCCGACGATCTCATGGGGAAGGACCTATGTTTTGGCAAAGGGATATGATGAGTTTGTCACAGTCGCCTTCCTGTATATATTGGTCGTACTTACTAATATTTGTTCTACTCTACATTTGGACTCTCAAGTAATTATGCTGTTTACAACTTAATAATGTTACAGTGCCAATGCTATGAAGTTGGCAGAAAGAAATGTTGTCGATGGATCGTAGGCTAGGTTAGCACATTTCACACAGTGTAGGTGTAGCAGCCAGTTCATCGATGATGCCAATAAATTCTAAGGTCCCTGCCGATTTTAAGACCTTTCTGCCATCTCTTTAGATGTGAAGCTGGGCCCTTGTCGTGTCTAGTCTGAATTATTCCAGATTTATATGTGTCTACTCCAACAGTAAGCAGATTGTCAGGGAGCAACACTAAAAGGAAAATTCTCTATGCCTTATATAACAGCCCATGTCTGCTGTATGTAGCAGCCTGCATTCTGCACAATTTAGAACACTGTATTTACAATACTGTTATAGTTTTATGTTGTAGAGGAGCCGCTGGGACCCCCAGGAAATAGGACACAGCAGTCCTCTTAGAGATTTGTAGTGTTTACTCCGAGTTTGATGCAGCCTGTAAGCATCAAGTTGTTCCAATTTGTAAAGTTCTAATAACAAGAATACTCCGATATAATAGAGTAAGCTTTCTATAGGAACTTACAAGAGTTACATTCTAAATACTTCTCTACTAATTTGGCGCTATATGTTCTTTTTCGCCATTCATACCCACAGTGAATGTTACAATTCTGCCAGTCTCTTCTTGGAAGCTGTATGTCACTTATCTGCTTTGCACAGACAATTTAGTGATCTAACGGCTTCGTGTCATCTGAGGTGCCTCCATGCACTGCTCTGTGACAGACCAGCAGAATTAGGTTTTTAGATTTCTGTCTCAGTGGATAAGACAACATAACGAACAGTTGAAATAAAAAAAAAAATATTTAACTCACTACTGCACATTACGTTTAATACCAACATTTACAAACTGTCTGTTGTTTGCAATAAACCAGTGAAGCAAGAAAAATTTAAATCGCGCAACACAAATTATAAAAGAAGGGGGGGGGGTCACCAACTGCAGCACAAAATGTATTTTTTAATGATTACTGTAGTCTCACAATTATTCAAACCCTCATGACAATCATTTAAGAGCCACCTTTTGCGATTATGCAATGTGGGTTGAAGATTTTTGGTTACAACTGTAAATTAACAGCAGAAATTACTTAATGCAGTAAGAAGGTGGTCCTTGCTCAGGAGCCCTGCCTGTAAGCTAGAGTAGAGAGCCGAAATGTGTAATTAGCTTTCACTCTAGAGCAGAGGTCTCAAACACGCGGCCCGTGGGCCACATGCGGCCTCTCAGGCTGCTTCTTGCGGCCCACATGCCTGTGGCTCCCTTCACATCACCGCCGTCGCAGTCCAGAGCTTTATTTCGGGATGCACGTTTTGCCGGTGCTGCGCAGAGTCAAGCTCTCTGAACAGCTATTCCAACAGCAGGTGGCGCGTCTGATTGGCTGGCGTCTGCCATAGTAATAGCTTTTCAGATAGCTTGATTCTGCACAGAACCGGAAATCATTCATCTGAAATAAAGCGCTGATGACGGCAGGCCCCTGAACCGGCTGCGATCATCAAGGGGGCCACGGGCCTGCGGCCACAAGAAGCAGCTTAGAGGACACCGTGGGAATGGAGGACCTGTGAGAGTGTGTGGGTGAAAAGAATGGCACAATAGGGGTCATTACTACAGGATGGACCAGTAAATGGGGCGTGCTACATGGAGAGGACCAGCATGGGTAAATTAACAAAAGGGGAAAATGCTGGGCACATTACTAGAATGGGGACAATGCTGGGCACATTACTAAAATGGGGACAATGCTGGGCACATTACTAGAATGGGGACAATGCTGGGCACATTGCTACAAGAAGGTGACAAGGATGAGCACACTACTACAAGAAGAGGACAAGGATGGGCACATTACTACAAGAATGGGGACAATGAAGGTCACATTACTAAAAGATGAGAACGAGCATGGAAGCATTACTACAAAATTACTATATGGTGCGAATTGTAATGCAATATTACTTATAAAAAGAGGATAAAATGTAAAAAAAAAAAAAAAAAATCAAAGTAAAGCATGATTTTTTTCACCATTAAAAAGGTTTTGTTTTTTTTTGTTATTTTTTTTATAAATATATATATGACGCACCCCATTGCTTTGGGGTACTCGATCCCAGGCTGTATATTACGGAGAAAGTTCACTGGGTGGCTGTTGCATGCTTCCGTGACCCTGGGGGTCGCTTAAAAGGGGATTTGTACAAGGGAAGAATAAAAAAAAAATGTTTTTTGTGACGCAAAAAAGCTGATGTACCCCAGGGCTCTGGGGTACTCGGTCCCGGGCTGTATATTACGGGGAAAGTTCCCTGGGTGGCCGTTGCCCAGTTCCGTGACCCTGGGGGTCACTTAAAAGGGGTTTTGTAGAAGGGAAGAATAAAAATAAAAATGATTTTCGTGACGCCACTTGTGGTATGCAGCTATATGGGAGATATATGTAGAGCTAGGCCCCAGGGGAGGATGATGGTGGTTGTAGTATATTGGTGCAGATTTGTAGGAAGAATTAAGACAACACAGGGGCTGCGGTTTAACTTGTGCTTTACGCACTGGTTTGGAGTTGCTGCTACCCGGTTTGTGCTGGTCTTTACCAATCCAGTATTTCTTTTGTTCCAGTGCCGGTGTAGTGAATTGATGAGCTTTACTTCCATGAACCCTGTAGTAGTTGGTGGGTCCCCATGGCTTGGAGCATTTTTTACTAGGCAATGCTCCCACTAGCCAGATTCCTACTCCACACTGATGAGGGGCAAATAGCCCGAAACGGCTGTCTGTGGATGGATACCATGTTTGGCATAGGTGGTCTCCTTGACTGGAGACTGCCCTTCCCATGGTTGTTCCTTCCCGGTGAAAGACCTGGCTAGTTTCCTGCCAGCGTTGAGAAACATGTGATGGTGTCTCCGCAGGCCTTCTTGCTTTGAATATTTCTCAGGGGGCATTGCTCTAGAATCACTGCATTGAGAAACACGTGATGGTGTCTCCGCAGTGGTGGATGTTGATCTCCCTAAGGTCAACCATCCTTGCTTACATAGTCTTTTACTAGGCAATGCTCCCACTAGCCAGATTCCTACTCCACACTGATGAGGGGCAAATACCCCGAAACGGCTGTCTATGGATGGATACCATGTTTGGCATAGGTGGTCTCCTTGACTGGAGACTGCCCTTCCCGTGGTTGTTCCTTCCCGGTGAAAGACCTGGCTAGTTTCCTGCCAGTGTTGAGAAACATGTGATGGTGTCTCCACAGGCCTTCTTGCTTTGAATATTTCTCAGGGGGCATTGGTCTAGAATCACTGCATTGAGAAACACGTGATGGTGTCTCCGCAGTGGTGGATGTTGATCTCCCTAAGGTCAACCATCCTTGCTTACATGGTCCCCATGGCTTGGAGCGTTTTTTGGGGTCCCCCTCCTGTTGTCTCTGCCCTGGCCCGTACGGGAGGCAGCTTGAACCTCTCTTGGGTCAGACCCAGACCTCTGTCCCCATTCCTAGGTTTCCTCTTTGCTGCTGTGCCACGGACTCTAATGTCGGTAAGGTCCTTGATGGTCCCCTCACCAGGCAGGTGTTTATCAGGTGAGCCTGAAGTGTCTTTCTGACCTTGGGCCCTGTGCCCCGCCGCTGCTCAGTCCTGTGAGTACTTGCACGTACTCTCCCACCGACTGTACTCCCTTTTACTCAGTAGTCACTTTACACTTTCTTGTCAGCACGTCAATGTCTGACTGACTGTCTTTTCACTTTCTATCGTTCTAACAAGATGTCCATCGTCCGTCCACTTCACTGGCTAGCCCCTCCTCCTCCCAGGTTTCTGACTAGTGGATTGGATGCGTCCCAGCCAATAGATGACCACCCTTCAAGTCCATTTCTAGCCTGTCACCCAGTCTGGGGAAAAGGGTGTGGATTTGTGTGTGTGTGTTGTGTTGTGTTAGTTACCAGCACTGGTCTTCCAGGAATCCGGGGTTAGCTGTAGTACCCTGTGGCACCTGACACTCAGGGGCGCCACATATACTTAAACAAAAAAAGTGCATGTTTGTTATAATAAATAAGCGAAAAATGTTAAAAAACAGTGATCCAAAGGTGTAGTTAAAAAAATGGTACCACTAAAAATGTCACTTTGTCCTACAAAGAATGTGCCCCCCCCCAATTATTATTTTTTCGTTGTGTGGCCCTTATACCCGGCTGAGTTTTAGACCCCTGTTCTAGGAAGATCTAACTCACCTTATGTATTAAACAGAAGCACACTTATGGGGCGATTCATCAAAGCTTTATCATCAGATTTCTGGTGAAAAAAGCTTTGAAAAGTTGCACATTCTTTTGCGCAACACAAGGTATGAGTGGTATGGTGACCTCTACTCACAGTCATGATGAATACTGGCATTCTCTACGCCAATCTACCCCATTCTCCAAAACATGGGCAAACAGTTATTAATATGGGTATACAGGTGGCAGAAGGGTGAAATTTTCCATACCTGCCTCCTGGATGATGGGTCGTTTGGCAAAAATCCTCATATATCTTCCGTGGGCAGTCTTTGATTTTGCTGTGCGTAGGTGCTGGAGAGTCACTGCCGCTTCACAGTCTAGAGGAGAGACAGGAGGCAGCATGCGCGGCCACGGGATTTCTGGCCACGCACCTGACATCACAGGGACCCTGAAGACAAGGGGAGGAAGAATCCTGTATAATGAAGATGGGAGACAGGCTTATGTTCCAGTCAGCAGATGCCCCATAGCCCAGAGGATAGAAGATATAAAAGAGATTTGTTGCCAAACGACCCACCAACCACGCGACATACAGGTATGGCTAATTTCACCTTTATGCCACCTGTATGCTCATATGAACTGAAAAAGCGCAAAAGAGTGACTGATTCCCTTTAATGTTTGCAGTATGTTTAGTCTGCTGTTAAAGACAGGCCATGCAAAATTTTACTCAAATCAGGTGAAAACTGTGGTTTTGTATTCAGTGTGTTACCACACAAAAAGTTCTGCTTTATTTATATAGATATGAGAAAATGAGCTCAGGTTGGGAGATCTGGAGATCGGGCATGGTCGTCAGGTCTGAGCACAGTGTGTGTTTTGAAGCCTCTTTATGGCAAATAGAATGGCAAGAACAGAAAATATATGGTCATTATACAGTGGCATGTAAAAGTTTAGACACCCCTGGTCACGATTACTGATATTGTGAACAGTTAAGCAAATTGAAGATGAAATTATGTCCGAAAGGCATAAAATTCAAGATGACACATTTTCCATTGGATTTTAGGCAAAAAAAAAAGTGTCTCTCACCATCTAACCTCTGCTACATCTGAGTGAGAGCGTCAGATATAGCAGAGCGGAGACAGATGTAGAATCTCTGACATTCTCAGATGTAGAAGAGAAGAGACAGATGTAGCGTCTTTGACTGTCTCTGCTCTGCTACATCTGAGTGAGACAGTCAGATGTAGCAGAGAAGAGACAGATATAGCATGTCTGACCATCTCTGCTCTACTACAGCTAACTGACTCAGCTCTGCTACATCTGTGAGACAGTCAGATGTAGCAGAGCAGACATAGATGTACAGTCTATGATGATCCCTGCTCTGCTACACCTGATTGAGACTGTCAGATGTAGCAGAGCAGACATATATAGCATCTCTGACCATCTATAACGTGTCTGAGTCTCTGCTCTACTACATCTAACCGACTCAGCTCTGCTACATCTGTGAGACCGTCATATGTAGCAGAGAAGAGATAGATGTACAGTCTCTGACCATCTCTGCTCTGCCTCATCTGAGTGAGACTGTCAGATGTAGCAGAGCAAAGACAATGGGCCAGAGGCGCTGGTTTACTAGTCCTCCAGTAATAATCTGCTAATAAAACTGATTTTATAAAAACAAATAAACTACACAGTCCAGTAAGTGGAATCAGGGTCTCTGTTCCTACATTATGCTGCTGTCAGATTAGGTGAAAAAAAACCTTGAGGACAGAAATCCCCTTCATCACATTTTACAAGTCTGGTATCGTGACGATTGCACTAACCTGGAGAATCACTTTGCCAAGTCATTTCTACTGCACTATTAATGCCTTAAAATAAAAACTCAAAAAAAACAAAATGTCAGGACCATGTATCCCCCCCCCATTTTCCTTAATGTGCTAAAATTAAATTCTGTCTTTAAAGAACCACTACTCGTCTCACACAAAGCTCTAACGCTAATGGAAAAAGAAAACAAAAAATATCACTTTGAAAGAGCAAATTTATATAAAAATGTATCATTTATTAATTCAATGTATCATTTTTAAGCTAATCTATATAAAAGCCAATTTATAGATACAAAATAATATTTTACGGTAATATATCCATTAGAAGAAACAAACGGTAGTTGAAATAGAAAGTGCAATTGAGCAAAGATTTGTTGAGAAGTTGGTTAAAGTACATACTTTAGATAACAGGGAGGGAGGGCGCTGTACAGAGCTCCACCAAGAGCCAAAGCTCATAGAAAATTATTCCATTATTCAGATTTCTACTGAATGACTGCAGACATTGAAAACCATCAGCAATTCATACATATGGTGAATTGAAAAATCAGATGTTTCACTATACTAACAAATTTAGGGAATCTGTCAGCAGGATTTTGTTAACTAATCTGAGAGCAGCATGATGTAGGGGCAGAAACCCTGATGCCAGGGATGTGTCACTTACTGGGCTGCTTGGGGCAGTTTTCAAAGGATACCTGTTGTTTTATCTGATGTAGCAGAGTTAAGAGCCTAAAGAGAACCTGACAGCAGGATTTGGCACTATAAAGTAAACACATGACGCAGATCAAGATTTTGGCTTAATAAATAAGTCATTAAGCCAAAATCTCGATCTGTGCATGCGCCGGCCTATGCACCATTTTATTGAAGACAGTCTGTAGAATCACACTGCACACAGTCTTCAATAAACTGACTCCAAGGGCGGCGCAGGAGCAGATCGAGACTGCGACTTCTTGAAGAGGTCATTGAGCTGAAATCTCGGTCTGCGCATGAGCCGCATCTAGTGGCATTTTATTGAAATCAGGTGGACCACCCGTAAAATCACATTACACATGCAGCGTCCACCACAATCATGGCAACGATGGTGCAGAATTTCAAAAGGAAATAGGTCACTGAATAAGCAATAGACCAGTAGAAAAAACAGAGGAAGTAGGTGGAGAAGAATAAGACTCTAGCACCCCCCATACAAACTCCTCCCAAGTCCCACCATGACGCACAAGCGATACATAGATGTCGTCAACATGAAAACTTTAGAGGAAGAATATCACCAACCAAACATCAGATTTAAGCATGACAGCATAATTATGGCCATGTATTTATAATGCTAAATCCTGCAGATGGGTTCTCTTTTAAAGGTTGTCCACTATTTGGGCAACGCCTTCTCATTCCCCCTGTGCGCCCTCATAAAAACACCAAACCTATACTCACATCTGGTGCTGACGCGTTTACAGCAGTGTTGCAACTCGCTTTCCCAGGGCTCACCTGACATTATGACATGCGATTCCCAAGATCAATCAACGCTGGCTTCCTTCTCTGCCTTTGTACAGTTAAGTAATTAACAGGAAGTAAGTGCTGTGGCTGCCACTGACTTCCTTTTAATGATGACTACTGTGTCCAAAGGCAGAGAAGGAAGCCAGCCATGATTGAGCTCGGGGATCGCATGTTATAATGTCAGGTGAGCCCAGACGTCTGTGTTTCAGGTACGTGTGACATCCCTTTTTAACACGGATGTAACAAGTACCCATGGTATTCTATGCTGCACTCACCCGGTCGTGTTTTCACATGGACAGTGTGACCCCTCGTGGCCCCACATGCACACACGGAGACATGTCCTTTTTTTCTCCGGCAGCATGGATGTCACACGGATCGCCCACTGATGTGATCTGTGTGACATAGTGTGACACATACCAGGGAAAACACGGGTCTTTTAAATAAAAATATTTTCTATATTTACCTGTATCCAGCGCTGTTTTCTTCCGCTCTACTGCCTCCCGCTCCTGACCGCCACTCATTATATTCACTGAATATTCACTGCACTGAGGAGCTGGAAGCAGGAGCAGCGCTGGGGACTTCAGTGCCGGGGACCGCATCGCTGGGAACAGGTGAGTATCCAGCAGTGTGAGAAAGCCACGGACCCACTTGGGGGGAGGGGCGACATGACCAAGGGGGAGGTAGGGAGTGATGGGTTAATAGGGACAGTGGTATATGCCTAATATGGCTTTGGGGGATGGTTTTAGCCGGGGAGGAAGAGGAGGAGCAGGGAAAGGGTTAGCTGGGAGAGGAAGGAGTTACCTCCTCTTCTGTTTCCGGACGCCGAACGATCTGCACGTGCACCTCCATGGCAGATCTTCAGGAGCTCCAGCGTCTGATTCAGGCAGCGGTCGCAGCGCACGGGCCCCTGGCAGTGCAGACCCACATCAGGGCTGCCGGGGTTAACCCGTCGGCGCTTGCCCCTCGTCCCCCCCAGCAGCGGCGGGCGCCAGTCGCGGCCCCCCCGCAGGTATTCCCCGGGCGCGGGGGGGGGCGAGGAGGAGATGTAAGAGCCCCTCCAGGGACCCTCCGCAGAGTGCAGCGCAGCAGCAGCGTCTGGCTGCTGCAGAGGCCGGCGGGAGGAATCTTCGTTCCAGCCGCGGCGGTCGGGAGGTGGGAGTGGCCAGCACGGGGCCTGCTTCCGGTCCCGGCCTCCGGGCTGGAGTTACTGAGACTGCAGCGGCTCCAGGCCGGGAGCGCGCTCGGCGCAGGAGAGAGGCCAGCAGATCCCCCTGCAGTCGGCGGGGGGACCGCGGGGCTGCACGTGGCGGTAGGTCCGGCGCCGGGGGGGGGTCTGCGGTGCCTGACCCCGGTGCGGCTGAGAGAAGGAGTGACGGCGGGAGCCCTGCGGCAACCGCCGGGTCACTCAGTACCGCTGTGCAGCCCCCGGATGTGGCAGTCTCCCGTGGGAGCGGGAGGACTCGGCGGATGGAGGCCTGCAATAGCCCAGGAGGGCCAGAGGCGACGACGGCTGAGATCCGGAGCCGGGCGTCTGGTCGTCCGCGCCCAGAGGCCCCTTGCAGTCGGCAGGGGGGCGGGCGCAAGAGGTCGAGGCCCGGGGTGCCGGCGCGGGGGACAGGACGGTCTCCTGGGTTGTCACCCCGGGGCAAGAGATGGAGCGGGGATGACTCTGCCCACGCGGCGGCCCTGTCTGGCGGCCGTGGTGGGGGGGGTGCTGCGGCGGCGCCCCCCGGATGTCGGATGGAAGATGAGGCCAGCGGCGAGGAGGGGGAAGAGGCTTTCGGTTCGGAGGAGTCGGATGGACGACAGACGGAGGACAGCGAGGCGGCGGTCTCGGGAGACGCCGAGCGGCGGTCGGGTGAGACGGCCGCGGAGGCGGCAGGGGCTGCGCTGGCGGGGGGCTTCGGGGGGGGGGCGGCTGCGGCTACGGCAGCGCCCGCTGGTTTCGCAGTGTGGAGTCAATTGTTGGGGCTGTTGCAGGGGCTGGCGGCGGCTTCGGGAGCGGGGGGGGAGGGGGCCCAGGCGCCGGTGGCGGCGTGGGTGGGTGCAGCCGGTTTAGGGGCCTCGGCGGCGACGGGGGGGTGACGGAGCGGGTGCGAGTAGAGGGGGGGGCGAAGGGGGGAGTGAGACGGGGGGGGGAAAGGAGAAGGAAAAGGAGAAGGAAAAGGAGAAGGAAAAGGAGAAGGAGGATGAGGTGGTGCGCTTAGATGATAGGGCTAAAAGCGAAGTTTATGTTTGTTTTGAGGGCCCGCTGGGGGCCCATTTAAAGAAGGAGGTGCGGGAAAAAATTTGGAAAGGGGAATATGTGGAGATATTTTCTCTGCTTCCCCTGGAGAAATTTAATTTGGATAGGGTTAAGCCGAGTGATTCCAAAAAGGAGAAGGACGAGGAGGAAAAGCGCCGTTATAGGCTTATTCCTCGGACTTTTGCCAACTGGCTACAGGCATTTGCGATTTTGGCGAGCGTGGTCGGGGAGAAGGAGCCGGAGCATTGTTCGGCTTTGTTCGGCTACATGGATGCGATAGGGGAGGCTTATCGAGTTTATGGCGGACTGGCGTGGCTGCGCTACGACGAGCAATTTAGGCAGCGGAAGGCATTGCGGCCAGATATGCGTTGGGACCATAAGGATATTTCCTTATGGATGCGATTGATGTCGGCACCGGCTCAGCCCTTTCGGGGGGGCGCCGGGGGTTCGGGGGGGGCCGGGTCCCCGGCAAGTTTCAAGAAAGGTTTGTGTTGGCAGTACAATGAAGGGCAGTGCAGGTTTGGAGCGGCGTGCCGTTTTAAGCATGAATGCTCCGGATGTGGGGGGGGACATAGCTTGTCCAAATGTTTTAAAAAAGGAAAAGGAAAGGCTGGTGATGGGGATGGTAAGAGGGACGACGCCGGTGAAGGTAGAAGTGATGGTTCCGTTTTTAAATAGGTATCCGGACAAGGAGGCGGCGGCGTTGTTACGTTCTGGTTTTTCGGATGGTTTTCATATTCCGTCGGTTGTTAATGCATCGGTTCCGCCGTATCGTAATTTGCGTTCCGCTCGGGATCACCCGGAAGTGGTGGATGAGAAGCTGGAAAGGGAGGTGGCTTTGGGCAGGATGGGCGGCCCTTATGTCGCCCCGCCGTGCGGGAATTTGGTGGTGTCACCGTTGGGGGTGGTACCAAAGAAGGAGCGGAATAAATTTCGGCTGATTCATCATTTGTCTTACCCGGAAGGGTTATCGGTGAATGATGGCATTGCGCCGGAGTTGTCGGCGGTATATTATGTGTCGTTCGATAAGGCGTTGGACCTGGTTAGGGCGGCGGGGCGGGGTGCATTGATGGCAAAGGCGGATGTGGAAGCAGCGTTTCGGTTGTTACCGGTTCATCCAGATAGTCAGCATTTGTTGGGTTGCTGGTGGGATGGCAGTTATTATGTTGATCGTTGTTTGCCAATGGGCTGTTCCATTTCGTGTTCGTACTTTGAGGCATTTGGTTCGTTTGTTGAGTGGGTGGTTCGGGACGTGTCCGGGCTTACGTCCATCATTCATTACTTGGATGATTTCCTGTGTGTCGGGCCGGCGGGTTCGATGGTTTGTGCGGGTTTGCTATTTGCGTTGCAAAAAGTTGCGGCCAGTTTCGGGATTCCTTTGGCGCCGGATAAGACGGAAGGCCCGGCGCCAGTGATGTGTTTTCTGGGAATTGAAATTGACACCATTGCTATGGAATGCAGGTTGCCGGCGGAGAAGGTCCGTGATTTGAGGTCCGCAGTGTCAGGGGTAAAAGCGGCGAAGAAGGTGCGGCTTAAGGCGGTGCAGTCTTTGCTTGGAAAATTGAATTTTGCTTGCAGAATTGTGCCAATGGGGAGAGTGTTTGCGAGGCGTTTGGCGACGGCGACGGCCGGGGTACGGTTGCCGGCGCATTTTGTGCGGATCACAAAGGCGATCAGGGACGATTTGGAAGTATGGGATCAATTTTTGCAGCATTTCAACGGCCGGACGCTGGTGATGGAGAGGGTGGCGTCTAACGGGGCGTTGCAGCTGTTTACGGATGCGGCGGGGTCGGCCGGGTTTGGGGCTGTCTTCAGAGGTCATTGGTGTGTCGGGCAGTGGCCACAGGCGTGGCGGGAGAGCGGCTTGGTTAGGAATTTGGCTCTGTTAGAGCTATTCCCCATTGTAGTGGCAGTGGAGCTATGGGGGTCGCACTTTGCCGGAAGGAAAGTGTGTTTTCATTGTGATAACCAGGCGGTGGTGCACGCGATTAACAACTTGTCTGCTAAGTCGGAGCCGGTGGTGGTGTATTTGCGGCATTTAGTGTTGAGATGTCTGCAGTTGAATGTGCAGGTAGTGGCAAGGCACGTTCCGGGTGTTGACAACGAGGTGGCTGATGCTTTGTCTCGTTTTCAGTTCAGCAGGTTTCGGGCGCTGTTGCCGTGGGCGGACGAAGTTGGAGTGGAGTGCCCCGAGGATTTGTGGCATCTGGTGAGGCGGTGATCTCAGACTTGATTCGGAACTCGGTGACCGAGGTGACTTGGTGCCGGTATGCTAAGGTGTGGGCTGAATGGGAGGAGTTGTTGCGTCTGATGTTTGGTGGGGAAAGCGTGGATTACTTGGTGGCTTTGTTGTCATTGGTGAGTACGGATTTTTCAGCCGGGCGATCGGCATCGGCTGTGGCACATCGGGTGTCGGCAGTGGCATTTTGGTTAAAAATGAGAGGGGAGCGTGATGTTTCACAGGATTTTCGGGTTCGTCAGGCTTTGCGGGGCTTTCGCCGTGGCGTACGGGAGAGGGACAAGAGGCGCCCTGTATCGTTTGGTTTGTTGAGACGGATGGTGGGTGGCCTGAGCGGCATTTGTGAGTCTGTGTACGAGACGGTTCTATTTACAACGGCTTTCGGTCTCGCTTTTTATGGGGCGTTCCGGATAGGCGAGCTGGTGAGCCCGTCCAGGGTGACGGGTGGTGGTTTGATGTTTGAGGACGTGCAAGTGAGCAGTAGTCAGGTGGAGTGCCGGATTCGCCGGTCAAAAATGGATCAGCTGGGCCGTGGTAGATTGGTGGTGTTATATGCGGTTCCAGGAGAGGAATTGTGCCCTGTGCGTTTAGTCGAGAGATTTATGGCCGTGAGGGGAGGCTTACCTGGCCCGTTGTTGCGGCATTTGAATGGGTCGTTTTTGTCGAGGTTTCAGTTTGTGGCGGTGCTGCGGCTAAGTCTACGTAACGCGGGGGAGCGACCGGAGGAATTCGGGTCGCATTCATTCCGAATTGGTGCAGCAACGGAGGCAGCCCGTTGGGGGCTTGGAGATGAGGTGGTAAAGCGTATTGGTAGATGGGAATCTTCTTGTTTTCGGCGGTATGTGAGACCGCAGTTGTTGTAGCATCATGGGACTTTGGTTACGTGCGGAAGGTTTGAGGAAAGGGGTGTTTTTTGATGTGTTGGTGGTTGTGCTGTTATTGGTTTTGATATTTTCGTTTTGTTTTATTTGTTATAGGGAAGTGCCTGATCTGGATCTTGGGGCACTCCTTCGTATTTTGGGGTGCCCGTCGGGCGGAGGTCCGCCCGAATGGTCGACAGCTGGGTTTGGATCGTGCGCAGGCGACTGTTCGATGGATCGGAGTTCGGGGCATGGAGTGGGGCAGGGTGGTCCCGGAATTTCGTTTCCATTGTAAAGTTGAGCGGCCCCCGGATGTGCTGGTATTGCATGTGGGGGGTAATGATCTTGGTGCCAGGGCGTCGCGGGATTTGATCCGAGACATAAAGATTGATTTACTGCAGTTGTGGAAGCGGTATCCTGGTTTGCTGGTCGTATGGTCTGACATAGTGACCAGGTTGGCATGGAGAGGGGCTCGGTCGGTGGAGAAGGTTAATAAGGCCAGGGCCCAGGTGAATAGGGTAGTGGCTAGGTTTGTGACCAGGAATGGTGGGATTGTGGTACGGCACAGGGATTTGGAGCCGGCTGATTGGCGATTTCGGAGGGGTGATGGTGTGCACCTCAACGAGGTCGGTCTGGATTTATGGGCGTTGGGTCTGCAGGATGGTGTGGAGCGTGCTTTTGGTGTGTGGCGGGTCCAGGCCACGTAAGGTGTCACGTGGTCTGTCCTGTGGCGGTGGGGGTAGGTCTGGTCCAGAGGTTTGGAAGTGATTGGTGGCTGGACCGGGAGTCATTGTCTTGGTATGGTGGCTCTCGGTTTCCGGGATGTGGCAGGCACGGGGTTCTGCCAAAGTGTGGGGGTCAATCCGTGGGTGATTGGCACCTCGTCTCTGGGTCGGTGTGTTGCGGCCGGGGACAGGGGGAGTAGTAGTAGTGGACTGGGCCTACCCCGGGGGGTATTGTAAATGTTATTGTCTATTGTTACCGTTATGTGGTTGTTTTGGGTCGCCCGTTGGACGGCGTCCCTAAGGTACTAGTCTGTAAAACAATAGGCAATAAAAAGGCTGCTGTGGCCATTTGAACCAAGTCGCATGCAGTCCGTGTGTTTAATTTTAGAGGATAAGGGGGTTTGGTTACACAGACATCATGACCGGAGAATCCTCCCTCAGCTGGTCAAGAAAGCCACGGACCCACTTGGGGGGAGGGGCGACATGACCAAGGGGGAGGTAGGGAGTGATGGGTTAATAGGGACAGTGGTATATGCCTAATATGGCTTTGGGGGATGGTTTTAGCCGGGGAGGAAGAGGAGGAGCAGGGAAAGGGTTAGCTGGGAGAGGAAGGAGTTACCTCCTCTTCTGTTTCCGGACGCCGAACGATCCCCGCCCACCCTCCCTTTGTGTTGTCATGTGGGAGATGTTTTTGGGTAGTTGGGATACCTTTTGTCACAGTAGCGGTGGGGGTAGGTCTGGTCCAGAGGTTTGGAAGTGATTGGTGGCTGGACCGGGAGTCATTGTCTTGGTATGGTGGCTCTCGGTTTCCGGGATGTGGCAGGCACGGGGTTCTGCCAAAGTGTGGGGGTCAATCCGTGGGTGATTGGCACCTCGTCTCTGGGTCGGTGTGTTGCGGCCGGGGACAGGGGGAGTAGTAGTAGTGGACTGGGCCTACCCCGGGGGGTATTGTAAATGTTATTGTCTATTGTTACCGTTATGTGGTTGTTTTGGGTCGCCCGTTGGACGGCGTCCCTAAGGTACTAGTCTGTAAAACAATAGGCAATAAAAAGGCTGCTGTGGCCATTTGAACCAAGTCGCATGCAGTCCGTGTGTTTAATTTTAGAGGATAAGGGGGTTTGGTTACACAGACATCATGACCGGAGAATCCTCCCTCAGCTGGTCATGTGTGTGTGTGTGTGTGTGTGTGTGTGTGTGTGTGTGTGTATATATGTGTGTGTGAAGACTTATGTGTATGTCTGTGTTCAGTGTATACATGCATGTGCGCTATGTATGTGTATGTGCTCGGTGAATCCATGTGTATCTGCTATGTATGTACACATACGTGTGTGTGTGTGTGTGTGTGTGTGTGTGTAGTGAGGACCTGGAAGCCAGAGCATCGCGGGGACAGCATCGGGGACTCATCAGAATTCCCAATGAACTCTAATGAACCCGTGAAGTCACGGTCCTGACACCTGCTGTAGCGCAGGTGTCATCAGGATTTCACCAGAGTTCATTGGGAACTCCGATGACCTCCTAGATGTCAATGCACACTCTGCTTGCTGAATACTCACCTGTCCCCGTGGTGTTGTCCTCGGCGGTGCTGTACCCAGCGCTGTCCCTGCAATGCTCCAGCTTCCAGGTCCTGAGTGCGGTGAATAATCAATGAATATAATGAGCGTGGGTCAGAAGCGGGAAGCTGCAGAGCTGAAGAAAACAGCGCTGGATAAAGGTAAATAGAGAAAATCTTTTCATTTCAAAGACCCGTGTTTTCTGCGGTACCTGTCACACGTATGCCAATGTATGTATGTATGTATACATACAGTCAGGTTGTCCTCCGCATTAGGGATCGGGCTAGGGTCGGGTCTTAAGGTAGTCACCAAATATGGGGGGCTGCCACCAACTAGTGACAGGAAACCAGGGGAGGAGCGGCCACTAGGGGGAGGTAGGAGCCACACAAGAGTAGAAAATTCTCCAGCAGGAGAGGAAATAGGCAGACGGGTTCTTCGGTAGCTCCCGTGGGACAGAGGAGACAATTCGGTTGCCGAGGGGAGAGCTTCATTGCTCCCTCAGGACCGACGCAGAGCAGGGTGCAGAGCCCTAGGGTGGAACAGACTTCAAGTTGGATCACCAGAATCTTCAGGACGGGGATTGTACATCCCTCTGACCACCACTAGTTTCCGGAGCACAGTGGCACATAGGGCCCAGGGTGGTGAATAAAAAGTCCAACCCCACTGCGGACCCGCTTCACCTGCACATGGGACGGAAGCTAAAAACTACAAGGACCAGGATCTCCAAGTAGCCACGGGGATTTATCTTTAAAAAGCGCAAACAGGAAGGGCCCACAGACTACCGAAATGTTACTGACCTCCAAAGGATCCGGGATTGGCTGAGGCCCATTACGGCAGAGACCGGAACCCTGATGCTGCATTGGAACTGTGAGTAAAAAAAGACCTGAAACCGCAGCAGCTAACTCTGCTTCTTATTGCCGGCACAAACGACCATTACTGTCCCTCGTCATCCTCCCCAGGGCCCGCTCCACCTGTGGGGAGCAGAACCATCTTTGCTGTGACACCATCAGCCCCTGAGGACATCACATGCAGCAGCGACTAATCCCTGGCTGCGTACTACAGGTGGCGTCACAAGACAAACTATCCTCATCATCTCATCCTTCATCATGCTCTTTTTATTGTATGCCTCAGGGCCAAAAAGCCGGGCAGGGCCACCCGTGACATCCCAGACCTGACATCAATGGCACAGCGATGAGTAAAGTTAACCCCTTGCCCCGTGGGTGCTTCAACTTGGCGTCACGAACAGGATTCTGTGCCCATGCTAACGGGTACTGTGCACCTTACGGACTGAATTCTTAAAGGACTGTTTAATTGAAAATTATTACACACGGTAGCCATTGCAGAACAATAAGTGGCTGGGGAATGCCCGCCCTTCGTGGGTTAGTCGGGAGAGTGGCGTGAACGTGAAGACCCCGTCCCCTCCCAAGCAAAAAGGAGAAACAAAACTAACAAGAAAGGGAGTCGGATGTAGGAGTTCAAGGAGTGCAGACATATCAGGACCACCTGAGGCGCAGGGTATTGACAATAGCAAACCCTGGCTGTCACGGGGCAACACCGGTGCGCCCTCTATTCTGGAGCGCCAGAGAAATGGAAGCAGAGGTAGCCCGGATAAGTTGGATGTTACAATTGAACGCTATCCATGATTGGGAGGCGTCCATGATGGGGATGGTGGGAGCTATGTGGGCCCATGAACAATGGGAGCCGCCAATTCTAGAGGAGGAAGCAGGGATCTCGGTCAACCCTGCCATCGGTGACATCCTCCAGGTCCCACCAAGCTGTCAGCAACCCCCGGTCGCAGGTTCACCTGTCCCGGCCTCGGACCAGACCAGAGGTAAAGAGGCTACCGACCCCCAGGCAGCCGAAGACCTGGCTATCGATGTTCCAGCCAACTGTGCACAGGCAGTGGAGGATCCAGCTGCCCTTAACCTGGCAGCCTCTGACCTGGAACTAGGGACTGAGGCTCCTACTGGGGAGCTGGAGGACACCATCCCGGGTAGATCTTGGGGGGAATGCCATGCAGTCTTAGAGATCCCCACCGCTGTACCAAGCAGTGAGGGGGACAACCTGTGGACTGTCTGTCAGGCCACCATCGCCAAACTGGCCGCTTAGGATCAGCTGCACCAAAACCAGATGGCGGAAGTGAAGGCCCGAAATATGGTGGCTAAGCAGCGGCTCCAGGGGGCCAGCCCATTGGCCTGGGGACCACTACGGGTGGGCATTGTCACCCGATTTGACTTGGAACGGGGGTGGAGCGTCATCTCAGAGGAGGGACTGGCCAATGAGATCCTTGTGTCCCGCTGAGATGAGGAGTCTCGCCTCCGCAAGGGTCATCCAAAGAGGAACCTGTATCCAGGGGACAAGGTGGTGTACACCCGGCACAAGGGAGAGCAGGGCTGGCATGCTCTGGATGTGGGACTGTGCCGTCCGGAGGCGTCTGCTGCAGCATGGGAGCCCATTTCAGAGGTACGGCCAGAGCCAGTTCCCGTTTCCCGCCAACAATACTGTCCACCTGGAAAGCAGGACAAATGGACCCAAACCTTGGGGGAAGGCTCCTTGAGACCGGCCGGTCAGGAGTTCCCTTATCCCCAGTAATTGCGAGTTTTCGTTTCACCTTTGTCAAGTTGAATTGATTTTTATGGACAACAGGGCCACGGGTGCCACGGTGCGTGGTTCTGTTGTGCCTCGAACCGGTCCAGTTCCGTCATCGACTTCCACATTGGGGTCGGTTAACTCTGCAGCGCCACCTGGCCGTCGCTTGAGGCATCAGGTGGCTAGAGTTTTGTACCATCCTGAGCCTAAGTGCTCATGCAGCCACACTGAGCATGTGTGTGATGTCATTGATGACAAGGTGGCCACTGATTGGTCATTGGTGACATCAAAGATGAAGTAGTGGCAGCCGCAGATTGGTCATCATGATTTCAGCGGTGACGTGGCAGCCCCTATTTGGCTGCAGCTGACGCCATTGCCACATGCCATGTGGTCTGGGCCAGGGAGACGGCTATAAAAGATCTGTAGCTCCGCCCATCGGTGCGCGAGCGGCATTCTGCATGCTGACAGCAAAGGCTGATTTCCCGGCTGTCAGAATGAGTGGTTTCCAGCGCCATTTCAGTCTGCAGTGCCTGTGGCAGACTTGTGTATATGTGCCAGTGTGAATCTGATTTTAGGGCAGGCGCCGGTACCAGGTATTCGTATCTGGGTACAAGCTGTGTCTCGGCACGGTGAGGTATTAGGGTCCTTATGGTCTGATGTGCCCCCTACGCACGTGACCAGTCTGCATTGTCAGTGGCAGACTTGTGTGTGTGCGCCAGCGCTGAGTACCCAGTGACGCTAACTGGTAGCATTCACGGTCTGACATGCCCTGTACGCACGTGACCAGCTCAGTGGTTACGTTCCAGGTTTCCCAGTGACGCTACCATACGTGACCATTATCTGTTGCGTTTCCTTTGGTTTTGACGTGTTCCTACACACGTGACCATTACTTGTGCACCTGTGAGGTTAACACGCTACACGTAGCAGTGTGCCCTTACATCTCCTTCATTTCCTTTGTGTTCTCCTGAGTTGCTGTATTTCGTCCTCCTGTCCTTAGTGGCTTTAATACCTGCCCGGCGGACTTGGGGCGATGATTGATATATTTTATATTCAATCGTCCCCTCCGTAACAATGGGACTGTGAGTGGTCGGAACTGTATTGTAAATAGTTGCACCTGTTGTGCACCCCAACAGAATTAGGGTGACTTTCAATCCTGCAATGCTAAAGAGGATGCTTGCTAACCGGGAGCGGTGCACCAATGGGTGGCACAAAAGGACTGTCATTTTACATCCTTTTACCATGTTTTACTAAAAATGTTTTTTATGTCTGATTTTTTAACAAGTATTAAAATTCTGATTATTGCTTTCTGCTAAACCAGTGATTGACCATACTTTGTTGACAATGTTGAAACTTTGAACCGTACAGAGTTAAGAAAATGTTTGCAACGTTTAATGTGATAATACCTCCCATAAAGGAAAGATTGTTCAATTGTTTATGCGCATACTAAAACAATTGCGGTGTAATAACTTTGTTTGGTTGCAACTCGGGAGTGCTGCCATTTGCCGTGGGGGAATGTGACGCCCATGAGGCTTCAGTCACCAAAAGATACTGCACCTCACTTAAGGTGCGGTACTTATCCTGGATCCAGAGGAGGTCGGTACCGGTTTTACAACACACAAACTCATACGCAGTCAGGTTGCCCTCCCCATTGGGGACCGGGCTAGGGTCGGGTCTTAAGGTAGTCACCAAACATGGGGGGGCTGCCACCCACTAATGACAGGAAACCAGGGGAGAAGCGGCCACTAGGGGGAGTTAGGAGCAACACAAGAGTAGAAAGTTCTCCAGCAGGAGAGGAAAGGAGCAGACGGGTTCTTCGGTAGCTCCCGTGGGACGGAGGAGACAATTTGGTCGCCGAGGGGAGAGCTTCATTGTTCCCTCGGGACCGGCTCAGAGCTGGGTCCAGAGCCCTAGGGTGGAACAGACTTCAAGTTGGATCCCCTGAATCTGCACGACAGGGGGATTGTACGTCCCTCTGACTAGTTCCCGAAGCTCAGTGAGACATAGGTCTCAGGGATATGATTAAAAAGTCCAACCCCACTAAGGACCCGCGTCACCTGCACATGAGACGGAAGCTAAAAACTACAAGTACCGGGATCCCCAAGTATCTTTAGGCCACGGGAATTTATCTTTAAAAAGCGCAAACAGAAAGGGCCCATGGACTACCGGACTGTTATTTACCTCCAAAGGATCCGGGATTGGCTGGGGCCCATCACGGCAGAGACCGGTACCCTGAGGCTGCATTGGAACTGTGAGTAAAAAAAGACCTGGAACCGCAGCGGCTGACTCTTATCGCCGGCGTCCCGCGCTTCAGCGCCAACGACCATTACAGTCCCTCGTCATCCTCCCCAGGGCTCGCTCTACCTGTGGGGAGCAGAACCATCTTTGCTGCGACACCATCAGCCCCGATGGACAGTGACCGCAGTGGCGGCTAATCACTGGCTGCGTACTACAGTTGGCGTCACGAGACAAACTATACCCATCATCTCATCCTTCACCATCCCCCTTTTATTATACGCCTCGGGGCTACAAAGCCAGGCAGGGCCACCCGTGATATCCCAGACCCGACATCACCGACCCGGCGACGAGTAAAGTTAACCCCTTACCACATGGGTGCAACATGACCATAACCATGCGTGTGGCTTGTACCTGATTAAACACGGACATCTGAAACCGGCCTTAAGTAGTGTTGCAGTTACACAGATTATCTTGACTGCTCAGCCTGAGACCTAGTCAGGCCATGCTAATCTCCTGCTGATAAAATGCTGATTGTATTGAAACTACAACACAGCCTCATAAGTAACACATCCCTGGAGTCCGGTTCCTGTGCCTTATATTGTGTTGCTGTCAGATTAAGCAGCAAAAACCTGCTGACAGATTCCCTTTAAAGGCTGGAAACACATCTATGCGAGTAAAATCGGTCCGACTGGGCTGAAAAAAACTCGGCTGATTTTAGTTCACGTTAGGTCCGAGTGCAACGCAAGTGCGATGCTTTTTCTGAATAAATTAATGATTTTACTAACGTGTGTAATGCGTGTGTAATGCGTATTTTTTACTATGTCATCTGCCATTCAGAGCTGTTACATGGCCGCTGACAGCAGACACAGACAGCCATGTAGCAGAGCTGAATGGCAGATGACAGGAGACACAGACAGAGCCACACGATCAGAATGAACTCGAGTGAACTTCACCCGACTTTATTGTCATGCTGCGGCTCTGGCCTCTTCTCCACTAGCGTTTTATAAATCACAACGATACTCGGCTCAAAATGTGAGTGGAGTATCCTGCGTGTGATCTGCGTACGGTGTGTGTTTTTTTTCCTCACATAGCATCCGTATGACATGTGAGCGTCATGCGAGTGCTATGTGAGTTTTTAGGCAAGCAGTGTAGGGCTGGCTACGGGAGAAATCTCCTGTAAAACCAGTCCTGGCCGCGGTTACCTGCACTGAGCTCCAGAGCTGTAACCTGAGCTCCAGCGTCTGCCTGATCTATCCGCAGCTGTGCTGACCTGAACAGCAATCGCCGGGGAATCAATCACTCGGTGCTCGCTGTTCAGGCTGCAGTCTGGAGGTCAGGGGACAGTTCCGGGGTTCAGTGCATGTAACCGCGGCCAGGACTGGTTTTACAGGAGATTCCTCTGGTAGCCAGTCTGACGCGGTATGCAAGTGTCAGAATCCGTGTGACATGCGCATGCCATCTGTATGACATGCGCATGCCACCCGGATTCTGACTTGCATGGGGGTGAGAGAGCTGAGAATCGCATCAAATCGCAGCATGCTGCGATTTCAAGGAGAGCCCGTGTATCGTCTGAGAAAAACAGGGAAATGGAGACAGCATCATTAGAAACCATTTGCAACATTGCAAACCGTTTCTCAATGCGAGGGAATTTGGAGGAAAAAAAACGCTAGTGGAGAAGAGGCCTCTGTCTGTGCCGTGTCCTGATTAGCGGTCACCTGTGAAGGACTTACCGGTGACCGCTAAACTCCTGAGTGACTGAAGTTAGCAGCCCTCTCTCATATACTCACCGATCCCCGGCGCGGCGCTGCACGGCATTCACACTGCTCCGGCGGCTTTCACTATTTTGAAAAAGCCGGCCGCTCATTAAACAATCTCGTATTCCCTGCTTTCCCCGCCCACAGGCGCCTATGATTGGTTGCAGTGAGACACGCCTCCACGCTGAGTGACAGCTGTCTCACTGCACCCAATCACAGCAGCTGGTGGGCGGGTCTATACTGTGCAGTGAAATAAATAAATAATTAAAAAAAACGGCGTGCGGTCCCCCCCCAATTTTAATACCAGCCAGATAAAGCCATACGGCTGAAGGCTGGTATTCTCAGGATGGGGAGCCCCACGTTATGGGGAGCCCCCCAGCCTAACAATATCAGTCAGCAGCCGCCCAGAATTGCCGCATACATTATATGCGACAGTTCTGGGACTGTACCCGGCTCTTCCCGATTTACCCTGGCGCGTTGGCAAATCGGGGTAATAAGGAGTTATTGGCAGCCCATAGCTGCCACTAAATCCTAGATTAATCATGTCAGGCGTCTCCCCGAGATTCCTTCCATGATTAATCTGTAAGTTACAGTAAATAAACACACACACATGAAAAAATCATTTATTAGAAATAAAAAACACAAACAAATTCCCTCATTACCAATTTAATAAGCCCCAAAAAGCCCTCCTTGTCCGGCGTAATCCACGGACCTCCAGCGTCGCTTCCAGCTTTGCTGCATGGAGGTGACCGGAGCTGCAGCAGACACCGCCGCTCCTGTCACCTCCACGCAGCAACTGAGGTGAGTAGCGTGATCTGCTGAGCTGCCACTGAGGTTACCCGATGGCCGCCACTGGATCCAGCGGTGGCCGCGATTAACCTCAGTGACACCTCAGCAGATCGCGCTACTCACCTCAGTTGCTGCTTGGAGGTGACAGGAGCGGCGGTGTCTGCTGCAGCTCCGGTCACCTCCATGCAGCAAAGCTGGAAGCGACGCTGGAGGTCCATGGATTACGCCGGATATGGAGGGCTTTTTGGGGCTTATTAAATTGGTAATGAGGGAATTTGTTTGTGTTTTTTATTTCTAATAAATGATTTTTTCATGTGTGTGTGTGTTTATTTACTGTAACTTACAGATTAATCATGGAGGGTGTCTCAGACGCCTGACATGATAAATCTAGGATTTAGTGGCAGCTATGGGCTGCCATTAACTCCTTATTACCCCGATTTGCCAACGCACCAGGGTAAATCGGGAAGAGCCGGGTACAGTCCCAGAACTGTCGCATATAATGTATGCGGCAATTCTGGGCGGCTGCTGACTGATATTGTTAGGCTGGGGGGCTCCCCATAACGTGGAGCTCCCCATCCTGAGAATACCAGCCTTCAGCCGTATGGCTTTATCTGGCTGGTATTAAAATTGGGGGGGACCGCACGCCATTTTTTTAAATTATTTATTGATTTCACTGCACAGTATAGACCCGCCCACCGGCTGCTGTGATTGGGTGCAGTGAGACACCTGTCACTCAGCGTGGAGGCGTGTCTCACTGCAACCAATCATAGGCGCCTGTGGGCGGGGAAAGCAGGGAATACGAGATTGTTTAATGAGCGGCCGGCTTTTTCACAATAGTAAAAGCCGCCGCAGCAGTGAGAAAGCCGTGCAGCGCCGCGCCGGGGATCGGGGAACGGTGAGTATGAGAGAGGAGGGGAAAATGACCGACAGACTGTGAGAGAGGGACAGAGATAGTGACCGACCGACAGAGAGAGAATAGAGACCGAGAGGGAGAAACCGACTGACAGGGAATAGTGATTGACAGACATTGGGAGACATCGCTCGTTTCCAGTGTTTTAGGAAACATGCGAGAAATGTATTTAGAAAATCGGATGTCACTAGGATGGTGTGAGTGCCGTCCCGTGACATCCGATTTTTTACACGCTCCCGTAGACTTGCATTGGAGAGACTCGCAGTAGAAACTCGCAAAAAAGCAGCATGCTGCGATTTGTTTTCTCAGTCCGAATTTGGACTGAGAAAAAAAAAAAAAATCGCAGATGAGAGCTGAATCATTCACTAACATGTGTCCGATTCCAATGCGAGATTTTCTTGCATTGCTCTACTGCGAGAAACTCGCAAGTGAGAAGCAGCCCAAATTGTAATACACATTTAACCCTTTGGATCTTTCCAATCACGAGACTTGGGGCTCCTTTGTGCATGCTGCCGCTCCATTCATTCTTATGGGAGTGCTGAAGACCAGCTGAGTGCAGCATTTGGCTAATCTATGCCTGGAGCATCTATGGCTCCATTCACACTGCGTTCTCCAGAGCTCCAGTTGTTGGGATCGTAGGTGGTTACAGCAGTCAGAGTGGGAACTTATTCTCTATCACACCCCTGTAATTAGACATAAGACCCCTGAACCAGGGCTGCAGCAGGCACATGTCCACAGAGCATTACATTTCGAAGTGACTGCCCCTTTAAGGGTACGCTCACACGAGCGTGAAAATCGAACGAGTGCAATGCGAGAAATTCTCGCATTGCACTCTGACCAATGTTAGGCAATGAGGGCGAGCTGTTGGTCAGCTTTTCTCGCATCCAGATTCTGGATGCGAGAAAAGCGGCAGCATGCTGCGATTGTCTGCGAGAGCCGTATCCCTCACACCCATTCAAGTGAATGGATGCGAGAGATACATCGGACTGCACTCGGATGTTATCCCAGTGCAGTGCGATCTACGCACAGGCTGACAGTGGAGGAGATGGGAGAATTAACCCCTCCCTCTCCTCCGCAGCGCCTGCACTCAGCCTCACAGCTGTGACCCGATCGCAAGATCGGGTTACAGTCGCATGACACCCGGCTCACGCTCGCAGCAGAGCCTGAGCCGGGGGACATTAGCATATCGCATCCAATGCTCTCGCATCGGATGCCATACGCTCGTGTGAGTCCAGCCTAACAGTGGGGCTCCTGTGGCTCTTCGGGGAAGTGCTCCAGCCTATTTGGAGGGTAATCCTTTAGCACACACACCACAGAGCCGGCTCTCCAGCACACACGGTCACAGAGCACACGGCTGCGGCCAGCAGCTCCAGCCTACATTGGGAGCGCGCACACACCACAGAGCCGGCTCTCCAGCACACACGTGCAAAAAGTCAGCTCGGGCACTCAAAGAATTGAAAAAACGAGAATATTGATGCTTATTAATGCCAATTTTTACTCATGCAAAGGTCTGTGTTATTATGACGTTTCGGCCATACAATTTTGGCCTTTATCAAATAAATGTACTGAAAAAACAAAAGAAAAAATACAATATCAAATCTCACATACATGTACAATCAATTTTACACATAGCACATAGAACAAAAATATGGCCATTGTCTTTGACATTGAACAAATTATACAATAAACAAAAAACCGTGATGTACACTTGTGTGAATCATCAATGATCAGTAATTAGTCGATTAAGAGACCCTTGGTATTTATAATACATATGTACAAAGTAATTATAATGTAAAAATACATACCACAGGAAACGTATATGAGGTTAGACTGGTGAAATTAGGTTCACATATGCTGACCAATGGTACATTAGTGATCAACCTGAAGTAGAAAACAGACTCGTCTTGAGAAAATTATAAATACTTCATGTATAGGTGTATGCAGGGGACCATAAGGAAACGTAAAGACTATGTAAGCTACAGAGAATTTGTTGTGAAATTTACCTTTGCTACTGTCTATATAATGTGTCACTTGAAGACCCAATGTTCATTAGCAAGCTGTGGTATATGGTCCGCTAAATGGCATGAGATACAGAGAGAACGGTAAGAATTAGATTACAACCTCCATCCAGTGAAGGGGGGGGGGGGGCGAGGCACACTACAGATTCAGTTACCATGTTGAGCACAAGGAGTAATGTAGTGTTACCTTAATTATCGTCACTAAACCTCTCGAGGGGGCTCATACACATGACGTTGCTGTACTATGGGACCAAGTTTCTTCACATATAAAGAATAAAAGACAGACTGAGAAACATGGAAAAAATGAGACATGTACAGAGGATGAGATTTTTGTCACTCACCACTATGTGTGTCCAGATAAATACAGCTTGTAGTCAGGGCCGTATTTGCCACTAGGCACCTGTGGTCCCGTGCCTAGGGCGGCACGTTGCGGGGGGCGGCACTTTCTGGCAGCAAAAAAAAAAAAAAAAAAAATTTATATAAATTTTTTTTTTTTTTTTTTTTTTTTTTTCTTTTTTCCATCCCCGCCCCCCGTCCCTCCCTCCGTTACACTCGGCTGTGTTCGGGGGGGGGGGGGGGGGGGTTGAGAGGGAGGGGAGGCGCACTTCTGTCTATTTAAATACATGGGCGCCAGGCATGGTGAGCTGATTAACCCCGGAAGTTCCATCGCCTTCACTTCCGGGGTCAGAGGCGCGCGGGCGCGACAATCAGCTGACTGCCCCGTGCTGCAGCGTCCAATGCTGCAGACGACACACGCCGCGGAGGAGGACGCGTCTGCAGCTGGAGCAAGCCAGAAGAGGAGCCAGCCAGAGCAGGGCGGCGGGCACCGGAGAAGATAAGGCAGAGGCAGAGCCTAGAATGTATGGGCTCCTTACAGGTTAGTTGATGATCGTTGCGATGCCTTTTTCCACTATAATCATGCAAGGGGAGGCTGGGGGGAAAGAGGCTGAGGCTGGGGGAGGCTGGGAAGAGAGAGAGGCTGGGCAGAGAAAGAGGCTGAGGCTGGGGGAGGCTGGGAAGAGAGAGAGGCTGGGCAGAGAAAGAGGCTGAGGCTGGGGGGAGGCTGGGAAGAGAGAGAGAGGCTGAGGCTGGGAAGAGAGAGAGGCTTAGGCTGGGGGGAGGCTGGGAAGAGAGAGAGGCTGAGGCTGGGGGGAGGCTGGGAAGAGAGGCTGAGTCTGGGGGGAGAGAGGCTGAGGCTGGGGGAGAGGGAGGCTGGGGGGAAAGATGCTGAGGCTGGCGGGAGAGAGAGGCTGAGGCTGGCAGGAGAGAGGCTGAGGCTGGGGGGAGAGAGAGGCTGAGGCTGGGGGGAGAGAGGCTGAGGCTGGGGGGAGAGAGGCTGAGGCTGGGGGGGAGGCTGGGGGGAGAGAGAGGCTGAGGCTGGGGGGAGGCTGGGGAGAGAGAGAGGCTGAGGCTGGGGAGGAGAGAGGCAGATGCTGGGGGAGGCTGGGAGGAGAGAGACTGATTCTGGGGGAGGCTGATGCTGAGGGAGGCTGATGCTGGGGGAGGCTGGGAGGGGGAGGGTTGGAGGAGGGAAGCTGATGCTGAGGGAGAGTTGGAGGAGGGAGGCTGATGCTGGGGGAGGCTGGGAGGAGGGAGGCTAATGCTGGGGGAGGCTGGGAGGAGGGAGGCTAATGCTGGGGGAGGCTAGGAGGAGGGAGGCTGATGCTGGGGGAGGTTGGGAGGAGGGAGGCTGATGCTGAGGGAGGCTGGGAGGAGGGAGGCTGATGCTGGGAGGAGGGAGGCTGATGCTGGGGGAGGTTGGGAGGAGGGAGGCTGATGCTGAGGGAGGCTGGGAGGAGGGAGGCTGGTGGAGGCTGGGAGGAGGGAGGCTGAGGCTGGGGGAGGCTGATGCTGAGGGAGGCTGATGCTGAGGGAGGCTGATGCTGAGGGAGGCTGATGCTGGGGGAGGCTGGGAGGGGGAGGGTGAGGCTTGGAGGAGGGAAGCTGAGGGAGGAGGGAGGCTGATGCTGGGAGGAGGGAGGCTGATGCTGGGGGAGGCTAGGAGGAGGGAGGCTGATGCTGGGAGGAGGGAGGCTGACGCTGGGGGAGGCTAGGAGGAGGGAGGCTGATGCTGGGAGGAGGGAGGCTGATGCTGGGGGAGGCTAGGAGGAGGGAGGCTGATGCTGGGAGGAGGGAGGCTGATGCTGAGGGAGGCTGATGCTGAGGGAGGCTGATGCTGAGGGAGGCTGGGAGTAGGGAGGCTGATGCTGGGGGAGGCTGGGAGTAGGGAGGCTGATGCTGGGGGAGGCTGGGAGTAGGGAGGCTGATGCTGGGGGAGGCTGGGAGGAGGGAGGCTGAGGCTGGGGGAGGCTGGGAGGAGAGAGGCTGAGGCTGGGGGAGGCTGGGAGGAGGGAGGCTGAGGCTGGGGGAGGCTGAGGCTGGGGGAGGCTGAGGCTGGGGGAGGCTGATGCTGGGAGCAGGGAGGCTGATGCTGGGGGAGGCTGGGAAGAGGGAGGCTGTTGCTGGGAAGAGGGTGGCTGATGCTGGGGGAGGCTGGGAAGAGGGAGGCTGATGCTGGGGGAGGCTGGGAAGAGGGAGGCTGATGCTTGGGGAGGCTGGGAAGAGGGAGGCTGATGCTGGGGGAGGCTGGGAGGAGGGAGGCTGATACTGGGGCAAGCTGGGAGCAGGGAGGCTGATGCTAGGGGAGGCTGGGAGGAGAGAGGCTGATGCTGGGGGAGGCTGGGAGGGGGAGGAGGGAGGCTGATGCTCTGGGAGGCTGATGCTGGGGGAGGCTTGGAGGAGGGGGGCTGGGAGGAGGGAGGCTGATGCTGGGGGAGGCTGGAAGGAGGGAGGCTGATGCTGGGGGAGGCTGGGAGGAGGGAGGCTGATGCTGGGGGGAAGCTGGGAGCAGGGAGGCTGATGCTGGGGGAGGCTGGGAGGAGAGAGGCTGATGCTGGAGGAGGCTCATGCTGGGGGAGGCTGGGAGGAGACAGGCTGATGCTGGGGGAGGCTGATGCTGAGGGAGGCTGATGCTGGGGGAGGCTGGGAGGGGGAGGGTGAGGCTTGGAGGAGGGAAGCTGAGGGAGGAGGGAGGCTGATGCTGGGAGGAGGGAGGCTGATGCTGGGGGAGGCTAGGAGGAGGGAGGCTGATGCTGGGAGGAGGGAGGCTGATGCTGGGGGAGGCTAGGAGGAGGGAGGCTGATGCTGGGAGGAGGGAGGCTGATGCTGGGGGAGGCTAGGAGGAGGGAGGCTGATGCTGGGAGGAGGGAGGCTGATGCTGGGGGAGGCTAGGAGGAGGGAGGCTGATGCTGGGAGGAGGGAGGCTGATGCTGGGGGAGGCTAGGAGGAGGGAGGCTGATGCTGGGAGGAGGGAGGCTGATGCTGGGGGAGGCTAGGAGGAGGGAGGCTGATGCTGGGAGGAGGGAGGCTGATGCTGGGGGAGGCTAGGAGGAGGGAGGCTGATGCTGGGAGGAGGGAGGCTGATGCTGGGGGAGGCTAGGAGGAGGGAGGCTGATGCTGGGAGGAGGGAAGCTGATGCTGGGGGAGGCTGATGCTGAGGGAGGCTGATGCTGAGGGAGGCTGGGAGGAGGGAGGCTGAGGCTGGGGGAGGCTTGGAGGAGGGAGGCTGAGGCTGGGGGAGGCTGGGAGGAGGGAGGCTGAGGCTGGGGGAGGCTGGGAGGAGGGAGGCTGAGGCTGGGGGAGGCTGGGAGGAGGGAGGCTGAGGCTGGGGGAGGCTGGGAGGAGAGAGGCTGATGCTGGGGGAGGCTGGGAGGGGGAGGCTTGAAGGAGGGAGGCTGATGAGGAGGGAGGCTGGGAGAAGGGAGGCTGATGCGGGGGGGAGGCTGGGAGGAGGGAGGCTGGGAGGAGAGAGGCTGATGCTGGGGGAGGCTGGGAGGCTGATGCTGGGGGAGGCTGGGAGGCTGATGCTGGGGGAGGCTGATGCTGGGGGAGGCTGATGCTGGGGGAGGCTGGGAGGGGGGTGGGGGAGGCTAGGAGGAGGGTAGCTGATGCTGTGGGAGGCTGGGAAGAGGGTGGCTGATGCTGTGGGAGGCTGGGAAGAGGGTGGCTGATGCTGGGGGAGGCTGGGAAGAGGGAGGCTGTTGCTGGGAAGAGGGTGGCTGATGCTGGGGGAGGCTGGGAAGAGGGAGGCTGATGCTGGGGGAGGCTGGGAAGAGGGAGGCTGATGCTGGGGGAGGCTGGGAGGAGGGAGGCTGATACTGGGGCAAGCTGGGAGCAGGGAGGCTGATGCTGGGGGAGGCTGGGAGGAGAGAGGCTGATGCTGGGGGAGGCTGGGAGGGGGAGGAGGGAGGCTGATGCTCTGGGAGGCTGATGCTGGGGGAGGCTTGGAGGAGGGGGGCTGGGAGGAGGGAGGCTGATGCTGGCGGAGGCTGGAAGGAGGGAGGCTGATGCTGGGGGAGGCTGGGAGGAGGGAGGCTGATGCTGGGGGGAAGCTGGGAGCAGGGAGGCTGATGCTGGGGGAGGCTGGGAGGAGAGAGGCTGATGCTGGAGGAGGCTCATGCTGGGGGAGGCTGGGAGGAGACAGGCTGATGCTGGAGAAGGCTCATGCTGGGGGAGGATGGGAGGAGAGAGGCTGATGCTGGGGTAAGCTGGGAGCAGGGAGGCTGATGCTGAGGGAGGCTGGGGGGAGAGAGGCTGATTCTGGGGGCGGCTGGGGGGAGAGAGGCTGATGCTGGGGGAGAGGCTGCTGCTGGAGGCGGGGGGGAAGAGGCTGCTGCTGGGGGAATGGAAGAGAGGGGCCAATGCTAGAGACAGATGACAAGGGTTAAGGGATAGAGCAATGACAATATCGATGGGGGGGAGTGTAAGGACTCAGAATAAGAGGGGGGCAGCATTGGGAGCTCATTATGGAGAAGGGGCAGCATGTGTGGGCTCAGTATGGAGTGGAACAATGTAGGGGAGTCAATATCAAGAGTGGGGTAGTGTGTGTGTGTGTGTGGGGTCTCAGCATAAGCGTTAGTGTGGTGGTCTTAGTATGATGAGTGGGGCAGCATGGAGATGTCATTATGGAAAAGAGGAAGGCAGCATTAGGAGCTCATGGAGAGGGGCAGTATGCATGGGACACTGTGAGGAGGTGGCAGCATGCACGGGACACTGTGAGGAGGGGGCAGCATGCACGGGACATTGTGAGGAGGGGGCAGCATGCACGGGACATTGTGAGGAGGGGGCAGCATGCATGGGACATTGTGAGGAGGGGCAGCATGCATCGGACACTGTCAGGAGGGGGCAGCATGCATCGGACACTGTCAGGAGGGGGCAGCATGCATCGGACACTGTCAGGAGGGGGCAGCATGCATGGGACATTGTGAGGAGGGGGCAGCATGCATGGGACATTGTGAGGAGGGGGCAGCATGCATGGGACATTGTGAGGAGGGGGCAGCATGCATGGGACACTGTCAGGAGGGGGACGCATGCATGGGACATTGTGAGAAGGGGGCAGCATGCATGGGACATTGTGAGGAGGGGGCAGCATGCATGGGACATTGTGAGGAGGGGGCAGCATGCATGGGACACTGAGGAGGGGGAAGCATGCATGGGACACTGAGGAGGGGGAAGCATGCATGGGACATTGTGAGGAGTGGGAAGCATGCATGGGACATTGTGAGGAGGGGGCAGCATGCATGGGACACTGTGAGGAGGGGGCAGCATGCATGGGACACTGTGAGGAGGGGGCAGCATGCATGGGACACTGTGAGGAGGGGGCAGCATGCATGGGACACTGTGAGGAGGGGGCAGCATGCATGGGACACTGTGAGGAGGGGGCAGCATGCATGGGACACTGTGAGGAGGGGGCAGCATGCATGGGACACTGTGAGGAGGGGGCAGCATGCATGGGACATTGTGAGGAGGGGGCAGCATGCATGGGACATTGTGAGGAGGGGGCAGTTTGCATGGGACATTGTGAGGAGGGGGCAGCATGCATGGGACACTGTGAGGAGGGGGCAGCATGCATGGGACATTGTGAGGAGGGGGCAGCATGCATGGGACATTGTGAGGAGGGGGCAGCATGCATGGGACATTGTGAGGAGGGGGCAGCATGATGTGAGGACAATGTGCAGATCATATTTCATAATTGAGGAAGGTGTGGTGGGTATAATTTATAAGGGAGGGCAGTGTGTAGTATATTAGGGGCAGTGTGACAGTCACAGTATATAAGTGGGGACGGTGGGAATATTTTATACTCATGCTATGTTTTGATGTGCCTGTGGTGATCCCCATTGGGGGGGGGTGGTAGTGCCCTTCATTTCTCATTGATACTTTTTCAAGTGTTTTACAAAGTAGATCTGCCTTAAACAGATGTCGTGTGCGAAAACTCAGTTTTACGTTGTCACTAAGGGGCGCGACCACTTAAAGTGCCTAGGGCAGCATGAAGGCAAAATACAGCCCTGCTTGTAGTCCTATAAATTTAGTCCTTAGTACACTGTTAGAGACTCCTTAGGGAATGAAGGCCCTGTATCTATCGCCTCCCTTTGAAAATCTATAAGTTTTATAGAATTATTAAAATGTCATTAGCTTTTCTAAAAGGAGTATTAATAGGTCCTTATTAGTTACCTGGGTATGCCAGATGCAGTGGTGATTCAGTGGGAATTACACTGTCAGTATTCCTGTAAGCCCCGTGTCTACAGCCCCCCTGTGAGGATCTGTAGGATTAACATAATCAATAACCATATCACAGTGATCATTCCAAGAGAGAGGGATAGACCCCCTGTCCGTTACCTGAATACGCAAATGCAGTGGTGATTCCGTGGGGAAGAAAGCTGCGTGGTGACTGGAGGTACCGGCGAGTGTATGGCAGCCGCCATTTAAAGCTATATCACGTGCACAGGAAATCCTGTAAGTGAAACGCAGCGCCGTCCGTGGAACGCACTAATGCGCAAGCGCAGGAGGCACCCCGGCCAGGAACGCCCCCCGCGCATGCGCACAGGCGGACCACAGGCGGCGTGACGCCGGGCGTGGAACGGGAGCGCGCGCACGGAATATTGATATTATTAGCCCATTAATATTGTGGACGTGTTGCTTTGATCTTCCATAAGACTAATCACTTTTCTTCTTTATTCCCTAGGCACCTTAAAACGCCAGCACAGATGTCACGATACCAACACATCACGCTTACCTTTAGATCACCCCTGTACCACCTAACACACTTATCCTGTGTATGTGCGCATGCGTTCGCGGCCACGGGGATCCTAGACCCGTGCCCGCGCCTGCGTCAGCCATACGCGGGGGTCACGCTCTTCACTTCCACACGCCGTGTGTGGGGCGCGGGCGGGCAACCCGCTCGTGCGCGCGCTCCCGTTCCACGCCCGGCATCACGCCGCCTGTGGTCCGCCTGTGCGCATGCGCGGGGGGCATTCCTGGCCGGGGTGCCTCCTGCGCTTGCGCATTAGTGCGTTCCACGGACGGCGCTGCGTTTCACTTACAGGATTTCCTGTGCACGTGATATAGCTTTAAATGGCGGCTGCCATACACTCGCCGGTACCTCCAGTCACCACGCAGCTTTCTTCCCCACGGAATCACCACTGCATTTGCGTATTCAGGTAACGGACAGGGGGTCTATCCCTCTCTCTTGGAATGATCACTGTGATATGGTTATTGATTATGTTAATCCTACAGATCCTCACAGGGGGGCTGTAGACACGGGGCTTACAGGAATACTGACAGTGTAATTCCCACTGAATCACCACTGCATCTGGCATACCCAGGTAACTAATAAGGACCTATTAATACTCCTTTTAGAAAAGCTAATGACATTTTAATAATTCTATAAAACTTATAGATTTTCAAAGGGAGGCGATAGATACAGGGCCTTCATTCCCTAAGGAGTCTCTAACAGTGTACTAAGGACTAAATTTATAGGACTACAAGCTGTATTTATCTGGACACACATAGTGGTGAGTGACAAAAATCTCATCCTCTGTACATGTCTCATTTTTTCCATGTTTCTCAGTCTGTCTTTTATTCTTTATATGTGAAGAAACTTGGTCCCATAGTACAGCAACGTCATGTGTATGAGCCCCCTCGAGAGGTTTAGTGACGATAATTAAGGTAACACTACATTACTCCTTGTGCTCAACATGGTAACTGAATCTGTAGTGTGCCTCGCCCCCCCCCCCTTCACTGGATGGAGGTTGTAATCTAATTCTTACCGTTCTCTCTGTATCTCATGCCATTTAGCGGACCATATACCACAGCTTGCTAATGAACATTGGGTCTTCAAGTGACACATTATATAGACAGTAGCAAAGGTAAATTTCACAACAAATTCTCTGTAGCTTACATAGTCTTTACGTTTCCTTATGGTCCCCTGCATACACCTATACATGAAGTATTTATAATTTTCTCAAGACGAGTCTGTTTTCTACTTCAGGTTGATCACTAATGTACCATTGGTCAGCATATGTGAATCTAATTTCACCAGTCTAACCTCATATACGTTTCCTGTGGTATGTATTTTTACATTATAATTACTTTGTACATATGTATTATAAATACCAAGGGTCTCTTAATCGACTAATTACTGATCATTGATGATTCACACAAGTGTACATCACGGTTTTTTGTTTATTGTATAATTTGTTCAATGTCAAAGACAATGGCCATATTTTTGTTCTATGTGCTGTGTGTAAAATTGATTGTACATGTATGTGAGATTTGATATTGTATTTTTTCTTTTGTTTTTTCAGTACATTTATTTGATAAAGGCCAAAGTTGTATGGCCGAAACGTCATAATAACACAGACCTTTGCATGAGTAAAAATTGGCATTAATAAGCATCAATATTCTCGTTTTTTCAATTCTTTGAGTGCCCGAGCTGACTTTTTGCACTATTGACTTTTTTCTCGGTGGCACCTAACCTATATTTGTGAGCCAGATTCTATTCTATATACTCCAGCACACACGGTCACAGAGCACACGGCTGCGGCCAGCAGCTCCAGCCTACATTGGGAGCGCGCACACACCACAGAGCACACGGCTCCGGCCAGCACTGAAGCGCGCTCTCGTCTCAGGGACTCCCACGTCCGGCGGCGCGCCGTCTCCTAGCACCCCACTCTGTTTGGCCCTCGAAACATTAACGTGACGTCACGAGCCGCGCCCACCTTCTCGTGCTCCTGTGACTGACGCCGGGGCTGCTACTACCGTCACAGCCTGGGCAGCGCTTGCCAGCCAGCTGCTTCTCTGACGTCACAGCCGCTGGCCGCGCCCTCGTATTGCTCTCCAAGGAGCCTCCCACCTGCGGCCGCACCGTCTCACTGCTGGAGTTCTGTATCGCCATTAAATAAAGTGTCGCCTTCTTTAGTATCCACGTTTACCGTACCTGCGGCAGTAACGAGCGCCCCTAGTGGACACAATGGTGAACTGCTGCAGCACTGTGACACTTTGGAAAAATAAGGCGGGGAGGCAGATTTGTTGTGAAGCGGCAGTAGGCGGTGTGGTGTGGGCGTGGCTTAAAGCGTGGGCCCTTGTAACGTGACGAAGTCCCCGCCCCTCATTTATAAGGCTTGTCATGAACGGCGGGCGCTCACAGTCCCCTAGAACACGAGGGTGAGAAGAGGCTGATGGCCGGAGGGGTTCCCCGGACGATGCGAAGTATGACAGGGGCTGGAGACAGGGACTCCCTGCAGCCTCGTGTGTGACAAGCTTACCGTGCTGTGCCTATGGACGCGCTGCTCTGAACCGGCAGCCTGTGTGTGTCTTCTGTGGACCTCGCTGCTCTCATCTCTCGCCAAGAGGTTAATGAGGTATGTGTGAGCAGGGCGTACGTGGGCATTGCTGGGACTTGTCTGTGCAGCTGGGGCTTTGCTGTGATGCCCGTCTGCCCGCAGTGTGATGTGACTGTGTATATCTGTGCCCAGGCAGCCGCCCAGTGAGTGTGACATGGCTCTCAGCGGGACCTTGCTGCCATCCATCGCCACCTTCACAGCGGGGACCCCGGGCAAGGACAGAGTGTTGAGACTGGCAAGTGTTGGCGACGTGAGTATCCCTGAGCGGATAGGCTTCCTCCTAATCTGCTGGCACTGCAACTGTGGTGGGCACTCTGTGGTGGCACTGCATGTCCTAGTACCCTGCAACTGGTGGGCACTCTGGTGTGGGCACTGCATATCCAAGTGCACTGCAACTGTGGTGGCACTGCATGCTCTAGTACCCTGCAACTGTGGTGGGCACTCTGGTGTGGGCACTGCATATCCAAGTGCACTGCAACTGTGGTGGCACTGCATGCTCTAGTACCCTGCAACTGTGGTGGGCACTCTGGTGGCACTGCATGTCCTAGTACCCTGCAACTGTGGTGGCACTGCATGTTCTAGTACCCTGCAACTGTGGTGGGCACTCTGTGGTGGCACTGCATGCTCTAGTACTCTGCAACTGTGGTGGGCACTCTGTGGTGGCACTGCATGCTCTAGTACCCTGCAACTGTGGTGGGCACTCTGTGGTGGCATTGCATGCTCTAGTACCCTGCAACTGTGGTGGGCACTCTGTGGTGGCATTGCATGCTTTAGTACCCTGCAACTGTGGTGGGCACTCTGTGGTGGCATTGCATGCTTTAGTACCCTGCAACTGTGGTGGGCACTCTGTGGTGGCACTGCATGCTCTAGTACTCTGCAACTGTGGTGGGCACTCTGTGGTGGCACTGCATGCCCTAGTACCCTGCAACTGTGGTGGGCACTCTGTGGTGGCACTGCATGCCCTTGTACCCTGCAACTGTGGTGGGCACTCTGTGGTGACACTGCATGCTCTAGTTCCCTGTAGCTGTGGTGGGCACTCTGGGGTGGCACTTTATGCCCTAGTTCCCTGTAGCTGTGGTGGGCACTCTGGGGTGGCACTTCATGTCCTGGTGCCCTGCAACTGTGGTGGGCACTGGTGGCACTACATGCTCTAGTTTTCTACGTTTGGTGGGCACTATGCGGTGGCACTGCATGTCCTGGTGCCCAGCAACTGTGGTAGGCACTTTGGGGTGGGCACTGCATGTCCTGGTGCCCTGTAACTGGGATGGGCACTGCATGTTCTAGTGTCCTGCATCTGTGGTGGGCACTGAATGTCCTTGTGCCGAGCAGCTGACTGCGGAAATGGCACTGCATGTCCTAGTGCCTGGCAGCTGTGGTGGGTGCTCTGGGGATGGCACTGCATGTCCTGGTGCCCTGCAGTGGTGCTGGACACTCTGGGGATGACACTGCATGTCCTTGTTCCTGGCAGCTATAGTGGGCACTCTGGGGTGGGCACTGCATGCTCTAGTTCCCTGCAGCTTTGGTGGGCACTTTGTGGTGGCACTGCATGTCCTTGTGCCTGGCAGCTGTAGTGGGCACTCTGAGGTGGGCACTGCATGTGCCTGGCATCTGACTCTGGGGATATGGTACTGCTTCTATCTGGACTTGTGCACTTTTCTAGACTTCGTCCTTGTCCTCTGGGTTGATTCTTTTTCAATGTGCCATTACCAGCTCTTCTCACTGGCATTCCAGCTTCTGTCTTCAGCGCTGCTTTACTCCTCTCCGCTGGGTAGCTTTTCCTCCTAGTTCTGTCCTGCCCCTCATTATGGCACAGCCTTTGCTGTAGTATTACAGAGCCTTGCTGTTCACTGCCTGTGTCTTACTCATCTCCTTGTGATAATGTTCAGAAGGAAAATAGAAGGGTCTCTGTTTGCCGTTATCTTAGAAACCAGTGTACACACTAATATTCCTAAAGGGGAAATGTCAAAATAAAAGGAAATGCCAAATGCAAATTCTTAACCGTTGGATAGTGTTTCTAGCTTGGCCCAGATCTGATGGGTTTGGAGAAAAGCAGCGTGCTTACTAAAACTTGGCATATGGGTAACTTTTTGTGCTTCTATAAGGTGTCTTGTACTTTGACAGCTGTCTTAAGGAAGTTGTCTTACTTTTTCCAACAGAGGTGGAGAGAAGATCTGTCCCACATGAAAAGGCATCCCGCACTTAACCAGTCTCGGCCCTATGATGGTGTAGAGGGACACTCTACAGCTTTGGGGTCTCGCAGAGATCAAGAGGAATTTAATGAGCTGCTGGACTTTGATTTTATACTATCTAATTCTCTTATTCATCAGGAGTCTATGGTGGCTTCTTCCTCGTCTTCTTCCTCTGCTACTGCCTCATCACCTCCACCGGCTGTTTCACTACCAGACATGTCTGCTCTCTCACCACCTGCCAACTGTAATTTTACCTACCAGCTATCTTGCCCTCAGGAAGCAACCGGAGGCACCCCTCTGATATACACTTCTAGGGAGTCCACTGTGCCAAACTCTTCTTTTAACCTGGCGGATATAAATGACGTGTCTCCTTCTGGTGGATTTGTGGCTGAGCTTTTGAGACCTGACTTGGACCCTGTTTATATGCAGCAGGCACAGACTAGTCTACAAGGCAAATTTGTATTGAAGGCTGCTGTGGATATGAGTGATTATGGCCAGCCCGTCAGTGTTAGAAAGGGTGGTTCCGGTATGGACAGTCCCATGGTTTATCAACTGCCAAGGATGCGTCAAGAGATCAAGCAGGAATCACCTGGTTCTTGCTCGGGCTCATGCCAAATGGATGGACAAGGTCAACAATCACAAGGGCAGCATGAATATCAAGTGGTAAGGGTGCTGTCAAGCAGGACTAACCAACCTCTGTCTGCAGAGGAGCTCATGGTAAGAGATTGCCATGTGTCCTCTCAGGCATTAAGCCACCCCTCTCTGTCAATACCTCCTGGCTACCACACGTCTGCAAGTTTCCCTCACTTCCCACCAGACCAGCAGCAGTCCCAGCTGCCTCCATCTCAGCTTCATTATCAAGGTCAGTCTTATCTAAATATTTTTGAAGAACCTTTAAACTTTCAACTATTGAAACAAGAAGTGATGCTGACTCCACCCTCTTCACCTCTAGAGCTTCTAACCCCTGGCGGCTGCATGTCAGAAGACGTTAAGCCCAAGAGGGGTCGCAAGTCCTGGCCCAGAAAAAGAACCGCTACTCACACGTGTGAGTATGCAGGCTGTGGAAAGACCTACACCAAAAGTTCCCATCTAAAGGCCCATCTGCGAACACATACAGGTAACCCTCCATTTTATCAGACCGGTAGTGGGATATTTGGCTATTGTTTTAATACTGGATCCTAGTATGCAGAACTTCAAAATTCCGAGTGTACTTTGCATAAACATCTGTGCCCACACTGCTCCTCTTCCTTCTGGAGACTATTTATAATGTCGGTTTTTGTGGTTTTACTCTTGGCAAAACTTTAGGCATATTACAGAGTGAAGCATACAGAGTCTATAAACTGAGAGAATCCATTCTCTTCAAATAGTTTACATCAAAGGTGGGCATAGATCTGAACCTACCTCCTTCCACCATGAACAGAGTTCTGTGTGTGTGTATATATATTATATATGGTGTGTGTGTATATACTGTGTATATATAAATATTATGCACACCTATATACATTTATATGATTGCACACCTATGTATATTTATATACATGTACATGATCTCTTCTGGCTCTCTGCATCCCAAACCTGGGGAATTTATGGGTTTCATACAGATCATTGCATGTATACCATATGAGCAAATTATACAATATCATCCAAAAAGAGAACTTTTCTATTCATTTCTCTGAATTGTTTAATTTAGTCACGAAAAAACTATTGCTTGTATACAAATTTTAGAATTAAAAATTCTATATAAAAAAACAACTTTTAACAACTTTTAACAACTTTTAACAACTTTTAACAACTTTTAACAACTTTTAACAACTTTTAACAACTTTTAACAACTTTTAACAACTTTTAACAACTTTTAACAACTTTTAACAACTTTTAACAACTTTTAACAACTTTTAACAACTTTTAACAACTTTTAACAACTTTTAACAACTTTTAACAACTTTTAACAACTTTTAACAACTTTTAACAACTTTTAACGTCTTGGGTTTTTGTATTTTTGTTGTCATTGATGCATTTCCAAAAGTTTCTCCTCATGTAATGTTGTACAAGGTAACAAGCAGGTGTATGAGCTAGTAGTGTCTCTTCTATAAGGAAGATGTATTTGTTTTTACTACATCAATATAGTAATGGTTTGTGGGTTTTATTTTCTTGTTGGTAGGTTGGTGACCTTTGTGTGTTACAGAAAGCCTTAGTAGCACAAGCTTGTTTTCTAGAGTGGGATGCTGCCTCTAGAAGATGGCTTTAATTACAAGTAGTATTTTATTAGGAAAATATAATAAAAACATTTTTTTTTTCCCTCCCTTGATGCAGTGAATGGGCTGCCATGGCTAGATAAAACTAGGTAAAGTGTTAATTTGGTTAGGGAACACTCCTCTGATTTGTGCCCCTCTTTCATACTCTACTCAGAACACATTCTAGAGGAAAACTTGTGCACAGTGAAAGAACTTTTTTTTTTTTTCCAATGTTGAAAGTGAGAAAAGACGGAAGAAGTTAAGTTCTGATTTATGAAACGTTAGTGACTTGTTTTCCAGCTTTGATAGCAGAGCGAATGTAACAAGTGCTCAGATTCAGAGTTGTTTTTCACCCAAGAGCGGCTTGTTCTATTTATTTTTATTTTTTTTTTACCTTGTGCCAAGACTTGTCAATACGGGCAGTTGACTATTTGTCACTGACTTTCAAGTGGAAAAATTCATTTCACAAGGTTTTGAGGTGTGGTTAATGTCTATGGAGCCTTGCCAAGTTTGAAACAAGTTTACCACAGATCACATTCATTTTTCGAATAGAACATATTTGCAGCTAACAATGAATACAAAATGACTTTGATCTTTTGAGACGCTGCCGCAAAAGCCCTGAAAGCCTAGGGCATGATAATTGCAGAAATCCCCACTTGGTAGCAGCCAACATGTAGACCTTAAGAACATACCTTGGAGGACTAAGGGTATGTGCGCACGTTGCTTTTTACCTGCTTTTTACCTGCTTTTTACCTGCTTTTTCTTCTGCGCTGTTTAATGCCAAAATGGATGTGTTCTTCTATTCAAGCAAAGTCTATGGGAATTTGGGTTTCTTGTTCACACTATGTTGTTCAAAATGCTGCCTTTTTGTGGCAGAACTTTGGTCAAAAACTCAGCTTTGCAGTGCAAAACCCAAATGGCAAAAACAATTGACATGTTCTTTGAAAAGCTGAGTTTTTGACCAAAGTTCTGCCTCAAAAAGGCAGCATTTTGAACAACATAGTGTGAACAAGAAACCCAAATTCCCATAGACTTTGCTTGAATAGAAGAACACATCCATTTTGGCATTAAACAGCGCAGAAGAAAAAGCAGCAAAAAGCAGGTAAAAAGCAACGTGCGCACATACCCTAAGACCTAATGACAGTTCTCTACAATCCGAAATCCGCTGTCTAGCCACTTCTTGTCACATTCGTGTCACCATAAAAGAATGTTTTTAATTTTTTTTTGTTTAAATTTGTTGCAATTTAGACCTTGTATTTTTGCTATGCATGAAGGCATAAGCTATTTTGTAGCTGAAACATTCTTTACCTGTGCACAAGCACTGGTTCACCTATTTTGCCTTGCAAAGATGGAGTACAGCTTTCCTTCATAAGTTTTAACATGCCTCCATTCTCCCCCATTTCTATTGGAGAAGTAGAAAGACCTTGAGATCGATTTCTGCTGGGTACACAGTGAAGGAAGCAAGTTTTTTTTTTTTTTTTTTTTTTTTAATTATTAATCTTCGTGTAGAAGGAAAAAGTTCTCCTTATGATTCCAAACATGTGGTCTTGGGCAGTAGGCTAAATAATTCTCTGGCCTTTCTTTTTACTTTTACCCAATTTTATTTTTTGTTCAAGGTTTCAAAAGTCCTGGTTGGCACATGGCTACTGTAACTTCATGGTGTGGCTCTCGATGCTTGTAAAGTTAGGTCACATTAAGGCACTGTGTATCTAACCCAAGATCACACGTCCATTTTTCAGATGTAATTTAGAAAATTAGGCAATTGTTTTTACACTTTGCATTGTTCGTTTTTAACATCCATGTAAAAGGAGTCTTTAATGCAAAACATTGTCTGGGTTTGTGTTTTTTGCATAGCAAGCAGTCAGATATTCCGACAGCGTGCAGATGCAACACATTCCTTTTTTGTTGTTTTTTTTCAATGATATTTTTTTGGGTGGTGAGGTTTGATTTATGTACTGCTGGTGAGCAAAAAACCCCTAAATGACTGCTATCAATAGCCACATATCTTATGTATAAAAGTTAATACGGAGTGGTGACTGAGCCCTTATATGCATCATGATTCTGCAGATGTAATCTATCTGTTGTAAAGCTTGGGGGTTCTCCCAGTCAGTCTAGGACCTCTGGCACCCACTAGAAGTCATTTACATCGTCCCTTTCCCAATTTCTACAGGTCAAGTGTCTACAGTAATTTTATTTATATTGTAAACTTTTACATACTGGGTAGTCAGTATGATACGGAGATTGGTGAGGGTTTTGTTTTTTTTGTATTTGCCCTTACTAGATCCTAATGGCAAGTAACGCTCTACAAATGTGATGGTCTTCTGCTGCCCCTTTGAAGCCCATTACTATATTGGAGCCTTGGCCCATCGGTGGCTCCTTTGGTACCGAGATGGGTCAGTTTAGTTATTTTTTTTGTATATAATACATACAGTATATGGCCTCATTCAGACATATGTTCTTGTTGGTGTTTTTGTCCGTGGTTTCACAGCTAGAACATGTACTCTTTAGCTTGTCACATGTCTGGGTTTGGTTTTTTGTTTTGTTTTTTTTTTGGGGGGGGGGGGTTGTTTGGATTTTGTCCGTCTAAGTCAGACATGTCTGTTTTTTATCTGAGTCATGGATCAGAATTGCACAGTCACTTCTATGGTCCCGGGTGCTGTATGTGATTAACATTGCAGTGGAAAAACTTTGCAATCTGAGTGAAAACCACTGACAAACACTGATTAAAATGGAATAACTGAAACTATGACCACTTTTTTAATATGTGAAAAATCTTTGGCCTGAGAGGCATGATACGGTTTTGCAGTCAGATTCTCATATTCGATGATCTCTGCTTGTTGGAAACGTTCAGGTTTATCACTATATGCACAACTCGTGACAGCTCTGATGCACCTGGCAAGCCGAGCTGTCACTTTTGTACATGATCATGACCTGTTTTGTCAATGCAAGCAGCCTCCATCGAAGAGCAGCAAGCAGACTTCTTGAAAATGGTGAAAGATTGAAACCAAGTATAGTAAAAGTTTGCAAAACTTTCAATCCTCAACATGTTGCCAGGATAATCTATTGGAAGCTGATGTGTGAATCAAGATGTTCATGTGGATGTGGTCTGTAAATAAATCAGCTTGTACACCAAGGTGGATTGTGTTGGAAATGTCAAAGTGCAGATAAACTGGTTAGACATGTGTCTACTTTGACATGTGAAGTGAGCCATACTAGTCTTTATTACAGACTGTGTATTTTGTGACAAAGTAGAATGGATCTTGGTGTAGACAGGCCACATATTGTACATTGTTTTTTTCTTATGTGCAAAATATTGGTATCCTATTTTAATGTCTCTTGTACTTTTTCCCACAGGTGAGAAGCCATACCACTGTGACTGGGAAGGTTGTGGGTGGAAATTTGCTCGCTCTGATGAACTGACACGCCACTACCGGAAACACACTGGCCATCGGCCTTTCCAGTGCCAAAGGTGTGACCGAGCTTTCTCTAGGTCAGACCATCTTGCCTTACACATGAAAAGGCACTTCTGAGTGTATGAAGTAGCCGCAGACCCAATACTGCCATAGGCTTTTCAGTATTTATAGCACACAATCCATGGACGGGAGGAACACAAATGTAAGCACTACAAGCTGCCATGTTTTGCGAGAAGGCAAGAATTGGAAACCATTCTCTACTAATGTCAGAGAAGATACTAATTTAATGAACTGTGGGTCTATGACTGGATCTTCAATCATTCCATTGTTGGATAAAACTGGACTTTTATGTTTGTTTTGTGAACTTGATCTTAAAGGTTAATGACTGGAAAATGGTGGTTGCACTATTTACAGGTGTTCAACATAGGCCCACCTGCTGCTGTCCTATATTCTCATCCAGCTCCACCAGCCAGGTCATGGGCTTACATATCCTTCTGAATTAATCCCTCTTGTTACTTATTGAAATGTAACCTATGAGGAAGGCTGAATATATGTTTATTCCATGCAAAACTCTAACAAGTGTGCACTTCCACACATATAGTAGAATAAAGCTAATGAAAAGCTGGTTGAAGGAATAGTCATAATAGCTAATGGTGCTTACAGGCTCATACTTCTAAAGGTACCAAAGATTGAAGCCAAAGTTCTCAAACTGCTGCATATTTGACAAGGAAACCTATTTTGTCTTCCGATTTTTATTATTTTTTTTATTTTAATTTTTTTCTTTAATTGACCAAAGTCGGGTGTGTAAACCTGATTTATCGATTATGTTTGTATATGCAGACAGTACGTGATGCACTGTGGTTTCTGTGTGCAATAATGTGTACAATGGTCTACTTCCACATATGCCTTATCCAGAACAAATGTCTTGTGTTTTCTATATAGGACTTTACATATAAAATATGTAATATAAATTTCTGCCAACTTCTATTTTGTATATTTGTAAACTATGAAGTAAATTGAACTTTTTTGGAGTTTGTATTTTCCTTAAGTTTTAAATAAACCTATATTTTATTTGGCGAATTATTCGCAATAATTGTAATCTTAATGTCGTCTTTTCTTTTTCTCTTCCCTTTTGAGCACTAATTTATAACAGGCCTTCTCTATGAAAATCAGAAAAATTGGCCTTGTTTTCCACTGTAACCAATAAGAGGGCAGCTTTAATCTCTTAAACTGCAGTGACAAATGAAAGCTGTACTGTGATTGGTTGCTGGGTGGTATAGGTATGAGTATGGGTAATAAGGCAATTTAAACTATTATGAGAAGTGAAGCCCAATAAAAAAATGTAATGATACAGGTGTACCCAATGAGTGTGGGGGGGAGGATCCAGCAGCTGCAAAAATAAATTCACAAACTCTATGCATTTCGAGCAGACACTTTGTCTTGACCTACTCGAAATGCATTGACCTGATGTCTTTACATATTAATTTTTTTTTTTTTTAATCTTATTTTTTTTTTTTATAAACATTCTTCCGGAAATGTGGTGTTTTTAGATGTAAATATGTTTTGTGGCTTTTGGATCCTGTCATTACCATTTTTCAACACTGCATTACCCAAGATCTAGACTGATGTTTCTGCATACTGCACCCATTAGGGATCATGTCCTACACTGGTGAGCTGACATTAAGGCCCTGTGCGCACACTGCGTTTTTACTCGCGGCTTTACCCACGGTTTTGCTGCAGAAATTTCTTGAGAAAATGGTTGTAACCTTTCTGCAGACATTCCCCAGCAAAACCTATGGCAAAAAAATAGCTGTGTGCACACTGCATTTTTTTTTTCTCAAAAAAATTCTTTCTGCAGAATTTCTTGAGGAAAAAGAATGAGCATGTGACTTCTCCTCTGGTAAAAAAAAACCCGCAGGGACCAATCTGCAGAAAAAAAACGCATCAAAAACACGATTGAAACGCATTAATTTTTCGGTGCGTTTTTTTGAACGCAAGTGCACTAATCTTTCAGACTCAAGAAATTTCTTAAGAAAAATCCTTTCTAGTTTGCACAGGGCCTTATGCTTTCCTCCATACTCTGTGAGTGCCAATATCTTCCCCAATACAGCCTACTTCAGAATCTTAAAACTGGGTCATGTTCAGTTAAGGAATATGATTTAGAAAGCGGTCATGAAACATAATTGCTGATTTGTGAGAGTTAGACATTGTAGACAGACTTCAGATATGGAGATAGTCACCATTCTGTCAAGCTTTTCTTACTTGTTACATTTATTTAAAATAAAAAAACCTAAGAGGAATATAAAGTAGGCCTCAGCTCACACTACAATTGAGTATTCATTGGATGTATGCAGCGGTATGTCATGGATATATCTGCCTAGGCTTATAAATCTATACTATGCAGGATACATTCTACAGATGCCTATGTATTGAGAAGTGTAGTAGAAATACTATTGAAGAAAACCATGTGATTCTTGGCCCTCATTCAGAGGGCAATATATTCAGTCTGTGTGTGGGAGCATACACTCATCCACTAATAAACCAAGTGGTTGTGCATAGCAAAAAATCGGTGTAGGTGAAAAGAAATTTGTGGGTATGGGGGTTAAAACTTTTTTCCTTGTGGAGACTAAAAATTCTGAAAATACAGGGCACAAAAGGATAATTTTTTTTTTTTATCATTTATTCAGTTATAGTAAAAAAAAGCCATAACAATGAGACTAGGCAACGTTTCAGTCGTAGCTATATTTTTAAGCTTTGAAAAGGGCAGATATGGTCAAAACCTTGCCTTAGCTGTGCACTGTTATGACTTATCATGGAATAAATAAATATAAAGTTTGTAAAAGGTTTTTCTGTATTTCTACAGCCTTGGACCTAGTGGGAGGCCCTACTGAGCAAGCACAAAGGTGCATTTCATCTGTATACTGGGTGGTTTTCTTTGTGCAGACTGCCAAGTTGGTGTAAGAAGACTTCTAATCCATGCAATGCACCTGTGTGGCCACACCATGGGCCCATGAGGTAGAGGGGATCATGTCAACCTCCAAAAGAGGGTTGTGCATTGAGCTATTGGGCTGCGTAATGCCTATATATTGTTGCATCGGGCCCTTTTGTCTGCCAGTGCTACCAGCATTTGTTTTGAGCTGCTTCTGCATCAGGTTCTATGACCTGTTGCTCAACTGCCGGTGTACTGTAATAAAAAAAAAAAAACTTGCGTTGTCCATGTCAAACATGGCATGAAACAAGCATGCTGATATGGGAGGTGAGAAAAAGTGTACACCCAGCTTAATGGTGGTAAATTTATTATGGCACCTTTTAATCCATGGCACGTTACATATGAAAAGGGGTGTACATAATAAAGACAATGATAAAACCATACAAGACAGACTGGTACAGGAGGAGTGTGCTGCCTGCGAGGGAGCAGAGCAGTTTGCAGTGGCACACAGGCTCAGTGGTTAGCACTGCAGTCTTGTAGCGCTGATTTTCTCAGTTCACATGCCACCAAGGACAACATCTGCAAAGAGTTTGCATATTCTCCCTGTTTTGGCATGGTTTTCCTCCCAAACTCCAAAGACATAGTAAATTCAGACTGAGCCCCAATGGAGACAGTGCTATATAAGTGAATAAATATTACAGGGGATGGGTGAGGATACAGTATGTGGGGGGTAGAGCTGGTCATGAAGCAGTTTAGTGAACTGAGGGTTAGTGCAGGTTGTAGGCTTGTCAGAAGAGGTCAGTTTTTAAAAGTTTCCACGTAGAGTTTGTTGTAGTAGAGCGTTCCAGAGTATGGAGGAGGTGCGAGAGAAATCTTGTATGTGATTGTGGGAAGAGGAGGGAAAAATCTTGAGGATCGGAGGTTGCATTAGACTAGGTCAGATGTATGGAGGAGCCAGGTTGTGGATGGCGAAATACGTGAGCCTTAGATATAGTATTTAGGCCTGTTTCACACGTCAGTGATTCTGGTACGTTTTGATTTTTTTTTTTTTCTACGTACCAGAATTACTGACATATGCAGACCCATTATAATGAATGGGTCCGCTCACACATCAGTGATTTTTCACTGCACGTGTCTCCGTGCGGCGTGTCCGTGATTGCCGCACGGAGACATGTCCATTTTTTTTTCTGGCATCACTGATGTCCCACGGACCACGCAGTGGTGTAGTCCGTGAAACACGTGCCAGAAAAAAAACGTGCCTATAAAATAATAATTTTTACTCACCCGGCTTCAGCGGCGCTCTCTGCAGCCTGTTCTGCCTGCTGCTTCTGAGCCGGCTCATTACTGTCGTGCATATTAATGAATGCACGACACAGCCGACCCGAAAGCAGCTGCTGCGGGGGTCAGTGCCATCTGAATGCTGCACCGCGGGAGCGTTCAGCACCATGGAGAGCGGGAGCGGGCACAGGAGTTGATCTCTATGTGCAATCATGGACTACGGAGAACTGAGCCCGGATTGCACATAGACAACCCACGTGTGCCGTGAATCACGGAACACGGAGGGACAAATGCGTGTTTTACACGTCAGTGAAGAACATCTGTGTTTTTCACTGACGTGTGAAACTGGCCTAAAAGTGATCTGGACTCAGTGATTCTTACCAGTTTCAACCACTCGTGTTCTCCAGATTTTGCTGAAAATAGACTTATTGCAGTCTGTATATAAAACGTTATGCACATGGCTATTATGGCTTTATACAACTCTTATTTTAACTTGGCACAGTCTGGGCCCCAAATTTACCTGCGCTTTCCTCCAAATATAAAATTGAGATCTACAAAGGTTTTTAATTTTGCATTCAATGTAAGTTGAAAAAAACAAACCCTAAAATAAAATATTGCGGTTATCTATCAAATTGCATATATTGGAGATATTCTTTCTATAGCGCTATTGCTAAGAGATTCCTAAGATATTGCACTGTTAACCCCTTCACCCCCGGGCATTTTCAGTTTTTCCTTTTCGCTCAGTCTTCCGAGAGCCTGGCATTGGTGATATCACAGCGTCTATCAGATACATGACATCACTAACCCTGTCAGTAGCAACAATAAAAAAAATTCTAGACAAAAAAAATTTTATTTGAAAAAAAAAAAAGAAAAAAAACTACTCCCCAACCCATTCCCTTTTTCACCAATTTATTGAAAAGAAAAAAATAAATCCGGGTGCAGTGTAATCCAATAATCCCACGATGATCCATACGCATTGTCCAAGTCAATGAAGAGAGAGCAGTGCAGTGACCTGTGCTAACATTAGGTCAGGCCAGGTCACCGTAGGGCATGACGAGCGCTGACATAATGAGGCTAGAGGAGTTTATTACCTGTGGTGATGAAGTCCGCTGAACTCGTGACGTCAGCGCTCATCACTGAGTTCCATGTTCTCATGTGAAGTGTTGCGGGAGCTTGTGACGTCAGTGCTTGTCACAGTATCGTGCCACCTGCGAGCCTTGAGGTGACAGCGCAGCAGGCATGGTACTCAATGACTAGCTCTGACGTCATGAGTTCACCAGACTTCGTCACCGCATGTAATGAACTTTGCTAATCTCTTGACGGCAGCGCTAGTCATCTCCGCAGCTGCTTGCACACTGCTGTGTGAGCCACTGCAGGGCTGGCCAGAGAAGTGGGACATAGACTGCAGGGATCACTGATAGATGAAAGCCACATGGAAGTACTTCTGTGTGGCTTCTGGGGTATTTGCAGATCCATTGACTTTTGTATTGTCAGTCTGCATTTTGCGGAACAGAAGAGGACATGTTCCATATTAATGGAACGGACATACAGGCATGAATGGCACATGGAAGCACTTCTGTGTGCCATCTGATCCTATTCAAAACACATTGAAAAGATGGACTTGTCAGTAGGTCCGCAAAAAAAAAAAAGGAACTGACCAGGACAAATGGACCAGTCGTCTGAATGAGCCCTTATAATGACCATTCCTAAACAAAAGGGACTGGCAGTCGTACCTAGATATTGCAGCATATAGAAAGTTTTTCTCTCCTTCATACTTTTTTTTTTTTTTTTTGCGTTGAAATGGTAGGTATAAGTGAATTCAAGGCTGCATCTATACATACCATTTTTAGGACTGCAATTTAACATTACTTTAACTTCAGCAAATGGCCCCAATTTGGATTCTATGAATTTTTCAGCATTTTCTTGACTATTGATTTTTGCAGAACCTCTGTCCTCATGATGAACAGGAAGCAGGTAGGTGACAATCTAAATAAGGAAGCAAGGCGGGGAGGGTGGAGGCTTGTTATAAAAGCTGCGTAAAAGCCTTATCACAACTTTTCTTCTAATGGTTATTCCTGCTTGAGAGATGACTATTGGTTTTGCTAAATAAAGCGTTACTGAGATATTGTTATTTTAAAGGGCCTCTTCTGACACTGAATGCGTTGTTAAGTTACAGCACAACACAAGCCGGCACAATGAAAATGGCTATGCAATAAACTAATTGTCCTGGCTTGTTGAAGGCTGCTTTGTTTTTTTTTTTTCCTTCCTTCTGAAAGGTTTACATTTTAGAAATGGGATGTGTACACACAGGTGAATACAGCTGTATATTTGCCAACCTGCTTGCAGTCATGGAGATACGCTGCATAACAATAGACAAGCCACATGTGTGACAGCAACTCGGTAAACTAATCCGTGTTCGAAAACGTAATCCACTCGACTTCAAGAGACAAGTTTCAAATATATAAATATGGATTAAATTTCACCCTTGCTCAAGCATTGAGTAAATAACCAGCCAGGAGAGATTTTTTTTTAAGCCTATGCTATTAACTACTCCTGCTTTATTGTCTTTGTAGAAGTCCTACACAGGTTTAGCCATATTGCCCATATTAACATAGCTCTGGAAAAATGTTGTTCTATACCCTTTGATGGTAAAAAGTACCTGTCACAACCAATACATGTCATAACCTATTTGCTGCACTCAAAACATTTTTTTTCTTTTAGTGGGGATCTACATAGACATTAGACTAAAGTCATCCAAAGCCGCCGATATCAGTGGGATTGACCGATCTCAATGGATAGTGCTAGGGGAGATAAATAGTGATGACCGAGCACTACCACACTCTGGTGTAATACAAGTGACAAATGAATGCTCAATTGGGTGAGACTTGAGTACCTGAATTTAATGGAAGTCAATGAGGAACTCTTCTGGAAAAATGCTCAAGTTCCCCATTACCTTCAGTTATACTCAGGTAATCTAGTTGCACCCATCCGAGCATCCAACTGAGTACTGAGGAGCTGAGCCAGATAGTGCTCGCTTTAGTACTAGAGATAATAGTTGGGCAGTTTGAATTTTAACATCCAACCTCTTTTTTTCGGCATGCTACTATTAAGGGTGCTTTACACACGCTAGCGATCTCATTAGCGATGTAACACGCCAGATCGCACGTTCGATTTGCCGAGATCGCACATGTGACCGGCGCTACAAAAATGACCTATGTGTGATCTCGGCAAATCTTATCTGCAATCTGGCGTCAGAGTCCTGGATTTTGGCTCAGTGCATATGATCCCGGACTTTCAGTCATGCGCACCACATGGGTTTGAAGCCAGGACTCGTACACCTGGCTTCATAGCGTGCTTGATCGCCGGGAGTCCTGGCTTCAAACCCATGTAGTGCGCATGACTGAAAGTCCGGGATCATATGCACTGAGCCAAAATCCAGGACTCTGACGCAATGGCAGCAGAGAGGTAAGCGTGACCATCCTCATGCGCATTCATTAGCATGTTAGCACGCCCACAGGGGCGTACTAACACGATAAGGGGGCATACTAGCCAGGGAAAGTAATGCCTTTACAACTAGTCGTTGGCCTCATTGGCAGATCATATAGGATCTTTAGAAATACTTTTTTTTTCCCCTCACCCTATGACGGCACCACGAGAGAGAGGATCTGCCCATCAAGGACAGGAAACCTTCAGGATAAAAAAAGGGGTGGTCTTCTCCCCGCCTCAGTTGGTTTCCTGTCCTTGACGGATACCTCAGGATTCGGCCCTGGAGGGCCGTGGGTTTCTATACAAGTTCTTACCCGATCCCGGCGGGCGGTTCTGGTGGCAGCACGGGTCCTGCCTCGCTCCGCTCGAGTTCCTGGAGGCGCCATGGCGGACCCCCGGGGGTTGCGACCATGATCGGGCACCCAGCGGCAGATAAGTGTGGCAGCTTGCCTGTCCTTCCCGGGCGGTGGAGCTGCTCGCGGTCGCAGGTGTTGTACGCCGGCGCCATCTTGTGGGGCGTGTTCGGGCGTTGCGCATGCGCGGTGCCTGCAAGTAACCTGCGCTGACGTCGGCGGTGATGTCATACCCGGAAGTGGGTCAAGAGGTGCGGGGGGGGGAACCAGGAGAGCCGCCCTCAGAATAAAAATGGAGCCTCTGGGCTATGGCAGTGCTCCAGTCCTCTCTGCATGCAGCCATTGACAACGATGGGCACCGTGAGGAGGAACGTCACTCAGTGCGTGAGTCCTGATCCCCCCCTGCCAGCAAGAAGGTTGAGAAACAGCCTGAGCGTCGCAGGAGCGACTCTGGTTCGGATGCCAGCTTGTCCAGTAAGCGTGGCACCCGGTCCAGTAAGCAGGCCCGAGAAGCGTCTGATGGCAAGGTCGCCTCCAGAGGGAAGTCTTTGGTGATGAAAGCTCCTTCCCCAGAACCGGTGAAAAAGCCACGGAAATGTACTTCCAAGTCGAATAACAGGGAATGCGCACTCTGTAACCGGGGACTAGCTCAGTCCTGGTCCAAACAGCTCTGCAAGGGTCAAGAGGTGCGAGGGGGAACCAGGAGAGCCGCCCTCAGAGTAAAAATGGAGCCTCTGTGCCAAGGCAGTGCTCCAGTCCTCTCTGCATGCAGCCATTGACAAAGATGGGCACCATGAGGAGGAACGTCACTCAGTGCATGAGTCCTGATCCCTCCCCCCCCCCGCCAGCAAGCAGGTTGAGAAACAGCCTGAGCGTCGCAGGAGCGACTCTGGTTCGGATGCCAGCTGATCCAGTAAGCATGGCACCCGGTCCAGTAAGCAGGCCTGAGAAGCGTCTGATGGCAAGGTCGCCTCCAGGGGGAAGTCTTTGGTGATGAAAGCTCCTTCCCCAGAACCGGTGAAAAAGCCACGGAAATGTACTTCCAAGTCGAATAACAGGGAATGCGCCCTCTGTAACCGGGGACTAGCTCAGTCCTGGTCCAAACAGCTCTGCAAGGACTGTATCCAGCAGACCATTTCGGATGACACACCTGGGTTTGCCAATGATTTTCGCGCCATTATCCGGTCCAAAGTTCAAAGCTCTCTGCAGTCCCTGAAAGAGCTTCCTCATAAGCGGCATAGACATGCCTCCTCGGCCTCGCCATCCAGTCGGTCTGAGGGGGAATGTGGGTCTTCTGGTTCTGCATCCTCTTCATCTGACAGTGAGGCTGAAGTCCATCAGTGCTTCCCTGTAGAGGGCACAAGCAAGCTGATTAAGGCTGTCAGATACACTATGGGCATTACTGAGGAGAAACTGCAGCCTTCAGTTCAGGATGTCATGTTTAAGAGTCTGGAGCATAGAAAGCGTAGAACCTTCCCGGTGGTGGACAAGGTACAGGCGTTGATCTCCAGAGAATGGAAGAAACTGGATAAGGGGGGTTCTCTTCCGGGCGGCTTCAAGCGCAAGTATCCCTTTGTGGAAGAAACCTGTTCCCTCTGGGATAGGGCACCCAAATTGGACGTAGCAGTGGCTAAAGCATCTAAAAAGTTTTCTATTCCCTTCGAGGACATGGGATCCTTAAAGGACCCTATGGATCGGAAGGCGGATGTCTTCCTTAAAACCGCATGGTAGTCCCCAGTGGGTGCTCTCCGACCTGCCATAGCAGCTACATGTACTGCACGGTCTCTGGCGGTATGGTTGTCCGAGATCGAGGATAAGCTTAGGAACAAAGTTCCACGTGAAGATATTATTTCTTCTCTGCCCAGGCTGCAGGGAGCTGCGGCTTTCATCTCGGATGAATCTGCAGATTCCACTAGACTAGCGGCTAAAACAGCGGCCCTTTCTAATGCGGCACGTCGGGCCTTATGATTAAAATGTTGCCCGGGGGATCTACAGGTTAAATCTAAGCTGTGTTCCACTCCCTGTCAGGGAGAGTTTCTTTTCAAGTCAGTTCTGGACAATGTTCTTGAGAAGGCTGGAGACAAAAGAAAGAACTTTCCGGCCCCATCCTTCCCATCCTTCAAGCGGTCCATTCGTAAAAAGCAGTACACCCGTAAGTTCTCCCCCAGGAGTAGAAATACCTGGTCAGATCGGAAGAAGGAAGACAAGGGTTTCTTGTTCAAGGGCTCTTCCCAATCCAAGAAGTCTTCCCAATGACTCCCTTCCCCAGGTTGGGGGGAGATTGACCTACTTTCTTCCAGCCTGGTAACGCATTTCATCAAGTCCGTGGATTCTCAATATCGTCCAATCAGGTGTGACGTTTCCATTCCGCAGTCTTCCTCCCAGGCGTTTTCTCCTGACATCCCCGAGGGCTTTCCTGAGTGAACAACATGCTTTGGAAGGGAAAGTGGAGACCCTATTACGTAAGGCGGTCCTGACGGACATCCATTGGCGGAAATGGGAGAAGGTTTTTTCTCCCCTCTTTTTCTGGTCCGGAAACCGGACGGCTCCTTTCGTGTCATCATAAACCTCAAAGGTCTAAACAGCCACCTGCAAATCTTGTAATTCAAGATGGAATCGATGAAGTCCATGATAAAGTCTCTCTACCCAGGTTGTCATATGGCTCTCCTGGATCTGAAGGACGCGTATTATCACTTCCCCATCACTCCTCATTTCCAGAAATATCTCAGGGTGGCGGTGCTTGTAGAAGGGTTGGTGTGACATCTGCAGTTCAGAGCCTTACCATTCGGCCTGGCGATTGCGCCCAGAATCTTCACGAAACTTGTCCTGGAAATCACAGCCCACCTACGAGAGGACAAGATTCTCATTATTCCGTATCTCGACGACTTCCTCGTGGTAGGGAATTCGGCAAACCATTGTATTGCTGTTCTTCAGACTGTCTGCTCAAAACTGGAACGTCTAGGCTGGATTTTGAACTTGGAGAAGCCGAGGTTGCTTCCAGCCACGGTGCAAGTTTTTTGGGACTTACTTTGGACTCTCTCCTACAGGAGTGTCGTCTCCCACCTTCCAAAGTGGAGAAGGTTCGCACTCTGGTGCAACAGGCGGTGTCAGTTCCACGCATGTCTCTGCGAAGGGCTGTGTCTTTCCTGGGCTCACTGACGTCCACTCTCCCCATAGTCCTATGGGCCCAAAGGCATACCAGGGCCCTCCAGTGGGACATTTTAGAAAATCAAACGATTCTGGGAGACAGGTTGAACAGTCGGATTACTCTGCTCTCCAGCTCCATCACCTCCCTTCACTGGTGGCTGGTTCCTGCAAACCTCACAAGGGGAGTCCCATGGTCTGTCCCTGTGTCCAGAATTGTGACCACGGATGCCAGTGTGTCCGGAAGGGGGATCACCTGCTGGACCATCCGATCCAAGGTCTCTGGTCGCCACGGGAGGCGGCTTCTTCCTCTAATATCAGAGATCTGCTGGCTGTGGAACGGGCACTGACCGGTCTTCTCCCTTCACTGACAGGTCACCATACCCGGGTGTTGTCGGACAATCAGGTTGACGGTAGCTTATCTGAACCATCAGGGGGGCACAAGATCCAGGTCTCTTATGACTATAGCCGACAGGATCCTGTTACTAACAGAAACTCACCTTCTGTCCCTAACAACCGTTCACATCATGGGGAAAGACAACCTCGCGGCGGATTTTCTGAGCCGCACTCACCTGCACCAGGGGGAGTGGCCACTCAACCAGTCAGTCTTCGACCTCATCACGGCCAGGTAGGGGACTCCGGTCATCGACCTTTTTCCACCAAATAGAACAGGAAGGTTCCTCAATTCTGTTCTCTGAATCCCAAGGAACATCCATACGCAGTGGACGCCCTGTTGACCAAGTGGGACTTTCCTCTAGCATATGCATTCCCCCCGCTGGTTCTTCTCCCCTCGGTCCTGAAGAAAATCAGAGACGACAAGGCCAGAGTCATTCTGATTGCTCCCTTCTGGCCAAAGTGACCATGGTTTTTATGGCTGGTTCAGATGTCCCTTACCGACCCATGGGTCCTCCTGGAGATTCCGGATCTTCTGTCCCAGGGACCAGTGTCCCATCCTCCCACAGTCAAATTGCACATGACGGCATGGAATTTGAGAGGGCATTACTGATCAGTAAGGGTTTTACCACAATTTAGTTTCCACGCTATTATGTTGTAGAAAACCTGTGACCACCAAGATCTACTGTAGGACTTGGAGAAAGTTTTTATCTTCATAAGGGGTTAGTGTGACAGGGGAGGTTCCCATAGGTCCCATCTTGAAATTTCTACAGAGTGGGTTGGACAAAGGGTTGGCGGTTAGCACACTCAAGGTCCAGATCTATGCATTAGCAGCGCTCTACAATTATGATGTTGCAGGGAACCCTTGGGTGGCTAGGTTTATCAGGGCCAGTTTGCGTCAACGTCCTAAACGTGTTGTCTCCCTTCCTCCTTGGGACCTTAACCTGGTCTTAGCAGCCCTGACGGGTCCTCCATTTGAACCCATTGACTCCATCTCTGTTAAATGTCTCTCTCTTAAGACGGTCCTCCTGCTAGCTCTGACCTCGGCCCGTAGGATCAGCGACATTCAGGCCCTTTCTATTGACTCTCCTTACACTCAAATACTGGACGATAGAGTAGTGTTGCGCCCTGACCCTGCATACGTCCCCAATGTGGTTTCTCGGTTTCATACGTCCCAGGAAATTGTGCTGCCTTCCTTTTGCAATAACCCGACACGTGCTGAGGAAAGGCGATGGCATTGTCTGGATGTGCGTCGTTGTCTCATCCAGTATCTTCTGGTCACTAGTTCCTGGAGGAAGGACAAGTCCCTGTTTGTCTCTTTCCAGGGACCTCAAAAGGGGTTTAAAAGTTCTAAGTCCACGCTGGCCAGGTGGATTAGGGACGCCATTGCGTTAGCTTAAACGGCTAGGGGTGATAACGTTCCTGTGGGTCTGAAAGCCCATTCCACGAGGGCTATAGCATCTTCTTGGGTGGAACGGGCAGATGTTTCCATTGCACAAATCTGTAAAGCTGCCACGTGGTCGTCACCCTCGACCTTTTATAAGGCGGGCTTTGCACACTACGACATCGCAGGTGCGATGTCGGTGGGGTCAAATTGAAAGTGATGCACATCCGGCATCGCATGCGACATCGTAGTGTGTAAAGCCTAGATGATACGATTAACGAGCGCAAAATCGTCGTAATCGTATCATCGGTGCAGCATCGACGTAATCCATAATTACGCTGACGCGACGGTCCGATGTTGTTCCTCGCTCCTGCGGCAGCACACATCGCTGTGTGTGAAGCCGCAGGAGCGAGGAACATCTCCTACCGGCGTCACTGCGGCTTCCGTAGGATATGCGGAAGGAAGGAGGTGGGCGGGATGTTTACATCCTGCTCATCTCCGCCCCTCCGCCGCTATTGGCCGCCTGCCGTGTGACGTCGCTATGACGCCGCACGACCCGCCCCCTTAGGAAGGAGGCGGGTCGCCGGCCAGAGCGACGGTTTCAGGGCAGGTGAGTGCATGTGAAGCTGGCGTAGCGATAATTTTCGCTACGCCAGCTATCACACGATATCGCACCTGCGACGGGGGCGGGGATTATCGCGTGCGACATCGCAGCATCGGCTTGCGATGTCGCGACGTGCAAAGCCGCCCTAAGCATTATAGGTTGGATCTTTCTTTCTCCGACCTCACCTTTGGGAGGCGTGTTCTACAGGCTGTGGTCCCTCCCTAACTCTTTTCGCTGTAATTCTCTCGTGGTGCCGTCATAGGTTGAGGGAAAAATACGTAATTACTTACCGGTAATGTGTTTTTTCCGAACCCATGACGGCACCCTTATATTCCCTCCCTGCACTGGGGGTTGTTGGTTGGTTCACCTTCCTTTTTTCCTTATCCCACATATTCTGGTGGTGGCCTTATATTAACCTGTTGTTTTTTTCGGAGGTCCTCTCATGCTCTGTAATCAACTGAGGCGGGGAGAGGCGCGCCCCTTTTTTTATCCTGAAGGTTTCCTGTCCTTGATGGGCGGATCCTCTCTCTCGTGGTGCCGTCATGGGTTCGGAAAAAACACATTACTGGTAAGTAATTACGTATTTTTTTTTTTATATAAAGCTCTCTTTATGTATGCTACTATAGGCTGGGACAATTAGGCAGGGACTAGCAATATGCACCCAGAACTGCTTGTGGTTCTGGGTGCATACAGCACCTGACAGGTTCCCTTTAAGGACCGTCTATTTGCTTTAAATGTTTGGGGCGGACCCGCACCTAATCTTCAATTGTAAACAGGTACATGGATGCAACAGCACAGAGAAGGTAGACACAGTGGTAGCTTGAACCAAGAATTATTATATTCCAATAACAACAACAAGCAATGGTGGAAATACAGTAAACAATTTTACATTATGAAAACAGTGATTCTTACTAAACTGGAAAATACAGCGATTTCAATCACACACTTTTGTTCTACTATGACTAAGAAATGCTCTTCTACAGTGGTTTTTTGGTCCTAATATCTTGATCTAAAGTGCATCACAATCAATCTTCTGTCCATCATCGTAGTCACTGGCAATAAGAACCATCACAGGTCCTAATGGGAGTCAATGGTGCTACACCGTTAGATGCAAGTCCCTTATCAATGAATCTCTTTGATGATGCATTACACTGCCACACTGCCGCCTCATCCTCTGATGCATGACCCTTTGTCACCTCTGTACAGTAATTCTTTACCTTAGGTTGTAGCTCACATGATTGCCATTCTTCTGTCTGGTCAGCTCTGGCTCTGCTCACATGCCTCTGTTCCCATTCAGGGTGACAATTACAAATAACCGGTCTCTTTGTTCTGGTTCTGACCATTTGTCCCTAGTATCTTGGTTCTGGTTCTGGCCACTCATCTCTTTCTTAGTTGGATCACTCTTCCTCACTCAGGCTGAGGCTTTACTTCAGTGTTCTGGTCCGTGCTGGTAATTGCAGCTATAAGCCAGTTCATAAGCCTTCACTCGTCTGCCCTGACACATGCCCAGATGTCAACTGCATCCCTGTCCTGGTCTCAGGGACGTTTTATAATTTCTCACTGTTACACAGCTTGTCACATGACCTAGTGCTTCTTGCTTCTTCCTACTACACAACACACATCCTACTGTTTAGTTCCTGATTGCTTACTTTTTATTTCTATTCTTACACACTTAGGTCACTAGATGGCAGTGTTAGTTTGTAGAGCTCTATTATGCACTAGCTCCATCTTCTTAAAGAGCAATGTTTTAAAACATCTCTATATAGTAGCGTTAGCTGCGGTAGTTTATTACCATCTGTGCCTTTTCTATCGCTTTATATACAGCGCTAAACAAGAGTTGTGTATGCAATAATAGGGGGAGCACTGACAGCATTTCATGTTTCATACACAGCGCCAGCAGCATAATGATCGTGGTCGCCGGGGTCGCCACGACCGGGCCCGGGGCTTCAAAGGGCCCATTCTGGATCTCAGCACTTGGTTCAGCTGGGTGTGAACCCGAGTACCACATTCAGCTGACATGTGTTGCAGCACTGAGCCCTGTCTGGACCCTGTTGCTGCAAACTGCGGCGGAACATAATTACTGCTCTGCCGGCTCTGGGGTAACATATGCCCCGGCAACTTAAAAAATGCATATGCACTTCTCTCTCCGCCCATAATCCCGCCCACCTCTTTCCACTGAAGCCAGGGCTGAGAGGTGGGTGGGATTATGGGCGTGAGAGCAGTAATAGCAGCACAGTGATCACTTGGCCCCCTGGCCCCCGGGTATGTGTATCTGCTGGGTGAATGTCTGCTGCTATTAAAGAGAGCGATTTCACTGCTCTCCTGCCCTCCTGGAAGTCAGTGGATCCCCTGCTGCCCTAACAGAGTCTCCAACAGTATACAGCACAGACGCTGTATGTTCTATGTAAGTTCCGCCCCTCCCGTCAATCAGAAGAGGGAACAAAGCTGATCATTGCCTCCTCAGCACAGAGCACAGCCAGCCCCGCCCACATCAGTAAGCCTTGTCCACAGGCACGGACCTCCCGTGGAGGCCCTGTATCGTCTGTGCTTCAGAAATAGATGACCGTTCTGAGGAGAGTGTATCCCTCCCTCCTGCATGTCATCGCTCTGTAGTCGGCACTAGCAGGAGCTTGAGACTCCAGAGGACACAATGGAGCTGAAATGAGTACTGGAGCTCCCTGAATGATTTTTCTAGCCTCACTGCCCTCTCCTATCCTCATATTTAGCCCTCACAGATGCACTCTCTTTCCGCCTCCCCCACTCCCCTCTTCTCTCCTTCACCAATCCTGGTATTTTCCCCTCACAGATGCACTCTCTTGCCGCCTCCCCCACTCCCCTCTTCTCTCCTTTACCAATCCTGGTATTTTCCCCTCACAGATGCACTCTCTTGCCCCCTCCTCACTCCTCTCTTCTCTCCTTCACCTATCCTCCTATTTTCCCCTCACAGTTGCACTCTCTTGCCCCCTCCCCACTCCTTCTTCTCTCCTTCATCTATCCTCCTATTTGCCCCTCACAGATGCACTCTCTTGCCCCCTCTCCACTCCCCTCTTCTCTCCTTCACCTATCCTCGTATTTGCTCTTCACAGCTGCATTCTCCTGCCCCCTCCAAACTGTCCTGTAGCTGATGATGCCCCATTGATGTCCTGTGATGGTGGCCGGGTCTCCTCATCTTCATGGTTTGCTGTCAGACATCCGACTTTCTTATTTCTTTGTGTATACAGTGTGTTTAAAAATGCAGACATATATAGTATATAACATAAATATATAACAAATATAGTGTACATGTCTGCATTTGTGTGAAGAAGTGACTGTGTACATCCGACATTTTAGTGATAAAATTCAGACAATAAAAAGTGTAAATAGTACTAAAAGCACCAAAAAAGCCTCTAACAAATGGCAAAACTCATGTACCATTAAAAAACTACCATTTTTATATGCAAAATGAATAAATCTATAATGTTATTTTTCGCAGAAATGTGTACAAAAAAAGGTGAATGGCGCAATATACAAGGATTGGAACATAAACGAGGATGGTAGACAAAGATACAAGCATGGGATGGGAAAACTGGATGCTGAGGGAATAAGGCTCTTTCTCTCGGAACTCAGTTTATGCATGCTTTGCTATACATTTGTTCTTGAACCCCACTTTCCCATGCTCTACTAAACATCTTTCCCTCAACACCCAGCTTTCCCATGTTCTATAACACATCCTTCCCTTAGCATGCAGCTTTCCCATGCTCTGCTACACATCTTTCCTTCAGTACCCAGCTTTCCCATGCTCTGATATCAAGGGCAAGTTGGGTGCTGAGGTAAAGATGTACAGCAGAGAATCGGAAAGCTGGATGCTGAGGTAAAGATGTATAGCAGAACATCGGAAATGTGGGTACTGACAGAAAGATGTATAGCAGAACATGGGAAAGCTGGGTGCTAAAGAAAAGAGGGATATCAGAGCATGGGAAAACTGGGTGCTGAGGAAAATATGTATAAAAGACCATGGGAAGGCAGGGTGCTGAGGGAAAGATCCGAGTGTCAGCATAATTATCCTGTACTCCGAGCTGGGTGGGGGGAGAGGGGGGGGGTCAGGTAAAAATTTTGCACCTTGGCCCATTGAACTCTAATTATGCCACTGCACAGCGCTCATGTGATCACTGTGTATAGGTAGGGAAAATGGAGCTGCTGAGTCATAGGAGGCCCAGACAGTTCTGCTATTCAGCCAGGAGGCTGTATTTTTTTTGTAATTTGAGTTAATATACTAGAACCAGTTAGAAGGGAAATAAGCTGAAAATTAAAAAAATCCTATTTAAATGCCCCCAAAGATCTTTTAAGATCTGTAATATTTGTTACAGAATGGAAATGACATTTTTAAATATAGTTTAGTACATTTTTTTTGGTCATAAATTAAAGAAAAAAAATTGCGTAAATCAGCTTTATTTTTTCACCGATATCGCCTCATGTAAGCAAAAAAATAAATAAATATAACCGTGATGTAAGCATGAAACTCTATGTATCCCGAAAAAAAGATGCAAAACTTGTTTGAATATGCAAGCGAGAACATTTTTTCTAGCTCTTTAAACCGCATGTATAAAAAAAATGAAACTGTGCAGGTTCAGCAACGGGAGTAAATAGCCCAGTTGTTTTTTTCAGGATTGAATTTGAGAATGATGTACAAAAATACACATACTTACATGCATTAATGGCTATCAGTGAGGTTATTTATGGTCATCTCAGAAATTTTCTGCAACGCTGAATGTACTTGGGCATGTAAATCATCAATTGCAACTCCCTTTGTAATTGCCAACCAATGACATCCTAAATGTGCTGAATGGGAGAAAAGTCCAAACACACTGAAGGCCATGATAGACCACGAAGGTTGATCATCGTAGTATGAGCAACATGCGGCCTGCTGTTTTCTTGTGGAAAAATGGCTCTTGGAACACTATGGAGACCCTTTGGCCGTATCACTGGTTCCACGATCCAAATCAATGTATTGCAGAGCCGTTAATATATCTGAAATAAAAGCAAAAATGGTCCAGCTACCGTACATTATGCCACCCACACCATAATCTCGGCAGTAGGACTGGAGTGATATTCTCTCTTTAGGACCTCTACATGGTGTTGCCCACGTAATCTTGTCACTTCAAAGAATAGCACAGTTATCCATTCTGTACTGCAAGTGATAATAAACCTCACATACCACACAAACCATCAAGATGTTTGCATGACATTTGGCTACTAGTCATACGTCCAGCTACAGGTGTTCCACTGCTATCGAAGGCTATCATGGCACAGAGCAAGACTTCATTGAAGGTTGGAATAGCATTCAGCAACTTTGATCTTGTTTGCAATGATAGCCTGAGATTTGTCTGTAGACCACAAGAGCAACTCCATGAAGAGGCCTTCATCAGGGTTTGTGCACTACACAAATATCAGGAAAGAGGAGTTTTTTGGGGGTTTTTTTTCAGAGAAACACATGAAAGCAATGTAAATTTATGAATTATACCTTTATATATGTTTTACATTTATATATCTTTTACATATATCTTTAAACAGTGTTCATGCCCATGGCTGTATTTATGGGAGCATATATGCATACACAGAGTCTAATGGAGCCCCATGAGTATTGCTTATAAGCTGTACAGCTGTGTGTACTGCCATTGTATCTCCGAGTACAGGGTTTTGCCATGTGATAAGAGTTTTGTTTTATATAGTTTTGATATTCCTTTTATGACTTGCCCGTTAGCTGCAATGAGTAGTGAGACCGGAAAATAGTGCCATTCTCTTTATGATTGAATCTGTCTCTTCTACTTTTCGTGATACACAGCATAACGTTCCATTTTTGGGCTTTCATGTTGACTTCTTTCCATAAATGTATTTCTAAATTGCTATGATAATATATTGTTTGCCACAAAAAGACAACCCTAAGTTCAGTCTCTTTTATCAAGTGTGTTCTCAGTCTTGAGGGCAAGAAATCAAAGTTCTCTGAATACAGAAATTACTAAGTCTCTGAGCTCAGGCTACAGCCATAATCAAAGCCTCTTAGTGGCAAACACAAACTGAAGCTCTTTTTTTCAGTTGCATCAAATGGTTTCTATAATTATAAGTTCGAGAATATAGACTGTACAATAAACCAAACTCATAGACTACATGTTATTTGCCCCGTATTAGTCAACTTTTCAAGAGTATATGCCAGTGGTGCTTGAAAGTTTGTGGATCCTGCAATATTCTCCATATTTCTACATAAATTAGATCTAAAAGTACATTAGTCAAGACCAACTCAAGTCCTGATCGCAAACAAAGAGAACCAAATCATAAAATGTTAAAATATTACACTTTGTAACTTGTTGAATGAGGAAATTAACCTTTACAATTATTATAAAATTTGAAATAAGATAAAATTAAAGTTTGGTGTTTACATCAATTGGATCACTATCCGATGTCATATATTTAAAAAAGCAGAGATCTATCAATGTCTGATCTACACAACCCATGTTTATGTAAGTATATCATGATATGGACAAAGGAAATTTCTGAGAGCCTCAGAAGAAGAATTGCCTATGTCATTAGCCTGGATATGGTTTTAAGACTATCTGTAAAGAGTGAATAATGCAATAGTCAGACAGATTGTGTGGGAATGGAGAATTCAGGATCATTTTTACTTTTCCAAGAAGTGGTTGACGAACAAAGTTCACTCAAAGAGCAAGGTGTAGAAGGCTACGTTCCCATGATAAGTTTTTAGTGAGTTTTTGATGTTGGAGAATTTTTGCACCGCTTCTGAACCTATTATTTAAATTAGGTTGCTTGCGTTTTTTCACTGTTTTTGTGTGTGTTTTCTTTTCAAACATGTTATTCACTTATTTGTCTTTGCTTTTGATACCTCATTCTATTTGGCTTTTACAAAACGTTATTGATAGGTTTAGGTGTGGATTACATGCCTTTTTGATGCGTTTCCGCAGCAAATCAGAATCAAAGGTTTGCATACTTTTTCAGCTTGCAGACATGTGATTTTCCTAATTTATAAAAATTCTAATTTTTCTTATTAATGTGTTAGATTTGGTTCTCTTTATCTACTTGTAGGACTGTGTGAAAATCTGAGATAGTTGTAGATCAAATTTTTATTGAAATGTGTAGATTTCTTAAGGGTTCAAAAACATTCAAACACAGATATAGAGAGAGAGAGAGAGAGAGAGGAGAGATAGACAGAGATAGACAGAGAGAGATGGATATACTGTATATACAGTATAAGTATATATAGATATAGGTATAGATACATTATATATATATATATATATATATATATATATACATACATATACACAGTACAGACCAAAAGTTTGGACACACCTTGTCATCTCTAGAACAACTATTAAGAGGAGACTTTGTGCAGCAGGCCTTCATGGTAAAATAGCTGCTAGGAAACCACTGCTAAGGACAGACAACAAGCAGAAGAGACTTGTTTGGGCTAAAGAACACAAGGAATGGACTTTAGACCAGTGGAAATCTGCTTTGGTCTGATGAGTCCAAATTTGAGATCTTTAGATCCAAGCACCTTGTCTTTGTGCGACACAGAAAAGGTGAACTGATGGACTCTACATGGCTGGTTCCCACCGTGAAGCATGGAGGAGGAGGTGTGATGGTGTGGGGGTGCTTTGCTGCTGACACTGTTGGGGATTTATTCAAAATTGAAGGCATACAGAACCAGCATGCCTACCACAGCATCTTGCAGCGGTGTGCTATTCCATCCGGTTTGCGTTTAGTTGGACCATAATTTATTTTTCAACAAGATAATGACCCCAAACACACCTCCAGGCTCTGTAAGGGCTATTTGACTAAGAAGGAGAGTGATGGGGTGCTACACCAGATGACCTGGCCTCCACAGTCACCAGACCTGAACCCAATCGAGATGGTTTGGGGTGAGCTGGACTGCAGAGTGAAGGCAAAAGGGCCAGCAAGTGCTAAGCATCTCTGAGAACTCCTTCAAGACTGTTGGAAGACCATTTCCGGTGGCTACCTCTTGAAGCTCATCAAGAGAATGGCAAGAGTGTGCAAAGTAGTAATCAAAGCAAAAGGTGGCTACTTTGAAGATTATTATTATTGCTACTTACAGTTTTCATGTTACTAACATTTATCCCCTGTAAATATCTCCTTACATTTGAAGTGGCCACAAGTCTCTGGGTCCGGAGACCCTCGAGCCACAGCAACCCTGGATCCGAGCAGTTCGACTGCTGCTGGGGAGGCACACATACTGCCCTAATACAGCCTGTTGCATACTGCCCTAATAGTTTGGTACAGACTGCCCTAATACAGTGTGGTGCACACTGCCCTAATACAGCCTGGTGCAGACTGCACTAATACAGCCTGTTGCATACTGCACTAATACAGCCTGGTGCAGACTGCCCTAATACATTCTGGTGCAAATGCTCTGAAATTAATGACAGCTCCTTTCTAAATGCTGTATTAGAGCATATAGACATTGTTAAGAGAGATCCCCTGCTTAGAATCATTCTGTATGAGTTGAGAACAATTCTGATGTAGGCAGTTTGTCCATACATACAGTAACATTATTGATTGACCATTCATGATTGATTGTGCTGAAGGATGCGAAATATCTATCAAGCACAGCTGACAAAGGTTAGTCCTAGACTTGTCTCACACACCTGAAATTCATGGTCTGAGTATAAATCGAATCATGAGTTATGGACTGGCCATGGGTATCCAATGCAAAGCTGTGGAGTTTGGGTTAGGAGACACACAGTCTGTTCATAATGGACTGTGAATGTTAGATGCATGAAGATGGCCTCCTGGCTGCTGATCTCCTAACCGAAACTCAACAGCCTCATAAGACTCATTGAAATGAGGCTGTCAAATTCATGTCAGAAGTAGAGATGAGCGAACCAGCCGCGGTTCGGCTCCAGTTCGGTTCGTCAAACGGAGGTCTCGTTCGAGTCCAGTTCGGCGAACATTCGACGAAACAAACTCGAACCGCATAGGAAACAATGGCAGGCAATCACAAACACATAAAAACACCTAGAAAACACCCTCAAAGGTGTCCAAAAGGTGACAAGCAACTCACAACACAGCACAAACACATGGGAAAGTGACAAGGACATATACTCATGCGAAAACAAAAGAGCTGGACAAGGAAAAAGAGGAGGAGACACAGATATAGGCATGGCACGCCCTTCTAAAATCATGTAAAACACCACAAGGTGACTCCAAGCGGAGTTCTCCCTTTTTTCCAAAAATTGGGCCACACACACACACACCCACCCCTTCAGTGGCAGCACTTGTACCCTAGTTGTACACTTCACAGGTAGATTTGCATCAAGCACATTCAAAAATACGCCATACTTAACCGTCCCCAGGAGGACACCGGGGTAGGTAGCTAAGTCTTTCCTGATCCCAGCTCTGTTCATCTTGGCTCCTTTTAAAAAACACAGCAAGCAAGGGTTACTCCAAGCGGAGTCTCCCTTTTTTCCAAAAATTGGGCCACATAGACACCCCATCAGTGGCAGCACTTGTGCCCTAGTTGTACACTTCACAGGTAGATTTGCATCAAGCACATTCAAAAATACGCCATACTTAACCGTCCCCAGGAGGACACCGGGGTAGGTAGCTAAGTCTTTCCTGATCCCAGCTCTGTTCATCTTGGCTCCTTTTAAAAAACACAGCAAGCAAGGGTTACTCCAAGCGGAGTCTCCCTTTTTTCCAAAAATTGGGCGACACACACACCCCATCAGTGGCAGCACTTGTGCCCTAGTTGCTAACAGGATGTTTCGATTTGCATCAAGCACATTCAAAATCCACAAGCATTTACTCTCCCCAGGATGACACAGGGGTAGTAAATTCCTTGTGGATCCATGACTTGGTAATTTTGATGAATGTTAGTCTGTCCACATTGTCACTGGACAGACGCGTGCGCTTATCTGTCAGCACACATCCAGCAGCACTGAAGACACGTTCAGAGACAACGCTGGCAGCTGGACACGACAAAATCTCCATGGCGTAAGTGGAGAGCTCTGGCCATTTTTCAAGATTTGAAGCCCAAAATGAGCAAGACTCCATTTGCAAAGTCATGGCATCAATGTTCATTTGGAGATACTCCTGTATCATCCTCTCCAGCCGTTTACTATGTGTCAGACTTGTTGTCTCTGGTGGCCTTGCAAAGGAGGGTCTAAAAAAATAATGAAAAATTCAATAAAAGTGCTGTTACCAGCACCAGATACGGTGCTACTGGTACGGGTAGACTGTTGAAGATGACGAGACCGTCCAATGTTTGTCAAGTTACAACTGGGAGATTCACTCCCTGCACCTGCACGGTTGTTTGGTGGAAAAGCCGAGCTAAGATCGAGTAACAGCTTCTGCTGATACTCCTGCATATGTGCGTTCCTTTCTATGGCTGGAATTATGTCACAAAATTTGGACTTGTACCGGGGATCTAATAGTGTGGCAAGCCAGTAGTCATCATCACTTCTAATTTTGACAATACGAGGGTCATGTTGGAGGTAGTGCAGTAAGAAGGCGCTCATGTGTCTTGCACAGCCATGCGGACCAAGTCCACGCTGTGTTTGTGGCATAGAGGTGCTAACCGTTCTTTCTTCCTCTGACATCTCCCCCCAACTTCTTTCAACTGAAATTTGACCAAGGTCTCCCTCATCCGCTGAGTCTTCCATGTCCATGGACAGTTCGTCCTCCATTTCTTCATGTTCTCCTGCACCTTCCTCAACATTTCGCCTGCTACCATGCGCCCTTGTTGATCCCTGTCCCCCATGGTCCCATGCCTGCCGTGTTGGTGATGATGAACGTCTGGACCTTGGTGATGTTGTTGTGTCTTGCGCATATGAATCCTCCTGTAGTTCCTCCCCTTCCTGTTGTCCCACCCCCTGACTCCGAATAGTGTTTAGCGTGTGCTCCAGCATGTAAATGACTGGAATTGTCATGCTGATAATGGCATTGTCAGCGCTAAACATATTCGTCGCCATGTCAAAACTGTGCAGAAGGGTGCATAGGTCCCTGATCTGAGACCACTCCATCAGGGTGATCTGCCCCACCTCTGCATCTCGTTGGCCCAGGCTATACGTCATGACGTATTGCACCAGGGCTCGGCGGTGCTGCCACAGTCGCTGTAACATGTGGAGAGTCGAATTCCAGCGTGTCGCCACATCGCATTTCAGGCGATGAACCGGCAGGCCGAAATACTTCTGGAGCGATGCAAGTCGCTCAGCTGCGGCGGTTGAACGGCGGAAGTGAGCAGACAGTTTTCGTGCCCTGGTCAGAAGGCCATCTAGGCCGGGATAGTGTGTTGAAAATTGCTGGACAACAAGGTTCAACATGTGAGCCTTACAAGGCACGTGTGTCACTTTGCCCAGGCGAAGGGCCGCACCGAGGTTTGCAGAATTGTCGCACACGGCCTTACCAGGCTGCAGGTTGAGTGGAGACAACCATTTATTAAACTCAGTCTGCAGAGCTGCCCACAACTCAGCCGCTGTGTGACTCCTATTCCCAAGACATGTCAAGCTAAAGACCGCCTGATGCCGTTGCGCTCTGCTGCCAGCATAGTAATGAGGGGTGCGTGATTCCTTCTGCGCAGTGAGAACGCTGGTGGCCTGACCAGGTAGGTTTGGGGCGGAGGTGGAGGACCCAGATGAGGTGGAGGAGGCAGAAGCAGTGGCGGAACTTGGACAGACAGAGGATTGACACACAAGTCGTGGGGACGGCAATACTTGTGCAGCAGACCCTTCACCATCTATCACCATAGTTACCCAGTGCCCAGTCAGCGACATGTTATGTCCCTGTCCATGCTTACTGGTCCATGTATCGGTGGTGAAATGCACCCGTTGACACACAGAGTTTCTCAAGGAAGCGGTGATGTTGTGTGCGACATGCTGGTGTAGCGCGGGCACACCTTTCTTAGCGAAGTAGTGGTGACTGGGCATCTGGTACTGGGGCACAGCGAAAGACATAAGGTCTCTAAAATCCTGTGTGTCCACCAGGCGGAAAGGCAGCATTTCGGTAGCCAAGAGCTTACAGAGGGATAAAGTCAACCTCTTAGCTTTGTCATGGGTCACAGGAAATGGCCTTTTATTTGTCCACATCTGAGGGAAAGAGATCTGGCTGCTGTGTGTAGACGGTGTTGAGTAGGGTGTCCCTGGAAAAATGCAGCTTTGTGAGGAAAGTGCAGGCGTAGACATGATGTCGCCTTCATCCAACGTTGGTGCTATCGATGTATGAGAGAGCTGTACACACGTACTTGTTTCCCCTTCCAAACCAACTGACGACCTACCAAGCAAACTGCCTGTTGCGGTTACAGTGGTGGAAGTTGTGCGTGGAAAACCAGGTGTGACAGCTGTCCCCACAGTCCTAGAATAAGAAGAGCGCGCGGATGCACTGGAAGGGGCAGGCGGTAGATGGTTCGCTCCGCTAGGCCGCATTGCAGCACGGTGAGCTTCCCACTGGGACATATGATATTTATTCATGTGACGATTCATGGAAGAAGTTGTCAAACTGCTGAGGTTTTGCCCTCTACTAACAGAATCACGACAAATTTTACAGATCACATAATTTGGCCGATCTTTTGCTATGTCAAAAAAGGACCAGGCTAGGCAAGGCTTAGAGGGCATGCAACCTGCTGAGCCCCCCCGACTAGTGCTCAGAGGCAGAGTGGTGGCTGAGGATGCAGTTGTAGACGTGCTACCAGTGCTCCGACTCTGTCCACGAAGGCGCAAGGTAACTTCGTCGTCGGTTGCATCCTCCTCCACCGCCTCTGTTGACCTCCTCGAGTGCCTGACTGGGGGTTGACAGTAGGTGGGAGCTAGAACTTCCTCATCAATTGTTGTGTTTGCACTCCCCTCACCCTCAGACCGAGCCTCTTCTTGCCCTGACCGAATATTTAAGTTATCATCCCAATCTGGTATCTGCGTCTCATCGTCATCAGTATGTTCCTCATTGTCTATAACAACAGGTGTTACAGTTTGTGAAAAAGGGTCAACATTATGCTCAGAAACTTGGTCCTCACGGCCTGAATCAGAGTCACAAAGGTTCTGGGCATCACTGCAGACCATTTGCTGGTCTGTACTCACTGTAGCTTGGGAGCAGACTTCTGATTCCCAGGCTATAGTATGACTGAACAGCTCTGCAGACTCAGCCATCTCAGTTCCACCATACTGTGCAGGGCGGATGGAGACTTCAGAGCTGGGAGAATGCAAGTGTGATTGGGCTGACAACTCAGAGGACTGGTGTTTTTTGGATGCGGTAGTTGAGGTGGCGGAGAGGGCACTTGTTGGACCACTTGAGATCCATTCAAGCATTTTCCTTTTTTCGCCATCATCTACCTTTGTTCCAGTTGTTCGTGTCCGTAAAAAAGGGAGCACATCGGATTGTCCACGGTAAGTAGTAGACATCTTACTTTTGCTGGTAGATGGTCTATCTTCAGCAGATGTTAATGGAGCTTTGCCACCTTCCCCACGGACAAACCCTTTTTTTCCTTTTCCAACACGCCTCTTCCTTTTTCCACTAGCATCTGTCATTTTGCCACTCATTTTGATTGTGACAAGATTGTGCACTTAAAATGTGGTAGTAAAAATTGAGAGGTGGTGTAGATTGCAGCGGTGGTCTAGCATTATTAACAGCAGAATAAACAACAATAATTATCCCTGACAATGCAACTACGGCCCTTAAACTGGCAGCTTAAATTGCTAGTATAATAGCTTAGTAACAATGAGTTTGAGTGTGCAATGCAGGCAGACGTGCTGCAAATATCTTTGCACTAGTGGGACAATGCAGAAGTCCAACGGCCACTTTTAGGATGCCACTAAGTTTCCTCAGTGTTTGCTAGTATAATGGCTTAGTAACAATGAGTTTGAGTGTGCAATGCAGGCAGACGTGCTGCAAATATCTTTGCACTAGTGGGACAATGCAGAAGTCCAACAGCCATGTTTAGGATGCCACTAAGTTTCCTCAATGTTTGCTAGTATAATGGCTTAGTAACAAATCAGTTTGAGTGTGCAATGCAGGCAGACGTGCTGCAAATATCTTTGCACTAGTGGGAAAATACAGAAGTCCAACAGCCACGTTTAGGATGCCACTAAGTTTCCTCAGTGTTTGCTAGTATAATGGCTTAGTAACAATGAGTTTGAGTGTGCAATGCAGGCAGACGTGCTGCAAATATCTTTGCACTAGTGGGACAATACAGAAGTCCAACAGCCACGTTTAGGATGCCACTAAGTTTCCTCAGTGGTTGCTAGTATAATGGCTTAGTAACAATGATTTTCAGTGTGCAATGCAGGCAGACGTGCTGCAAATATCTTTGTACTAGTGGGACAATACAGAAGTCCAACAGCTACTTTTAGGATGCCACTAAGTTTCCTCAGTGTTTGCTAGTATAATGGCTTAGTAACAATGAGTTTGAGTGTGCAATGCAGACAAACGTGCTGCAAATATCTTTGCACTAGTGGGACAATACAGAAGTCCAACAGCCACGTTTAGGATGCCACTAAGTTTCCTCAGTCTTTGCTAGTATAATGGCTTAGTAACAAATGAGTTTGAGTGTGCAATGCAGGCAGACGTGTTGCAAATATCTTTGCACTAGTGGGACAATACAGAAGTCCAACAGCCACGTTTAGGATGCCGCTAAGTTTCCTCAGTGTTTGCTAGTATAATGGCTTAGTAACAAATGAGTTTGAGTGTGCAAAGGGCAGGAGGGTACAGTGGCAGGCTTGTGGGTCTGGGTACAGGAAAGGAAGCCTCCCTTTCTATCCCTCCTAATGGGGAAATGCAGCGAGGAAATCCCTGACCTTAGCTACACAAACTCTGTCATCTTGTGTAGCTGTTAAAATCTGTTTTCACGGACCTGACTGTCACCTATGGCTCTGACCCTGCTGGTATTAGCCCTTAAAAGGACTAATAGAAATTTCTATCCCTATTCTGTATAGCGCTGTGTATAGAGCGTACACAGCAGTATCGGAGACAGGAGCTACGCCAGCGGTGACTGACACCCAGACGCAGAAGAGATAATGGCGTCCGGATGGGCAGATACTCATTTTTATAATGCAGGGACATGTGACATGGACATCCTATCACACATGCCGTTGCTTCTCTGGCTAAAAGTCCACTTAGCTGTGTGTGTGTCTGGGATTGGCTGACATGCTGGCCCGCCCCACTACACGCGCGTGCTTAGGGAAGGAAGACAAGGGAAAAAAAAAATGGCGATCGCCAATATCCAAACAGCAGTGATCTGAATGCGCTGTTCCCGCACACTATACGCTGAAATTTCATAATAGTGTGAGTCACAGAGTGACTTACACTATTACAGCGGAAAGCCAGCTAGTAATTAGCTTCTCTTTTTGCTGCTAGAACCGTTCTCGAACGTATCTAGAACTATCGAGCTTTAGCAAAAAGCTCGAGTTCTCATTCGATCTAGAACAGCTCCCAAAATCACTCAAGCCGCGAACTGGAGAACCTCGAACCGCGAACTGCGCTCAACTCTAGTCAGAAGCTCCACAGCCAGGGAGTCATCTTTACTTCCAAGATTCGTGGTCTGTGTGCAGACTAGGATGTAGAGCCTGGCCACGGGTATCCTGACCCAAACTCATATACGAGGCCTTAGTGTTATGAGACATGCACACATCCACACATCACAGTCCATGAATGCCGGATATTTGAAGTTGGCCTAAATGAGATTTCAATCTATGAAGAATATAATGCTCACAGCAATTTTTTATTTCTCAATTTTCAAATTTTATTACTAATTATTTTAACCTTTGGTGCATTCAGATGAAATGTAGTCAAGCCTCACAATAAATTCTGTACAACCTGGGACTGTTGCTACATGAATGGATGAATGGATACGCTTCATGCTATCTTGCTTGGAATTGAAGAAGATGGCCATGAAACACGAAATGTAGTTAGGGATGAGTTAGTACGTCCCCTATACTATCCTCCCTGACATTCCAGCCATTGTCTCTATGAATTTGGTCTACTTGGAACTGTTATGACGGTTTTACAATCCTAATAAAAAGATACGTTACATCAAAAAATATTTCTTTAAAGGAATTACTGAAAACTCTGTCACTGGCTCGAAAGCCATATTTAAGCTTTTATCCTCTGTTGTCAGAGCTCCTTGAGAAAGAGACAGTTGAGTTTACCTCATTTTACTTTGTTTTGTCAACTAGTTTAGTCTTGCTCATTTTTTTCATTTTATATGAGTGTTATTCCTGCCTACAACCTGCCTTTTATTTAACCCTTTATTCACATTAGAAAAGAAACATGCACTTCTCAACTGCTCAATATTTAATATTCTGACTTTGTCGTCATTTGTCATTGTGTTTCCTTAATGGGGTGTCCAGTCGGAGAAGAAGGGTCTGCAGTCACTCTTTGCCAAGTGATGACCCTGTGCACACTGTCACAATTTGGCAGTCTACTATCTCATACAATTTTTACTCAAACCAGACCTTTAAAGGGAACCTGTCACCACTTTTTTGGACTATAAGCGGCGGCCACCACCACCGGGCTCTTATTTACAGCATTTCTAACATGCTGTATATAAGAGCCCAGGCCGGGGCTATAACATAAAAAACACTTTATAATACTTACCTAACGGTGGCTCTGTGGTGGAATAGGGCCTAATGGGCGTCTCCGTTGCCCGGTGCCGGCGCCTCCTCTTTCGGCCATCTTCGTCCTTCTTCTGAAGCCTGGGTACATGAGTGGCTACATCATGCACACTCGCCGGTCCTGTGCAGACGCACTACAATACTTTGATCTGCCCTGCTCAGGGCAGATCAAAGTACACCTGTTCAGGACCTGAATGCCGGCGAGTGTGTATGACGTCAGACGCGTCATGCACCGCGGCTACAACGGAAACGCCCATAAGGCCCACCGCGCGACCGTTAGGTAAGTATTATAAAGCATTTTTTATGTTATAGCCCCAGCCTGGGCTCTTATATACAGCATGTTAGAATGCTGTATATAAGAGCCCGGTGGTGTTGGCCACAACTTATAGGGCAAAAAAGTGGTGACAGATTCCCTTTAAATGTTTATTTAATAGGTATAAAAATTTTTTTTTTTAATTACTCAAAAGGGTATAAAAAAATTATCCCTCTCGAAAACGATGGAATGACTATTCTGCCAATCTCTGGAGGAGAGTTGTTTTCATGTTTCCATCTATTTCTGCTATTTCAAAACAAGATCATCGAGGTCAAAACAGCAGAATTTTAGCCCTTGTGAATACTGAAAGGGGACCTATTAATTGATTCATGCTTTCCAAACTGCCTATGGCTGGCTTTTCCAAAACTGTTCTAGTTGGTTGACAGATTTTTCATATGTACACATAGGGAGAAACCTGTCAATCACCTGGAACAGTGCTGGGAGGAGCCAGAGGCGGAGCCAGATTAGTTTAATCTCCACTAATGTTTCAGATCTTTAAACTATGATTTCTTTCAAATGACAAAGCTTTTAATTGAAAAGCCTAGTATGCTGCAATTGTGCACTCAGCCTCTGATTCATGCTGCTTGTGAATTGGGCAGCATGATTCGACTGACAGGTTCTCTTTCACTCCTAGGTGGAAACAACCTTTAAGGAGTAGTTCCAAAACTAGAATAGTTTTAAAGAAAACAAATGAGACATTAATGCTGCAACATGTGGCTCTACACTGACTGCTCCTGAGTTTCCTAGTCTTATACACCCTGCAGCCTTTTTAGGCTCCAAAATCAGTAACATTAAAGATGGTTTAACACATGTGCCAATCACTGAACATTTTTTGTATTGGAAGACTTGGTCTGCCTGCTGCATCCCCCATCTTTCATTAAAGTTATTCCCATCTCCAAGATCCTATCCCAATATGTTGTAGGTGTAATAATAATAATATTAGCAATTACCTCTAATTAAGGATGTAGTATAATTCTCCTGATATAGCCATGTCTCTTACCACAGTGCAGGGCATTGCAGCTTAGGTATCCATAGTTATGTCCACTCATAAAGTGACACATGCGAGTAACTTGTGTGAGTCTCGCATTCCATTATCAAGCATGGCTGCACACTCTCTGGACAGAAGCATCTCAGCTGCATAGAAATACAAGAAGCCGACCGGCTCCTGTCAGGAGAGTGTGCAGCCGTGCTTGATGATGTGATGCAAGACTTGCACGAGTCACTCGCAAGTGTCACTATATGGCTGGAATCACACTTGCGAGTGTAAAATCGGTCTGATTCTCATGCTGGAAAGTCGGACGATTTTAGTTCACTTTTCATCAGTGTGCTGTCAGTATTCAATCAGATTTCACCCTTAGCAGCTGCTATTCATGTACTGTTATGTATAGGAGCATTTACAGTGTTCTCTGCTAAATGCGTGACGTGTATTGAGAAAAACGCATGTCACTAGGATGGTGTATGTGCCGACCGTGTGACATCCATTTTTTTTTTTTCACGCACCCAGCGTTTTTGATCCTTGAAAAATAGCAGGGAAAAAAACCATAAGAAATGCAGCATGTGAACAAGCCCCTTACTTTAGTTCCGGTAGCTATTTATATCCACATACAGTCAAAGCGAAAAGTGTTGGCACCCTTGAATTTGTTCCAGAAAGGAAGTATTTTTCCTAGAAAATTATTGCAATTACATACAGTATATCTTGTATTACAGATGTTTATTTCCATTGTGTATTGGAACAACGAAAAAAAACAAACAAAAAAAAAAAAAAAACAGAAAAAAACAAATTAAACATAATTTTACACAAAACTCCAAAAATGAGTGGGACAAAATTCTTGGCACCCTCAACCTAACAATTGGTTGCACACTCTTTGGAATAAATAATTGCAATCAATCGCTTCCTATAACCATCAACAAGCTTCTTACACCTCTAAACTGGAATTTTGGACCACTCTTCTTTTGCAAATTGCTCCAGGTCTCTCATATTTCAAGGCGTCTTCTCCCAACAGCGATTTTAAGATCTATCCATAGGTGTTCAATGGGATTTAGATCTGCACTCCTAGCTGCTACTTCAGAACTCTCCAGCACTTTGTTTCCATCCATTTCTGGGTACTTCTTGATGTATGTTTGGGGTATTGGTCCTCCTGGAAGACCTATGACCTAGGATGCAAACCAGAATTCTGACGCTGGACACTACATTGCAACCCTAAATCCTTTGGTGTTTTTCAGATTTCATGATGCCTTGCACACGATCAGTGCCAGCGCAGCGAGGCAACCCCAATACATATTTGAACCTCCACTATATTTGACTGTAGGTACTGTGTTTTTTTTTCTCTGTAGGCCACATTCATTTTTCAGTAAACAGTTGAATAATGTGCTTTACCAAAAAGGTCTACCTTGGTCCCATCTGTCCACAAGACGCTTTCACATGAGGATTTTGGCTTACTCACATTCATTTTTGCAAACTGTACTCTAGCTTTGTTATGTCTTTGTGTCAGCAGCGGAGCGGGGTCCATCTGGGTCTTGACATAGCATTTCATTTCATTCAAATATGGATGGATAGATTGCATTGACACTGAAGCACTCTGAACCTTCACGACACCTTGAATTTCTTTGGAACTTGATTGTGGCTAATTATCCAACATCCGGACTATCCTGCGTGTCAACCTTTCATCAACTTTTCTCTGCTGTCCACAGCCAGTGAGATTAGCTACAATGCCATAGGGTGTAAACATCTTTATTATGTTGCACTCTGTGGACAAAGGAACATCAAGATCTCTGGAGATGGACTTGTAACCTTGATATTGTTGATATTTTTCAACAATTTTGGTTCTCAAGTCCTCAAACATCTTTGTTCTCCTCTTTCTGCTCTCCATACTTAGTGTGGCACACGTAGACACTGATAAGATTGAGCCAACGTCTCCCTTTTTATCTGGATTCAGGTGTGATTTTCAAATTGCCCACACCTGTTACTTGTCACAAGTGAGTTTTAACTAGCAATACATGCTTGAAAAAAAGTTATTTACCCAAAAATTTGCAAAGATGCCAACAATAATAACTAGGATCAAAAATGAGCATGTCTCCGTTTCTTTTTCCCAGACATTCAGTCCACAAAAAAGACATGGATAGAACATATTTTCTTCAGGGGTACACACTATAATACACAAACCATCTTCTCAGACTAATGCACTTTGCTGCTTTTATTTTATATATTTTCCCCTTTATCTAATGTATTTTTTTGTTCAGATTTGAAGGAAGGTTTTTAAATTCATTTTTTAGGACAGTAAAACTTTGATTCTTCACTTAAAAATACAACTTCATTATTTCCAAATGTTTTTGCATGAACTTTTTACAGCCATATGTTTATTTTTAAGGCTCTCAATTACACCTCATAGAGAAAAATCACACCTAAAAAAAGAAAAAGTGAAATAAAGACCTTAAATAGTGGGCATGAGTTTTATTGAAATGACATCCACTTTGATTGGACAGTTAAACGCATCAGATTTTCTACACAAAAAAACAGAGCATAAAAATGCAGCATTTACGCTGCACTGTAACATGGCAATCAGCCAATTATCTAAATAGGCTAAGTTCACACAGGGCATCTTTTGTAATTACAAAGATGTAGCATTTTTACAGCTTTTTTTTGTCCCAAAAAAACGCACCAAAAACGCATTGTGGCAAAAAACACATAAAAAATACAATGCGTTTTGGCAGCGTTCTACCACGTTTTTACCGCGTTTTACCCAATGCGTTTTTTAAGTTAAATCTATTGACTGGAGGGCTCAAAAGAGCGGTAAAAACGCAAAAAGAATTGACATACTGCATCTTGAAAAAAGCAGCCAAGAAGCAGCCAACAAAAGATGTTCAGTGTGGACAGCAAAATCAAAATCTCATAGACTTTGCTGGGAGAAGGAAATGCAGGCATTTTGGGGCATCTTTGTGACCTCAAAAACGCACCAAAAACGCAGCAAAAGATGCCCTGTGTGAACTTAGCCTTAGGTTACTTGCAATTTATATTGTATTTTAATTGTATTTTTTGTTAACGTGTTTTAGTTGTGTTTTTACTGCAACTGTTTTTGTCTCTTTTTTGAATTTCAGGTTATAAGTAAAGCTGCTTTGTTTTGAAAACTTCCTGTTACTTAGCTTTGATAAATATAAAATATGCGTTTTATTTATATATTTTTTACCATTGATGATGTACGGAAAATCTGCAGATAAAAACAGCATATGTGTTTTTAGTGTACGTCTGCAACAGAAAAGCAATAAAAATGCGTGTAACCAAAACATGATCAATAAAGTTTTATCATAGCTAAGTAGCAGGAAGTTGCCAAAACATGACATGCAGTACGATAAGGAGAAAAAAAGAAAAATCAAAAATATTAGCTGGAAAAATGCAGTAATCCCTTAGAAATGTAATAAAGAAAGACTAAATTAACTAGTAAGTGCAGAAATTCTGCAGAAAATGTGCATCATCAAATACTCACTAAATACATATCATGAGAATTAGCTGAAAGGGTTTGTCCACTATTTGGACAACCCTTTTTAATTGCCCTTGACTGTCCCCTTTAAAATAACGCTTATACTCACCTCCTGTGCATGCGCCATTCCAGTGGAGGTGGCACTCGGTCTCCTAGGACTCACGTGAAGTTGTTACGTCATGCAAGCCCAATCACCTCCTGCATCACTGTCCCTGACTTCGAACATAACAGTAATTAACGGGAAGTATCTGGCCGGTTGCAGTTCTCACTTCCTCTTAAAGGGAAGGTGTCGCGGTTTTTTATTTTTGTATTAAAAATAGTGATTATTATATCAAGTATTTTTAACACAAAATTAAAATCACTGCTTATTTAGTTTTTATTTAATTCTAATTTTACTGGAGGCACTGGGGGCTGCCATGCTGGATTTGCCTTGTGTGTAACGACCCTGTGCATAGACTCTGATAGTCGGAATCCGACCCCTAGGCTTATAAAAGGAGAGGTCCCTGTTGTGAAATGGACGCGCCCCCTGGGCTGTCCAGATCACAGAAGAGGGAGGAGATCAGCACCATCTTTCTGCAGCTCACAGCAGTCATGCTGTGTGCTGAACTTTTCCCCCTGTCACCCGTTCGGCCCGTGGGAGCAGTGTACCGGCGCCCCTCCCCCACCCCCCGCCCATGCTACCATCTCCAATGACACCCCCAATGGGCACCTGTCACCTGTCGGCCTGTGTGAGTAGTGTACGGCCCCCCTCCCTCCCCGGCTGCAGTGGGCGTGCTTGTGCGTGTGGCAGAACATTTTGTGTGTGTGCTGGCAGAACATTATGTGTGCGTGCGTGTGGCAAAGCATTTTGTGCGTGCATGTGGTAGAGGATTTTGTGTGTGCGTGTGGCAGAGCATTTTGTGCGTGCATGTAGTAGAGCATTTTGTGCGTGCGTGCGTGTGGCAGAGCATTTTGTGTGTGCGTGCATGGCGGAGCATTTTGTGCGTGTGTGCGTCGCAGAGCATTTTGTGCATGCGTGTGGCAGAGCATTGTGTATGCGTGCGTGGTGGAGCATTTTGTGCGTGTGTGCGTGGCAGAGCATTGTGTGTGCATGCTTGTGGCAGAGCACTTTGTGCGTGTGTGCATGGGTCAGAGCATTTTGTGCATGCGTGTGGCAGAGCATTGTATATGCGTGCGTGTGGCAGAGCATTATGTGTGTGTGCGTGGCAGAGCATTATGTGTGTGTGTGTGCCTGGCAGAGCATTTTGGGTGGTCGTGCATGCAGAGCATTGCACCATCATGCTGCTGGTTCACAAACACAGTATATACACAGTGTTCACACGGTATATAGTATATACACACAGTATATACTATATACACACAATACACGATATATAGTATATACACACGCTGGCTCCGCCTTCCTCATGCTGCTCGGTCAGACACACAGTATATAAACACTGTACACACGGTTTGTAGTATATACACACGCTGGCTCCGCCTCCTACATGCCGCTTGGTCACACACAATATATACACAGTGTACACATGGTCTATAGTATATACACACAGTATATAGTACATGCATACAGTACATGGTATATAGTATATACACACTCTGGCTCCGCCTCCTTTATGCTGCTTGGTCACACACACAGTATATACACAGTGTACACACGGTATATGGTATATGCACACAGTGTATAGTGTATGCACACAGTACATAGTATATAGTATATACACGTGCTGGCTCCGCCTCCTTCATGCTGCTCGGTTACACACAGTATATACAGTGTACACACAGTACAGTCATATGAAAAAGTTTGGGCACCCCTATTAATGTTAACCTTTTTTCTTCATAACAATTTGGGATTTTGCACCAGCTATTTCAGTTTCATATATCTAATAACTGATGGACTCAGTAATATTTCTGGATTGAAATGAGGTTTATTGTACTAACAGAAAATGTGCAATCCGCATTTAAACAAAATTTGACTGATGCAAAAGTATGGGCACCCTTATCAATTTCTTGATTTGAACACTCCTAACTACTTTTTACTGACTTACTAAAGCACTAAATTGGTTTTGTAACCTCATTGAGCTTTGAACTTCATAGGCAGGTGTATCCAATCATGAGAAAAGGTATCTAAGGTGGCCACTTGCAAGTTGTTCTCCTATTTGAATCTCCTATGAAGGGTGGCATCATGGGCTCCTCAAAACAACTCTCAAATGATCTGAAAACAAAGATTATTCAGCATAGTTGTTTAGGGGAAGGATACAAAAAGTTGTCTCAGAGATTTAAACTGTCAGTTTCCACTGTGAGGAACATGGTAAGAAAATGGAAGAACACAGGTACAGTTCTTATTAAGACCAGAAGTGGCAGGCCAAGAAAAATATCAGAAAGGCAGAGAAGAAGAATGATGAGAACAGTCAAGGACAATCCACAGACCACCTCCAAAGACCTGCAGCTTCATCTTGCTGCAGATGGTGTCAATGTGCATCGGTCAACAATACAGCGCACGTTGCACAAGGAGAAGCTGTATGGGAGAGTGATGCGAAAGAAGCCGTTTCTGCATGCACGCCACAAACAGAGTTGCCTGAGGTATGCAAAAGCACATTTGGACAAGCCAGTTACATTTTGGAAGAAGGTCCTGTGGACTGATGAAACAAAGATTGAGTTGTTTGGTCATACAAAAAGGCGTTATGCATGGAGGCAAAAAAACACGGCCTTCCAAGAAAAGCACCTGCTACCCACAGTAAAATTTGGTGGAGGTTCCATCATGCTTTGGGGCTGTGTGGCCAATGCCAGCACCGGGAATATTGTTAAAGTTGAGGGTCGCATGGATTCAACTCAGTATCAGCAGATTCTTCACAATAATGTGCAAAAATCAGTGACGAAGTTGAAGTTACGCAGGGGATGGATATTTCAGCAAGACAATGATCCAAAACACCGCTCCAAATCTACTCAGGCATTCATGCAGAGGAACAATTACAATGTTCTGGAATGGCCATCCCAGTCTCCAGACCTGAATATCATTGAAAATCTGTGGGATGATTTGAAGCGTGCTGTCCATGCCCGGCGACCATCAAACTTAACTGAACTGGAATTGTTTTGTAAACAGGAATGGTCAAATATACCTTCATCCAGGATCCAGGAACTCATTAAAGGCTACAGGAAGCGACTAGAGGCTGTTATTTTTGCAAAAGGAGGATTTACAAAATATTAATGTCACTTTTATGTTGAGGTGCCCATACTTTTGCACTGGTCAAATTTTGTTTAAATGCGTATTGCACATTTTCTGTTAGTACAATAAACCTCATTTCAATCCAGAAATATTATTCAGTCCATCAGTTATTAGATATATGAAACTGAAATAGCTGTTGCAAAAACCCAAACTGTTATAAAGAAAAAAGGTTAACATTAATAGGGGTGCCCAAACTTTTTCATATGACTGTATATAGTATATACTCACAGTATATAGTATATACACGTATATATTATATACACACGCTGGCTCCGCCTCCTTCATGCTGCTCGGTCACACAGTATATACACACTGTACACACGGTATATATACACAGTACATGGTATATAGTATATAAACACATTGGCTCCACCTCCCCTCATGCTGCTCGGTCACACACAGAATATACACAGTGTTCATATGGTATATAGTATATACACACAGTATATAGTATTTACACACAGTATACCGTATCTAGTATATACACATGCTGGCTCCGCTGCCCTCATGCTGGGTGCTGTCACACACACAGTATATACACAGTGTACACACACACACACACACACACTGCGTGGGTCCGTGTGGCAGAGCATTACGGGCGTGCATGTGGCAGAACATTGTGGGTAGGCGTGCATGCGGCAGAGCATTGCTGGACCAGGGCGTGCAGAGCATTATGTGGGGAGCACTATGCAGCTGTCCTTGGTGACACTTTAGACATTTGTGGTCACCAACAAAATGGCTCTGCACTGTGTCCCTACACTTCATTCTGTTATCTGTTGGAAACACTCAGATTGGGAGGAGGCGTAGGTGACATCACACACAGGAGAGCAGATTCTGCTCACTTTACTGCAGCTGTAATCTAGGCTATTTCTACAGTAGTGGGATTTCTGTAGGATTTCAGCAGCTGGTCCCCCTAGTGGTTAACAGTGGAAAATATCAAACTTTTGATTTTTTTTTAATATTTTGCTCAATTAAAAACAAATAATAATATTCAAACAAAACATTAAAACATTAATACTTTACATTTTTTCAGTTATTGAAAAAATTTTTTTGGGCACGACACCTTCCCTTTAATTACTTGTATGACTGAAGGAGAGGAGAAAGAAGAGAAGGGAGAGAGAAGAGAAGCTGGCGGTAATTAAGAGGAAATGAGAGATGCAACTGGCTGCTCACTTCCTGTTAAAGGGAACCTGTCAGCAGAAATTTCGCCCAAAACCTAAAAGATTCCCCCTCTGCAGCTCCTGAGCTGCATTCTAGAAAGGTCTCTGTTATTATTGTGCCCCATGTGAGACCAAAATAAAGGCTTTAAAAAGTGGTACCTTTTTGTATTCAGATACTGTAAATGTGACACGGGGGCGGGCTCTCTGGCGTCCGTTATTCTGCCCCCTGGTCCTGTATGCCGCCCCCATCGCTCCTTTCCATAGCTGATGCACCGCCCACTGCTCCAGCCTTCCCCGCGCATGCCCAGTGCCAGTCTCACGGGAATGAGCAGTGTGACCGCTGGTGACATGTGCACAGGCAAGTGATTATGGGCGGGGCTGTGATTTTTATCAGCAAGTACCCGCCCATAATCTCGTGAGCGCGCAAACCTCACCAGCGGTCAGACACACTGTGCTCAGGGTAGTGCTAGACTGTATGGGCTGCTTCCAGGGATGACGTCCCTTTTGTCACGTGATAGGGGCGTGTTCAAAATACTATCACGTGACAAAAGGGACGTCATCCCTGGAAGCAGCCCATACAGTCTAGCACTACCCTGAGCACAGTGTGTCTGACCGCTGGTGAGGTTTGCGCGCTCACGAGATTATGGGCGGGTACTTGCTGATAACAATCACAGCCCCGCCCATAATCACTTGCCTGCGCACACGTCACCAGCAGTCACACTGCTCAGTCCCATGAGACTGGCACTGGGCATGCGCGGGGATGGCTGGAGCAGTGGGCAGTGCATCAGCTATGGAAAGGAGCGATGGGGGCGGCATACAGGACCAGGGGGCAGAATAACGGACGCCAGAAAGCCCGCCCCCATGTCACATTTACACTATCTGAATACAAAAAGGTACCACTTTATAAAGCCCTTATTTTGGTCTCACATGGGGCACAATAATAACAGGGACCTTTCTAGAATGCAGCCCAGGAGCTGCAGAGGGGGAATCTTTTAGGTTTTGGGCGAAATTTCTGCTGACAGGTTCCCTTTAATTACATATACATTTCAAATTGAGGACAGTGAAGTTGGTGATAATTGGGCATGGGGCTCACATGACGTGACAACCTCACATGAGCCCCAAGAGAGTGAGCGTCGGCACCACTGGAATATAGGCAAAAAAAAACTGTGGAGGAGAAGCGCAAAAGGGTCTTACCTGATAACAATAGGATATATAAGAAGAGAGGAACTCACCTATGGCGGTTGTGCCAGTCACAACCCCTATAAAAACCGAGAGTATATGTGAGTCAGCTGCAGTCCCGAGATGAACGTGAAGATTGTAGAGAGGAAACTGGTATCAGCCGCGCTATCACCACATCGAACGTATTCATAATTTATGTCTTTTATTCTGTATGCTCAGGTTGACGTATTTCATGGATCGTAGCCCCCTTCATCAAGACAACAAGCAAAGAACATAAACAAGACCCTGAAACGTGTCAACCTGAGCATACAGAATAAAATACATAAATTAGTAATACGTTCAATGTGGTGATAGCGTGGCTGAATACCTGTTTTCCTCTCTACAATCGGCACCACTGGAATGGCGCTGGCACAGGAGGTGAGTATAAGTGTTGGTTTCTTAATGGGGCAAATATGGGGAGGAGAAGATGGCTGATAAAAATAAGGTGATCTGGTGGATGGGTGCAAAAGAATGATGGATTGTCTTTCCTAATGTCTTATCCGAAATATAACCTCTTTATTTGCTTACAGTCCCTCCCATCTGTTGTCTAACTGATACTGGAAATCTACAGAATATTACTTATTTCCCTGTCTTGCACATGTTCTGTATAAGAATATAGTATAGTTAAAGCCCAATAAATCTGTACATAATGATTCCGCACCTACAGAAATGGAGAATGCATAGACTTTTTACGACCTGATGAAGAAACAGTTCAGCTAGAGTGGTTGTATCAAGGCATAATATGCTGAGTGCACCCACGCAAAACATAATGCCTACATAACATGTTTTGAGGATGGGTTCGGTCATGTGCTCCAAGCTTCACGTGGCAGGATTTTAGAAACGTTTTTGGCTACTGGCCCCTATCTTTTCATACAGTAAAGTAATTCCCAGGGTTTCTAGGGACAATATAGGGGAAAACAATCCTTTATGTTTAGATTTCTATTATAGCTATACTTAGCAAAATATGTAAGATAGTACAGACACCTGTTCCATTAGGCTGCTGTGTCGCAGGTCTGCACATTTCACTGAATAGAACAACACAAAGAGGATCTCTAGAACAAAAGCCCGCAGAACAAAGGCATGGCTGAAAGGACCCTATTTTGTATTACTAAATCATATAATATCATATTAACTCATTGTCTTGTCTTCCTCGCTCTCAAGTGTGTCAGTGGCGATTTTTATATAAAATTAACTCTTGCAGCTTAAACAGTTAGCAGTGTAAAGAAAATGTACACATTTTTTAATTTAAGTACCACTCCAGCATTTTTTTTTATTTCACCTTAGCAGTGGTGCTTCTAATTTAAGTCACTTGCCACCGGTCTTCTCCAGCATGTAATTTGCTGGGTACGCCAGTGTTTCATGCAGCACGCCACGAGTCAAAACTTAATATGAGAGCCTCATTCTGGCCTTGTTCTGGCTCTTGTAGACTTACATTATGAGCTTTTGATGTAATTTCTGATGGTGCGGTCACCAAATGGTGCCGCTGGACTGGAGATATGCCAAAAAGGTAAACACACCGGAGGGTGAGTATAATAACAAGGTCAGGGACCATAGGTTAAAAGCACCACACCAGCAGTTTTTTAATTTCACCTTTGGAGTGGTGCATCTAATCTAATTCCTCTGCCACCAGTCTTAAGCTGGTGTCACACACAGCGACAACGACAACGACGTCGCTGCTACGTCACCATTTTCTGTGACTTTGCAGCGACGTCCCGTCACTGTCGCTGTGTGTGACATCCAGCAACGACCTGGCCCCTGCTGTGAGGTCGCCGGTCGTTACTGAATGTCCAGCTTCATTTTTTGGTCGTCACTCTCCCGCTGTGACACACACATCGCTGTGTGTGACAGCGAGAGAGCGACGAAATGAAGCGAGCAGGGAGCAGGAGCCGGCGTCTGGCAGCTGCGGTAAGCTGTAACCAGCGTAAACATCGGGTAACCAAGGGAAGACCTTTCCCTGGTTACCCGATATTTACCTTCGTTACCAGCCTCTGCCCTTGCTGCCAGTGCCGGCTCCTGCTCTGTGCACATGTGGCTGCAGTACACATCGGGTAAATAACCCGATGTATACTGTAGCAAGGAGAGCAAGGAGCCAGCGCTAAGCAGTGTGCACGGCTCCCTGCTCTCTGCATTGTGACATATAGCTGCAGTACACATTGGGTTAATTAACCCGATGTGTACTGTACCTAGGAGAGCAAGGAGCCAGCGCTAAGCGCGGCTCCCTGCTCTCTGCGCATGTAGCACAGCGACGTTATGATCGCTGCTGCGTCGCTGTGTTTGACAGCTAAGCAGCGATCATAACAGCGACTTACAAGGTCGCTGTTACGTCACAGAAAATGGTGACGTAACAGCGACGTCGTTGTCGCTGTCGCTTAGTGTGAACCCAGCTTTATACTTTCCCTCCAGTATCTTCATCTTTTATCCACGCCACTCCTGTTGGTCTCCGGTGATTTGTGACCTGTCGGCAGCTCCATGGTTTAATGCAACTTGCTGGGGACCACAACTCAGTACTATCAAGTCAAGTCTATGACCCTCATTCTGGCATTCATAGACTTGTATTTAGAGCTTGTGATGTAACTTCTTTCTTCAGACCAGTCAGAAGATTTGATTACAATATGGTGCCGCTGGACCGGAGCAACACCAAAGAAAGCTGAACACACCAGAGTGTGAATATAATACTAGGGTCAGTGACCTTAGGTTAATAGCACCAGTCTAGCATTTTTTTTATTTCACCTTTGGAGTGGTGTTTCTAATCTAAGTCCCCTGCCACCTATCTTATATTCACTCTCCAGTGTCTTCATCTCTTATCCGCACCGCACCGGTTGGTATTCCCAAGTGTGACCTGCCAACTGCTCCAGTGTTTCATGGAGTCATGAGATCTTCATTCTGGCCTTGTTCTGACTCTCATAAATTTGTATTGAAAGCATGTGATGTAACTTCTGACTGCCAGCCAGTAAGAAAGTGTGGTCACAAGATGGTGCCGCGGGACCAAAGTTACACCAAAAAAAAAGTAAAGACACCTATAGGTAAGTATAAAACTAGGGCAGGGACCTTAGGTTAAAAGCACCACTCCAGCGCTGAAAAATAAAATACCGGAGTGGTGCTATCAACCAGACCTCCCAAGTTCATATGTCCAATTAGCACATATGGTCATCATCTGAACATCTCTGGAGGACTGTGGAGTGCAGCCAAGTATTATACAGTATGGCTCTGTGCGCTCTGACAAGAGAAGTGCCAATGAGCCCAGTGTTCTATTTGACTGTCCATTTCAAGGGAATATTGGTCTCCATTTATTCATCTATTTCCCGGGTAATATATTTTTTTAATTGATGGGGTAGCTTGTTTTTGGGAAATGATTACATGTACTGCTGTCTGTGCACAAGTTATAAATTGTCTTGTACAATTTCATTAACCCTTTCATAGCCTCTTTATGCCTGTCCCTTAAATTAATTAAGTTCATTCTTCCGCCAGAAATGCTCCTCCAATCCTTGACAGGAGTAGTATTTATTACAAGGATGATGGAAGCACACGTCTCTGAGAAGATGCACCAAATTCATTAAGTGGCATGCTCCTCTTAATAAATAAGGTTGCATAGTACTCAAGCTGAGCTTTTCATTAAGACAGGCATGCTCAACTTCAGTCCTAATGAATCCACCCCAAAGAATTTTGCATGGCTGCCAATCAGTTGGACGAGCATCATTCATTTACACTGACTCCTTTCCATACCATAGACACTAAGTTTTTAGAGGTTTCTGTATTTCTGTATGGTATTGTAAAAAGATTAAGTATAGCATATAGGCTTTACAGGAGGTAACACACACATATACTACATCTATAGCAATGTACATGTTTTAGTGATTGATCCATAGTGTTACTTATTTAAAATGTACAGTAATACCTCAGTGTTCGTTGACGTCGGATATCGTCGGTTTCAGATTTCGATGATTTTTTTCCACAACAAATTTGTCTCAGTTTTCGTCAATTGGCTCCAGTTTCGCCGGTTGCCACGGATTTTGTCAGCGTGAACTCACGGCTAATTTCACGTTCTCCTGCTTAGTGTGGCGTTGTTTCTCATTGTGTGAGCATCACCCCACCTGCCAGATTCAAAATGTACATAACGCATGTAAGATAAAATCACATGTGCTCAAAACGCACCGTGTCTGCAATTGGTTTAATGTCTTGCCCCATTTTAGGCAAATCTTAAAGAGGCGGCAGAGACAGACTTCTCTGGACTGCTTTCTTGTGCTTTCTCCGTTCCTCGCCATCTCCCATACACCAATAAGCGTTACAAAAGTAAATGCCATGTTAAATGCTCATTTGTTCTTTACATTAGTATTTTATATTCATTTTATATTAATTTCTTATTGTTTTTAGTATTAAACACTATCTTTATTCACTATCTTTATTCTCTATAAATTGTCCTTTTGGTCTGTATTTTGGAGTGTCTAAAACAGATTAATTGGATTTACATCGATTAATATGGAAATAATTGCTTTGGTTTTCGGAGGTTTCGGATTTTGACGACTGTTTTAGGACGGATTATGCACGGCTGATGCAATGTTTGGAAGTTGGGAAGTAGCAAATCTTGCTTCACAAAATAGTGAAATATTCTTGAAATTTGAAACCTAGTGGTGCCAAGCAAGCAGCACAACAGGCACTAATTTTTATCTAAAGGGCGTTGTCCACTACTAAGACAACCCCTTCTGATTCCACTCATTTCCCCCAGTTAAAATAAAAGATCCTGTACTCACCTCCAGTTCTAGTGCCATTCCACCTCTGGTGGTAACCATGGTTCGGGGCTCACATGACATTGTGACATAATGCGAGCCTCAAGTCGAATCACGTTATGTGAGCCCCAAAACGTGATTACCGACAGCACTGGAACTGCACCAGAATGGGAGGTGAGTACAGGATCTTTTATTTTAATTGCGTAAACAAGTGGAATCAGAAGGGGTTGTCTTAGTAGGGGTGAACTCCCTTTAAGCTGATCCTTTATGAGCATTTCTTTACGTATTTATTTATGTGTATACTAGATTATAAGAGTGATAACTACACCAAACGTATTGTGTATGGCTGAAATTGCACACAGGCTTTGTTTTCCTATTTTGCTGTAGGGTAAAGCCTAGAATACAGGTTACTAAACCTGTCTGATATTACGAAGGTGAAAAAGAGACAAATGAAACTTCCATCTTATTATACATTATGTGAGGACAGGAACATGACTCTTCAAGTGTAAAGCTACTAGGTACATTGTCCCCCCATGCCTACAGGGCACCATATGTTATTCTATACCTTTTCTATTCTAAATTTCAGCCAACAATATGGAAAACATGGAACCACCATTCAGCTCTATATCACTCTAGAGATCCTGGTGCATAATGTGAATATCTAATTAAGGGAAATGGAAAATTCCCCACCACTCACAATATGCCTTTAAAAAACAAATGTGCATATGTCTCCTTAGGCAAACTTCTAAGTACTTAGTAGGACTATATTTACACAAGAAAAATCTGGAACATTTATATATTGGATGCTAATTGCTATATAATTACATTCATCAATGCAAAATAATGTAATTATGAGTCTCAGCATTATGGGTGGTCTGAAAAAAGTGATTTTATCTTTCCAGAGAAACGTTCTTCAGGGATCTGCATTATCTGTTACCTAAATGAGATATCCAAACAATATTCTGAAAGGGTTATTCTAAAATAAAATATATCGTATAGGAGACAACTTGTTGATTACTGGGGTTTCAACCTATGGGACCCCAATAATTTTGAGATCCAACGATAAGAATACAATTCTATGGCACATTCATTGTCTATGGGACTGGCAAGTGTAGTGCTCGGCTTGTCTCATAGATAATGAATGGAGCAGATGCAGCGCATGCGCGCTTACACTCGAGCCAGGATGAAGCTGCAGAAAACCATGATCCCAGTAGTCAGACCCACAACATTCAATAAGTTATTCCTTATCCAATGCAAAGGGAATAACTGGCTGCTGCCAGAAACATCATTACCCATCAGTCAGCAGCAGGGTACAATCAACATGTCGTAACCTGTTGCCTGCATTTGCTCCCTAGCTGAGGAAGGCTCTATTATTTCTCAAGTACTTTGGAAATTATGTAGAATAATGTAATCTATATGCAATCTATCAAGCCTGTACAGTACATTTAGTAACTACATGAGGCAAGATGAACACAACACTAATTACCTATAGTAGCATTTACTATTCTGTAAAGGGAAAGGCCCTATGATGAGAATTAGGTTTGCCCTTTTCTACCTACTTAATATGAGCCTTTTTATTTTATGTGGAAATTGGTATTAGGTGGCTAATGAGTAGAAGATGGGGGAAAGTATTCAAATAAGTTGCCCCTTTTTACCTGGACCCCTGAGAGCAGTACCACAGGATTGGGGGAACCTCCACACAATGGAGATTTTAGCCAATATAGAACAGAACATTTCAGAATATAAGCAGTATTATCATATATACTGACATTAAAATGACAACCATGTAGATCTCGATGATGACCATTATTTACGCCTTGTAGAAAGAATACTTTGCTCTCTTTTTATCGTGTGCCCAAAGGATTTGAAGAGGAAAGATTGTGGCAAATAGGTAGATTTTAGTGTTCTAGAACACAAAGATTAGAGATGGGCTGACCTGTGGAAGTTCGGTTTGGCGAGGTCAGCCGGACTTTATATAAAGTTCAGTTCGGTACCCGGACTTGACTGAACCCCATTGGAGGTCACTGATTGGGCAGTTTGGGTCTCCGCGAATGTGAGGCCCCGCTCACCTTCAGGTCGCCTCAGGGTCTTCACGTCTTGGGAATCTTCTGGCCATAGGTATGTCAAGTTAACTTCAATAGGAATCGTGACGCCACTCTCAGTAATTGCGGTCAGGGGGTGACCGCCACTGCAGTTTAGAGAGCGATGGGGCTGATGGTAAATGCAGTCTGATGTTATGGCTTCTCGAGAGTGAGGCTGGCCCCAGAGGCTCAGTGTAAGTGTGTAGTACCACAGGTCGCAGAAGAACTCACACAAAGGCTGCAATGTCTTTCAGGGTTTTTACTCACTTTTTGCTGGTAGAGTGAGGCAACCTGGCCGATGCTATGATAAACCAGGAGGGGAACCAGGTATCCTTCAGGCCGACGTAGCGGTGACTGCTGACTCGCCTTCCTAGCCCTTCTAGTTGTGAGGTGACCCTGACTTGGAGTGCTCCGGGATCACCCAGGGAAGTTGCAACTGCCTCTTCTCCCCTTTCTGGCCCATTTGCTGACAACGTGGACCAAGTAATGCTGGCTGCTTGCCTTCTCTTACTTATGAGCTCCCTTGTTGCTGTTGATGCTGCGGACTCTGTGTTGTTTGGTGAGGTACATCCAGCACCCTCACCAGCAGGTTTAGCAGGCCAAGTAGATGGGTTCCTGCTCTGGGGAACTGTTTCCCCGTGCGAGCCTGGCCTACCGGTAGTCCCCTTACTCAGCCAACTCTTCACTAGGTGGTTTTCAGGCAGCCCCACTGGGTAGCCGCTGTTCCCCACCAGCAGCCACTACAGGCGCAGGGTCTGACTAGTGTCCTGCTCTTCAGTTCTACCCCTCAGACGTGGCTGCTCCACTCCTACTCCTTTGACTGCCACTGCACAACTCTCTAGCTCCCAGTCCCACTACCCACCACTAGCTGGGATGCGAGGGATACGCCCCCTTCCTGGGTCTGCCCAGGGGTCCCCTCTAAGCTGTGTGTGTGTCCTGGGTACTACATGTCTGTGTGTGTCCACACCCTAGTCAGCCTTTAGGATTACCTGTTTGTACTGACTCAGCCTGAGTGCAGTACTCAGTGGCGCCTGACCAGGTCAGGGGCGCCACACCTACATGCAGTCAGCCGTAAACAGACCACTTCCTGGGGCGGGGTTTTACCATTTTGTTTGGTTCACACTACATCTGATAATGCTGTTGTTACCCCCAGTGTGAGCCATTCAAACACTGCAATAGGCTCTCACTGGGCTGAGCACCAAGTGTACCCGAGCACAGTGATTCTCGCATACGTAAAGCACCTGAACTTTGAACTCTGACACTAATGTCTGTGTTAGGTGCGAACACCAAACTTCCCCGTACGGATCCATCCAATCTCATCTCTAACAAAGTTGGCTATCGGCTTTACTATACTAAGATTTTGCCCACTCTTTACTTAGCGTAACCATCACTTATCTATTTATTTTTCATAAATAGTACATGTGAAAATATATCTTATTCGACAAATGTGCTTCTTCATCCTCTTGAACTGCCTTTCATTCTCAAAAATTCTCAATTCACCATTAACCCTAGAACACATACCTGGGGCATCGCAGGCCTGCTAGGTTACTTGTTTTCTATTGTCTGCAAGATTACTTTAGTTAGAATTTTGAAACTCTAGGAATTCCTCAGGTATATAGTTGTTAGTAATTTCCAGTTATTCATATATTTTTATGTTATAGGCATTTCGGTAAAACAACTCTTTTTTTGGGACTACCCCATATTCACATACCTGTGGCCTTTTAGGCCTGTACTTGGTTTACATGTGATCCTCAGTCTATTTGTCTGTACTGTTGCTGGGGAAGACTTTGTCTTTATCTTGTCTTACTTTGTCTTTGAACTTTTGATGCCTACCATGATGGAGCGAAGCAACACGAAATGCTTGCCAAGGCAAATTACGGAAGGTATGATCCGATGTGGTAGACATTTTCAGGAACATCAAGAGCCAAGAGAAAAAAAAAGAAAGAGCTGTTATATTTCTGCAGCAAAGAAGGAAAGGAAATCTGAGCGTTTCTGTACTACTTGTGGACAAAATGTCTGCAAGGAACATTCTTCTGAAAGAATAATATGTGAAAATTGTTGGGGTAATCAGTAATGTTGAAAAGGAAAGTTTTTGAAAAGAAATATTCCTGCACCATGTTTACTACAACTTTTATATAGAAAACGTTTAGACAAAAAAAATTGTTATATGTACAGTATATACAGTATTTTTCGCTTTATAAGACGCACCTGATTATAAGACGCACCCACAAATTTGGTGACGGAATAGAGATTTTTTTAATAAATGGGGTCCGTCTTATAATGCCAGTGTCCATCTAACAAATAATATAGGGTATATGTCCCTCATAGCCCCCTCATCCTAAAATTAGCCACCTTAATCTGGATATAGCCACCTTATATTGAACAAGTCCCCCAGTAAAGCCCACAGGCCCACTGTGGCAGGCCCACAGGCCCACTGTGGCAGGCCCACTGTGGCCAGGCCCACTGTGGCCAGGCCCACAGGACCACTGTGGGCAGGCACACTGTGGCAGGCCCACTGTGGCCAGGCCCGCAGGCCCACTGTGGCCAGGCCCGCAGGCCCACTGTGGCAGGCCCACAGGCCCACTTTGGCAGGCCCACAGTTTGCAGGCACACAGGCCCACTGTTTGCAGGCACAAAGGCCCACTGTTTGCAGGCACACAGGCCCACTGGTAGATATCGCCCCCATGTTGCTGCTTTTAGTAAAATAAACTCCTTACCTTCTGCAGCAGTGTCCTGTCTGGTGTCACCCTCCTCGGGGTTGAGCTCCTCCAGTGTCTCCTGCACTTCCTACTTCCTGGTTCTAGTGCCAGTTATGTGATTGGGACAGCAGAGAGAGATATCTCTGCGTGCAAGATCACAGCAGCAGGAGGGAGACCGGGCAGACGCTGGAGGAGGTGAGTAAAGAGTTTATTATTTTACTATGGGCAGTAGCATGGGGGCCATAGCTAACACAGGGGGAGGGGGCATGTGTGATCAAAGGTAAGCACAGGCAGATAATATGCGCAGCTCCCCCAGCCCATTGCCGCGGTGCAGTTTCAGCGCCATGGAGGTGGACAGCGGCTGTGCATATTATATGAGCGGGTGCAGGACATCAAAGGCTGCCGCCTGCAGCTTCACAAGCCTCTACCAACCCCCCCAGCCCCCACAGCACCGCTCCAGAGCAGCCTTCACCTCCCCTGGACCCTGCAGTATATAATCTGTATATTCGGTTTATAGGACGCACCCCCTACTTTCCCCCAAAATTTGGGGGAACAAAAGTGCGTCTTATAAAGCGAAAAATACGGTATATAAAGAATTATATAGAATGCATATATTGGGTGTTTTAAGCTGGTGTAATTACTTTTTTTTGTTTTATGCACTTAATTATAATGTTTTGAAATATTCACATCTCAAATAAACTTTGAAAAGTATTTCTATTTGAGTTACTCCATGTTATTTGCACACAGGCCTAAAAGGCCCCAGGTATGTGAAAGTGTAGATTTGTATGGTTGCGCGTTCTAGGGTTAAAATGTGTCTTTTCTGAATACAGATTTCCCCCTTTACTGCGGTATGAGATGGCAGTTAGTGTTTATGAAGTTTTATGGAGAACAGTAGCTGTTGTTCTAGTGGAATGTCTGTTTCCACCTCTAGCTCCTCCCCCTCCCTGTCCATAGAATTTTAAAAGCACCAACTGTCATCTCCTATCTCAGTAATGGGAAAATCTGTCTTCACTGTATACTTATTTGCCTATGAATTGAAGATGAATGTTCAGTCCAGTAGGAGAAGAAAGCAGATTTGTCTGATAAGATATATTACAAAGTTTATTATTGTCATGTTTACTATTGATTTATAAAAATAAAAATTAAAATCGCTGTTACCCTCATTGAGCAAGACTTTCCTTCACTGTGTCTTAATTATACTTTAAGCTTACCCCAGAATCCCTTTGTAAATATGAAGGTTTCCCTATTGAACATTTTGTTTTTCACACATTATTCTTTGATATAAGCACGTTTCACACATCATGATAACCCTGGAAGGAGAACCTCAGTGTCTACACCGCCATGTTTAGAGAATCAGCACTTCACACTGTGCGCTCATTCTTCTATCTGTAATTTGGTGTTGCACTATATGTGTAATTACTATGTTTAATAAGAATAACATTCCCTCATAGTTCACAGGCATTTTTTTACCATGACATTGTCTTTTACCAACAATAATACAGCTATTCAAATACTGACATACAAACGTATTAAAAAGGTAATATAAACATAGTTTGTAATAAAATATTTCACAACCTCAAGTTGCCTTCACTCAAAATGCACATTTGTCACAAAAAGTACTTTTCCAGGGTGGGAAGTGAGGGGGCAGATAATTTGTGTTTGATTTTTAAAAGTATTTTAATCTGTTCCACCCATCCCGGGCACAACTTGTGTTGTACATGCATGCATTTACATGATCTTAAGCAGAGCACAGCCAAAACTTTCCAGTCTGTTCACACATACATTACAGATTTTTACATAAGGAAGAAGTGAATAGATGGACTTGACTGAATGATAAGTGATTAAAGTGGGATTTTTCAGAATGACAACTGATTAGTGTGGATTTGTGCTTTGGAGTTTTACTAGGAATAGAGGAAGAAAAGGCTGAAAAACTGTGGGATTTCTTGCTACAATTACTGGAGGGTTCTTTTAGAGCATAATTGATGTTTTTAGTTCATACGGATCAGTTAGAGGGGCACAATTCAGTGAATTAATGGAACCTGTTATCCATAACCCCCTAAACCTACTTTATGCTTTAACTGTGGCAAGAAGAACAGCAGTTAGATAACCTATAGGACGATCCACCAAAGCTTTCATGTCAGAATTCTGGCGTAAAACTTAGAAGGTGCCCCCTTGCCTGTTTGGAGATATGGACATGGTAGCACAAGTCATACCTTAAAACCATTTAAAATAAATAAAGACAAGAGAATCAATCTGGTGAAAAATGGCCGTGATGGTTTATTAAGAGTTTCATAAATTAACAAACCAAATACTCAATTTTAGATATAAATAATCAACTCATATACTCCGTTAAACCAATTATAACTATTCTACAAAATCCATTTCAAGCAAATTAAGCCAATCCACCCAGCAAGCTGGGTGATTTTCCCCACCCGGACACGCCCAGCAAGGCGTGGCCCCCCCCCACAAAACCACACAGCCATTTTTCAATTATTGATTGCAATCCAAGATTAAAAATATCCGTACCTATCTCTGACAAATGGACCCAATCTTGCCTAAATAAACCAGGAGTAAATCCTTCAAGGTCCTTATGCCTATATGTGAACCCTCCTAATAATTTTAAAAAATTTTCGAGGTCCCTGTTAACCCTTTTCCGGATTTTAGACAAGAATTGTAATCCATCCGCATTCCAAATTAACCGTGGAATTATTTCCGAGACTACTAAACATGTATTAGGGAAATAACTTTTAATAGCTAAGAGATCCCTATGTATTTCCCATAACAACCAAACTGTATTATGCTTGCCAATATCGTTCCCGCCGAGATGAATAATCATCAACTCAGGGGAAGGATAATACAACAATAACTTTCTTACCCTCCCAGCTAGCTGAGACCAAGACATACCCCTATAACCAAACCATAAAACTTGAATAAAGTCCATATCAAAAGACAGATTTTCCGTATATGTTCTCTGACTCGCCCTCTTCTGAGCCCAATGGATATAAGAATGCCCCAAACTCCAGATGATTATTGGGCCTGAAACAATGAACAACCATTAACATAATAAATCAGGTCTGATATACGATTTAAATCTCCCAGAATCCCAACGGCCTAAAGCTTTAATGTTATCCTCGCTTAAACCTAAACCTGCAGCTACTGTAGCTGCCCCTATTCTGAATGAATGCGACGAAATGTTACACTTACCCATATTCAATTTGAACAAGCATTTCTTCAGCATACTGTTAAATTGGAACCTCGTTGCCGGATCGCCTGTCACATGTACCAACAAAAGCCCCTTACCCATAGGCCATACCTGAAGCCATATTTGCACATTGTTGACGGGACAAATAGCTGCATTACCCAAAGGATTCAATTGAACTAATGACCCTTTACCCAACTGATCAGTCTTGGATCTTCTAATATTAATTAACAGTTTATTATCTGATATTAACACATCCTCTGACTCTTACTCCAACTCACTAATTCACCCACCCGTAGTGCGGCAAAAAACATTACTGTGAATGCAGTTTGAAACAAACAGGTTTCAAACTCATTCCTGCATACCGACTTTAACACTTCACACAGTTTATATAATAATTCGATAGACACGGGTCTCCTTGTGTCCGGCTGGAAGTTCGCTTTTTTTAATCATTTTAGAACCTGTGCAATTGGAAATAAACTGCTGAGAGGCGGACTACCGCCAAGTTTCAAGAAAAATGAAATGCCAGCGATCAACCTGGCCAATGCAGAATAGGAGACCCCGTCCTCGAGCAGTTCATTCACAAACTGCAATGCTGCAACAGCATTTGATGTGTAAGGGTTAAAGCCGTTATAATTACAAAATTTTAACCACTTATCCCATGCCCTTGAATAGCCAGCCCATGTGCTGTTTGCCAACGACCCTTTAATAAGCCTTGGAATTAATGCCATAAAATGTCCCACAAATGTGCTGGGCAAAGTGTGTTGTCTAATTCCGCCTGTGGGCATAGCCGATGAAACTCGTCCCACTGCTGACGAGAAAGAGAGTCAGCCGTAACGTTAGGCTTAAAATTAACATGTGTAGCTTTTAGCCAAATATTAAGATTGAGACAACATAAGACAATCTGCCTCAGAATCCTGACTGTCCACCTACATTTAGACCCGAGTGTATTAATGCAAAATACTACTCCTTGATTATCAGAAAACAGCCTTATCCTTCTGTTAGCTAAATGCCCACCCCAAAGAACCAGAGCCACTAATACCGGAAACAACTCCAAAACTACGCCATTCTTAGTCACCCCATTACTAACCCACGACTCATGCCATGACTCTGCTGACCAATACTGTACTAACATCACCCCATACCCAACCTTATCATCTGCATCCAAAAAAAGAGACAAAGCATCAGAAGAACAAAACTCCTCCTGCCAACAACTGATCCCATTGAAGTTGGTGTTTGTCTCAGTCCAGCATTCCTCTGTGGAAGCATTAGATTGAGCCATAAACCGACATCCTTTAAACCCCATACCATATTATGATGAACAGCCATCTTCTGGCGAAACGATTCATCATAACTTAATCATGCCATACCGCCAAAATTGCGGTATGCCTCCAATATTATGTCTAAATGTTGAAAGAGCCCACTACATAGCTCTGGACGTTTTTCCCCAAGAACAGCAGCATATATTGCAAATGCTTGAACCCAATTGTTGAATGATTTATACACCTTCCTATTCTCCAAATCTTGCCTCTCATCCCTTCTTTCCAATCTATGCTGCTGTTCTTTATTAAAGGGCAACAAGGAGAACAGATCAATGAACTCCCTGTTCCAAATTTTTTCTTTTAAGGAAGCACTCAAATGAAAACCTAGAGGAGAAATTTCACACGTGAGTGCCTCCTTAAAACAACTATCAGGCACCCCTAAAGGTCTGTCTTTGTACAAATCAGACCCCCGGTTGCCTTACCAACTCCTTTATCCCTACTCTGTAACACTGCCATTACAGTATCACTAACTAAATCCCTAAACACGCAATTATCATAATCAAATAAATTACTAAATGAATTAGTCCTCTCACCCTTGCTGCCTTGCTGCCGAGCCTGGTCTTCTCCAACCATATCCGCGTTGGGGGCCGCCTCCTGGATCGCGATGCCGTCCTCACTTTCATCCCTCCGGTGCCCCATCTCTGGCAGGCCGCTGCATCCTGCTGCTGCAGGCACATTGCCTGCCCAGACCCTGAGCGCTGCCACTGCCCCATTACCGCTCTTTTGCATGGGCAGCGGCATGCCGCTCCGGTCTCTACAACGGCCGCGCTCACCAGTCACCGCCATCATCTTCCGGTCGGCGCGGACTGATGACGCGCCGCTTCCTCTTGTTGACGCGATGTCCGTCCCCTTCAGCTGACGACACCGTTCTCGCGATAACTTCTCCTCCTCCTTCCGGCTCAGCGGCATCTTCCGGCTTGACTTCTTCCGCGATGACAGCAGCGGAGGTGAGTAAACCTCCCGCCGACTCCTCTTCCTCGGCAGACTTTTGATTGAAGCGACCTCTCCAATCAGCGCGACGTCTTCTTCACCGCTCCCATCTTCCTTCTTCGCCGCCGTATCCTTTTCTGGCTCGGGTATTGGCACCACTACAGAGAGGCAAGCCCGCAGCCAATCCTCGCCGCCTTCTTGTCCCGCTCTCTGCACCAGCTCCTGCACCAGCTCATCCATGCTTCTTTCTTCAGTCAGCTGGAACTGCACAGCTGACCACAAACACCTGCTTAAATACACAACTGTTCCCGCACTTTTCTTCCTCAGCCAATCAAATTTCCATAAAAAGAGCGCGCAACAGCTGGATAAAACCGGATAAATCCAGCTGTCCGTGTTACCAGCTGTTTAGTCACCACATTTAAAACATTAACCCTTAGCATCCTAAATTGCTAGAATTCAAACCCAGGCTGACTGTGCGATCATGTAAACCCACCACTATTCGCTATGTGTGTTTATACATTATATATATATATATATATATATATATATATATATATATATATGTCGCGGGCGGAGGGGACGCGTTCACCACGCTCGGGTCCGGGGTTTCTGGTTTCTGCTGCTGCTCGGTGGCTCGAGCGGTGGGCCGGACCCGGGGACTCGAGCAGCGCTCCTCGTCCACGAGTGAAAAGGGGATGGTTTGTTTAGGGAGATAGTTCATGACGCCACCCACGGGTCGTGGTGATTATTAGCACCACCGCTGCTGGTGACGGGGATCCCGGGAAGGATGGTAGGAAGCAGCTAGGATGTTGTCCCCTCCGTGGGTAGGGGTTGGTGATCCCGGGGCCTGGTGGTGAACGGGGAGGCTGGATGGCTGGGGGTGCAGGGTTGCAGTGACAGCGCGGCGCGGGGCCGGATGGCACTGGTGGACTCACTCAAACAGTCAATGACAGAGTCTCTGGTAAACCAAACGGCTGGATGGACGGGTCCCGCAGCCGGCTGCAGTGTTGTGCTCTCCCCGGACGGCTGATGGTGGCTGTCTTTCCCTGCACCTGTTAGAATGTTCTGACTCCTGTGGTTGCCCACCGGTAGTCCGCTCCCCGGCGTATGGGTGCCATAGGAGCCCGTTTTGCCTGCAGGCGCTGGCCCTTGGATCTCTAGCCTGTGGCGGTGGCTGTATATCCTCTCGGTGTGGACTGTTGCCTTCTGTCGGGCCTTGGTTGCTGGGAAACCCCTGGGGTTTCTGTCACACTCGGATTTGACTATTGTCGGCAGCTCCAAGCCTGGTCGGGGTCCGATGGCCCTGCCTGTGTGCTTAGCTTCACTTCGCTCCCCGGTTCAGTACCGGCGGGCCAACGCCGGACCCTGGTCCTACAGCTCTGCAGAGATTCACTAACTCCTGCAGACGGCCACCACCGTCTGCCAACCTTGCTGTTTGTGTCTGGGCCCCTACCCAGACACCGACAGTTTCTGTCTCCTCACTTTCACCTCCAAAACTAATCTGTCTGTTTTCCCGCCTCCAGACCTGTGAACTCCTCGGTGGGTGGGGCCAACCGCCTGGCTCCGCCCCACCTGGTGTGGACATCAGACCCTGGAGGGAGGCAACAAGGATTTTTGTTTGACTGTTGTGACTGTCTAGGGAAGGGGGTGTGTATGGTGTTATGTCTGTGACTACCTGGCTAGTCCAGGGCGTCACATATATACAGTACAGACCAAAAGTTTGGACACACCTTCTCATTCAAAGAGTTTTCTTTATTTTCAAGACTCTGAAAACTGTAGATTCACATTGAAGGCATCAAAACTATGAATTAAAACATGTGGAATGAAATACTTAAAAAGTGTGAAACAACTGAAAATATATCTTATATTCTAGGTTCTTCAAAGTAGCCACCTTTTGCTTTGATTACTGCATTGCACACTCTTGGCATTCTCTTGATGAGCTTCAAGAGGTAGTCACCGGAAATGGTTTTCCAACAGTCTTGAAGTAGTTCCCAGAGATGCTTAGCACTTGTTGGCCTTTTTGCCTTCGCTCTGCGGTCCAGCTCACCCCAAACTATCTCTATTGGGTTCAGGTCTGGTGACTGTGGAGACCAGGTCATCTGGTGTAGCACCCCATCACTCTCTTTCTTAGTCATATAGCCCTTACACAGCCTGGAGGTGTGTTTGGGGTCATTGTCCTGTTGAAAAATAAATGATGGTCCAACTAAAATCAAACCAGATGGAATAGCATGCCGCTGCAAGATGCTGTGGTAGCCATGCTGGTTCAGTATGCCTTCAATTTTGAATAATTCCCTAACAGTGTCACCAGCAAAGTACCCCCACACCATCACACCTCCTCCTCCATGCTTCACGGTGGGAACCAGGCATGTAGAGTCCATCCGTTCACCTTTTCTGCATCGCACAAAGACATGGTGGTTGGATCCAAAGACCTTAAATTTGAATTCATCAGACCAAAGCACAGATTTCCACTGGTCTAATGTCCATTCCTTGTGTTCTTTAGCCCAAACAAGTCTCTTCTGCTTGTTGCCTGTCCTTATCAGTGGTTTTCTAGCAGCTAGAAACTTCTGGTCTGTACTATATATATATATATATATATATATATATATATATATATATATGGGACTCTTTCTTTGCGGGAGTTTTCTATACATGTTCTCATGTTTAGGGACATGCAGATGTCATTGTGGTGGAAGGGGGAGGAGGTGAGCTGTGACATTACCTACTGTGAGTGGGTGTATACACCTCATCGCTTTCAGGACCTCAGTTCCTGCATATAATATCCCACAAGGGCCCAGTGCATGTTGGCTGCTTATAAATAGCGTGGGCCAGCAGCATCTGATGTCACTGATGTTAGATGCTTCTGACCCCCTCTGCTGCAGCCTTACAATGTAAGTAGCTACAGTTGTGACAGGGGCCAGAGGTGACCTGGGCCCCCCTCATGTTGATCAAATGTATGGGCCCTTGTAGCATTCTAAATCCTATAAAGACATACAAGTTGGCCTCCCTCCCCCTTCTTCATGTAGTAACATCCCCCATCATGGGCCACTTCCTGATAAATATGTCCCCCATTCTAATATATATGGCTCCCATCCTCATATATATGTCCTCATCCTGGGCCAATCCTGGTATATCTGACCTCATCCTGGTATATATGTTCCCCATCCTGGTATATATGGTCCGTATGCTGGGCCCTATCCTTGTATATATGGTTTAATGCTGTGCTCCATCCTGGTACATATTGGTACACTATGGTATGTATGTCATTCATCCTGGTGTATATGTCCCCATTTTGGTATATATGTCCCCACCCTGGGCTCTATTCTGGTATATATATGCCCATCCTGGTATATATGTCTCTATTCTGGTATATATGTCCCCATACTGGGACCATCATATTATGTATGTCCTAATCCTAGTCCCCATCCTGGTATAAATGTCCCCATTCTGGTATATATATATCCCCATACTGGGACCATCATAATAGGTATTTCCTCATCCTGAGCCCCATTCTTGTATATATGGTCCACATCCTGGTTCAATCCTGGTATATGGGGTTCTCACTCTGGGCCCATCCTGTATGTATGTCTCCCATCCTAGTATGTATGACTCCCATCCTTGGATTCACATCCAGCTGAAGTAGGTAGTGGGGTCGGCGGGCCCCCTGTGCCCCCCTGAGCTCCATATACCAGTGGCAGTAATGCTCTAATGGCGACCCTGTGACATATCTGTACTGTTTAGCTTATTGTGTAAGCAAGCAGGTAGCACTATCATCAAGTCAACAAATGAGGGAAATGCACACTACAGCCCTCCGTACACTTTACATGGTTATTAGACAAACAATGACGCAGCTGATTCTTTTGCTGACAGCTGTGTTGCCTAACTCTTCCATACACAGGAGTGGTTGCTCTGCCTAGTACGCATTTCTTCTCTGTGAGAGAACCTTTGCCAGACATCTATCATGGTGGCTTATCTCAGGGAGAACAAAAAGATCGTCAGTCTGATATTAGACATTGCAGATCTTTAAAGAAGCACTCTCATCAAAGTTGTTATTCTTTTAATATATAGCAGTCATCATATATAGCACTGTGTATTTACAATTGCTCATTTTTCCTTTCTACTCAGTTAATTCTTCTGTTTTTCATTAGGTCTGTGACATCACAATAATTACAAAACTGACTAGCTGATTCCTTATAAGCTCTATGTAGAAACAGTAAGTTTCTTTTCTCTGCATGAGTCATGAGCCACTGCAAAAGTTACTAGCAGGGGAAAAACTGTAGCAGCTGGGTCAGGAGTTGAAGAGGGAATGATTCATGGAAGGACAATACACTTCCTGTTTCTACATTGAATAGAAAAAAGGGAAGAATTTACTGGGTAGAAAGGCAAAATTAGCAATTTTAAGTACACAGTACATAGGATGATTGATTGCAATACTTTATAATAAAAGGATAAAAACTTTGATGGGAGTGCTTCTTTACCTCCTTCGATAAATATCCGGGGCTCCCATATACATTAGACTTTCAACTGAAACTGTTGATATCGACGGGTTAAAATGACGTCAGTCTGTGTAGGGGAGGCTTTAGTCCATATGCGATACAAAAAATTCTTGGTATACTATATGTACAAACATTCCAGCCATAAAGTGCAAGACATAACAATCTGGTATATTCACCACATGTCGAAGAGAGACATTACTAAACTGTCCATGGGACTCAGGAACATAAAAGTTGCATTCACAGCTGGGTAGTTACCACAGGCACATATCAAACAATGCCACTTTTTGGAAGACTAACCTCTTACTCCTGCTTGATTATGACCAACAACCATGTCAATGACCAAACTGTGAATGGTTTGAAGAGACCAAGATAAACTTATTTGGTTCAGATGGTGTCAAGCGTGATGGCGAGGAGTACAAAGATAAGTGTGTCTTGCCTACAGTCAAGCATAGCGATGGGAGTGTCAGGTGGCTGTAGAGTGCTACAGTTCATTGAGAGAAACAGGGATACCAACATGTTCTGTGACATAATGAAATAATGAAGCAGAGCACAATCCCCTCCCTTTGGAAACTGGGCCGCAGGGCAGTATTCCATTATTATAACAACTCCAAACACACCTCCAAGGTGACCACTGCTTTGCTAAAGAAACTAAGGGTAAAGATGCTAGGCTGGCCAAGCGTGTCTCTTAAACTCTATTGAACATTTGTGGGGGATCCTGAAATGGAAGATGGAGAAGTGAATGGTCGCTAATATCCACCAACTTCATGATCATGATGTCATCGTGGAGTAGAAGAGGATTCCAGTGAATCCTGTGAAGCTCTAGTGAACCCCATGACCTAGATAGTAAAGGACACACAAAATATTGAAGCTTTGGGTACAATTTGGCTATTAACTTAGGGGTGTACTCACTTTTGTTGCCAGCGGTTTACCCATTATTGGCTGTATGTTGAGTTATTTAGATGGCACACTAAATTTACAGGTATACATGCTGCACACTGACTACTTGACATTGTATCAAAGTGTCATATCTTCAGTGTTGTAGAATGAAAAGTTATAATAAAATATTTAGAAAAATGTGTGCGGTGTACTCACTTTTGTGATATACTGTACATATTGTACATATTGTTCATAAAGGGACCAGAACTTGTAGAGGACCAATTTTAGATTGGGAACTATTGACTTGATTTTCTACTATTGGGGCATGGGGAGCTATGAAGTGTAGTAATTCTTCTGTGAAGTATGACATTATAACACAGAGTATAATGAGATGTAGACTATAGGACCCCTTTCATGCCTTCAGGAGCTTACTAAGTGAGCAAGTTATTTGGTCATCCATAGATCATCTATTTATAATAATCCTGATGAGTACTGAATGACATAATTTTACGTTACTCTTAAGGAAATAGAATTTGAAATATAAAGCATTATCTAAAAACTGAGTCACATCTTTTTAAAAGAGAAAATGTCATCATCTTCCTTAAGGATATAGGAGATTGATGTCTATATATTTTGTGTGTGTCTGTCACCAGGTATGTCTCATAGGCTTATTACCACATTTTCTCATGTTTTTGTTCCTATGGGTATTGTTCTCAAATTTAGTCAATTTAGTCATTAGCTTTGTAGAGCCACAAAGTGACATCAGTGTTCTGCTGATGTAAAGGAAAGTGCAAAGCCCATGATGACTTCAGTGTACAAGCTTGTTTTATTACTGTACTTATACCAAAGTAATGCACACCATATCCTGAACAAGCAAATGCATTCTCTCCCATACTTCATGTATGATTCCTACATAGCATCAGAAGGAGCTTAATCTCGTGCTGCTGTCAGTAGAAGCAACGCTACCAGGAGAAAATTACTTTATATCCTCCCAGAAGCCGCTTGCTTTCAGTTAATGGAGTATGCATGGAACGGCTACAGGTATCACTCACTATACAGGGTTGTCTCATGTTCTATGTTAAGGACAGTGTCAGTCGTTTACCTGGCGGTTTTACTGCTTCCAAGGGGGTGGTGCTCTCCTGACGAGATGATTGCATTTCTGACTAAAGCCTGCTTTAAACCATACGATTAAGCATATGATATCGTATGCAATCGTACCCACCCCCATCGTATGTGCAGCACGTTCAATTTGTTGAACGTGTCGCACAAATGATTTTTTTCCCGTCACACGCACTTACCCATCCATATGACCTCGCTGTGGGCGGCGAACGTCCACTTCCTGGAGTGGGAGGGACGTTCGGCGTCACATCGACGTCACGCGGCAGCCGGCCAATAGAAGCGGAGGGGCGGAGATGAGCGAGACGTAAACATCCCGCCCACCTCCTTCCTTCCGCATAGAAGGCCGGGAGCCGTGGGACGCAGGTAAGATCTGTTCATCGTTCCCGGGGTGTCACACACTACGATGTGCGCTACCCCGGGTACGATGAACAACCTGTCGGTCAATTTTTAGGAATTGAACGACGTGCATGCGATGAACTTTTTACCGTTCAATCGCAATCGCACGTAGCTGTTATGTACAATGTACCTTACGATGCCGGATGTGCGTCACTTATGACGTGACCCCGCCGACACATCGTAAGATATATTGTAGCGTGTAAAGCGGGCTTTAAACTGTGTTCTCTCCCTTCATGCAAGCTTTGCCTTTTCAGCTCTGAAAAAGTGCAGAAGACTGAAGTATACATAAACTATCATTTTAAAAATAGCAAATATTATTGGTGTCATTAAAATAACACAAACTAAGTGGATTCCAATACTTCTGGTATAAACTTTACATCCAAAAAGTTCTGAAAATAAAATATCAATAATAAAACAACAACAGGCACTTGTATATTCACATTCAATTTAAATATACTGTATTTTGTTAATCTATTTGAATGTATAAATTGAGAAAAAATTGAATTAAGTTTCATAATTAGCATAAAGCCTTAAAAACAAATCCATGACTATATTTTTTTTTGGAACAAGGATAATATTTGTATTTTTTTTTATATTTTTTTAATGTATTTTTTGTATGTGTTTACTGTTTATAGCTAATTATAACTATATCACCTCCTAATTTTTTTTTAAAATTCCTCCATTCTTGAAAACAGAGAACATTTTTAATAAGCGATAATTGCAATGCATTTGTTTTTACAAATACACCATTTTTCTATTTAACAAGATGAGATACCCCCTCTAAATGGAATTTGTCACCAGGCTTTTGCTGCCCAACCAGAATCAAAGCAGCATGATATGGGGTAGATACCCTGATTCCAGCAATGTACCACTTTCTGAGCTGCTTACTGCAGTTTTGGGTAAAATCATCGTTTTATCTGCTACAGATCTACAAATTCTCTGAATGCTGTGGTACAACTGGAGGAGGAAATAGAGGTGGACATATCAGAATAGGTGAAAGAGACGGTGGACCAAGAGATAGCCAACATTTTTTTTTTGGGGGGGGAGGCTCCAAACATTGGTAATGGACAAAAGAATGAACAAACTGCTATATATCTCTAGTCAGCCAAAGGTATGGACAAGTGCTGTGTAATCCACACCTGGTTAATTTTAATGAATGTGAACCTGCTCACGTTGGCTGTGAACAGGTGGATGCGTCTGTCTGTCATCACACACCCTGCTGCGCCGAACACACATACCGAAGATAAACTTGTCGCAGAACAGGCCAGCACTTCCAAGGCGTAAAGAGCAAGCTCAAGCTGAGTGTCCAATTTGGAGACCCAGAAGTTAAATGGGGCAGACTGATCACTCAGCACATGGACATGTGTGGACACATACTCTTCCACCATGTTGTTGTAACGCTGCCTCCTGCTAATATGAACCATATCAGGTGGTGCTGGATATTGTGGCCTCCTGAGGAAGGTTTACCACATTTCGACCAAGCTAACCCCGCATTCCAATGTGGTGCCAGGGCTCCTGCTGCGTTGCGACTTCCTACTCTTTCTATACCATTTGTTTTCACTGAACTCGTGTCAGGTGTGAACGCTGTCAGTAGTGTGTCTACCAGCGTGCACTTGCAGTCCTGCATTTTCTGATCACTCTCCAGTGACGTAAGTAAGGAGACACCCAGTAAACAGCACTGGTAACAATGCAGGCAACTTAGCGCAGGCACTCCAGCATGTATTTGCTCATGTGTGCCAGGCTGCCCAGAGGCAATGACAAGCTGTCCTCAGTGGAAGGTTTTCATCTGTGTCATCGTGTTCCAACCAGCCATGCTCCAGCGATGCCCGTGAGCTGCTCTGGGTGCCACCCTATGGTTAAAATTATTCCTCCACCTCCACCAAAACTGTTGCCTGGCTGCACAGACTGCTGTTTCATATCGGAAACCACCCTCCGAGCCATGTGTGCCGCCCAGTGTCCCGTTATCTTCAGGTCGTCTCAGGGTCTTCAGGGACGGCACGTCCTGGGTCCTTCTGGTCACAGGTAGGTTGACTTCTATAGGATTTGTGACGCCACTCTCGGTATTGCAGTCAGGGCGACCACCACTGCAGATTAGGGGACGCCTGGGGCTGATGTTGAATGCAGTTAGATGTAGTGACCTCCCGAGAGTGAGGCTGACCCCAGGGCCCAGTGTGGGAGTGTAGTACCACAGGTCGCAGAAGAACTCACACGCACAGCAAGAATGTCTTTCAGGGTTTTTACTCACTTCAGATGGCAGGGGTGAGTTAACCCGGGCGTTGCTGTGATGCTCCAAGAGGGGAACCAAGCTCCTTCAGGCTGACTTAGGGGGTGGCTGCTGACCCGCCTTCCTAGCCCTTGTGTTTTGGTGGTGACCCAGACTTGTAGTCCTACGGGGTCACCCAGGGAAATTGCTTCCACCTGTTCTCCCCTTTTTCGGCCCGTTTGCTTGTAGCCTGGACCAGGTAACTCTGGCTGCTTGCCTCTTGTTCCTATGGGCCGTCTCGTTGCTACGTGGCTGCGGACTCTGAGGTGTTTTGGTGGAGGGTATGAAGTACCCCCACCTGCAGGTTGAGCAGGCCAACTGAATGGGCCCCTGCTCTGGGGACCTGTAACCCCGTGCGGGCCTGGTCCTCGCCTGGCAGTCTCCGTACTCAGCCACCTCTCTGCACTCCGGCCCTAGGTGGATTTCAGGCAGCACTACCAGGTGACCGTTCTCCCCTTCCAGCAACCACTGCACCTGCGGTGTCTGACTAGTGAATGCCTCCAGGTTCTTTCTTCTGCGACTGCTCTCTCTCCCTGAGCTTCACTGACTGACTGGCTCACTGCTCCCTCCCCTCTGTGCCTGCCTACGCAACTTAGCAACCAGGCTCTCTACCACACCCCTTGAGTGGAGATGGAGGCCACGCCCCCTCCTGGATTCCACAGGGGTCCCTTCAAAGGTCAATGTGGGTGACCTGATTACTATGCGCCTGTGCAACCACACCCCGGTCAGCCTTCTGGATTACCTGTATTGTACTGCCCCTGGGGGCAGTACTCAGTGGTGCCTGACCAGGTCAGGGGTGCCAAATTCCCCCTTAGTTATCAACAGCACGTCCTTGGGCTGCAAGACAAACATTTTAAAATGCATAAAACAGTAAAAAATGTAAAAGCATCATAAAAACACTTTAAAACCACACCAGCTACCACTTTTCACCACCCTCCACCCACAAATCCATTACCCACCCAAAGCCCTCTCAGGAGGCAGGTCACCGGTCCTTTTAGGAACCAGGTCTGGGCCATCTGTTTCCCCAGACCTTTCCTCCAATCTTCCTCTCCTGGGGCTGGTGGTTGAAAGCAAGCCCCTTTCCCGTCGAGCCGCGTCTTCAGCCTCTTCTGGCAGGATGTAGAAGTGGCTTCCTTGATCAGGTTATTGACGAGGTATGCCTGCCTTGTGGAGCCGCGCCTTCGGCCTCTTCTGGCAGTCAGTCCAGGCAGGGTACCCTCTTTATGGTGGAGAGCTAAGCCCCATAAACAGGCGTGCTCTGGTGGTGGCACCGCTAGGGTAACTATTAACACTGCGAGAGTTTGTGGCTATAGCCAGTTCATAGCCTTATGGTCCTTTTTCAAAAGTGCACAAACCAGGTGCAGTATACTTAAAGGGTTCTCACATCAGTCTATGTGGGCACATTTCTTGAACTTTAATGTTGCAAACTGGGAACTTTGCTGTACTTTACTTTAACTCTTTACATGGACTCTTTACCAGGGCTTTGGCCTGTAGGGCTTTGGCACTGGACAGTTTCTGTGTCTTCGTCATCATCTGTAGTCCTATCTTCATCTTGTTCTTTGTCTTCGTCTTTGTCTAAGGGGTGCTTCACACACAGCGAGCTCACTGCCGAGATCGCTGCTGAGTCACGCTTTTTGTGATGCAGCAGTGACCTCATTAGCGATCTCGCTGTGTGTGACACTGAGCAGCGATCTGGCCCCTGCTGCGAGATCGCTGCTCGTTACACACAGCCCTGGTTCGTTTTCTTCAAAGCCGCTCCCCCGCTGTGACACACAGATCGCTGTGTGTGACAGCGAGAGAGCGACAAATGAAGCGAGCAGGGAGCAGGAGCCGGCGTCTGACAGCTGAGGTAAGCTTGTAACCAAGATAAACATCGGGTAACCAAGGTGGTTACCCGATATTTACCTTAGTTACCAGCCTCTGCAGCTCTCACGCTGCCTGTGCTGCCGGCTCCGGCTCTCTGCACATGTAGCTGCTGTACACATCGGGTTAATTAACCCGATGTGTACAGCAGCTAGGAGAGCAAGGAGCCAGCGCTAAGCAGTGTGCGCGGCTCCCTGCTCTCTGCACATGTAGCTGCATTACACATCGGGTTAATTAACCCGATGTGTACTGTAGCTAGGAGAGCAAGGAGCCAGCGCTCAGTGTGCGCGGCTCCCTGCTCCCTGCACACACAGCTAAGCGGTGTGCGCTGGTAACTAATGTAAACATCGGGTAACCATACCCGATGTTTACCTTAGTTACCAGTCTCCGCAGCTTCCAGACGGCGGCTCCGTGCAAGCGCAGCGTCGCTTGCACGTCGCTGCTGGCTGGGGGCTGTTCACTGGTCGCTGGTGAGATGTGCCTGTTTGACAGCTCACCAGCGACCATGTAGCGATGCAGCAGCGATCCTGACCAGGTCAGATCGCTGGTCGGATCGCTGCTGCATCGCTAAGTGTGAAGGTACCCTAAGGGGTGCTTCACACACAGCGAGCTCGCTGCCGAGATCGCTGCTGAGTCACGCTTTTTGTGACGCAGCAGTGACCTCATTAGCGATCTCGCTGTGTGTGACACTGAGCAGCGATCTGGCCCCTGCTGCGAGATCGCTGCTCGTTACACACAGCCCTGGTTCGTTTTCTTCAAAGCCGCTCTCCTGCTGTGACACACAGATCGCTGTGTGTGACAGCAAGAGAGCGACAAATGAAGCGAGCAGGGAGCAGGAGCCGGCATCTGACAGCTGAGGTAAGCTGTATCCAAGATAAACAGCGGGTAACCAAGGTGGTTACCCGATATTTACCTTAGTTACCAGCAGCTCTCACGCTGCCTGTGCTGCCGGCTCCGGCTCTCTGCACATGTAGCTGCTGTACACATCGGGTTAATTAACCCGATGTGTACAGCAGCTAGGAGAGCAAGGAGCCAGCGCTCAGTGTGCGCGGCTCCCTGCTCTCTGCACATGTAGCTGCATTACACATCGGGTTAATTAACCCGATGTGTACTGTAGCTAGGAGAGCAAGGAGCCAGCGCTTAGTGTGCGCGGCTCCCTGCTCCCTGCTCACACTGGTAACTAATGTAAACATCGGGTAACCATACCCGATGTTTACCTTAGTTACCAGTCTCCGCAGCTTCCAGACGGCGGCTCCGTGCAAGCGCAACGTCGCTTGCACGTCGCTGCTGGCTGGGGGCTGGTCACTGGTCGCTGGTGAGATCTGCCTGTTTGACAGCTCACCAGCGACCATGTAGCGATGCAGCAGCGATCCTGACCAGGTCAGATCGCTGGTCGGATCGCTGCTGCATCGCTAAGTGTGAAGGTACCCTAATTCTCTCTCTTTATCTGTTTCTCTTTCTGTATCTGTTTCTGTTTCTTTGTCTTGGCTTACTTGCTTTGGGGGTTGGGTGGAGACTGTTGAACTGCTGTAGGAATTCCTGGGGCATGGTGTGACATCTAGCGCATACAACCCACGTTCTCCTTGATGCTTGGCGAATTCCAGCAGGTCTCCCATATGCAAATTTCTTCCAGGGTGTCCTCTTAGCAAGTCGGCTCTTACATCTCTCCTACTGACAAATATTCCTTCCTTTATACTGGATGCTACGATAAAGCCGTATCCAGATTTAAGGCTAAATTCTTCAACCCCTCCACGGAAAAGAGGTCCTCTCACCTGGTGGCGGGCTTTTCTTAGAAGCTGCTTCTCCTCCAAGTCCCGGGCTGTGACGTCTTCCTTCTGCCGATCGGGAGACTGCTGTACTGTAGTTTGTTTTGCTCAGGTGCGGCGCCGTGCTCTGCTCGTGGGGCTCTTCTGGACTGTGGGTTCCCAAGCCACATACATTCTGGGTATTGTGATGGCTAACGCTTCATCCTCAGTGGGGGACGTTGGGCTCTCCTCATCTCAGCGGGAGTACGGTAGCATTTCTGGCTCCAGGCTCCCCTCAACCACACAAGGCGCTGCGTCCTCCTCCAACGGTTTCGGGTCAGCTCCTCAGCCTCCAGGCCTCTCCTCCCCCTTAGTTCTCCTGAGCACTCCTCCGGCAGCAACACTGGGGGTAAACGCTCTTCAGCAGGCCAGGGTGGTGGGCTTTTCTTAGCCAGAGCTGCTGCTGGGACCACTCCGTGTCCGGGTAACCGCTTGGGGACGATGTACCGGTCCACCAGCTCCTTGGGGTAGCGGGCACACAGCTCCTCCTTCAGCTTCAGGAAAACTGGGTCTTCTCCCGGCAGGGATGCAGAACCTGAGTTCCTGGGCGGTGGCTGAGGTGCGATCACTATTTCTGCCTTGCAGGCTGGGGTAGATGGCCTCGTGGCCTGGTCTTAGCAGGCCGAGCCTAGCGTGGCGGCGGCCTGGTCTTGGCGGGCTGAGCCTAGCGTGGCGACGGCCTGGTCTTAGCAGGCCCAGCCTTGCGTGGCGGCGGCCTGGTCTTGGCGGGCTGAGCCTAGCGTGGTGGCGGCCTGGTCTTAGCGGGCCAAGCCTTGCATGGTGGCGGCCTGGTCTTGGCGGGCCGAGTCAAGCATGGCGGCGGCCTGGTCTTGGCGGGCCGAGCCTAGCGTGGCGGCGGCCTGGTCTTGGCGGGCCGGGCTGGGCGTCATTGCTCCAGGCGTCTCTGCAGGGACTGCGGGCTTTACAGCGGGGGTTGTAGTAAGCGTAGCTGCTGCGGTCCGGTCTTGGCGGGCCGGGCTGGGCATCATTGCCCCAGGCGTCTCTGCAGGGGCCACGGGCTTTGCAGTGTGGGTCGCAGCGGGCGTCGCCTCCGGGATCGCAGCAGGGATCTTCACGGGCATAGTGCACCGCGGGCATTGCAGCGGGGATCGGTGCACTCATGCGGGCAGGGGCAACACAGGACTCACCCATCGGTAGCATCATCGGAGTCTGGGTGGTCTCCGCCTGGTGTGGCACTTGTCGCGCAGTCCACACTCTCGTAGACCCGAACCGCTGTAGCCATCTCCCAGAGCTCGGTGCGTCCTTCCCTGATCTGCTGCACGATCCTGGCCTCCAGCCGGTTGTAGAACTGGACAAGCTCCCAGTCCCACCAGGCAGCGGAGCCTGACTCCGGATCGCTGTGTGCAGATGCTATCCTCTCGTCTCTCTCTGCATGACCTTCCACCTTCACTTCCTGCAGCCAACTCGTGACTTCTTCCCGCCGTATCTGGACAACTCCGCCTCCATCACTTGCGAGGTCAAACGCTGCAGGGGTTCTTTGGGTAGCCACACCTCTTCGTGGGCGGTTACTTCTTCTAGCGCAGGCTGCTGTTGTTTCTTGGTGCGCTTTTCATGGTGGCAATATGGCGGCGCTTCAAACTTTTTAAACGGACCGCCAAGGCACATGGTCACCTGTCTTAACAGGTCTAGTCCTTATACTGTTCGTGACACCAGATTTGTGCCGCCCAGTGCCCCGTTACCTTCAGGTCGTCTCAGGGTCTTCAGGGACGGCGCGTCTTGGGTCCTTCTGGTCACAGGTAGGTTGACTTCTATAGGATTTGTGACACCGCTCTCGGTATTGCGGTCAGGGCGACCGCCACTGCAGATTAGGGGATGCCTGGGGCTGATGTTGAATGCAGTTAGATGTAGTGACCTCCCGAGAGTGAGGCTGACCCCAGGGCCCAGTGTGGGAGTGTAGTACCACAGGTCGCAGAAGAACTCACACGCACAGCAGGAATGTCTTTCAGGGTTTTTACTCACTTCAGATGGCAGGGGTGAGTTAACCCGGGGATTCTGTGATGCTCCAAGAGGGGAACCAGGCACCTTCAGGCTGACTAGGGAATGGCTGCTGACTCGCCTTGCTAGCCCTCGTGTTTTTGTGGTGACCCAGACTTGTAGTCCTACGGGGTCACCCAGGGAAGTTGTTTCCACCTGTTCTCCCCTTTTTCAGCCCGTTTGCTTGTAGCCTGGACCAGGTAACTCCGGCTGCTTGCCTCTTGTTCCTATGGGCCCTCTCGTTGCTACATGGCTGCGGACTCAGGTGTTTTGGTGGAGGGTATGAAGTACCCCCACCTGCAGGTTGAGCAGGCCAACTGAATGGGCCCCTGCTCTGGGGACCTGTAACCCCGTGCGGGCCTGGTCCTCGCCTGGCAGTCCCCGTACTCAGCCACCTCTCTGCACTTTGGCCCTAGGTGAATTTCGGGCGGCACTACCAGGTGACCATTCTCCCCTGCCAGCAACCACTGCACCTGCAGTGTCTGACTACTGACTAGTGCCTCCAGGTTCTTCCTCCTGCGACTGCTTTCTCTCCCTGAGCTTCACTGACTGCCTGGCTCACTGCTCCCTCCCCTCTGTGCCTGCCTACGCAACTTAGCAACCAGGCTCTCTACCACACCCCTTGAGTGGAGATGGAGGCCACGCCCCCTCGTGGATTCCCCAGGGGTCCCTTCAAAGGTCATTGTGGGAGAATTGATTACTATGCGCCTGTGTAACTACACCCCGGTCAGCCTTCTGGATTACCTGTGTTGTACTGCCCCCAGCATGGGTGCAGTACTCAGTGGTGCCTGACCAGGTCAGGGGCGCCACACATGTGTGGATGACTGATCTGATAATCGTTGCAATGGTCTTTGTTCCTACTCCTCTTGTGCCACCACCTCATCTATCATGCCTGAAGTGTTTGTTCAAGGAGGATTAAAATTGAGATAGTAATGCTGATGATGGAGTCATCAGCATTGGCCATGTTCATGGAGTACTTGAAGCAGCACAACACGGCACACAGCTCCAGCATGGAGGCCCACTGAGTCGTGAAGTGATGTCTATCCACAGAACGACTTACCCATGTATGCTACAGCTGAAGCTCCACTATTGCCTACTGATGGTCGCACAGTCTCTCCTGCATATGCAAAGTTAAATTCCACCGTATGGGTACAATACATATGAGGTGGTGAGCTAGAAGATAGAATTGATGCTGAAGCAAAGACAGATGAATAGCAGCAGGGTGAGAATGCTGAAAGCCCGCACAGATGGCCCCTATTTTCTAAATCAGCTCTGACATCTCGTGGTAATTTTTCAGGAACTTCTACACCACCAAATTCAGCACATGCACCAGGCAAGGGATGTGCATCAAACCGGCTAGGCCCAGAGCTGCTATGAGATTTTGCCCATTATTTCTGACCAACATGCCACGCTTGGGGTTCAGAGGCACCAGCCAATCATCAGTCTGTTGTTTGATCCCCGTTCACAACTCCTGCGCATTGTAGGATTTTTCCCCTAAACAGATGAATTTCAGAACAGCCTGCTGTTGCTTCCCCCTGGCTGTGCTGAAGTTGGTGGTGCTGGTGTTACGCTGACCAGAGGAGGAGGATGTGGAGAAAGTGAAATGGGAGGACAAGGGAACGCAGACAGAGAAACATCCAACAATCGTCAATGGTGGTAGGATATGCGGCAACATTCTTTCCCCCTCAGGTACAGCCAACACTACATTTACTCAGTGGGCAATTATGGATATATAACGTCCCTGCCCATGTTTACTGGTCACATATCAGTGTTTATGTAGACATTTCCACTGATGGTGCTGTGCAGTGTGGACCTGATTTTTTCTGCAACTTGATAGAGCAGGTTAGGGATAGCCCACCTGGAATAGTAGTGGTTGCTGGAAATCACATACTTCGGGACAGTCACAGCCATGTTTTTGAAAATTATCCATCTCCACCAGTTGAAATGGCAGCATTTCAAAGGCCAGGAATTTGGAAATGCTGCCATGCAGGAGCAGTGCTCGTAAGTGGGGTTTTTTAGGGTAACTCCTCTTTCCCTCAATTGTTTGGGAGTTGGACAGCTGAACGCTTCCATCGGACGATGTGGAGATAGATGATTGGTGACACTACTGGTGGTGGTGCTGGCATATCCTCGCTTTGTGGGGAGCCAAGTGGTTCTGTTGCTTGGGAGGTGGAAGAAAAGGGCGAGACTGCAGCAGAAGAGGGAGCAGGAGAAGCCTCAGATCTTTCCTGTTTTTTTTCAGATGTCTATGTCACACCCATGGAAATGGGGTACTCGGTCCCGGGCAGTGTCTCTCTTGGGAATGTCACAGTGGTGGCCGTTGCGCGGTTCCGTGCTCTGGGCCCTTTTTGTAAGGGGGTGTATTTACAGGGGATTTATGTTACTGTTCATACGTGACGCCACTTGCGGTGTTGCGGCTATATATATGGAGCCGCCGCAGAATGTCACTACTGGGGCTGGGGATAATTGCAGCCTGGATGGAAGGCCCTCCACAAGCAGGGCTGGGCCCCAGAGGATGGGTGTTCTGATGGGCATCGGAAGAAGGTAGTCCACACAGAGGTATAGTGCAACTGGTTTTTACTGACTGCTGGTAGGTGGTAACAGGTTCCGTGCTGTTACCGGGGGTCCCCGTCCGATGGTTTGTCCACTTCTGTCCGCCTGATAGTAGTGTTGCTGGCGGGGGCCACCGCCGCTTCTCTCGGGGGCCTGCTCGGATCCGGATTCGCTGCTGCGGCTCGAGTGGTGACCGGATTCAAACCCGCACGACCGCCATCCTCACATCCGTCAGAAAAGGGGATATTTACAAGGGAGGTTGTCTGTGACGGCACCCGTGGGTTGCGGTGAAGGATGTTGGCACCGCCGCTGCCTGTTGATGGGGCGCCTGGGGCTGATGGAGCAAGGAGCAGCAAGATGGGATCCCCTCCATGGGTAGGGGAGGTGTAGTCCCGGGGCCCGGGGGAGACGAACACGGGAGTGATGGCTGCTGGAAGTGGCGCACCGGACCGGGGGACAATGGTGTACTCACAGTTCAAAAATTTCACACGAGTCCAGTAGTAAACCAAGTTGCTAGTGGCCGGCTGCCTTTGGAGGGTGCATTCGGGTCCCGCACCCAGGTTGATGAGCAGATAACCCTTCTTCCTGCACTTTGTGTTTCCTTATCTTTTGGACGACTTCGCATGGAACGGAGAAGTCCACTCCCGGTTCTATTTCTGTTGGGAGCTGTGGCCAGCGAAAGCTGACCCTTGAGATTTCAGTGGGTTCTTGGCGGATACCCTATCCCCCGCATTGGGCTTCCGTTTCGCTCTATCTGGGCAGTAAATTGGGACAATTCTGGAACCTTGTCCCCGGCTGGATTGGAGAGGGTCTTGCAACCTTCCTCGCCCTAGGGTCCAGGCACCCCGACTGTGCACGGTCTCCGGACCAGATTCCCGCTGTCGGTATCGGCGGGCTACAACCCTACCCCAGTCCACTTTAGGTCTCCCGCAACCGGATCACCGTCACCTGTGGCTCTGCTCACCATCTGCCACCTAGCCAAGTAGTCCAGGGGCCACTACCCTTGACTACACTACAGAGTAAGCTCTCCACTTGAACTCCAAACTTGAACTGTCTACTTGAGCGCCAAATGGCTGTGTGTCATGCCTAAGTGTGTGTCATGATGGTAACAAGGAGGATGTGAACTATTTGTGACTACCTGGTTTTGCCAGGGCGTCACAGTAGCGTGAACCCTGGGGGGTTGGAGCCTCTGGTCCTGTCCCCGCTTCTCTCTTTGTTACTGAGTCTTCGGATTCTTAGGGTCAGCAAGGTCCTTGATGGTCCCCTTGCTGTGCAGGTGTTAACAGGTTGGCTTGAAGCTCTTTTCTGTCCTAGGGTCCTGTACCCCTTCGGTGCGTAGTTTTGGGAGTACTCCACTGTACTCCACCGGCAACTACTCTCCTGGGTACCAGGTTACCGTTAACCTGAGTCAGGACGTTGCTTCACTTCCACCTTCACTCTTCTACTGCTGTCAATTCACTCTGACTACTCTCCACAGTCTGCCCCTCTCACCTGGTCAACTAGTGGACTGGTTTGGCTCCACCTCTAGGCGGCCATCCATTGGTCCGACCCTAGCTAAGTACCATTGTATGGGGGATTGTTGGGGAAAAACTGGGATTACCTGGGTTTTTGGTGTTACCGACACTGGTCTCCCGGGGACCTAAGGGGTAGGCCCTGCATCCTTGTGGGGATGCAGAACCTTGTAGCACCCTGATGGCTTCAGGGGTACTACATCTACTCCACTGCAGCTTATGCTTTGCATTCAGGTGCCTTGTCATGCAGGTGGTTCTCAAGTTAAGAACATTAATGTCTCGCTTCAGGCTCTGACTGCACAGCGTGCAAACAACCCGTCTCTTGTCCTTAGCACCTTGCCTGAAAAATACCATGTCAAAGATCTCATTTGAGCTCCCTTTGGTGTGATCAGTATATCGGGATGGTGGGCAGTAGCAGCCGGCGTACTGGCTAGGGGCCGGTCACTAGCCACTTAGTTTTTGCACCGTGCTTCTTTTTTGCTGTGCAGCTGGGGCAGCATGACTGCCACCTCTTCCTCCGAACTGACCAGTTACTCGGATAGCCTTGAAGCCATGTGGGGTCTAGAATCTTATCATCCCCCTCATTATCTTCCACCAACTCCTCACCCCTGCTCTCCTTGTCAGTCTACACATTGTAGAAACCACAGCAGTTGGCACCTGTGTTTCATCTGTGACGCCCTGGGCAAGCCAGGGGTCACAGGTCATCACACCACCACACCCTACACCCCAGTTAGGAACACCAAGGCTAACCTAAAATCCTTGTTGCCTTCCTCCAGGGGCTGATGTTCACACCAGGGGGTGGGCCAGGCGGTTGGCTCCACCCACCGAGGAGTACACAGCCCTGGGGGCGGGAAAACCAGGCAGTGAAGTGAGGGAAGTGAAAGTAAGAGGAAGCAAGTTAGAGTTTGGACAGGAAGGAGAACGGAGTTAAGCTAGGGAAGGGAAGGAGTAAACACGGAGAGTAGAGGCAGAGAAAAGGAACAGTTAAGCGAGCCTGAAGTTGGTCCGGGTGTGTGCCCCGGACAGTGACAGCAAGGTCAGCAGACGGCGGTGATAGTCTGCAGGGGGACTGCTCGGAGGTTGCTGGAAGGACCACGGACGGGTGGTGACCCGGCGGTCTGGAGCAGTATACGAAGAACAGTCAGCACCAGGGCAGGGGCCTTTCGGATCCCGGCAAGGCTAGGAGTCGCCATAATTTGCCAAATCCGTCAGTGAAGGGGACGTCTGTCTCCCAACAACCAAGTCCCGATTGAAGGCAACAGTCCAACCGCAACGGAGAGACACCGCCACCGCCAGGGCACCAGTTTCTCAGGGCCAGCGCTTGCGGGCAAAGTAGGGCTCCTCCGGCCCATATCCAAGCCGGGGAGCAGGTTACCGGTGGGAACCCATCGCAACCATTATCATCATAGGTGCAGGACAGAGGGACCGTCACCGTCACCTACTGGGGAAAGCAAGTGCAGCCGTCCGTGGGAACCGTCTTTCCAGCCGTGTGTTTTACCGAGAACTGTGTCATCGTCTCAGGCTGAGTGAGTACCACAGTGCCGCAAGGCACAGCGCTGCCCCCGCGTCCCTGCGCCCACCAAGCCCTGCATCTCCCACTTCATCACTGGGCCCCGGGATCACCAACCCCTACCCACGGAGAGGCAACACAACAACTGGCTGCTCCATACCATCCCTCCCGGGATCCCCATACAGAGCAGCGGTGGTGTCAACAAATCACCACAACCGTGAGTGGCGTCATGGACAATAAACAATCCCCACACCCAAAAACCCCCTTTCACTCACGGGCGAGGAGCGCCGCTTGAGTCCCCGGGATCCGGCCCATCGCTCGAGCCACCGAGCAGCGGCAGGCCGCAGCAGCCGCAGCAGCCGGACCCGAGCAGAGGGAGAGCGCGGCGTCCCCTCCTCCGCCCGCGACAACTTGGCGTCACGAACAGGATCTTACCGCTCTGCCGTTGGGTAGAGGTGCGCCTTGTGACTGCTGGAGGTATCCGGCTGAAAAATTTCGGAAGTCGCCATCTTTGGCGCGAAAAGTACCCGCTCGAGCGTCTTCTCGAGTAGCAGAGGCGCGAAGGCCAAAACCCTGCCCCAATAGAGGAGGGGCCGGAAACAAGCTAAGGGGGACGCGATGGCGGCTGGCTGCATGTGAACGCAGCTATAAAAGCAGGGACGCCAGGACTCTGCAGACATCTTGTTCCTGGGAAAAGCCGCCAGCAGCATGTGGATGCCGTCCCGCGACACCGTAGCCCCCGCGCATGGAACCGCGGCGTGGGTGGAGATCCGGACCGCGCAGCTCTACCAACGGCTGCAGGTCAGGATGCAGCTCCTCATGGAGGAGTGGGAGACCGACATGGCGGACGTTATAGCAGCCGTGCAGAGATGCGAGGGGGAAGCGGAGGAAGGGAGGGTGAGTGACCCACGCCCCGATGCCCTTGAAGGGCCGGTCATCGCGGCTGCGGGACCCGGTCCAAGCCCTCTCCCCCCGCTGCCTCCCTCGCCACCCGTCTCGGAAGCCGTGACCCCGCCACTAGGCCCGCTACCACCGCAACTGGTAGCAATACCCAGCATCCCCGCCCAGGCGGTCCAACCTGTAGCCGGAGCCCGTAGTCGACCGGAGGTGTTGCCCTGGAAGGCTCCGAAAACCGCACCGGAGGCGTCTCCAGAGAAAGTCCCCGAGCCGGAGCTGATGAACCGTTCCGAGCCGGAGGCCCAGCTGCGGAAAGCCCCTGTGCCCATCCCCCACACCTCGGCTGAGGTAGCGCCGGGTTGTCGCTGCAAGGTGGCACCCAAGGCCAAGACACCGCGGGACTTGCCGCCCAGATCCCTGACAGTGGGCAATGTTCAGAATGTCCCGCGGAGCCGGACTCGTGCGCCGGAGCTCGCAGCAGCGCCGTATTGGGACAGGGAGCCGGTACCGCTGGGCCTGGAGATCGGTGAGAGAGAGAGGAGGAAGGCGGAGCTGGTGGCCCGAGCAATTAGAGAGAAAGAGAGCCTCCGTCAAGCAACGTTCCGTGTTTGGGGCCCGCTGTACGAAGGGCAGGTGAGGCGGTTTGATGTCCGCCGGGGCTATGGGTTTATATATGAACCGGGCCTGGAGGCCGAAGTGTTTGTAGCCCGGCGGGATGTGAATGCCCACCTGCCTGAGGAGCATCCCGGCCGTAACCTAATGCCGGGCGACATTGTGCAGTACACCCGGCACTGTGGGGAGAGGGGGTGGTTTGCGCTGGACGCTAAGCTAAGGGGCAGCCAGGAGTCCCGAGTGAGCGCCGCGCCCCCTCCCTCAGGTGATGTTGAGGACTCGGAGTAGGGGCAGCGGATGCCCGCTGCAGCAGTCCCCATTGGGACCACCACTGAGTTGTGTTTGAAAGTTTAAAAATGAGAATGATTACCGAAGCTTCACCTGATTCTACCGTGATTGTGAGAAAACCCAGCCGTTACCGGCACCGTTGTCCCCGTGGGGACCGTTTAAAAAGTTTTGCATGGAGAACTTTCCATGGACAAGCCCGTGAACTTGCAGGGCAATCACAAACGTTAGTGGCTTGTAAATAAGTTGTTTTACCGTTACCGTTTCCGCAGTTACCGCCTCCGGAGAGGCAGGTTGGAGGGAGGGCCCACAGCAGAGCAGGCTGGGGCCCAGCCACCACAGGAACCGGTGGCTACCCTCTGGAGGGGAAGGACAGATGCCGCTCGGGTGACTTGGTGCAGGACTGGGGTAAAGGGGTGCTGCCTGGGCTTTAGGGGCAGCATCAGGGCCAGGTTGCTTGGGTGGGAGAGAGCGGAGACCGTAACCGTAAACCGTTTGCAACATTTAAGAAATGTGCCTCCCGATGTGGGATGATGTCATGAATTGTTATGTTACCGTATTACCTTTTTATATATTTTTCAGAAAATAAAACCGGTGTTGGACGGGCAGCCCGCGGACGGTCTGCATTTTGCTAAGGGGGAATGTGACGCCCTGGGCAAGCCAGGGGTCACAGGTCATCACACCACCACACCCTACACCCCAGTTAGGAACACCAAGGCTAACCTAAAATCCTTGTTGCCTTCCTCCAGGGGCTGATGTTCACACCAGGGGGTGGGCCAGGCGGTTGGCTCCACCCACCGAGGAGTACACAGCCCTGGAGGCGGGAAAACCAGGCAGTGAAGTGAGGGAAGTGAAAGTTAGAGGAAGCAAGTTAGAGTTTGGACAGGAAGGAGAACGGAGTTAAGCTAGGGAAGGGAAGGAGTAAACACGGAGAGTAGAGGCAGAGAAAAGGAACAGTTAAGCGAGCCTGAAGTTGGTCCGGGTGTGTGCCCCGGACAGTGACAGCAAGGTCAGCCGACGGCGGTGATAGTCTGCAGGGGGACTGCTCGGAGGTTGCTGGAAGGACCGCGGACGGGTGGTGACCCGGCGGTCTGGAGCAGTATACGAAGAACAGTCAGCACCAGGGCAGGGGCCTTTCGGATCCCGGCAAGGCTAGGAGTCGCCATAATTTGCCAAATCCGTCAGTGAAGGGGACGTCTGTCTCCCAACAACCAAGTCCCGATTGAAGGCAACAGTCCAACCGCAACGGAGAGACACCGCCACCGCCAGGGCACCAGTTTCTCAGGGCCAGCGCCTGCGGGCAAAGTAGGGCTCCTCCGGCCCATATCCAAGCCGGGGAGCAGGTTACCGGTGGGAACCCATCGCAACCATTATCATCATAGGTGCAGGACAGAGGGACCGTCACCGTCACCTACTGGGGAAAGCAAGTGCAGCCGTCCGTGGGAACCGTCTTTCCAGCCGTGTGTTTTACCGAGAACTGTGTCATCGTCTCAGGCTGAGTGAGTACCACAGTGCCGCAAGGCACAGCGCTGCCCCCGCGTCCCTGCGCCCACCAAGCCCTGCATCTCCCACTTCATCAATGGGGCCCGGGATCACCAACCCCTACCAACGGAGGGGCAACACAACAACTGGCTGCTCCATACCATCCCTCCCGGGATCCCCATACAGAGCAGCGGTGGTGTCAACAAATCACCACAACCGTGGGTGGCGTCACGGACAATAAACAATCCCCACACCCAAAAACCCCCTTTCACTCACGGGCGAGGAGCGCCGCTCAAGTCCCCGGGATCCGGCCCATCGCTCGAGCCACCGAGCAGCGGCAGGCCGCAGCAGCCGCGGCAGCCGAACCCGAGCAGAGGGAGAGCGCGGCGTCCCCTCCTCCGCCCGCGACACATCCTCCTCAAAGATGTGCTGCAGTAGGCCTCTCGCATCCTCATCATCAAACTGAACAAGTGGTTGGGCATCAGTGCACTCAGTCTCTGCCACTTCTGGGACAGGTCCATGTTAATGGCCTATGGAACTTGAGCCAGCGGAGACTTCAAAAAGCACAAGTGACTGTTTCATGACTTGGAGCTCAGACTTTTCCTGATTTGCTAGGGAGTGAGGTATAAGACACATGCCCATGGGCCAGAGGTGCAAGCTCTGCACTTTCAGCAGGGAATTTGGTGAAAGACAAAACAAAGGAACTTGGAGACACTCTCAGCCATCCAATCTAAAACCGCCTCGACTTGTTCTGAGCTCACTATTCGTGCAGTGGTACCTGGGCGTAATAAATGACGCTGAAGCTCCTGCCATGTGCGTGCCCAGAGGTCGGTGTTTCATTTCAGCAAGTAGCAGGAACAGATCGACCATGTACTCTCCCTGCAGCAGCCCCACCACCAGGACCAGCAGCAGCATCACAGCCATGTCCCCTATTTGATGCTCTTCACATTTTTCCACCCCAAAAGGTGCACAGTATTACACGGCCTGTATACAGAGAGAAAGTGCCCATCATATAATTACACTGCTTGTTTTTAGAGTGGCCACACAGACTCTTTTTTAAGAATATGCCCACAAAGCCTTCATTAAGAGTACCCCTACAAAGCTTGGTGCAGCAGAGTGGCCACACAGAGCCTGTTTTCTGAGTATGCAGACAGTGTAAGATTAGTAATCTAACACAGTCCCTCACTCTAGCAGTGTCCTGTCCCTACACTACTCAGAACACAATGGCAGCACCACCCGTGACCTGGTGTTTATATAGGCTGGGTCACATGGTGCGGTCATTAGCCACCATATTACCGACATGTGCATTTTGAGCTATGTGGAACAGCATGGTCCCTGACTGATAAACAAATTGGTTTGCTGGAGGACAGCTCCTGAATGATAAGGCCCTATACTTGTCATATGATGTGGTCTGATTGAGGACAGCCCCTGATAAATCTCCAACTGATTATTCTTGGGGGAGAAAAGCGTCGGGCAATGAGCTGCTAAGTGTAGCTTAGTACTAGCCATTGGCGTTTGTATTTTAACATTAATTATGATGGATATTATTGCACACATGTGAAGTTTTTTCTCTATTTGACCCTGAAAGCAGCTTATTGAGCTGGGAAGATATATGTAAAATATCTATATCTACTTTGATCAGGAATATTTATATGTAGAATCAATTATACAGTCATATGAAAACGTTTGGGTACCCCTATTAATGTTAACCTTTTTTCTTTATAACAATTTGGGTTTTTGCAACAGCTATTTCAGTTTCATATATCTAATAACTGATGGACTCAGTAATATTTCTGAAATGAGGTTTATTGTACTAACAGAAAATGTGCAATCCGCATTTAAACAAAATTTGACTGGTGCAAAAGTATGGGCAGTGCACCCTTATCAATTTCTTGATTTGAACACTCCTAACTACTTTTTACTGACTTACTTAAGCACTAAATTGGTTTTGTAACCTCATTGAGCTTTGAACTTCATAGGCAGGTGTATCCAATCATAAGAAAAGGTATTTAAGGTGGCCATTTGCAAGTTGTTCTCCTATTTGAAGCTCCTATGAAGAGTGGCATCATGGGCTCCTCAAAACAACTCTCAAATGATCTGAAAACAAAGATTATTCAACATAGTTGTTCAGGGGAAGGATACAAAAAGTTGCCTCAGAGATTTAAACTGTCAGTTTCCACTGTGAGGAACATAGTAAGGAAATGGAACAACACAAGTACAGTTCTTGGTAAGCCCAGAAGTGGCAGGCCAAGAAAAATATCAGAAAGGCAGAGAAGAAGAATGGTGAGAACAGTAAAGGACAATCCACAGACCACCTCCAGAGACCATTATCTTGCTGCAGATGGTGTCAATGTGCATCGGTCAACAATACAGCGCACGTTGCACAAGGAGAAGCTGTATGGGAGAGTGATGCAAAAAAAGCCGTTTCTGCAAGCACTCCACAAACAGAGTCGCCTGAGGTATGCAAAATCACATTTGGACAAGCCAGTTACATTTTGGAAGAAGGTCCTGTGGACTGATGAAACAAAGATTGAGTTGTTTGGTCATACAAAAAGGCGTTATGCATGGAGGCAAAAAAACACGGCATTCCAAGAAAAGCACTTGCTACCTACAGTAAAATTTGGTGGAGGTTCCATCATGCTTTGGGGCTGTGTGGCCAATGCCAGCACCGGGAATCTTGTTAAAGTTGAGAGTCGCATGGATTCAACTCAGTATCAGCAGATTCTTGACAATAATGTGCAAGAATCAGTGACGAAGTTGAAGTTACGCAGGGGATGGATATTTCAGCAAGACAATGATCCAAAACACCGCTCCAAATCTACTCAGGCATTCATGCAGAGGAACAATTACAATGTTCTGGAATGGCCATCCCAGTCCCCAGACCTAAATATCATTGAAAATCTGTGGGATGATTTGAAGCGTGCTGTCCATGCTCGGTGACCATCAAACTTAACTGAACTGGAATTGATTGTAAACAGGAATGGTCAAATATACCTTCATCCAGGATCCAGGAACTCACTAAAAGCTACAGGAAGCGACTAGAGGCTGTTATTTTTGCAAAAGGAGGATCTCCAAAATACTAATGTCACTTTTATGTTGAGGTGCCCATACTTTTGTACCGGTCAAATTTTGTTTAAATGCGGATTGCACATTTTCTGTTAGTACAATAAACCTCATTTCAATCCAGAAATATTACTGAGTCCATCAGTTATTAGATATATGAAACTGAAATAGCTGTTGCAAAAACCCAAATTGTTATAAAGAAAAAAGGTTAACATTAATAGGGGTGCCCAAACTTTTTCATATGACTGTAACTGGTCATTGGATTATGGGAATATTATTATAGTGGGAAAACCCACCCAAGAAAATATAAACTGGTTTGAATGAATGTGGATAATATATAGAATATTCACTGTAAATACTGTAAGCCCTTCATTTAGATCAGCAGCACTATAATATTCAGTATAGGGTCAGAAGGGTTAGTCATCGTTGAGTGTGGGCACCATTGTGCTACATTAGGGTGCCAACCTCCACGGTCAGGAAGGGAGATATCAGGGATTCTTGCCCTGGGCCCCTTTCCAGATTTATATGTGTAGCAACTTGGTTTTTACATGCACTTTTTGAAAATTTGTTTATTAATAAAGTTTGATATTTTTGTACCTCCTCCGTGGAAGCAGCCGAGCTGCTCGGATCCGGGTTCGCTGTGGCTCGAGAGTCTCCGGACCCGGGGGTCGTGTGGCCACTCGAATGAAAAGGAGGTATTTACAGGGGAGTTATAGTTAGTGATGCCACCCGTGGTGTGTGGTAATTTGGAGTATCACCGCTGCCATTGGGAGTATCCGGGGGTGATGGAGCGGGAGCAGCAAGGTGTTGTAACCCTCCACGGGTAGGGGGTGCCCCGGGACTTGGTGAGGGGGAGCCGTGGGGATGCAGGGGTCACTCTCTTACTCACTCAGTTTATAGGCAAACACTGACAATCGGGGAAACCAAGTCTCTGGGTACTGCTGCCGCTGACGGGAGCTCGTCCGGGTCCCGTCCCCTAGTGGTGCTGCCTGGTGTTCCGCGACCTGCCTCCTGGCACTTAGTTTGACTTCAGCTTGATGGCCCAGTAGCATGGAACTAGCCAGGCCCCGCTCCCTACTATGGCTAAGTATGGGAGTTTGCTCTCAGGGCTCACGCTTGGGATTTTCTGGACCATTTTGGTTGGAAAGTCCTATCCCACTCATTGCGCTAATGCCCCGATTCTGGAGCGGGTGGGAATGGATTGTAAAGGCTCCGTTCTCCTCAGGTGAATTGTCGGGTTGCCTGAAGCTACTCCCTGACCTAGGGTCCGTGTACCCCGTTGTGCCTTTGGTCCCGGACCGGTGATAGGGCTAGGCTGCCGGCCGTCATCCTCAACAGGTCCGAGCACCTCGCCACAATCCCCTGCGACCGGGGGCCCGACTCCTCTAGGCTCAGACCACCGTCTGCAACCTAGGCAGTTACTTCGGGAGCCACCACTCCCGACTTCCTCTGAGCTCCTCTGAGCTCGAGGGCTACTTCCAACTCCTTCTCCTCTCACAGCCAGACTCTTCTCTCTACACTCCTCACCTCCCCTCCCTGACCCCCCCAGATGGGCGACTCTATTCCACTTAAGCCATCCACTGGTGTGTCAGGTGGGTGTGGTGCAGGGTGTCTCTAGGATTTGATTTGCTGTTGGAGGCAACACCACTTAAGTAGGGACCCAGAACAAAGAGGGAAAGAGGGAGGTGGAATACTGCACGGAAGGGCAGCTTGTGCAGTACTCTGTGATGACCTGATAGTCCAGGGGCTTCACATTCCCCCTTGGTTAAACGTGGCTCATCCCCGAGCTACAGGACATCCAGAGGTTTATTTGCATAACTGTAAGAAAAAGGAAACATTTCATTTACAGGATTTTCATCCCACATTAGGGAGGCACATTCCTTAAGCGTTACTAAACAGAGTTCATCATTTCAACTATGGAACGCTCCCGGTTATGTTAGTAGCGGAGGTTCAACCTACTCTGTTGCAACCTCTTCCTGCGACAGTCCAGTCCCAACCTCCAGGGGCGTCACATTTTAATTGGGGTGTTTTTTTTCGGTTTTATGGTTGCAATTACCCAATCTATGACCAATTGTTGGATGTCTTAGTCACATGGTGCGGCCTTTGACAGCCATGCCAATACTTGGCACAGTTGTGATGACTATAGAAGTGCCCACAGCCGAAAATCTTGCAGATTGGCTCCGCTGCAGCCTTTGAAGAAACTTTATCCAGCATCTGATCAGCATCTAAACTCCAAACTTGACCATGGACTTCCATGAGAAGTCCATATTTGGATTTGAGTATCGGACACTAGGTGTCCGGTACGAACCCTGAACTTTACAGTTCAAGTTTGCTCATCCCTAGAAACTATAAATATAAAATCATATTTTAATTGGAATGTATCATCAAACAAATGTTTTCTAACAATTGAAGACATGTAAAAAAATGTATATCTTAATAAATATGTATTTTTTATTGGTATAAAATATGAATAATAATTTAAAGCTTTGATATTTACTTCCTTTAAACCAGGGGTCTCAAACACGCGGCCCGCGGGCCGCATGCGGCCCCTGAGGCTGTTTGTTGCGGCCCTCAGACCCCGTGACAAATCGCGGCTCTATGCTGAGGGTCGGCGCCGGCAGGAACTTGCATTTGAATCCATCTGCGGTGCCGCGCAAGGAGCTGTCAGTTCTATCCCAGTTGCTGCTGCTGTCTGCCAATCAGATGCAAGGAGGTGACGTCCTACAGCGACGTCACTTCCTTGCATCTGATTGGCAGGCAGCAGCCATTGGTCCAGACACAGCTCCTCTGCGCTGCACCGCAAATGGATTCAAATGCAGTGAAGTTTCTGCCGGCGCCGACCCTCAGCACAGAGCCGCGATCATCACGGGCCGCGACAAGCAGGTAAGGTACGTGCTCAAGATCAGGACCCGCTGCGTGCTGGACACAGCGCGTCCTGATCGGCGGGGCCACAAGTCTGCTCCTTAGGAGACCGCAGCTGCCCGTGCCTGCGATCAGGGGTTCGGGCCGCTGCGGTCTCCTCGCTGTGCTCTGCCTAGGGAGGACGCTTCAGACGCCGCAGCATAAATTCACATGCTGCGGCCTCTGGAAGCCACACCGCAGTTCCGTTTTCACTGCGGGCCGTACACGCACAGTGGGCATGGGATTTTTAGAAATCCCATGCCCACTGTGCTTTTACCATACATAGCAGGGTTTTGGACGCAGCTGAAGCATGCTGCATCCAAAACGCTGCAAGTACTGATCGTGGGCACACAGGGAACGGAGGAAAGGTGAGGAGATTTTTTTTTTTTTTGTTTGCGTATTACTAAAGGATGGGCAGAATACTACAAGGGTGGGCAGAATACTACAGGGATGGCCACAATACTACAGGGATGGCCACAATACTACAGGGATGGCCACAATACTACAGGGATGGGCAGAATACTACAGGGATGGCCACAATACTACAGGGATGGGCTGAATACTACAGGGATGGGCAGAATACTACAGGGATGGCCACAATACTACAGGGATGGGCAGAATACTACAGGGATGGGCAGAATACTACAGGGATGGGCAGAATACTACAGGGATGGCCACAATACTACAGGGATGGGCTGAATACTACAGGGATGGGCAGAATACTACAGGGATGGCCACAATACTACAGGGATGGCCACAATACTACAGAGATGGGCAGAATACTACAGGGATGGGCAGAATACTACAGGGATGGGCAGAATACTACAGGGATGGGCTGAATACTACAGGGATGGCCAGAATACTACAGGGATGGCCAGAATACTACAGGGATGGGCAGAATACTACAGGGATGGCCACAATACTACAGGGATGGCCACAATACTACAGGGATGGGCTGAATACTACAGGGATGGGCTGAATACTACAGGGATGGGCAGAATACTACAGGGATGGCCACAATACTACAGGGATGGGCAGAATACTACAGGGATGGGCAGAATACTACAGGGATGGCCACAATACTACAGGGATGGCCACAATACTACAGGGATGGCCACAATACTACAGGGATGGGCACAATACTACAGGGATGGGCACAATACTACAGGGATGGCCACAATACTACAGGGATGGGCTGAATACTACGGGAATTGGCAGAATACTACAGAGCACAATACTACAAGGATGAGCACAATACTACAAGGATTGGAACAATATTACTGGGCACAATACTACAGGGCACAAGGATGGGCACTATACTACTGGGCACAATACCACAAGGATGAGCACCTTACTACAGGGCACACGGATGGGCACATTACTACAAGATTTTGGCTAAGATTACTATATGATGCTGCTAATTGTAAAACAATTACAAGAAGGTGATAAAATGTAAAAAAAAATAAATCCTAAAGCATGACTTTTTTTATTTACATTAAAAATGCTTTTCTGTATATAAACTTAACAAAAAAAGTACACGTTTGTTATAATAAACAAGCGAAAAATGTTTACAAAAGTGATCCAAGATGTATAGAAAAAAAACATGGATTCATTAAAAATGATCACTTTGTCCTGCAAATAATGCGGCCCCCCTCATTTTTTTTTTCTATATGCGGCCCATACACCCAGCTGAGTTTGAGACCCCTGCTTTAAACACTAGGTGATGCAGCTGCGGAAATTTGTCATGAATGCCTAGTGTAATGCTCACATTATGACAGCAGTAAAGGCCCCGTCACACTAAGCAACATCGCTAGCAACATCGCTGGTAACGAACAACTTTTGTGACGTTGCTAGCGATGTTGCTGTGTGTGACATCCAGCAACAACCTGGCCCCTGCTGTGAGGTCGTTGGTTGTTGCTGAATGTCCTGGGCCATTTTTTAGTTGTTGCTGTCCTGCTGTGAAGCACAGATCGCTGTGTGTGACAGCGAGACAGCAACAACTAATGTGCAGTGAGCAGGGAGCCGGCTTCTGCGGAGGCTGGTAACCACAGTAAACATCGGGTAACCAAGAAGCCCTGTCCTTGGTTACCCGATATTTACCTTTGATACCAGCCTCCTCCGCTCTCACTGCCTGTGCTGCCGGCTCCTGCTCTGTGCACATGTAGCTGCAGCACACATCAGGCAATTAACCCGATGTGTGCTGTAACTAGGAGAGCAAGGAGCCAGCACTAAGCAGTGTGCGCTGCTCCCTGCTCTGTGCACATTTAGCTGCAGCACACATCAGGCAATTAACCTGATGTGTGCTGTAAGTAGGAGAGCAAGGAGCCAGCGCTCAGTGTGCGCTGCTCCCTGCTCTGTGCACATTTAGCTGCAGCACACATCGGGTTAATTAACCTGATGTGTGCTGTAACTAGGAGACTGGGGGCTGGTCACTGGTCGCTGGTGAGCTCACCAGCAACTCGTGTAGCCACGCTCCAGCGATCCCTGCCAGGTCAGGTTGCTGGTGGGATCGCTGGAGCGTCGCAGTGTGACAGCTCACCAGCAACCTCCTAGCAACTTACCAGCGATCCCTATCGTTGTTGGGATCGCTGGTAAGTTGCTTAGTGTGACTGGACCTTTAATGTGGGTGAGATCTGATTGCTTTTGTCTGATGACACTCCTTCCCTCCCCTCCTGGGCGTTGGCAAAAGGATAAGGAAGGATGAAGATTAGGATCACAGGGTACAGAATTTTTTTACTGACTGCAAAGTGATACTGAGATGTAGAAAGTGGCCCTGAGGTCGGCTGGCTGTACTGAGTCTGTTAGTTGGTGCAGCTCTCACTGTACCACGTGCTAGGGTTAGATACGCTGCATTTTTTACATGCTGGGGCTAGGTATGCAGCATGTATTGCACTGCGGTGAAATGGAAGTGTATCACAAGGTGGGATTAGATATGCAGAGTTTATTATGAGCTAGGAACAGATAAATGGGCTGGATCAGCGCTGGGATTAGAATTGCGGCTCTGTGGGCTATATGACACAAGCAGGGATAAAATACAAACTCAGCCGGCTATGTCACAGATGATGGGATTAGATGTCTGGCTCTGCAGGCTGTATGTTACATGATGGGATTAGGTACGCAGCTCTGTGGGTTGTATCACACATGTTGGTATTAGATACATGGTCTCTGGGCTGTACCACACATGATAAGAATAGATACGCGGTTCTGTGGTCTGTATCACACATGATGGGATATCATACACAACTCTCCAGGATGTATCACACATTCTGGGATTAGATTCATGGCTCTGGGGGCTGTATCACGAAGGATAGGAATAGTTACACTGCTCTGGGGTTTGTATCACACATTATGGGGTTAGATTAGCGGCTTTGCTGGTTGTATCACACATGATGGGATTAGACACATGGCTCTGCTGTGTCACTATAAAGCCTCAATTAAATGTCTGTAATGCAGGGATGTCTGACTGAGGCTTAAGGCCCCTTTACACACTGAGACTTTCTAGCGATCCCAGTGAGCTGCCAAACAGGCATACCTGGAAAACGACGCAACAGCGATACGGACCTGCAGAACGACCTAGCTAGTCATTGGGGACGGTGTAAAGCAGCTTTTTGAAAGGGAAGTCGCTAACGAAGTCGCTGTAATGGTGTCAAACACAACGATGCTTGCTGCACAGCGGGAAACAAAGGACCAAAGAATGGTCCTGAGAGATGTGTAGTGATCATCATCAACTTCACAGCAGGGGCCAGGTCGCTGATGCGTGTCACACACTGCAATGTCGTTAAGGAGGTCGCTATTACGTCACAAAACCGGTGACGTTAAAGCGATGTCGTTAGCGATGTTGCAGTGTGTAAAGGGGCCTTTACACTGACATAATAGAGCTAAGTTAATGATCAGAGCACTGCAGTGTGATGATTACTCTGTTGTGCTCTGAACACTAAAGTGCTAACAATGAATAAAGGTCAGCAACCTGAGATTGTACTACTAATATTAGGCAACCAAGCTGTTCTATATGCAGTGTTCTCACTGCTCGGAGAAGCACTGTGGCGGTGACATCTTCTAGCTGTGAGAACAGTGCCATAGCTTGTCAGTAGTACGAGGTCAGGCTGCCAAACAATGCTCATAACTTTGATGCTCGGCTCATCAGGCACCGCTCCTGTCACTCTTTTGTCACCAGTCACTACAGAACACTATGAGCAGTGACAGAAGGAAATTGTATGTCACAGTACAGTTGTTAACTATCACAAAATGGTGCCTGGCTCCCACCACAGTTGTGAACTGCATAGCACAAGAGCTTGTACTCTGTCCACAGCTGTGGCAGCCACAGTATAGGGCATGCGGTCAGACTTTGACTGCAATCAACTATGCCCTGGGGCTGCTGTATTTCAGGTGTGTAAGTGTCGTGTTCAGACATTTACACACCTGCATATAAAAATGGCTGCCACCAGCAAATGTTTGGATAAAAGCATTTATGATATATTTTTTAAATATACAATCAATAATTGGTAATACAAAAAAAAAAAAAAGGTGCATCACATGTCCTTAAAAGGGAACCTGTCACCAGTTTGGGGGCCTATATGCTGCGGCCACCACCAGTGGGCTCTTATATACAGCATTCTAACATGCTGTATATAAGAGCCCAGGCCGCTGTGTAGAACGTAAAAAGCACTTTATAATACTCACCAAAAACGGTCACTGCAGTGGATTTGGGCCATATGGGTGTCTCTGTTCTCCGGTGCTGGCGCCGCCTCTTTCGGCCATCTTCATCTTCCTTTTGAAGCCTGTGTCCATGACGCATCCTGTGTCATACACCCTCGTCGATCCCGTGCAGGGGCACTACAATACTTTGATCTGCCCTACTCAGGGCAGATCAAAGTGTGCCTGTGCAGGACCTCAATGCTGGCGAGTGTGGATGACGTAGGATGCGTCATGCACCCAGGCTTCAGAAAAAGGAGGACAAAGATGGCCAAAAGGGGAGGCACTGGTTCCGGAGAACGGAGACATCCATCCGACCTTCTGCACTGCACCGCCCCTTAGGTGAGTATTATAAAGTGATTTTTACGTTCTACACAGCGGCCTGAGCTCTTATATACAGCATGGTAGAATGTGGTATATTAGAGCCCACTGGTGGTGGCCGCAGCTTATAGTCACCAAATCTGGTGACCGGTTCCCTTTAAGTCAAAATGTAATAATAAAAAAGTGTGTCTATGGTACCATAAAATAGCTCGACATGGTTTACCGCCAAAGTTTAAATTACCTAGAAAAAGCTAAAGGAATAAAAGCTTCACAAGGTGGTGTTCATTACATACAATAGTAACACTGATAGAAACAATGGAGAACTGATATTCTTTGGATTAATGCTCTTCCGGAGTGTTTGGTAACAGAAAAGAGTGTCATATGTTGCCCCTGGATCACAACTAGTGACATCTAACACCTACCTGCAAAAGAGAGGCCTGTAATGTTTGTCCTCGGTGAATGTCTGCTAAGATGTGACTTCTACATGCTGATATAGAGGGAATAAGTGGTGTGAATGGGCAGCAACACAATATAGGAAACTGTACAAAAGTCAAAGTCAGACAGTTGTTTTAAAGAGTTTAATGCTTTAGGCTATGTGCCCTTGTTGCTTTCTTATGTGCTTCTTTTCTGCACATAAAAATTATGTTTTGTCAGGAAAAACTCACATTTTTTATTGTGTTTGCGCGTATTTCATACGTGTTTTTTCCTGCCTTTTTTGTGTTTTCTTTTAATCATGGCGATCACAGGGTATCAGGCGCTGCACTCCCATGATCGTTGCCAGGTCTCCACCTGATATTACAGCTAGGACCCGGCTCTCGCTGCTCGGAGTGGTGCTTGCGCCGCTCCCGGCAGATTAACCACCTAAATGCTGTGATCAGTGCAATAACAGCATTCAGGAGGCAGGGAGAGGAATCGCTTACCTCTCCCTGGCGATTGGGTCCCTGTAATGCAATCACAGGGACCCGATCGCTGCCATGGTAACCCTGGGTCATTACCTTGAGGACCCCGGGTTACTGAGCTATGGAGAGCTGAATGCATGGTGTGTGAAGCAAAGTGCTGCGCAATAATCCACTGTAGTGAAAAAGCATTGCAGGGAATTATAAAAACAAATATAAAAAATACAGATAAGCAAGAAAAAACGCATGAATAAACGCAAAAAATACGCCATGTGTGCACGAAGCATAATGCTTATTACAATCATACCTTCCTAGTAGAATTTAATTGGGGCATTTTGAGAAACCTATTGTCCAAGTTTTATGCTCAAGTAGAGCCGGATGTTGACTTCACTCTAAAGCTACGGTCATTGATTGTTAGTGACCTGTTTCTCCTGCACAGTAACTGTCATTGCCCAGGTTCATTTCATCAGAAGGGATGGCGCTTGCACCGTGAGCTCTGGATGATATGTGCCGACTCTCAGAACTTTAGTAACAGATCACTGTGCAGTGAGTGGGCTTCTAGTGACGTTGCAGGAGCTAGTACATTGACCTCTTAACGTCATCAGAAGCTCACTGTGCAAGAACCGTCCCTTCTGATTAAATGAACCCAGGTAATGATGGCCTGGGGAGACAGGTCACTGAGGGAAAAGTGATATATCAGTCAATAATTGGAGGCCAGTAGTTTGTGGCGAAGTACAGAAGAGCAGGTGAGAATAAAACTTCAAGAACAGATTTCTTAAAAATCCCCCAATGAAATTGTACTAGCAAGGAACGAATGTAATAAGCATTGAAGGGCTTTACTGTCATGAAATTAGTTAGGGATCAAATATCCTACTGACAGGTCCTCTTTAACTTGCGGCATTGCTGCATATAGAACAAGTAATCAGATCATTACAGGTTCAAATCCCCTAAGGGGACTATTAACGACAATAAATAAAAAGGGAAAAAAAGGTTAATATCATCCCCTTTTCACCACATTAAGAATTAAATAAAAAACATTTATGACATCTGATATATCAAATTATAAAAGTTAATTAATATGATCGGTAAACAGCATAATGATAAAAAACAAAACGCAGAATTGTAGTTTTTCAACTGCTGCATGAACAGATTTTTTTTAGAACAGTAAATCAAAATATCATATACACCCCAATATCATATAAAAAAAATTGAGTATTTCAAACAGAGAAGACAGGTCACTGAAAAAGCAGTAAGTTGTCATTCATAGGCCAGTGACAGGCAAAAGGGCTGGGGAATCAAAGACAGGGAGGAGAAGACCCAGTGTACAGTCTGGCCCCTGGGCACTAAAATCTAATTGGCAGAAAACTTCAATGTTATGTCTTCTTTTACATTACAAAATCTTACTGATAGGTACTCTACGGGAACCCAAGATGGTTCCATACACTATCTGAACACAATTGTAAAATTCCTTTGAATCTCTCAGGTTTCTCATTCAGTCCCAATGTCATAAGTGTATAAAATCCAGCCCCAGCTGTGCAATCTGCCTTTATTATATTCAAAATTTAAAATCACAGGGAATGTGTCACAAAGGGTGGGTTATACACAGGCAATTGTTCCCATGATCAGTGTTTCTTGAGTTTTTCATGCTGCAGAATTTCTACACTTGCTTTTTTTCCATTGTGTTTTTGTGTAAGTTTTTTTAACATGGGTTTTTATAGTGTTTTTGACACTGCCTTTTTTGTCTGTTTGACGTGTCATGCTTTAAATAAAGCTGTTTTGTTTTTGAAACTTCCTGGTATTGTCATCATTATGTGTGGATTACATGCATTTTCTATGCTTTTACGCAGCGGAAATGCATTAAATACACGTGTATTTTTCTTTTTTTTTTAACCTGCAGATTTTCCGCATGCACGGCAAGTGTGACACCCTGGCAAAACCAGGTAGTCACAGATGACTGTACCCCCCACCACGGGTACAGGAATCGCCTCCTCCTTGGGATTTAACACCACATCCCACACACAGGAACACCAGCCACAAAGCTTAGTCGCTCCACCATGACAGCCAGGACACACCAATGGGTGGGATCAGGAGGATGGGAACGCCCACCTAAGGGTCTTGAGGTGACAAGGGGTGGGAACCAGTGAGTTGGGAGTTGAGTTGGTTGGAGTTGAGGAGGTGAAGTGCAGTGTGGTCAGAGTTGGAGCCCTACCACGAGAGAATCGACTAGGTGGCAGATGGCAGTGTAGGGCCACAGGCGACGGAGATCCGGTGGATCGGGGCAGGTTGTAGCCTGCCAGTACCAACGACGGGATTCCGGTCCGGAGGCCGTGCACAGGCGGTGTACCTGGACCCTAGGACGAGGCAAGCTTCAGGCCCCTTGTTAATTGACCAGCGGGACAAGGTACCAGGCCTTGGTTCTGAAGAGAGAAGCCCAGAGAGAGCAAACCAGCAGCCCAACGCGGGGATAGGGTGTCCAACAAGAACCCATTAAAATCCCACGGGTCAGAGTTTGTGGGCAACGGCTCCCTCTGCGTATAAAGCTGCAGGGGAGCAGATTTCTCCCATTCCAAGCTGGTTTAATCACCACACAGCAAAACACAAGTGCAGGAGGAAGGGTCCCTACCCTGCTAACCCGTGAGCGGGACTAGCACATCTCTCCAACGGCAAACAGCATCCGGCCTTGGTTTCAGTACAGACTCTGTGTGGATTATTCCTAATCGTGAGTACACCAGTGTCACCCAGTCCAACTTGCCGACAGCTTCCCAGCACTGCTCCCTAACTACACTTGGGCCCCGGGACTACACCTCCACTACTGGTGGAGGGGATACCACCTTGCTGCCCAACACCATCGGTCCCGGACACTGGCCCCAAGAGGCAGCGGCGGTGTCACCATCCCATCACCGCAACCCACGGGTGGCATCACAGACAAAAACTAACTCCCCTTTAAATACCCCCTTTTTTCACTGTTGCAAGGACGGGCGGTTGCACGAGCCCAAGGTCCGGTCACCACTCGAGCCCCAGACACGATCCCAGATCCGAGTGCCCTCGAGCAGCCCTTTTGCCGCAGCGGAGGCGGCACCCGTCCGTGACACAAGTCTATGGGGAAATTCCACACAGGAGACTCACAAGAAAAATTAACATGCTGCATATTGTAAAAATGCACCACAGGTGCACAGTGGGCAGGAGATTTCTATTGATCCCATCCACTTTGCTGGAACTGTAAAAGGCTGCATTTTCAATGCAGCAAAAATACAATAGATCAACATCATGGTAAAAACTCATCGTGGGCATGTACCCTAACTGTGCTGTGGGTTTCTATGGCTGAGGAGCTGCATGCAATTCTTACATTACCAAGCACAACACCAAGCGTCCCATGGAGATGTAAAGCCTGCCTCTTCTCTGGCATCTGATGGTGAATGCCAGGTGAATGTTACAAGCCTGCCCACACTGTGCCAACTGTAAAGAGGAGGCATAATGCTATGGGGTTGGTTTTCATTGGATGGTCTAGGCCCTTGCAGTGAACTGAAATTTTGTTTTAATTGTTTGTATTGATATTTTTAAATATTAAGAGGATAATACAGTAAAAAGTAAAGTTAAGGGAAACTTGGGAACAAAAGGGAGAAAGGGAAGAAACAAAGGGGGAAAGGGAAGAAACAAAAGGAGGAAAGGGAAAAACACATTTTAATATTTCAGTATACCAAGATATTTTGGTTAATGATAGGCTACCACACATTTCCGTTTATCGAAGGCCTTTTCTGTTTCAGCATGTCTGTGCCTTAGTGCATTAAGGCTACACCAAAGGTCTCAAACACACGGCCCATGAGCCGCATGCGGTCCCTGAGGCTGCTTGCTGCGACCCGCAGACCCTGTGAAGATTGCAACCTTATGCAGGGGGCCGGGGCCGTTAGGGTTTTACTAACGTTGAATCATTTGCGGTGATGCGCAGAGGAGCTCTCAGCCCTATTCCAATGGCTGCCGCTGACCAATCAGATGCAAGGAGGTAACATCGCAATAAGACGTCAACTCCTTGCATCTGATTGGCCGGCAGCAGCCATTGCTGTAGTGCATAGAGCTCCTTTGTGCGGCACCACAAATGATTCAACGTTAGTAAATCCCTGCCAACCCCAGCCCCCTGCATAGGGATGCGATCATCATCAGGTCTGAGGGCTGCAACAAGCAGGTAGGGGACCTTGATCAGGACCTGCTGCATCCTGGACATGACAGGTCCTGACCTGCAGGGCTGCGAGTCTCCTCCGCAGGAGACAGCAGCTGCTCGTGCTCGTGATCAGGGTTCGGAGAACTACGGTCTCCTCACTGTGTTTTCCCTACTGAGGACGCATGCGACTCTGCAGCAAACAGTTGACATGCTGCGGCCTCTGAAAGTCGCACCGCAGGTCAGTGTTTGCTGCTGGCCGCACATAAATAGTTGGCATGGGATTTCTAGAAATCCCATCCACTATGCTTGTACTGTACATCACAGCATTTTGGACGCAGCGAAAACAAACTGCATCCAAGACGCTGCAAACACTGATCATGGGCACGTAACCTTAGAACGGATGATAGGTTTTGTGTTTGTGAAAAGCGGCATAATAGGGGACAAAGATGGGGACATTACTAAAGGATGGGCCCAATACTACAAAGATGGGCACAATACTACAAGGATGAGCACAATACTACAGGGCACAATACTACATGCATGGGCACAATACTACAAGGATGGGCACAATACTACAGGGCACAATACTACATGCATGGGCACAATACTACAAGGATGGGCACAATACTACAGGGCACAAGGATGGGGCACATTACTACAGGATGGGGGAAATTATTACAGTATTGGGGACATTACTACAGGGTACAAGGATGGGGCATATTACTACCGTATGAGGGATATGAGTACAGGGGACAAGGATGGGGAACATTACTACAAGGCACAAGGATGAAAGACATTAATACAGGATGGTGAACATTACTACATTACTACAGGGTACATGGATGGGACACATTACTACAGGGCACAAGGATGGGCAGATTATTACAGGGTAAAAGGATGGGGCACATTACTACTGAGTACTAGGATGGGGCACATTATTACAGGGCACAAGGATGGGTATATTACTACAGGGTACAAGGATGGGGCACATGACTACAGGAGACAAGGATGGGGGACATTAATACAGGATGAGGGACATTACTACAGGGCACAAGGATGGGGATAATACTACAAGAGACAAGGATGGGAGGCATTATTACAGGGCTCAAGGATGGGGCACATTACTACAGGATGGGGGACATTAACACAAGATGATGGCTAAGATTACTATATGATGCTGCTAATTGTAAAACAATATTTCAAGAAGGGGATAAAATAAAAAAAAATGAAAAATAAAACATGATTTTTTTTTACATTAAAAATAATGTTTTGTATATATGAATGTAACTAAACTATAAAGTGCAGGTTTGTTATAATAAACAAGAAAAAAATGTTCAAAAAAGTAATTTAAAAGGTATATAGAAAACATGGAACTAAAAATGTCATTTTTGTCCTGAAAAGAATGTGGCCCCTCAATTTTTTTTCTATTTTCTACGTGCAGCCCATATATCCAGCTGAGTTTGAGACCCTTGAGCTACACCAACCCCATCTAGCCATGTGTTTATGGACCTTGATTGACTAGGTGAGTTTGGTGTTGAAGAACATGACTGGCTGAGTAGAGCCTTGACCTTAACCTCATCTTTGAGATAAATCACATTGGTTTTAGGTTGAGACTTCAAAAAACTGACTATTGAGCCCATGCAAATACTAAAGAGTATGACACATGACAAGAAGGTAATGAATTTAAGCCGATCATTTTTCACAACTTCCGAAGAAGACATTGCCTTTGATGATATTGACCTTTACAAGAGATGTCTTTGAAGGCTTTTGTAATTGTCAAATCACAGTGATTAACACTACAACAATCCACACAAGCCAACACTTCCTGGACACATTCACTATGAAATATGCATAATTGGGCATGCTAAGTATTGTTTTGGGTACACCGAACTTGTTTATAAAGCTCATGCCATGGCTTGCTTCAACTCGCCCTTCAACTACTCTGCTGGTGTATCTTTGACATTATCCAGACAGATGACTCTATTGATGATCTATTTTTTATAGAACTGAAAGAAGTAGGGTTGGAAAAATCCCACGGCATATTATTCAATTCAACTGTCAGCTCAGATATTTTTTCATTCAACTTCCTGTGGATTGGTAAAAATAAACACAGTGATCTATAGGCTAACAGATATGTCCACCTTTGAACACCAAGGTGCAGAAGTAGAATCCTTTCTAAATACTTTGTATTATCCTTCTGTTACTGATCCAGAATTATAGCCTGTGTAAGGGTGGAGTAAATCCGTCGTCATACACACTCCTAACCACTTAGCTGTTCTCCTATAATACACTGGGACAGTTTGTATTTTTCTATATCACATTACTACTGTACAGAGTACGTGAGAAACCTCTCAGAATACTAATTGAAAGTCTTTGCAGACACTGAACAAGCAGGGGGTGTCTGTACCAAAGTTTAGCTCTCAACCATAATACATCCAGTAACTCATGCTCAGAATATGTATTTATAAAGGATATGTTAATATATTATACACCAGTATATGGAGTGTTTTCTTGTTTTATTACCTTTGCACTATTAAAACTTGTATTTTTAATAATCATATTTTGTGTTACTGTAATCCCAGTGCCATTACTTGTTTTGTAGGCTGTATTTGAAGGATGAGTTGATGCTTTTATTTGGGGTGGATATGGCTTTTCAAATGTTTTTTATTTTGTTTTGTTTGTTTGTTTTTTTTAAGCTAACTGGGATAAACAGCAACTTTAATATTTTATTTTGTTTGTTTTTTTTTCCAAACTATTCAGCATAGGGGTGAAGAAGTGATCTCTTTATAGTTTGGGTCATTATAGATGTGGAGGTGCCATTTATGTCAATATATTATTTATTTTTCAATTTTTACATAAGAAAGCTGTTTTAATTTTTTGTGAGTTTTTAAAATTATTTTTAAAGATTGTTTTTTTTTTTCTTAGTAATGGACTTGAACATGTGGTCTTCAAATTGCTCATACGACAGTATACAGTACATTGCAATACTTCTGATAGCAACCAATTGGTCTGGACTAAATAGACTTGACTTTAGGTAATGTGTTTTTTTTCCTGAAGAAGAAGCTATATCATAAACCGCATCTTCTCTACTCATGTATCCTGGACTTCTTCCACACAGATGATCTTTCTCAGCAGTGCAGAACAAGCACACTTCTTTCCCTTTAATCACAAAAATGTGCCCCTGCTATGTATTCTATAATGGCCGTGTCTGACCGTACATTGACATGGTGTGATCATACCACAGCTCCTGGGCCGGGAAGAAAGCAAAAGAGTATAGACATTACAGCACAGGATAATAACTGATTTGCCCTGCGTGTTTTTAAAAATGTTTTACCTCAAAGAAAGAATTACCATATTACCGACTGGTGTGTATAAGACAACCCCCAACTTTTCCAGTTAAAATATAGTGTTTGGGACATACCATATATACTCGAGTGTACGCTAAGCTGAGTATAAGCCGAAGCCCCTATTTTACCACAAAAAATCTGAGAAACCTTATTGATTCGAGTATAAGCCTAGGGTGGGAAATGCAGCAGCTAATGGAAAATTTCAAAAATAAAAATAGATCCCAATAAAATGTAATGTGCCCATCCTTGTCCTCCCTTGTAGTGTTGTGCCCCCTTGTAGTAATGTGCCCATCCTTGTGCCCCTTCCTTGGGGCCTCTAGTAATGTGCCCATCACTTAGTAATGTCCCCTGCTGTAATGTTACCATTCTTTAGTAATATCCTCCAACTGATCCCCTTCTTGTCCCCTATTATACCGTTGTTCTCAAACACACACACACACACACACATACACACAATTGTTCTCACCTGTCCTCCGTTGCCGCGGTGCCCTCAGTTGCTTCTTCCAGACAGCAGGCTGATAGACCAATCCATGATCTCGTCCAGTGCACGAAGCTGCCTCTGCAGGCTGCCATCATGGCTTTACTGCAGTTGAATGCTTTACGGCGGCGGTGCTGCAAAGCATTTAACTGCTGTAAAGCGCTGACAGTAGCGGCGGCTCCAAGCACGAGATGTGATCATTAAGGGGTGCTTCCTGCGGACTGCAGGCACATATATCCCTCCATGATCGTGTCCAATGCACAGAGCCACAGCTCCTGTCAGCGCTTTACAGCAGTTAAATACGTTGCGGCACCACCACCGCCGTAAAGCATTCAACTGCAGTAAAGCCATGATAGCAGCCTTTAGAGGCGGATCGGTGCACTGGACGAGATCACAGAGGGGGTCTATGGGCTTGCGGTCCGCAAGAATCAGCTAATGACACCACGGGAATGGAGGACAGGTGAGAATATTTTTTTTGTGGGAGCGTTACTGAGAGGCAGAGTCTTGGACACAGGAAGGGCTTATAAATTACCTAATTATATGCCATATAAGACGACACCTGGTGTATAAGACAACCCCCGACTTTTGAGAAGAATTTCGGGGGTTCAAAAGTTGTCTTATATGCCGGAAAATACGGTATTAGCTATGATCATGTGCTGTAATATCTATATACTTTTCTACTTCCTCCTGACCCAGGAGATGTGGTATGATCAGACCATGTTCCTGTATGGTCAGACACGGCCATTACACAGTACATAGCAGGGACACATATATAAGATTATCTCAACAGAGGAACATTTTTTTTAACACATCTAATTGTGGAAATCATTATTATTCCAAGATCTATTGATTAAAATGACCTTTTTTTGTTGAAAAATCCCTTTAAGTCCTGAGCCACACGACATAGCTGTAAGGCGGCTTGTGGTAAATGACCTGCACCCCAGACTTATAGTTGCATCGTTTTTGAAAGGAACTGATTTGTAGTACTCAGGCTTGGTCACTAAAATGTGTGATGGAACATTATTGTTCTGTTATGTAAACTGTTTATATCCGGACACTGCCATATATTATAACAAATGATTGGTAGGGGTGATGGGTTTTAGTCTGATCTCATATTGATCACTGTTCTTCAATTTTCAAAAGCTGTCCAAATTCAGTGACAACTCTTTTTTGCTTGTCTTTTATGCTTCTGCATTAGATCATCTGTTACAATTGTCCAACAGTAATCTGCAAACATTGATGGATTCCATTTTCCTTTATATCTTTCCTCCATAGACACAGTATCTCTCACTGTGTTGCATCCTGCTCTCCAGTTTGGTGGAAAGAAGTTTAGATGCAAATGTAAGAAGTAAATCTTTAAGGACATGTTACAGTCAAGATCCTTATTGAGGAGATTTCTTCATAGGTATCTGCTCTTGAGTTTCCCAAAAAAAACTGGTTACCATTACTGTGAATGCTATCCATGCAGCCTTTTCCTTGCCTTGCAGCAAAGGGAGAAACTCATCATCTTGACGAAGCTTACGAATCTGACATTCAATAACGACTTCTTCCTTTATCTTTGTTTCACTTACCCTTGAAAATGTATCAATGAGACTGTTGAATGCTTTTGCATTTTTATCCATTGCCTGTACATAGTTCTTCATTAGGCCCAACTTGTAATACAATGGTGGTAACAAAATCTTATGTGGGTCAACAAATACAAGATGCAGGACACTTTTGCTCTATGACTAAAGTAAATGTCAGAGAGGCCAATCTCTTTTATTCTAGTGATATTTGTTCTGTCCTCACTTAAAGGTGATTAAAGGCGCGTAGTTGTGAGATGTTGTGAGATGTTGGGAGAATCTTACCTTCGTTTTTCCTATAGGTGAGGCAGACATGACCAGAGCGCTCCAGAGTTAAACATGCACATGCTGAGATGAAACAATGGTGGTTTATTTTCTCCAAAGGTTAAGGACATGAAGGAGTACAGCGGTCCAAGTACCTGGCATTGTGGTTCTCTTGTGATGCTTGTTTCTGAAGCCACTAAGGTCAGAAGACTTTGCTTCCAGCAGCTCCAATAAGGGGGTGTTTTTCTCACAAACTCTGTCTGGAACTGAATATGCCAAGAAGTGATGCAAGAGGATCAGCAGACACTCCCATGGGCTGGACAAAAGAAACAGAGGAGCCGAAAGGTCTGACCAGTAGATGGCAGCAGAGACAAGCATGAAAAACTTTAAATAACAGTTTTAACTAAAACAATTAGGAACAGCACACTCCCCATCTGAAATTCACTTTGGGGATTTCACTATTGAGTCCATAATACAACCTGAAAGGAAAGGCACGTTAAATGCAAAACAAACTCAATTGAGTCCAAAACAAGAAGAATGGCTCAACTTTCAGGTCCGGTAGCGTTCATCCCGTAGGGACGTTCTCTATGGGCAACAGCAGAACAAGTTCGTGGATTGGCCTTGCAAAGGTCTTCGTCTCACCTTTCCTGATGACCTTTAGCTCCACCTTCCGAACATTGCCATCCTGGCTAGGCAGTATCCTAGTAATCAGTCCCATAGGCCAGTCAGTCCTTTCTGTGGTCTGGTCGTTCATGTATGCAACCGCTGCTATGGCTTCTGTGGAGGCGTCTGAGAAGATGTGGAGTTCCTTCTTTATGCTAGAGGTGAGGAAGATTTTGATATAACATCTTGGGATGTGAATGTTGTTCAACCCACACAACGACTGTTTCCAAGTTTCCCATTTTTGCTCTTTGTCGGAAGGGAGTGGGGTATCCCAGTCCTTGACGGTTTCAGAGAATTGTCTCAGCAAGGATTTGCCTTGTATAGTGATAGGAGCCTCAAATCCACAAATCCCAGCGGGTCGAATAAGCTGTTCACTATAGAGAGGACACCACGTTTTGTGAATGGCTTGTCTGAGCAACTTACTTGAAATCCGAAGGAGTTGGCTGCAAGATCCCATCTGATGCCCAGGCTCCTCTGCACGGGTGGACTGTCTAGCCCCAAGTCGATGTTCTTGAACCCAGGGGTGTGATCACCCGACTCAAACGCTCTCATTATGGTCAGGCCATTTGAAGCAATTTTGTGTAACCTGAATTATGCCTGGGACAGCATGCCTTGAGTCCTTTTGAGCAAATCAATGGCTGCTTCCTTGGTGGGTAGTGATTTGAGCCCATCATCTACATACGAGAATGATCCAAAAGTAATGATAATCAATAATAAACCCAATGAATATATTAAAAAAAAATAAAAAATTCTACATAGTCTCCTAACAAGTCTATACATTTAGTCCATCTCTTTTCTAAACTTAGAATTCCCTTCGAAAAAAATTATTGATCTTGACCCTCAAAAAAATCCCCAACAGCGGTTATCACGTCACTATTGTCGTCAAATTTCTTGCCCTGGAGGTGTTCCTTGAGGTGAGGAAAGAGAAAGAAGTCACTGGGGGCTAGATCTGGCGAATAGGGGGGGTGTTCCACCAGTTCAAAGCCCGCTTCTTGAATGGTTGCCATGGCAACTGCAGCTTTGTGAGCCGGCGCGTTATTTTGGTGAAACAGCACTTCAGCCCGCAGTTTGCCGCGCCTTTTCTCCTTGATAGCCTCCCGCAATCTTCTTATTTGTTCTGCGTAGTAGGAGCCCGTAATAGTGGCTCCCTTCTCAAAATTGTCCACCATAATAATTCCTTCAGCATCCCAAAAAACGGATGCTATAACCTTCCCTGCTGAGCTTGACACTTTGAATTTCTTTGGCGTCGGTTCGTCGGCGCGTTTCCATGTCATCGATTGTTGTTTAGTTTCGGGATCAAAGTGGTGGATCCAGGTCTCGTCCATGGTCAAAAAACGTGACAAAAAATTCTCCTTGTCTGCTTGGAACTTTTCGAGATTTGCTATTGAAATATCAACTCGTTTCTTCTTTTGCTCGTCGGTTAACATTTTTGGCACCCAACGCGCGGAGACCTTTGTCATGTGCAATTCTTTTGCAAGGATTCTTTGAATACTGCCATATGAGATCCCTGTAACCTCAGCTACATGCCTGATAGTTACTCTTCGATCTGCCAATACAACTTCTTCAACTTTTTTCACGTTTTCTTCATTGAGGGACGTGGATGGGCGTCCTTCACGATGTTCATCTTCCGTCGATGTTCTTCCCAGCTTAAATTCCTTGGCCCAGCGTGCAACTGTGGAATATGGAGGAGAAGAGTCCCCCAATGTTTCCACCAAGTCGCTGTGTATGTCTTTGGTAGTCATTTTTTTCAAGCAGAGGTATTTGATGACAGCTCTGAGCTAGTTTTTTTCCATTTTGATGTTCACTTCTCGGCAGTTCATATTCAAATGAATGTAGCTCCCGGGATTCGTGGCCTATTTAAGTATTTTTTTTTTCCTGGACTAGTGGGTACCTAAGAGAGAAGAAAACATTTTATTTTAATTTCTGTGTGCAATAGAAATAACCGATTATCATTACTTTTGGATCACCCCTCGTAAAAGTCTTTCTCAACAAAGTCTCTGGCGTCTGTTCCATACTCAGACTCTCCCTGTAATGCGGTTCTCCGGAGGCCATAGGTTGCAACTGCGGGTGAAGGCCTGTTTCCAAATACGTGGACCCTCATACGATATTCCACCATCTCTTTATTGGTGTCATTGTCCTTGTACCACAGAAATCTGAGGAAGTTCCGGTGGTCCTCTCTGACTAGGAAACAGTAGAACATCTGTTCAATATCGGCAGTGATGGCGACAAGCTTTTTTCTGAACCTCAGCAATACTCCTACCAAGTTGTTTGTTAGGTTAGGACCTGTGAGGAGAACATCGTTAAGGGATACGCCTTCATGTTTGGCGCTGGAGTTGAAGACAACCCTGATTTGATTCGGTTTTCGTGGGTGGTATACATTGAATGAAGGCAGTTACCAGCACTCTTCGTTCTTCTTCAAGAATGGAGCAGGATCTGCGTGGTTGTTGCGGAATATTTTGTCCATAAAGGCAACTATATGTTCTCTCATTTCAGGTTTGCTGTTCATAGAATGCTGAAGAGAGTTAAATCTGGTCTGAGCTTGAGCTCGGTTGTTTGGGAGTCTTACCCTGGTAGATCGGAAGGGTAATGGAGAGACCCAGTGATTGGTTTTGTCTTTAGAAAACTCACAGTCCATTATTCCGATGAATTCTCTGTCCTCTACTGACAAGGCTACTTTATCGTCATCGTTGGTTGTGAGAAAGACTGATCTTCCCAAGTTGTCGATATGCAGAGAAGAAGCGATGTCAGGTAGCTGTATTGTGTCTGGAGACTTCTCTTTCACTCCATAGTGATGAGGACATGGCTTTAGGCAGGTTGTGCGCCCATCTCCATGCACGTAAGTCTTGAAGGAATCAATTTCTGATCGATCAGCGCACACATTTCCTATGACTACCATCCCAAGTCCAGTCTCTGGGCGTATGGTGCATAGTCAGGCCCATTACACTGTTGTCGCACCTTGTGTACCCTTAGATTGTCTCTGCCGAGCAGGAGTAGAATCTCTGCGTTATTGTCCAAAGTTGGATAACACTAGTGAGGTGTCTTAGGTGTGGTTGATGAAATGCAGCTTCTGGGGTAGGAATTTCATTCCTGTGGCTGGGTATTTGGTCACATTCAACGAGCATTGGTAGAGGTATTTCAGTCTTCCCATTGATAGGAGAAGCAATGAATCCCTGGGCTCTTCTGCCTCTAGTCTCTATCTTACCCGAGCAGGTGTTCAAGGTGTAGGGTTCTGATGGTCCATTAATTCCGAAGGCTTCAAAGAATTTGGTTCCTGCCAGGGACCAGTTGCTTTGGTCGTCTATGATGGCATACACCTTCATTGCCTTTTCTGGATGTCCCTCGGGATAAACCCTGATGAGGCATATTCGGGCACAACATTTCTCCATTTGGCCTCATGACCTCACTGCCCCACCACCGTGCGGAGCTGCCGCCCCACCACCGTGCGGAGCTGCCGCCCCACCACCGTGCGGAGCTGCCGCCCCACCACCGTGCGGAGCTGCCGCCCCACCACCGTGCGGAGCTGCCGCCCCACCACCGTGCGGAGCTGCCGCCCCACCTACACCCCACCTACTGTCTCCTCCCCATAATCCTATAGAATGTAAGCCCGCAAGGGCAGGGCCCTCTTCCCTCTGTACTAGTCTGTCTACTGTAACTTGTACATGTATTTTGTATGTAACCCCCTTCTCATGTACAGCACCATGGAATCAATGGTGCTCTATAAATAAATAATAATAATAATAATAATAAAATTTGGCTCTCTCCACATACCTCTGAGCATGAGCAGGAGATGGCTGTGGTGGTGTCAGTCTGATTCTTGGACTCCCCGCCATGACTTGGAGTGGGAGCGGTGCTGACTGCAGCCGGTGTGTCTCTAGCTAGCTGGGTTGGGTGCATGGCTGAAACGTGTTTTTCGCTATGACACTCCTCACACTTCACGATGGATTTACAGTCCTTGACCATGTGCTCAAGTGATGCACAGCATTTGAAACAGATCCCAAGCTCTGTGAGGACTTTCTTGCGCTCCTGTAGGGTTTTGGATCTAAACCCTCTGAACTTGTTCAGTGAATGTGTTTTTTTATGGATGGGACATTCTCGATTGAAAGACTTATCTCGTGATGAGATGGTGTACTGTTTATCTGTGGGTGCTGCAGGTGATGGTAGCTCAGTCTTCCTGACACTCACAGTGTTCTTAATGTCTCTGCGTTTATGTATGGCACCTTCATACCTTGATGATGATGATGTTGCAGCTGCCGAAGTGTTGAACTCTAGGAAGTCGAGGCTGGGGTCATTCCTCATCTGGGCCTGCTCGTCGATGAACTTGCAGAAGTGAATAAATGGGGGAAAGGTGACGTCATGCACTCTTTTGTACCTTGAGACTGACGTTGCCCATTTCTCCTGCAGACTGTATGGCAGCTTCACCACGATTGGGTTCACTCCATGGGCTGTATCCAGGTAGTACAGCACAGAAAGACGAGGATCTCTTTTGGCGAGCTCCAGCTCCATGAGCAGATCATCTAAGTCTTGAAGCTTGTGGACTTCTTTAAGGTTGATCTTTCGGATGTCCTGCAGTCTCTTGAATAAGGCTTTCTCTATTGCTTCTGCGCTGCCAAAGGTGCGTTCCAGTCTTTGCCATGCAGCAGCGAGACCTGCTTCTGCTTGTCCCACATAGACGGTTCTGAGGCTCTTGTTACGGTTTGTAGAGCCTGGGCCCAACCACTTGATCAGGAGGTCGAGCTCCTGTTCTGCAGTTAAGTTGAGATTGGCGATGGCTGCCTTGAAAGTTGCTTTCCAGGCCCTGTAGCTCTCTGCACGATCATCAAATTTTGTGAGACTAGTGTTGATTAGCTCTCTGCTCACCATGAACCTGGAAAAAGGAGCCAGCACGATCCGAAATTGGCATGCATCATATAAAAAGTGCAAATTCACAGATTTATTCCAACTGTACTATAATAAAAAAATGAGATTTTTAGCAAATAATTGATCAATTCTTTGAGCCACCCCTGCCAATGTCACGGCAAATCTCAATAGGGGGGGTCCTAACCTATTTTATGTATTTCATGTGCCATGCGGCCTCCTAGATAAAGTTAAAAACGGAACCATGATTTGCTAAAAATCTCATTTATATTACAGTACAGTTGGAATAAATCTGTGAATTTGCACTTTTTATATGATGCATGCCATTTTCAGATCGTGCTGGCTCCCCTCTCTCTAACCATGAACCTGGCAAACTCATACATATCTGATTTCTCACCACTTGTTGCCACGACGACTCGTGATGCCCCTGGTGCGTATGGGCTGCCTGGCGTGAATGGATGAGATGTTCCCGGGTAGAATGACGTTGCTGCATGGTTGAGCTGTGGTTTAGCCTCTGTAGATTCTGATGACCGCTGCTTGAGCTGTGGAAGTGGGTCAGGAGACACTTGGTTGCCATCTTGCCGTGGTGACTGTGTTTGAGAGGGCACCTCTTGGTGACTGTCATTAATTTGCTCGGGTGCTTTAGGTGGTACTGGCACTGGTAGAGGTAAGTTGGAGGTTTCGGTGTTGTCGGCTTGGACGGTACTGCAAACCGGGGTTGCTACAGGTAACTGATTCAATACATAGTCTCTTGTGCGATCAACTGGATTGTCTGCTTCCAGTGGTGGCGAGTGAGCTGGATCAGGACCTTGGATCAATGCTTGCTCAAGTAGTCTCACTTTAGCTAGCGCAACTTCCTCTTCCATCTGTGACCGAGTAATCTTTATCCGAGCCTCCGCTTCTGCCCTTTTGGTTTCTGCTTTAGCGGCTTCTGCTTTTGCATGGGCTTCTGCTTTAGCGGCTTCTGCTCTTGCAAGGGCTTCTGCTTCTGCCCTTTTGGCAGGTGCATAAACTGTCCCTTTACAATGCAAGCAGAGGTGATGCAGGACGTGGCAGATGGGAGAGCTTCCCCTTAGGTTAGTCCAGGCATGCACTGTTGCAGGCAGACTAGTGCACAAGGATTGTTGCTAGGCAGATTACAAGGGAAGTTACAGGGTTCTTAGGGATCTGTAGTCGGGGTATTGAGCTGTTAAGCAGTCTTATGACTGATTGGGCTCTCAAGGAAGTTTTGACTTTGGGCTGTTAAGCAGTCTTCTTCTGACTGATTTGGGCTCTCAAGGAAGTTTTGACTTTGGGCTGTTAAGCAGTCTTCTGACTGTTCTGTCCCCACTTAAAGGTGATTGAAGGCGTGTAGTTGTGAGATGTTGTGAGATGTTGTGGGAATCTTACATTCGTTTTTCCTATAGGTGAGGCAGACATGACCAGAGCACTCCAGAGTTAAACATGCACATGCTGAGATGAAACAATGGTGGTTTATTTTCTCCAAAGGTTAAGGACATCAAGGAGTACAGCGGTCCAAGTACCTGGCATTGTGGTTCTCTTGTGATGCTTGTTTCTGAAGCCACTAAGGTCAGTAGACTTTGCTTCCAGCAGCTCCAATAAGGGGGTGTTTTTCTCACAAACTCTGTCTGGAACTGAATATGCCAGGAAGTGATGCAAGAGGATCAGTAGACACTCCCATGGGCTGGGCAATAGAAACAGAGGAGCCAAAAGGCCTGACCAGTAGATGGCAGCAGAGACAAGCATGAAAAACATTAAATAACAGTTTTAACTAAAACAATTAGGAAAGTGAATGTCAGAGAGGCCAATCTCTTTTATTCTAGTGATATTCTCTTGCACAACTATCCCACTCACACAAAAAACAGCAGTACTTTGTGTATCCACCCTAGAGAACAAGTAAAAGGGCATCCACCTTTAAGTCGCCAAAGAGGGGTTATAAATGTTGGTCATAGTTCAGGCACCTCAACAGCTGTTTTATGTTGTCATAAGTTTCTTTAATCCCTTAACGACTGTTGGCTATAATGGTACATCCTAAGGCATATAGTTGTAATCACCGGCGGCTGCTGCGGGCAGCCAGCGGTGATTCCTGCATATGTCAGCTGATTTGAACAGCTGACATGTGTGTGGTAAATCTTCACTTACCCGACCCCATTGGCGGCGCTGTGATGTGATCACTGTGAGCCGATGGTTGTTATGGTAGCATAGGGTCATGTGATGACTCCTGTAGCTATCATGAGTCATTTTTTCTTTCACCCAGCCAAGTACTACCAGTAACAATAAGTGAGTATTTCTTGTGATCAACAGAAATGAACAAGTGATCAGACTACTCCTTATAGTCCTATAGGTGGACTAGTAAAATAAAAAAAAGTTAAAAAAAGGTTTTAAAAAATTAAAGAACCTTAAAAGTTCACATCATCCCCATTCACCCCACTGAAAATTAAAAAAGAATAAAATATACACACATTTCGTATCGCCGAGTTCAGAAATGCCTGAGATATCAAAATATAAAATCAATTAATCTGATCAGTAAATGATGTAGTGGCAAAAAATTCCAAACACCAAAATTATGTTTTTTGGTCATCAGAAATTTTGTTCAAAATGCAATAACAGGTGATCAAAATGTAGCATCTGCTCAAAAATAATACCATTAAAAACGTGAGCTCAGGATGCAAAAAATAAGCTACCACTGAGCCATAGATCCTGAAAAAGGAGAACGCTACGGGTCATGGAAAATTGCGCAAAAAGTGTGCCACTTTTTATGTATACACTTATGAATCGTTTTTAACCCCTTAGATAAAAGTAAACCTTTACATGTTTGGTGTCTACAAACTCAAACCGACCTGAGGGATCAAACCAGCACATCAGTTTTACTATATAGTGAACACTGTTAATAAAATATCCCCAAAACAATTATGCAATCACATTTTTTTTTTCAATTTTTTTGACGTTTTTCACTACACTATATGGTAAAACGTATGATTAAAAACAAGCCCACAAGTGACAAGATTGACAGAAAAATAAAAAAGTTACGGCTCTTGTAAGACGGGGAGCAAACCCCCCCCCCCTAAAAACGGAAAATCGGCCGGGGGTGAAGGGGTTAATGTGGCCTGCATAACCAACGGGAATTGAAGGCAGAGCATTGCCATTATGCAGCAAGAGAATGTGACGCCCTGTCCTATCAGGTCGTCACAAGGGTGCCGTGCAATCTGCCCTTTTGCATGGTACCCGCTCCTCCTTGGTTACGGGTTCTGTCAATTTGGTGTTGCTACCAACAGGTGTACATAAATCCTGAGGAACACTCTGCACCACACCCACCAACCACCCATTGGGCAGCCTGAGGGGAATAGGGCCACCCAGATGGGGGATGGAAAAGGGAGGGCGGAGATGTCAGTAGTTGAGTTGAGTAGAGTTGAGCAGTGAGACAGCAGTGACAGTGCAGGTCACGCTGTGGAGCTGGGCTCCTGTACCCGTCCCAGGTGCCAGACGTTGGCCTGGCCAGAAGGAGGTGGAATCCCGGTCGTAGGGGGTAGTGACAGGGGGTACGGTGCTGCTACAGACAGAAGGCCGGCTGCCTTGTACTACAACCGGGCAGGGGCCAGGGCACGACGGGATACACGAACTCTAGGCTGGGAAGACGCTTCACGCAGCCCAGTAATTCAACTGACGGGAACGGAATCTTCAGGAACCGTTCCCCACCCGCTCCAGAATCGGGGTACTAGCGCAACGAGGGGGATAGGACTTCCCACAACCGTCCAGAAAATCCCAAGCGTGAAACCTGAGAGCAGGCTCACCTTGCAAGCCACGCAGGTGAGCGGGACCCGAGTAGTCTTAGGTGAAAGGGATCCACCAAGTTACACACAGTGCCAAGGGACAAGGCTTCAGACCAACCAGCAACACCAAAGGGGCACGGACCCAGCATGCTCAGCCAAGAGAAACAGAGCATTCAAGAGTTTGGTTTACCTGATATCAGCGTCAGTGACTTTGGACTGTGTGAGTATCCCTCGAGCCACTGTGGATCCGGGTCCAAGCAGCCCGTTGGCTGTCGCGGGGGCGGCACACCTTAGGAAAAACTTGGCGCCATGAATGGAAAGGATGCAAGCACGAACTACTAACCTGGGTGACGTGCGCTTTGAGAAGTTAAAATTACAATCCAAAATTCCCTTTTCTGGGACGTCCGCCCTTTTTCCTCTGTTTTCGTGCCAAAAACGCCATCTCCTTGGAAAAGGCCGAAGCCTGAAAACAGGAACCGGAAGTTCCCAGAGGGCCACAGCATGCGAAAGAGTGCTGGGAGAACACCAAGGGGGCGCGCAAAGATGTCGGCTCCGGATGACGGGAGTGTGGCGGCGCTACCTCCACTCGATCAGGGTATCGCTGATGCCGCGGGTGCCGCTCCGGCCGCAGGAGTGGCGGCGTGGGCACCTGATGCCGTAGCGCCCATCATGCCCATAACCATGCCCTATGTGTCGGGCACGGCCTGGCTTCCCCAGTATGACGGCCGCCCAGACGCGCTGCAGGGGTTTAGGTGGAAGATTTGCAATGTGCTTGACATGTATGCCCTGAATGGATGGCAGCGGGCATCGGTAGTACTCGGGCAGCTAACCGGCACGGCAGAGCTGGAAGTGGAGACCTGGACGGAGGCGGACCGGGCCTCCGTAGCTGCCATTTTCCAAAGGCTCGGAGCTGCATTTGAGACCCGTATGGAGGCCCGAGCTGCGGATGAGGTTCTACAGCTGTAAGCAGTGGCCCCAAGATAGCATCAGGGACTATGCCCTAAAGGTACAAGCAGCGTTGCGGACCCTAAGGGCGGCGTCACACGGTAACGATCTATTGTGCGATCGCATGAGCGACCGTACCCGTCCCTGTCGTTTGTGCATCACGGGCACTTAGTTGCCTGTGGCGCACAAAATTGTTAACACCCTGTCACACGCACTTACCTCCCGGACGACGTCGCTGTGGGCGGCGAACATTCTCTTCCTGATGGGGGAGGGACTGTCAGCGTCACAGTGACGTCCCACAGCGACCGGCCAATATAAGCGGAGGGGCGGAGATGAGCGGGACGTAACATCCCGCCCACCTCCTTCCTTCCGCATTGCCGGCGGGACGCAGTTAAGCTGTGTTTGTCGTTCCCGGAGTGATGTGTGCTGCCTCGGGAACGATGAACAACCGGAGCACAGAAGGAGGTCCGACATTTTGAAAATGAGCGACGTGTCAATGAGCAACGATAAAGTGACTGTGTTTGCTCGTTCTCAGTCGTTCGTAGCTGTCACACGCTACGATATGTCTAACGATGTGCGTCACGGAATCCGTGACCCCGACGGCATGTCGCCTGATATATCGTAGCGTGTGACGCCGCCCTAAGGCTGACTAACAACATCGGTGAGCCAGAGGGAAACAGAATGCTGGTGGAGCAATTCCTGCGAGGCCTTGAATTCGTGGAGGACTGCAAACAGTTGCGGCTGTGGCCTTGGAACATCCCGCTTTGGACTTTGTTACGTTGAAAGAGCGAGCGATTAAGGCCCTGCAGCCCCTTGAGGCGCCTGACACCCCCCTCCCGGCAGGCAAGCAGAGGCCTCCCCGCTGCAGGTGAGGGCATCCGCAATGGTACTGCCTGCACCGTCCCTGTCCGGGCCCGAGACCAGTGACCTGTCTACCCAGGTGCAGCAACTGACTAGAGATGTTGCCCAGATTCTGGAAGCTATGCAGCTCAACACTAAAGGCCACTTTACACGCTGCAACATCGCTAGCCGATGCTAGTGATGTCGAGCGTGATAGCACCCGCCCCCAACGTACGGCCGATATGTGGTGATCGCTGCCGTAGCGAACATTATCACTACGGCAGCGTCACACGCACATACCTGCTCTGCGACGTCACTGTGACCGGCGAACCGCCTCCTTTCTAAGGGGGCAGTTCGTTCAGCGTCACAGCGACGTCACAGCAGCGTCACCGAACCGCCGCCCAATAGAAGCGGAGGGGCGGAGATGAGCGGGGCGTAACATCCCACCCACCTCCTTCCTTCCTCATTGCGGCTGGCCGCTGGTAAGGTGAGGTTCCTCGTTCCTGCGGTGTCACACATAGCGATGTGTGCTGCCACAGGAGTGATGAACTACTTCGTACACCGAGCAGCAGCAATATTTGAGAATAGGGGGGCATGTCACCGATGAGCGATTTTGACCGTTTTTGTGACGATTCAAAATCGCTCATAGGTGTCACACGCAAAGACATCGCTAAAGCGACCGGATGTGCGTCACAAATTCTGTGACCCCAACGAGATTGCTTGAGCGATGTCGCAGCGTGTAAAGCGGCATTAAAGCCACCTCGTCAAAGGAGATTCAACTGGCCGACTGCCCTGAGGATGTCCCTTAGATATGGAGATGAACCTCTCCATACAAAGGACGGAGCGGCGACCGGTATAGCCCACCTGTCTGTTACAAGTGCAGCAACACCGGCCACTATGCCAAGTGCTGTCCTTTAAACGAGCAACCCCTGGGGCCAAGGGCCAATCCCCAGGAGTAAATTGCCAAGGCCCAGCTGATTGGAGGGAGCGGTATGTAGGAGGGTGGCCCATCGTCTCTATCACCCTGGATGGGATCCCGACCTCTGCACTTCTTGATACCGGCTCTCAGGTAACAACTATCCCTTATGTACTGTACAAGAAGTTCTGGTTGGACGATGACTTGACCCCATCGGACGATAGCATGACAATCTATGCTGTCAATGGGTTGCCCGTGACTCAAATCGGGTTCAAGGAGGTGACCATTAGGGTGGGCCGTGTAGAGTTGGTCCGACAGGGCCTTATTGTAGTCCAGAATGACCCTAGTGATCGGAACCCGAAGATTATTTTAGGAACAAATGTAAAGTGAAGTGTTGTTTTTGTTTCAACAGCTGTCAGAAACTGGCGTACGAGTAATGGATGCAGCCCCTCTAGTAATACCCCCAAGAAATGAAATGTTAATTTGGTGCAGGGCAGCTGTAGGCTCCCGGGGACAGGATTACCAGGCAGTGGTGAAGCCACAGCCCTCAGAGCATTGGCACACAATGTTTACGGCCAGAGAGGTAGTCGATGTCCAGAAGGGGAGGGTGCCCGTGCGAGTACTTAACTGTGGAGAGGAGGAGGTCACATTGCCCGAGTATGCCACCATAGCCAAGTTGTTTACAGTGAATCCAGCCAACATCCATGCAGCCAGTTCACAGGGGAGTCCCCATCAGGCCCCTCAGGTTAACTCTAAGGATCCAGAAGAGAAGTAGTGTCAGGAACTACATGTGGGCACTGACTCTACACCTGCACCTCACAAACAAGGGGTCTACCGGGTTGTCAGGGAGCATGAGCAGGTTTTTAGCAAGCACCCATTGGACTTTGGGCGGATTAATGGGGTACAATATCACATACCTACAGGCACTCACCCTCCCATTACGGAAAGGTATAGGCTCATACCGCCTGCCCATTACCAATGTGCTAAAGACATGCTCCGAAGTATGAAGGAAGCAGGAGTGATCCGGGATAGCTGCAGTCCCTGGGCCACCCCATTGGTCCTTGTAAAGAAGAAGGATGGGACCATGCAGATGTGTGTGGACTACCACCAGATTAACAAAAACACCCACAAGGATGCTTACCCTCCACCACGAATTGAGGAATCGTTAGCCGCCTTAAAATCTGCTACTTACTTTTCCACTCTTGATCTTACCAGCGGGTACTGACAGGTGGCGGTTGCTGAAGAGGAAAGAGAGAAGACCGCATTTGCGACCCCGATGGGATTGTGCATATTTAACAGCATGCCATTCGGGCTGTGGAACGCGCCCGGGACATTCCAGAGGCTGATGGAGTGCTGCCTGGGCCACTGTAACGTCGAGACAGTCCTGCTGTATTTGGACGACGTCATCGTTTACTTCAAGACGTACGAGGCCCATCTGGAACATCTGGCCAAAGTAGTCGATGCCCTATCCAAATATGAGTTGAAGATCAAGCCGTCCAAATGCCATTTGCTCAAACCCAAAGTCCAGTACCTGGGGCATGTGGTAATTGCTGAAGGCGTGTCGCCAGACCATGAAAAGATCAATAACCATCCAGAGCTGGCCGCGGCCTACCACTGTCAAGGAAGTGCGGCAATTCTTGTGCCTTATGGGGTATTATCGGAGGTTCATCAAGGGCTATACCCAGATGGCAGCCCCCTTGCAAGATCTCTTGGTGGGTCAGACCACACAAGGGCGACCCTCAAGACTGCCACTCCCATGGGGCCCAGAACAAGAGAAATCTTTTGAACAAATGAAGACTGTCCTAACTGGAGATGAGATTCTGGCTTATCCCGATTATGGCCTCCCGTTCTTGTTGTACACAGATGCCAATAATGTGGGACTAGGAGCTGTCCTATCCCAAGTACAGAAGGGCAAAGAGAAGGTGATTGCCTACACCAGCCAGAAGCTGAGGCCAACAGAAAGAAACCCAGAGAACTATAGCTCCTTCAAGCTGGAATTCTTGGCACTCGTATGGGCTGTGACGGAGAGGTTCAAGCACTACCTTGCTGCTCCCAAATTTACTCTGTACATGGACAACAACCCGCTGACCCACCTGAATACGGCGAAGCTGGGAGTCCTGGAGCAGCGATGGGTGGCACGATTGGCTAACTATGATTTCATTATCAAATACTGGGCTGGCCACAAGAACACCAATGCGGATGCGCTGTCCAGAATGCCCCACCTGCTGGATGAAGAAGGGGATGAAGACGACCTAGAAGACGTTGAGCTACCCGCTTTCAACCAACCCTCTGCAGAAGAGCGACCCCGAACAAGTGTCCACCAGCAGGAGATAACTTGCGACCCCCTGCCTCACCATGGCTGGCAAGAAGTTCAGGACCAGGATCCTGCAATCAAAGCTAGTCAAGTTGCTGCTGTCCAGAGCTGATGCCCGTGTGGGACCGAATGCCCCGGAGGAAGCTAGAAAGTTGTGGCAAGATCGAAGGCGGCTCTACTTACACCAGGGCAAGCTGTGTCGGAATCTGACCAATCCCAAGACTCATGAGAGGATCTGCCAGATAGTGGTTCCCAAATCGCATGTTCCAGTAGTGCTGGAGGCCTACCATGACGGGACTGGGCACTTTGGATGGAAGAAGCTTGAGATGCTACTAAGGAGTTGCTTTTATTGGATCGGGATGAGAGATTCCATTGAGGCCTGGTGCAGAAATTGCGGCCCCTGCGCCGTGAGGAGGCAAGATGGTACCAGTCAGCGAGCACCACTTCAACCGATCATCACCCGGCAGCCCTTGGAGATTGTAGCTCTGGACCATGTTAAGCTGACCCCCAGTCACAATGGATACACGTATGCACTCACCATGGTCGACCACTATTCACGGTTCCTGGTGGTAGTACCTGTCAAGGACTTGACAGCCAGCACCGCAGCCAAGGTGTTCCAGGCCCATTTCTGCAGACCGCATGGGTATCCTGAACGAGTCTTAATGGATCAAGGCCCCGCTTCTGAAGCCGAAATCTTCCAGGAGTTTTGTAGTCTATATGGGTGCAAGAAGAGTCGCACTACCCCTTACCATGCCCAAACAAATGTGATGTGCGAGAAGATGAATCATCTGGTGATTAACTTGCTGAAGAACGGAATCTGTGGCCTGAGAAGCTACCGGACTTGGTGGATATGTACAACCATATTCCAGTCGGATCCACGAAGTGGACCCCGGCATACCTGATTAGGGCTAGGCCCGGAAGGCTCCCAATAGATTTGGAGATGGGGGTTGAATTACCAGAGACATACGCACCTGGGAAAGATTGGGACACCCATCGCCAGGCCCAGTATAAGCAAATCCAGCGGTGTGTTGAAGAGAATTGGAATCACTCCCGGGAGCGGCAAGAAAGGAACTTCAATAAAGAAGCCAAAGCAGCTCCCTTTGCCCCCGGCGAAGTAGTGCTAAAAAGAAAACACATAAGAAAACACATAAACAACAACAATTGATCAAAGTTTAAAAACAAATACCAATTAATCATGGGGGCATATGGTATTGAAATCAATGAGGTATTTTCTGTTTGTCTCCAATAGCCGTGGGAGAGGTGACACAAACCAAAAAGATGATGATACAGTGCCTACAAGTAGTATTCAACCCCCTGCAGATTTAGCAGGTTTGATAAGATGCAAATAAGTTAGAGCCTGCAAACTTCAAACAAGAGCAGGATTTATTAACAGAAGCATAAATCTTACAAACCAACAAGTTATGTTGCTCAGTTAAATTTTAATAAATTTTCAACATAAAAGTGTGGGTCAATTATTATTCAACCCCTAGGTTTAATATTTTGTGGAATAACCCTTGTTTGCAATTACAGCTAATAATCGTCTTTTATAAGACCTGATCAGGCCGGCACAGGTCTCTGGAGTTATCTTGGCCCACTCCTCCATGCAGATCTTCTCCAAGTTATCTAGGTTCTTTGGGTGTCTCATGTGGACTTTAATCTTGAGCTCCTTCCACAAGTTTTCAATTGGGTTAAGGTCAGGAGACTGACTAGGCCACTGCAACACCTTGATTTTTTCCCTCTTGAACCAGGCCTTGGTTTTCTTGGCTGTGTGCTTTGGGTCGTTGTCTTGTTGGAAGATGAAATGACGACCCATCTTAAGATCCTTGATGGAGGAGCGGAGGTTCTTGGCCAAAATCTCCAGGTAGGCCATGCTATCCATCTTCCCATGGATGCGGACCAGATGGCCAGGCCCCTTGGCTGAGAAACAGCCCCACAGCATGATGCTGCCACCACCATGCTTGACTGTAGGGATGGTATTCTTGGGGTCGTATGCAGTGCCATCCAGTCTCCAAACGTCACGTGTGTGGTTGGCACCAAAGATCTCGATCTTGGTCTCATCAGATCAGAGAACCTTGAACCAGTCTGTCTCAGAGTCCTCCAAGTGATCATGAGCAAACTGTAGACGAGCCTTGACATGACGCTTTGAAAGTAAAGGTACCTTACGGGCTCGTCTGGAATGGAGACCATTGCGGTGGAGTATGTTACTTATGGTATTGACTGAAACCAATGTCCCCACTGCCATGAGATCTTCCCGGAGCTCCTTCCTTGTAGTCCTTGGGTTAGCCTTGACTCTTCGGACAAGCCTGGCCTCGGCACGGGTGGAAACATTCAAAGGCTGTGCAGGCCGTGGAAGGCTAACAGTAGTTCCATAAGCCTTCCACTTCCGGATGATGCTCCCAACAGTGGAGACAGGTAGGCCCAACTCCTTGGAAAGGGTTTTGTACCCCTTGCCAGCCTTGTGACCCTCCACAATCTTGTCTCTGATGGCCTTGGAATGCTCCTTTGTCTTTCCCATGTTGACCAAGTATGAGTGCTGTTCACAAGTTTGGGGAGGGTCTTAATTAGTCAGAAAAGGCTGTAAAAAGAGATAATTAATCCAAACATGTGAAGCTCATTGTTCTTTGTGCCTGAAATACTTCTTAATACTTTAGGGGAACCAAACAGAATTCTTGTGGTTTGAGGGGTTGAATAATAAATGACCCTCTGAATAAACTTTTCACCATTTAAAAAAAAAATTAAAAAAAGAATTAACATTCTTTTTTGCTGCAGTGCATTTCACACTTCCAGCCTGATCTACAGTCCAAATGTCACAATGCCAAGTTAATTCCGAATGTGTAAACCTGCTAAATCTGCAGAGGGTTGAATACTACTTGTAGGCACTGTATATAGTAAATTGGCAAAACATGAGGCAAAAATGTGATGGAATATTTTCTGTCTCAAGTAGCCGTGGGAGAGACAGTGAGCCACATCAATGATAAATGGTGAATTGGCAGAGCATGAGACAGAAGCGTGATGATGTTGTAAAGCTCCACCTGTGTATGTAATGAGATGTAAAGGCACCCGTTATGGCTGAGAGGATCCCAGGTATCAAAAAGCATATGAAATGCTACACAGTGAATTCAAGGTAATGTATTGTCATACAAGAGGGAGCACCGAGCAACCGGTTGCAAAAGAAGGAAACAATCTCCAGTCTACAGTATTAACCAAAAAGAAGGACCAAAGATCCATATCTGTTTACACATTAAACAACGCAGATTCCACCATGTAACTCATATATGAAACCAAAAAGGGTGTTTCTGCACACAAAAATTTCATCCAATAACCATCATGTTTTTAGAAAAAATATCAAATTTTATTCCATCATAATTGAAGTATAACATTATATTACTTTATTAATTGCTGGTATACACAGAGTTAAAAAACCCTACCCCATAAAAACAACCAATGAAAACAACTGGTGCATTGTGGAACAGGACATAATATCAAAAAATTCATGCATCATGCACACATATGAGTTCCTGGGTATAAATGGGCACGGGCACATCCAGTGATTGCCCACTACTGTGTTAAAGTGCCAAAAAAGGGGCTCAAAATATTTTAGATCTTAAACCTGCAATTTGCATTCCATATTGCGACCAAATCTATAACTATGTGGGTGAAATAAGGCTATTTCCTAGTTGACAGAGTTGATATATACATCATCTATAGGGGACATCATTCAAAACCAATATATATATATATGATGCAATCCCTCCTATTAAAGGGAAAAAGACCTTTTCAAATGTTGACAAAATTGTGTTATTGCATAGAGTATCTCCCAACATTTAAACATATTGCATATTTTATCAGATATTTGCCTTGGATTGTAAATGAGTTACCCCCATCAGAGTTGAAAATAATTCAGAGGGCCAAGGTTGATATCCCCGGCAGGTGAGTCACAACAACCAGCACCTCAATGTACACTGGTACATAAAGAAACAACCACGATGATAGTGCTTCCCATATCACATATATAATTGTGAGTTGCTAGATACAATTGTAAATAGGTGAAAACACCTCCGGAGATTTCCCACAAGATCTTAAGTTTAAAGGAAAAAACACCTCCATTGAGATTTGGTACAATTCAAAGAGCCATATTCATATACCCAGGTGACGGACCACAACGCCCAGCACCTCGACGCGCGTTTCGCCTCTCGCTTCGTCAGGAGGTGCTGGGGTAGCCGTGGGGTCACTCTTATATAATAGAAGCCCACCTGATGTCTTAATGCGGCGCACGCCGCACAGCGGAGATCGCATCGCCCACTTCCGCCGGCGTCCCGGAAGGTGCTCTGCGCATGTGCAGAGAGCAACCCACAATTGGGCGCCGGCAGAGGGGGCGAGGCAGTCTCCGATGCGCAGAGCGCGCTCTGACGTCAGTGTGGCCGAGTGGCCATATTAGATGGGGGCACAAGTACTGGCAACAGTCAAACCAAATCCACATGTATGTAGTAACTCTCAGGGCGGCGGTTTTGATTACCAATTGTATATAACATACAATCTAAACGCATGTTAGAAGGAGAAGCTTAAAAACCATTACAAATTCAATATGAGTTATTTGGAAAAGCTTAATCAGGCATGTTTATAAACATCTGACCTCTAGTGGGCAGACCCCCAAACAACATCAAAAAATGTTTCCAGTGATAAGTAAAAGGGGGGGTTTTGATGCACAAATACCAAAACCCATATATTAGTAGGTATTCACCCACCGCATTGACATATATAAAAACATTCACAATATAAATGTAATGAGGTAATGATTTCCGCTTCTAGATGTATACATCCTCAAGGTATAATTTTCATAATCCACGGAAACCTTCTCATGCTGTTCTAACTTCATTCCGTCCCTATACAACATACGGAACCTTCAACATAAAAGGAATAAACATATACAAAAAACATAATTAGAGTGACCACAAAAATTATATTAAAAAGCAAGATATAAAGTGACAAGCAATCCGGTAACAAAGTCAATAATCAGTGCCAAGTCAAAAATACATATTGTATGTATATATATGATCATGTCGAGGAGACCAGCAATTGTAACAAAAGTCAGCAAAACAGGGGATGAGGGCAGGGGGACCATGTGGCGGAGAGGGAACCCAGGGGATCTTATAAAAAAGGTTTAAAGGAGATGGAATCATTTAACCCCCTCGGTTTTTCCGTCTCCAAAACCGTGATCCACCTGACCTCCCTCTGCGCCAAAATTCTCTTAGGGTCACCCCCCCTGGGACTCAGATATATTCTATCGATCCCCCGGAACTTGAGGAGCCGCCAATTACAATTGTGACTCTCCCTAAAATGCTTCGGGATGTTCTTCAACAACTCAAGTTCCTCAGGTTTCACCACTCCAGCAGCCCTCTTTATATCCCTAATGTGCTCCAGGATCCTTACTCTAAACTCACGAGAGGTAAGTCCCACGTAAATAAGTCCACAGGGACATTTTGCCCAGTACACCACATATGTAGTCCTACAGTTGATGTTATGGACGATTTTGAACTCTTTGTTGTTTGCAGAATTATGAAAGGTAAAGGTCCTCTCCATTTGTGAGCAAGCCCCACAATCTCCACAACTGAAGGAGCCCCATCTAGGACCCCCAGTCCTCTCCAAAAAATTCGAGGGTGGTGGTGTGTAATGGCTCCGCACTATCATATCCCCCAGTGTCTTAGATCTTCGAGGGGTGATTTGTGGTCTGTCTGATAAGACAGATTTCAAATCTTTATCAGATAGTAGAATGGGCCAATACCTCTCTACAACTTCCTTCATTTTGCGCCATTGAGAGTGGTAAGGTGTAATTAACCTCACTTGGTCATCCACTTTATTCTTTTTTGATGGAACCAGGAGGTCATCCCTAGGTGTCGCCCTAGCCCTGTCATATCCCTGTTGGATTGCTCTATTGGTATAATGCCTGTTCTTAAAACGTTTTTTCAAATCCAGGGCTTGCCCCTCAAACAGGTCAACATTTGAGCATATGCGTCGAGCCCTAAGGAACTGACCTGTTGGGATTGAGTTGATGACTTGTGGCGGGTGGGATGACTTGGCGCTCAGGAGAGAATTCACCGCCGTACTCTTTCTGTAGATGTCCGTTCTTAGTAGACCGCCCTCATCCTTCACAACCCTTACGTCCAGGAACTCAATAGAATCCATGCTGGAATGATAAGTCAGATTTATATTAAAAGCATTATCATTCAATGCCAGCATGAATGAATCAAGCTTTTCCCGCTCACCCTGCCAGATAGCAAAGACATCGTCTATAAACCTCACCCACATTAATACTGAACCACACTCCTCCTCAGGGAATTGTATCATGCGCTCCCAATACCCCAGGAAGAGGCACGCATACGAGGGCGCACAAGACGCCCCCATAGCAGTGCCCCTCTCCTGGAGATAGTAGCGCCCCCTGAAGAGGAAGTAGTTGTGGGTGAGGATGAATCTAAGCAGGGTGAGGAGGAGATCAATCAGCAACCTGTCAAGGGATGTAGTACATAGAAAGAATTCTACTGCCCTTAGTCCATCTCTATGAGAGATGGACGTATATAGAGACTCCACGTCTGCAGTGAACATTATAGTGTCACTGTCCAGATGTAACTCCTGCAGACGGACCAAAAAGTCAGTGGAGTCTCTTATATACGAAGGCAGATCCATCATTAGGGGCTTCAAGTAGTAATCCAGAAAAACACATATGGGTTCACATAAACCATTGATGCCCGAAACGATGGGTCTGCCGGGCGGATTCTCAATGTCCTTGTGGACCTTTGGTAGAAAATATATGGTCGGTGTTGTTGGCAACCTATTAATTAGTCCATCAAAGACTGATTGTGGTATGATGTTATCTTCAAGGGCTTTCTTCAAAATCCCCTCTAATTCATTTAAGAATGAAACAGTCGGATTACTGTTCAATTTCCGATAGCATGATCGGTCATTTAGTTGCCTAAATGCCTCATGCTCATATTTGACAGTAGGCCAAACCACGATGTTGCCCCCCTTGTCGGCCTGTTTCACCACAATGTCCCTCATCCTAGATAGTTCATTAATTGCTTTCCGTTGGTTTGGATTCAAGTTGTCATATGATCGTGTCTCAGGAAGTTTCCGCAAATCCTGGACAACTAATCTAGTGAAGAGTTCTACCGTGGGACAGGACGACAAAGGAGGAAAGGCCGTGGATCGCTTTTTGACTGTTTGTGGAAATTTTGCCCCAGTTGGTTCAACTTGTTCAGCCAGTAAAGATTCCAAAAGGCTGACAATCTCTCTATCTTGTTCAGATAGACCAGCCAAATCTCCTCCATCCCTATTTCTTGCGAAATATTTTTTGTATAGGAGCTTACGGCTGAACAGTTGGACATCTTTAATAGCCATAAAGCTGTCAAACTTGGCCACTGGTGAGAATGAGAGTCCCAATTGTAACACTTCAAGTTGTTCTTGAGTAAGCAATCTATCTGAGAGGTTAATTACCTTGAGGTTATCCTTGGGAGCAGGATCCCTCAAGCCTCCCATTGGGTAGTTTGCCTTCTTCTTAGAAGAGTTGCGTGTCATTACTCCTCCCATGCCAGATCTCTCAGGAGGGTCATTAGATGGTACGTGATCTAAGTTGGGATGTGGGCTCCTTGAGCGATCATCAGAAGAAAGAGAACTGTTTCTCTGTTGAGATCTTGATCTAGGTCTTGAACCGAATCTCCTCGTCTGATGCCATCTGAACACATTATTAGTTTCATGATCCGTGATGTCCCGCTGGAACTTTTTGAGTTTGAATTGTTTTATGTCATTCTCCCATTCTGCACTTTCTTTATGTATGTCCTTCTCCAGGGCATCAATCGCCTCCTTGGACATCTTGGATCTGATTTCACTATTTACTTGTTCAATTTCGGCTTCAAGGGATTCTATTTTTTTCTTGTCTAGACCGATCAAAAGTTCAAGCATTGTACGAGAACAAAGGCTACAGGCTTCCTCCCATCTTTTCTTAAAGACATCATCCGAAATTTCAAATGAGGGAAAAACCTGAATTCTGAGTCCCCTGGGCGTGATCCCTCGAGATAAGTATTTGTGGTTCAGTATTAATGTGGGTGAGGTTTATAGACGATGTCTTTGCTATCTGGCAGGGTGAGCGGGAAAAGCTTGATTCATTCATGCTGGCATTGAATGATAATGCTTTTAATATAAATCTGACTTATCATTCCAGCATGGATTCTATTGAGTTCCTGGACGTAAGGGTTGTGAAGGATGAGGGCGGTCTACTAAGAACGGACATCTACAGAAAGAGTACGGCGGTGAATTCTCTCCTGAGCGCCAAGTCATCCCACCCGCCACAAGTCATCAACTCAATCCCAACAGGTCAGTTCCTTAGGGCTCGACGCATATGCTCAAATGTTGACCTGTTTGAGGGGCAAGCCCTGGATTTGAAAAAACGTTTTAAGAACAGGCATTATACCAATAGAGCAATCCAACAGGGATATGACAGGGCTAGGGCGACACCTAGGGATGACCTCCTGGTTCCATCAAAAAAGAATAAAGTGGATGACCAAGTGAGGTTAATTACACCTTACCACTCTCAATGGCGCAAAATGAAGGAAGTTGTAGAGAGGTATTGGCCCATTCTACTATCTGATAAAGATTTGAAATCTGTCTTATCAGACAGACCACAAATCACCCCTCGAAGATCTAAGACACTGGGGGATATGATAGTGCGGAGCCATTACACACCACCACCCTCGAATTTTTTGGAGAGGACTGGGGGTCCTAGATGGGGCTCCTTCAGTTGTGGAGATTGTGGGGCTTGCTCACAAATGGAGAGGACCTTTACCTTTCATAATTCTGCAAACAACAAAGAGTTCAAAATCGTCCATAACATCAACTGTAGGACTACATATGTGGTGTACTGGGCAAAATGTCCCTGTGGACTTATTTACGTGGGACTTACCTCTCGTGAGTTTAGAGTAAGGATCCTGGAGCACATTAGGGATATAAAGAGGGCTGCTGGAGTGGTGAAACCTGAGGAACTTGAGTTGTTGAAGAACATCCCGAAGCATTTTAGGGAGAGTCACAATTGTAATTGGCGGCTCCTCAAGTTCCGGGGGATCGATAGAATATATCTGAGTCCCAGGGGGGGTGACCCTAAGAGAATTTTGGCGCAGAGGGAGGTCAGGTGGATCACGGTTTTGGAGACGGAAAAACCGAGGGGGTTAAATGATTCCATCTCCTTTAAACCTTTTTTATAAGATCCCCTGGGTTCCCTCTCCGCCACATGGTCCCCCTGCCCTCATCCCCTGTTTTGCTGACTTTTGTTACAATTGCTGGTCTCCTCGACATGATCATATATATACATACAATATGTATTTTTGACTTGGCACTGATTATTGACTTTGTTACCGGATTGCTTGTCACTTTATATCTTGCTTTTTAATATAATTTTTGTGGTCACTCTAATTATGTTTTTTGTATATGTTTATTCCTTTTATGTTGAAGGTTCCGTATGTTGTATAGGGACGGAATGAAGTTAGAACAGCATGAGAAGGTTTCCGTGGATTATGAAAATTATACCTTGAGGATGTATACATCTAGAAGCGGAAATCATTACCTCATTACATTTATATTGTGAATGTTTTTATATATGTCAATGCGGTGGGTGAATACCTACTAATATATGGGTTTTGGTATTTGTGCATCAAAACCCCCCCTTTTACTTATCACTGGAAACATTTTTTGATGTTGTTTGGGGGTCTGCCCACTAGAGGTCAGATGTTTATAAACATGCCTGATTAAGCTTTTCCAAATAACTCATATTGAATTTGTAATGGTTTTTAAGCTTCTCCTTCTAACATGCGTTTAGATTGTATGTTATATACAATTGGTAATCAAAACCGCCGCCCTGAGAGTTACTACATACATGTGGATTTGGTTTGACTGTTGCCAGTACTTGTGCCCCCATCTAATATGGCCACTCGGCCACACTGACGTCAGAGCGCGCTCTGCGCATCGGAGACTGCCTCGCCCCCTCTGCCGGCGCCCAATTGTGGGTTGCTCTCTGCACATGCGCAGAGCACCTTCCGGGACGCCGGCGGAAGTGGGCGATGCGATCTCCGCTGTGCGGCGTGCGCCGCATTAAGACATCAGGTGGGCTTCTATTATATAAGAGTGACCCCACGGCTACCCCAGCACCTCCTGACGAAGCGAGAGGCGAAACGCGCGTCGAGGTGCTGGGCGTTGTGGTCCGTCACCTGGGTATATGAATATGGCTCTTTGAATTGTACCAAATCTCAATGGAGGTGTTTTTTCCTTTAAACTTAAGATCTTGTGGGAAATCTCCGGAGGTGTTTTCACCTATTTACAATTGTATCTAGCAACTCACAATTATATATGTGATATGGGAAGCACTATCATCGTGGTTGTTTCTTTATGTACCAGTGTACATTGAGGTGCTGGTTGTTGTGACTCACCTGCCGGGGATATCAACCTTGGCCCTCTGAATTATTTTCAACTCTGATGGGGGTAACTCATTTACAATCCAAGGCAAATATCTGATAAAATATGCAATATGTTTAAATGTTGGGAGATACTCTATGCAATAACACAATTTTGTCAACATTTGAAAAGGTCTTTTTCCCTTTAATAGGAGGGATTGCATCATATATATATATATTGGTTTTGAATGATGTCCCCTATAGATGATGTATATATCAACTCTGTCAACTAGGAAATAGCCTTATTTCACCCACATAGTTATAGATTTGGTCGCAATATGGAATGCAAATTGCAGGTTTAAGATCTAAAATATTTTGAGCCCCTTTTTTGGCACTTTAACACAGTAGTGGGCAATCACTGGATGTGCCCGTGCCCATTTATACCCAGGAACTCATATGTGTGCATGATGCATGAATTTTTTGATATTATGTCCTGTTCCACAATGCACCAGTTGTTTTCATTGGTTGTTTTTATGGGGTAGGGTTTTTTAACTCTGTGTATACCAGCAATTAATAAAGTAATATAATGTTATACTTCAATTATGATGGAATAAAATTTGATATTTTTTCTAAAAACATGATGGTTATTGGATGAAATTTTTGTGTGCAGAAACACCCTTTTTGGTTTCACAATCTCCAGTCTACTCAAGACAAAGTAACCGTATATAAAATTTGATGGAGAGTTTGTCTGAGGAGACTGGAATATCAGGGGAGTTGAACCACAATCATCAGCATGTCAGGAACATTGTACATGTTTCAGAGACAATCATAAAATGCAGATTACTATAAGAACATCTAAATTGGCAACAATGATACCACAGAGATCCCTAAGTCAATCATAGCAGCATATAAGGGGTAAAGTTAAAGTGCAAATGCATCCAAGCTAGACTTAGGTCTGAGTGGCATCATGCATATACAATATACAGGTCATTATAAAAGGCTAGGGTCAAAAAGTGACAAAGGAAAAAGCCTGAATCATGTTCAAAACCAAATGTACATACCCAAAGAAGAGCAGGATCGCCACCAATGCGCGTTTCGCAGAGGTACTATTGCTTTCTCAAGGAGGAAACCCACGAGGTAACACACGATTAACTTGTCTTGAGTAGACTGGAGATTGTTTCCTTTTTTTGCACCCGGTTGCTCCCTCTTGTATGATAATACATTACATTGAATTCACTGTGTAGCATTTCCTATGCTTTTTGATACCTGGGATCCTCTCAGCCATAATGGGTGCCTGTACATCTCATTACTAGAGATGAGCAAACCGGTCGTGGTTCGGCTCGAGTTCGGTTCGTCGAACAGAGGTCCCGTTCGAGTTCAGTTCGTTGAACGTTCGACGAACCGAACTCGAACCACATAGGAAACAATGGCAGGCATTCACAAACACATAAAAACACCTAGAAAACACCCTCAAAGGTGTCCAAAAGGTGACAAACAACTCACAACACAACACAAACACATGGGAAAGTGACAAGGACATATACTCATGCGAAAACAAAAGAGCTAGACAAGGAAAAAGAGGAGGAGACACAGATATAGGCATGGCACGCCCTTCTAAAATCATGTAAAACACCGCAAGGTGACTCCAAGCGGAGTCTCCCTTTTTTCCAAAAATTGGGCCACACAGACACCCACCCCTTCAGTGGCAGCACTTGTGCCCCAGTTGTACACTTCACAGCTAGATTTGCATCAAGCACATTCAAAAATACGCCATCCTTAACCGTCCCCAGGATGACACCGGGGTAGGTAGCTAAGTCTTTCCTGATCCCAGCTCTGTTCATCTTGGCTCCTTTTAAAAAACACAGCAAGCAAGGGTTACTCCAAGCGGAGTCTCCCTTTTTTCCAAAAATTGGGCCACACAGACACCCCATCAGTGGCAGCAGTTGTGCCCCAGTTGTACACTTCACAGCTAGATTTGCATCAAGCACATTCAAAAATACGCCATAATTAACTGTCCCCAGGATGACACCGGGGTAGGTAGCAAAGTCTTTGCTGAACCATGAATTGTTCATCTTGGTTCCTTTTAAAAAAACACAGCAAGCAAGGGTTACTCCAAGCGGAGTCTCCCTTTTTTCCAAAAATTGGACCCCACAGACACCCCATCAGTGGCAGCAGTTGTGCCCCAGTTGTACACTTCACAGCTAGATTTGCATCAAGCACATTCAAAAATACGCCATTCTTAACTGTCCCCAGGATGACACCGGGGTAGGTGGCAAAGTCTTTCCTGATCCCAGCTCTGTTCATCTTGGCTTCTTTTAAAAACAATGTAAGCAAGGGTTACTCCAAGCGGAGTCTCCCTTTTTTCCAAAAATTGGGCCACACAGACATCCCATCAGTGGCAGCAGTTGTGCCCCAGTTGTACACTTCACAGCTAGATTTGCATCAAGCACATTCAAAAATACGCCATAATTAACTGTCCCCAGGATGACACCGGGGTAGGTAGCAAAGTCTTTGCTGAACCATGAATTGTTCATCTTGGTTCCTTTTAAAAAAACACAGCAAGCAAGGGTTACTCCAAGCGGAGTCTCCCTTTTTTCCAAAAATTGGGCCACACAGACACCCACCCCTTCAGTGGCAGCAGTTGTGCCCCAGTTGTACACTTCACAGCTAGATTTGCATCAAGCACATTCAAAAATACGCCATCCTTAACCGTCTCCAGGATGACACCGGGGTAGGTAGCTAAGTCTTTCCTGATCCCAGCTCTGTTCATCTTGGCTCCTTTTAAAAAACACAGCAAGCAAGGGTTACTCCAAGCGGAGTCTCCCATTTTTCCAAAAATTGGGCCACACAGACACCCCATCAGTGGCAGCAGTTGTGACCCAGTTGTACACTTCACAGGTAGATTTGCATCAAGCACATTCAAAAATACGCCATTCTTAACCGTCCCCAGGATGACACCGGGGTAGGTGGCAAAGTCTTTCCTGATCCCAGCTCTGTTCATCTTGGCTTCTTTTAAAAACAATGTAAGCAAGGGTTACTCCAAGCGGAGTCTCCCTTTTTTCCAAAAATTGGGCCACACAGACATCCCATCAGTGGCAGCAGTTGTGCCCCAGTTGTACACTTCACAGCTAGATTTGCATCAAGCACATTCAAAAATACGCCATAATTAACTGTCCCCAGGATGACACCGGGGTAGGTAGCAAAGTCTTTGCTGAACCATGAATTGTTCATCTTGGTTCCTTTTAAAAAAACACAGCAAGCAAGGGTTACTCCAAGCGGAGTCTCCCTTTTTTCCAAAAACTGGACCCCACAGACACCCCATCAGTGGCAGCAGTTGTGCCCCAGTTGTACACTTCACAGCTAGATTTGCATCAAGCACATTCAAAAATACGCCATCCTTAATCGTCCCCAGGATGACACCGGGGTAGGTAGCTAAGTCTTTCCTGATCCCAGCTCTGTTCATCTTGGCTCCTTTTAAAAAACACAGCAAGCAAGGGTTACTCCAAGCGGAGTCTCCCTTTTTTCCAAAAATTGGGCCACACAGACACCCCATCAGTGGCAGCAGTTGTGCCCCAGTTGTACACTTCACAGCTAGATTTGCATCAAACACATTCAAAAATACGCCATCCTTAACCGTCCCCAGGATGACACCGGGGTAGGTAGCAAAGTCTTTCCTGATCCCAGCTCTGTTCATCTTGGCTCCTTTTAAAAAACACAGCAAGCAAGGGTTACTCCAAGCGGAGTCTCCCTTTTTTCCAAAAATTGGGCCACACAGACACCCTATCAGTGGCAGCAGTTGTGCCCCAGTTGTACACTTCACAGCTAGATTTGCATCAAGCACATTCAAAAATACGCCATAATTAACCGTCCCCAGCATGACACCGGGGTAGGTAGCAAAGTCTTTGCTGAACCATGACTTGTTCATCTTGGCTCCTTTTAAAAAAACACAGCAATCAAGGGTTACTCCAAGCGGAGTCTCCCTTTTTTCCAAAAATTGGGCCCCACACACACCCACCCCTTCACTGGCAGCAGTTGTGCCCCAGTTGTACACTTCACAGCTAGATTTGCATCAAGCACATTCAAAAATACGCCAAAATTAACCGTCCCCAGGATGACACCGGGGTAGGTAGATAAAGTCTTTGCTGAACCATGACTTGTTCATCTTGGATCATTTTTAAAAACAATGTAAGCAAGGGTTACTCCAAGCGGAGTCTCCCTTTTTTCCAAAAATTGGGCCGCACAGACACCCCATCAGTGGCAGCACTTGTGCCCTAGTTGCAAACAGGATGTTTTGATTTGCATCAAGCACATTCCAAATCCACAAGCATTTACTCTCCCCAGGATGACACAGGGGTAGTAAATTCCTTGTGGATCCATGACTTGTTCATTTTGATGAACGTTAGTCTGTCCACATTGTCACTGGACAGACGCGTGCGCTTATCTGTCAGCACACACCCAGCAGCACTGAAGACACGTTCAGAGACAACGCTGGCAGCTGGACCGACAAAATCTCCAAGGCGTAACTGGAGAGCTCTGGCCATTTTTCAAGATTTGAAGCCCAAAATGAGCAAGGCTCCATTTGCAAAGTCATGGCATCAATGTTCATTTGGAGATACTCCTGTATCATCCTCTCCAGACGTTGACTATGTGTCAGACTTGTTGTCTCTGGTGGCCTTGCAAAGGACGGTCTAAAAAAATTATGAAAAGATTCCATAAAATTGCTGTTACCAGCACCAGATACGGTGCTACTGGTACGGGTAGACTGTTGAAGATGACGAGACCATCCCATGTTTGTCAAGTTACAACTGGGAGATTCACTTCCTGCACCTGCACGGTTGTTTGGTGGAAAAGCCGAGCTAAGATCGAGTAACAGCTTCTGCTGATACTCCTGCATACGTGCGTCCCTAATAGTGTGGCAAGCCAGTAGTCATCATCACTTCTAATTTTGACAATGCGAGGGTCATGTTGGAGGTAGTGCAGCAAGAAGGCGCTCATGTGTCTTGCGCAGCCATGTCCACGCTGTGTTTGTGGCATAGAGGTGCTAACCGTTCTTTCTTCCTCTGACATCTCCCCCCAACCTCTTTCAACTGAAATTTGACCAAGGTCTTTCTCATCCGCTGGGTCTTCCATGTCCATGGACAGTTCGTCCTCCATTTCTTCATGTTCTCCTGCCCCTTCCTCAACATTTCGCCTGCTACCATGCGCCCTTGTTGATCCCTGTCCCCCATGGTCCCATGCCTGCCGCGTTGGTGATGATGAACATCTGGACCTTGGAGATGTTGTTGTGTCTTGCGCATATTGCGCATATGAATCCTCCTGTAGTTCCTCCCCTTCCTGTTGTCTCACCCCCTGACTCCGAATAGTGTTGAGCGTGTGCTCCAGCATGTAAATGACTGGAATTGTCATGCTGATAATGGCATTGTCAGCGCTAAACATATTCGTCGCCATGTCGAAACTGTGCAGAAGGGTGCATAGGTCCTTGATCTGAGACCACTCCATCAGGGTGATCTGCCCCACCTCTGCATCTCGTTAGCCCAGGCTATACGTCATGACGTAATGCACCAGGGCTCGGCGGTGCTGCCACAGTCGCTGTAACATGTGGAGAGTCGAATTCCAGCGTGTCGGCACATCGCATTTCAGGCGATGAACCGGCAGGCCGAAAGACTTCTGGAGAGATGCAAGTCACTCAGCTGCGGTGGTTGAACGGCGGAAGTGAGCAGAAAGTTTTCGTGCCCTGGTCAGAAGGCCATCTAGGCCGGGATAGTGTGTTAAAAATTGCTGGACAACAAGGTTCAACACGTGAGCCATACAAGGCACGTGTGTCACCTTGCCCAGGCGGAGGGCCGCACCCAGGTTTGCAGCATTGTCGCACATGGCCTTACCAGGCTGCAGGTTGAGTGGAGACAACCATTTATTAATCTCGGACCGCAGAGCTGACCACAACTTCTCAGCTGTGTGACTCTTATTCCCAAGACATGTCAAGCTAAAGACCGCCTGATGCCGTTGCGCTCTGCTGCCAGCATAGTAATGAGGGGTGCATGATTCCTTCTGCACAGTTAGAACGCTGGTGGCCTGACCAGGCAGGCTTGGGGCGGAGGTGGAGGACTCAGATGAGGTGGAGGAGGCAGAAGCAGTGGCGGAACTTGGACAGACAGAGGATTGACACACAAGTCGTGGGGACGGCAATACTTGTGCAGCAGACCCTTCACCATCTATCACCATAGTTACCCAGTGCCCAGTCAGCGACATGTAACGTCCCTGTCCATGCTTACTGGTCCAAGTATCGGTGGTGAAATGCACCCGTTGACACACAGAGTTTCTCAAGGAAGCGGTGATGTTGTGTGCGACATGCTGGTGTAGCGCGGGCACACCTTTCTTAGAGAAGTAGTGGCGACTGGGCATCTGGTACTGGGGCACAGCGACAGACATAAGGTCTCTAAAATCCTGTGTGTCCACCAGGCAGAAAGGCAGCATTTCGGTAGCCAAGAGCTAACAGAGGGATAAAGTCAACCTCTTAGCTTTGTCATGGGTCGCAGGAAATGGCCTTTTATTTGTCCACATCGAGGGACAGAGATCTGGCTGCTGTGTGTAGACGGTGTTGAGTAGGGTGTCCCTGGAAAAATGCAGCTTAGTGAGGAAAGTGCAGGCGTAGACATGATGTCGCCTTCATCCAACGTTGGTGCTATCGATGTCTGAGAGAGCTGTACACACGTACTTGTTTCCCCTTCCAAACCAACTGACGACCTACCAAGCAAACTGCCTGTTGCGGTTACAGTGGTGGAAGTTGTGCGTGGAAAACCAGGTGTGACAGCTGTCCCCACAGTCTTAGAAGACGAAGAGCGCGCGGATGCACTAGAAGGGGCAGGCGGTGGATGGTTCGCTCCGCTAGGCCGCATTGCAGCACGGTGAGCTTCCCACCGGGGACATATGATATTTATTCATGTGACGATTCATGGAAGAAGTTGTCAAACTGCTGAGGTTTTGACCTCTACTAACAGAATCATGACAAATTTTACAGATCACATAATTTGGCCGATCTTTTGCTATGTCAAAAAAGGACCAGGCTAGGCAAGGCTTAGAGGGCATGCGACCTGCTGATCCACCCCGACTAGTGCTCAGAGGCACAGTGGTGGTTGAGGATGCAGTTTTAGACGTGCTACCAGTACTCCTACTCTGTCCGGGAAGGCGCAAGGTAACTTCGTCGTCAGTTGCATCCTCCTCCACCGCCTCTGTTGACCTCCTCGAGTGCCTGACTGTGGGTTGACAGTAGGTGGGATCTAGAACTTCCTCATCAATTGTTGTGTTTGCACTCCCCTCACCCTCAGACCGAGCCTCTTCTTGCCCTGACCGAATATTTAAGTTGTCATCCCAATCTGGTATCTGCGTCTCATCGTCATCAGTATGTTCCTCATTGTCTATAACAACAGGTGTTACAGTTGGTGAAAAAGGGTCAACATTATGCTCAGAAACTTGGTCCTCACGGCCTGAATCAGAGTCAAAAAGTTTCTGGGCATCACTGCAGACCATTTCCTGGTCTGTACTCACTGTAGCTTGGGAGCAGACCTCTGATTCCCAGGCTATAGTGAGACTGAACAGCTCTGCAGACTCAGCCATCTCAGTTCCACCATACTGTGCAGGGCGGATGGAGACTTCAGAGCTAGGAGAAAGCAGGTTTGATTGGGATGACAACTCAGAGGACTGGTGTTTTTTGGATGCGGTAGTTGAGGTGGCGGAGAGGGCACTTTTTGGACCACTTGAGATCCATTCAAGCATTTTCCTTTTTTGGCCATCATCTACCTTTGTTCCAGTTGTTCGTGTCCGTAAAAAAGGGAGCACATCGGATTGTCCACGGTAAGTAGTAGACATCTTACTTTTACTGGAAGATGATCTATCTTCAGCAGATGTTAATGGAGCTTTGCCACCTTCCCCACGGACAAACCCTTTTTTTCCTTTTCCCACACGCCTCTTCCCCTTTCCACCAGCATCTGTCATTTTGCCACTCATTTTGATAGCGACAAGATTGTGCACTTAAAATGTGGTAGTAAAAATTGAGAGGTGGTATAGATTTCAGCGGTGGTCTAGCTTTATTAACAGCAGAATAAACAACAATAGTTATCCCTGACAATGCAACTACGGCCCTTAAACTGGCAGCAGTGTTTGCTAGTATAATGGCTTAGTACAATGAGTTTGAGTGTGCAATGCAGGCAGAAGTGCTGCAAATATCTTTGCACTAGTGGGACAATACAGAAGTCCAAGAGCCACGTTTAGGATTCCACTAAGTTCACTCAGTGTTTGCTAGTATAATGGCTTAGTAACAATGAGTTTGAGTGTGCAATGCAGGCAGACGTGCTGCAAATATCTTTGCACTAGTGGGACAATACAGAAGTCCAACAGCCACGTTTAGGATGCCACTAAGTTCACTCAGTGTTTGCTAGTATAATGGCTTAGTAACAATGAGTTTGAGTGTGCAATGCAGGCAGACGTGCTGCAAATATCTTTGCACTAGTGGGACAATACAGAAGTCCAACAGCCACGTTTAGGATGCCACTAAGTTCACTCAGTGTTTGCTAGTATAATGGCTTAGTAACAATGAGTTTGAGTGTGCAATGCAGGCAGACGTGCTGCAAATATCTTTGCACTAGTGGGACAATACAGAAGTCCAACAGCCACGTTTAGGATGCCACTAAGTTCACTCAGTATTTGCTAGTATAATGGCTTAGTATCAATGAGTTTGAGTGTGCAATGCAGGCAGACGTGCTGCAAATATCTTTGCACTAGTGGGACAATACTGATGTCCAACAGCCACGTTTAGGATGCCACTAAGTTCACTCAGTGTTTGCTAGTATAATGGCTTAGTAACAATGAGTTTGAGTGTTCAAAGGGCAGGAGGGTACAGTGCCAGGGTTGTGGGTCTCTGGGTAGAGGAAAGGAAGCCTGCCTTTCTATCCCTCCTAATGGGGAAATGCAGTGAGGAAATCCCTGACCTTAGCTACACAGACGCTGTCATCTTGTGTAGCTGTTAAACTCTGTTTTCACGGACCTGTCACCTATGGCTCTGACCCTGCCGGTATTAGCCCTTAAAAGGACTGATAGAAAGTGCTATCCTTATTCTGTACAGCGCTGTGTATAGAGCGTACACAGCAGTATCGGAGGTAGGCGCTGCGCCAGCGCTGACTGACACCAAGGATGCAGAAGGCAGATAATGGCGTGCTGGAGGAAAATGTCCGTTTTTATAATGCAGGGACATGTGACATGGACATCCTATCACACATGCCGTTGCTTCTCTGGCTAAAAATCCACTTAGCTGTGTGTGTGTCTGGGATTGGCTGACATGCTGGCCCGCCCCACTACACGCGCGCGCTTAAGGACGGAAGACAAGGAAAAAAAAAAAAAAATGGCCATTATCCATACAGCAGTGATCTGCATGCGCTGTTCACGCACACTATACACTGAAATTTCATAATAGTGTTAGTCACAGAGTAACTTACACTATTACAGCGGAAAGCCAGCTAGTAATTAGCTGGTCTTTTTGCTGCTAGAACCGTTCTTGAACGTATCTAGAACTATCGAGCTTTAGCAAAAAGCTCGAGTTCTAGTTCTATCTAGAACAGCCCCCAAAATCACTCGCGCCGCGAACTGGAGAACCTCAAACCGCGAACCGCGCTCAACTCTACTCATTACATACATAAGTGGAGCTTTACAACATCATCACGCTTCTGTCTCATGCTCTGCCAATTCACCATTTACCATTGATGTGGCTCACTGTCACCTCTCCCACGGCTACTTGAGACAGAAAATATTCCATCACATTTTTGCCTCATGTTTTGCCAATTTACTATATATCATCATCTTTCTGGTTTGTGTCACCCCTCCCACGGCTATTGGAGACAAACAGAAAATACCTCATTGATTTCAATACCATATGCCCCCATGATTAATTGGTATTTGTTTTTAAACTTTGATCAATTGTTGTTGTTTATGTGTGCACCTTTGCATTAATAAAAATTTCATGTTTGCATATATACTTGCTTCCTCCTGTTTTTGTGACAATTGTGAGTAGTGCATACACGCTGCCGGTATACGCATGCCGGCAGCGTGGTCTACTTCATGGCTCTTCTTTTGGGAGTTAATCTCATAGGTGACTTTCCGGAAGACTGACCTATGCAGAATGGAGCAGTAATAGTCCCTGTGTTAACAATCCTACAACCTGTGGAAGAAACAGAACAGGAAGGGCTTACTGACACTGCACCCACTCCAACACCTAGGGTAACACCTATTCCCTTGCCGCGCACACGTAGGGTCTTGCCTGCAACACCCAGCGCAGGAAGCGAGGAAGATGTAGGGGAGGTAGCTGTGTCATCAGAAGGGGATGAGAGTCCAGAGTTAAGCCCACTTTACACGCTGCAATGTATCTTACAATGTGTCGGCGGGGTCACGTCGTAAGTGACGCACATCTGGCATCGTAAGGTACATTGCAGTGTGTAATAGCTACGTGCGATTGTGATTGAACGGTAAAATGTTCATCGCAAACACGTCGTTCATTCCTCATGAATTGAACGCCAGATTTATCATCGTACCCAGGGTAGCACACATCGCAGTGTGTGACACCCCGGGAACGATGAACAGATCTTACCTGAGTCCTGCGGCTCCCGGCCAGTAATGCGGAAGGAAGGAGGTGGGCGGGATGTTTATGTCCCGCTAAGCTCCTCCCATCCGCTTCTATTGGCCAGCTGCCGCGTGACGTCGCTGTGACGCCGAACGTCCCTCCCACTCCAGGAAGTGGACGTTCGCCGCCCACATCGAGGTCATATGGACGGGTAAGTACGTGAGACGGGGGGTTACTTGTATGTGCGGCACATTCAACAAATTGAACATGCTGCACATACAATGGGGGCGGTTACGATCGCATACAATATCGTATGCAGAATCGTAACATGTAAAGCAGGCTTTAAGGAGGTCCACCCGTGTTAACTTTGGCCAGCCTCTACAGAGGTACAGAGAAGAATGTTGACATAGCAAAAATGTGGTACTGTAAAACTGTTAGGTATCTGTGTTTTCCGTTTGTTATTTTCCACAGTTTGTTATTTTTCATATACAAAATGTTAGAAAATGAGAGAATTAATGAAAAGCTAATTGCATGGGAAAGTAACCTGATTTTCTCCTAGATTGACAACAGTTGTACTACGGTACTCTTGATGTGGTTTTACAAAGACTTCCGTATTTTTATGGTTAATTAAAAATGGACCACGGTCACAGGACTGGAGTGACCAACACAAACTTGTGTCTTGTTGTGCCTCCCAGAGTCGTCTGGCACACCCCGTGACCTTAACCCGACCCAAGGACCCATCTAGGTTTCCAGGGGAACCAGGTTGTTTGGGAGGGGGGTTATTGGGATCCGGGATGTTGGGACTGGACTGTCGCAGGGAAGGACCGCAACGTGCAAGGTTGGGTCCCCACTGTCACTAAAACCGGTGGCGTCCCCTGTTGGCAGGAAAACTCATAATGTTAGTAACGGTTTAAGAAAGTACCTCCCTAATGTGGGATGAATCTGTTAAATAAATGTTTATGTTAACCCCTTTTTCTTCCTTTAAAAAATAAATAAATAAATGCTTGGTGTTTTGTAGCTCACGGACGAGCTACGTTTAACCAAGGAAGAATGTGACGCCCTGGCCTATCAGATCGTCACAAGGGTGCCGTGCAACCTGCCCTTCTGCATGGTACCCGCTCCTCCTTGGTTACGGGTTCTGTCAATTTGGTGTTGCTACCAACAGGTGTACATAAATCCTGAGGAACACTCTGCACCACACCCACCAACCACCCATTGGGCAGCCTGAGGGGAATAGGGCCACCCAGATGGGGGATGGAAGAGGGAGGGTGGAGATGTCAGTAGTTGAGTTAAGTAGAGTTGAGCAGTGAGACAGCGGTGACAGTGCAGGTCACGCTGTGGAGCTGGGCTCCTGTACCCATCACAGGTGACAGACGTTGGCCTGGCCAGAAGGAGCTGGAACCCCGGTCGTAGGGGGTAATGACAGGGGGTATGGTGCTGCTACAGAGAGCAGGCCGGCTGCCTTGTACTACAACCGGGTAGGGGCCAGGGCACGACAGGGTACACGAACTCTAGGGTGGGAAGAAGCTTCACGCAGCCCAGTAATTCACCCGACGGGAACGGAATCTTCAGGAACCGTTCCCCACCCACTCCAGAATCGGGGTACTAGCGCCACGAGGGGGATAGGACTTCCCACAAACGTCCTGAAAAGCCCAAGTGTGAACCCTGAGAGCAGGCTCACCTTGCTAGCCACGCAGGTGAGCGTTACCTGAGTAGTCTTAGGCGAAAGGTATCCACCAAGTTACACACAGTGCCAAGGGACAAGGCTTCAGACCAACCAGCAACACAAAAGGGGCACGGACCCAGTGTGCTCAGCCAAGAGAAACAGAGCATTCAAGAGTTTGGTTTACCTGGTGTCAGCGTCAGTGACTTTGGACTGTGTGAGTACCCGATATCCCTTTCACCCCCGACGGGTTCTCCACTCCATACATTACCGGGTCTCGGGACACCACACCCCCTACCCACGGAGGGGTTAAACATCCTGCTGCTTCAACACTGTCACCGGGCTCCCCAACAGCAGCGGTGGTCTCTCACATTACCACGCACCGTGGGTGGCGTCATGAACATTATCCCATTCACCACCCAAAGCAACAATCCCCCCTTTTTATTTCCGAGGTAGCCGCGCGACCCCGCCTCGGATCCGGAAACCCTTCAAGCCACTGTGGAACCGGGTCCGAGCAGCCCGTCGGCTGTCGCGGGGGCGGCACAAGAGCGTTTAGGCTTGTTTTGGATGAATCGATAAAGAGCCTCCATTCCTCTGGATTATGACTCATCTTCATAGCTTCAATTAAACTGTTGATGTTGCTGCATGCCACAAGATCGCCCTCCATGAAGAAGTATTTGACAGGATCTTTATCACGATTGCAAAACAAATAAATATAAACCGCGAGCTAGAAGATATACTGTATATTGCTGAAGCCTGGAATCTAAGAGATCAGCCTTAAGGCCCCATCACACACACAGATAAATCTTTGGCAGATCTGTGGTTGCAGTGAAATCATGGACATATTGTTCCATTTGTACACAGCGACAAACCTGGCACTGATTGTCCACAATTTCACTACAACCGCAGATCTGCCGCAGATCTGCCGCAGATTTATCTCTGTGTGTGACAGGGCCTTTACACTTGGGCAAATCCAAATCTCTAACAAGATAAATCAGTTCACTTTGTGTTACATGGTGTGGTTCAGTTGAGGTTGCTGACAGAATGTCTGGATGGTGAGAGGAAGATTCTTCATAACACCAAGCGCCCTCTTCTTCCTCCATTGACTTGACTGAAAATGTTTCTGGTGTTTTTGGAACCCGCAGTTCTTCTGTATGTGGTAGTGGGCATATTGCAGATGGAATGTTTGGATACTGTAAAGTCCACTTCTTCCTGGAAACTCTTTTCCTAATGGGGGACACCAGGCAGAAAAAGCAATTGGTAGCATGATCGGTTGCCTTTCTCCAGATCATTGGTACTGCAAAAGGCATAGATTTGCTCTTCCCATGCAACTACTCAGTAAGATGTAATATACATCTATTGCCGCATATGTGAGAAGCCCAACTCTTGTGCTGGTCACCTATTCTGCAAGCAAAATACAAATATGTAGTTTTCTTATGTAATGCTCATTGCTGGTGAAGGCAGCAAGAGGGAGTGGACCCACTGAACCACAGGGGAATTCCAGGCTTACCCTTATGTAGGAGGGGCTTAACTTAGTCCCTGCCACAAAGCAGAACCCAAGGTGCCACTCTCAGGGCAGTAACTGGGACTGTGGCAGCTGAGTGAAGCATGACTGGGTCAGGTAACGGACAGGACACGCAGGACAAACAAGGCTGGCAGGACAAACAGTGCTGAACAGGAACAGTCTGGATGGGGAACAGGCAGGACAGGTACAGGCAGGTATAGAACTTACGGCATGGGTCATCAGGCTCAGGTGACTAGGCAAGGGACATCAGCCATTGGACATCGGATATAGGTGCAGCCAGGACAGGACATCTGAAGGAACTCTGGTCATCAGGGTCCAGGTCATCAGGCACAGATCACCAGGCATGGGACATCAGGCACAGGTGTAACCGGGGTGGCTGAGGAAGACAGGACAACAGGGGCAGGCGGGTACAGACACAGGTACTAGATACAGGCAGGTACAGACACCGGAGCAGGGTACAGGCACAGGTACAGGATATAGTCTGGTACGGACACAGGTACAGGATACAGGCTGTGTCATAGGGTCCTTCTCCCATATCACACGATCAACAGAGCGAGAGATTGCTGTACAATCCAAAGAGCATTTATTCCAAGCAAGTCAAATGGTCCATGACATAATGCACAAAACAGAGGGTAAAATTAGTCCAGTAACACAAATATAGTCCGGTATGAGATAAATATCCAGGTCTCTCTGAGAAGCCAGTTTCTCCCAGAGGTTCAATCTTCCTGCTTCACTCTTGAAGTTCTCAAACAGACTGCCTGAATCTCCCAGGTAAGCAGATAATTTACAGTAGGTGGACTCTAGGCCCACCTCCCCCCACACCCAGGGACGGAAGTGCCTCAAGAGGCTATAACCTTGCACTATAGGGGGTGATTACTTACAGACAAGAATGTGCACAGGAGCAACACAATAATGGACAGTGAACCACGCCCAAACACTAACCCACACAAAATGGTACGTGACCCACAATATCCCACCATCACAGGTTGGAACCAGGCAGGCAAGGACAGGACAGGTCCAAGGGACAGACATGCAGAGCAGAACTGGTTGCAAGCAGGACTGATGCTAGAGGCTAGGAGAGCAGAGCAGACAGACAAGACCAACACACAGTTTGGGATAAGAAACTTAATGCATTGCTCTGGCCGTCTCTCATCAGGGAAAGGAGCCTTAAAGGAGCCTTAAGTACCTGGTGCCTCCCAGTGATAGGCTGGGGACACCTTAGCAAGGTGCACATGATTCCTCTTAAAAGGACATGCAAGCACACCCCCTAGGCTGGAGACCAGGAAACTCCGTACAGCATGCACAGAGCCTGGGGCCTATGCAGGAGCTGAGGACTGAAACACACATGGGCATCAGTTGGGGGGAAGAACCAGGGACCGCACTACAGGGGATCAGGAATGATGGGACACAGAGGACCACACAACACATGGGTGACAAAGGGGGGGTGAGCTGAAAACCATGCAACACAAGGATGGCCATGAGGGAGTGCAGAGGACCATACAACACGTTTGCAGTCATACAGGTGAGCAGAGGACAGCACAGCATGATGATGGCCATGAAGGAAAGAAGAGGGGGCAGGGATACGGCACTAGGATGCCGCGGAACGCCAGCACACTAGGGAAGCTGGCACTACACCTTATCATGGTTTTCAAGTTTCTCCTTTGTGATGCAAAAGTGATTTCTATGCATCTGTAGCAAAAAGCAAAAATGTTCTGCTTTGCAACGCAAGAACAAGGCATACATGAAAAACACATAGAAACATGCCAATATGCTCAACTAAGCTAAGAAATTATTAATCTGTATACCTTACACAAAGAGCATTTATAAAAGCAGGTGATGCAACTGTACTTAGGATTAGGTCATCAGAGCTGAATTAGTGTTTTTTTGATTGGTCACCCTAAGATGATAAAATACTGAAGGCTCAATAGACTAAATAGATGATATAATAGGCTAGCTACTAACAATGCAATAATGATGATGAAATAATAAAGACACAATTTTTCTAGAAACCTGTATGAAAGGTGTCATAAGTAATTACAACTTCCTCTGTATCTTGAACATTAGAGGCAATCAACAAATCTATGCATCATATTTGTTTTTAGCAGCACAAAATGAGTTACATTCAGCTTGTTTTCATCTCTGAACCAATTTGGCTGTAGAACAATGTTACCTATTCTAAAAAGAATGTGAGCAACCCTGTAAAGAAAAGGTTTGCTCCTTCAGCATTGGTCGGACATCTGTACCTACAATACTGCATCAAGAGACATTTTTACTGCTTAATCAGCATAGTTTCCAGTTCTGCTTCCTTTTGATGTCATAAATAGATGATGCTCCAATGTACTAGAATTATGGCTATGTTGACCTGGCAGCCACCTTGTAATCTTCCTCTTTTATGAAGTTAAAGAATCGTAAACAGTTTTTATAAGTGGAACTTTAGTGAAATACCCCCTTATGTTCCAAAGCACCATAACTACACCTAACAATCACTCTAGATTTCGACTCGTGAGGCCTGGTATTTTTAGCGTAAGTGAGGAGCAGAACATTATGATTACACTGGTCCAATAATAAATTTGATAATTTCTAAATTTTAATAAATTCAAGATTATCTTTAAATGTTCATGGATGATCTCCATTTTCTGAAGTTAAGAAGCACTAAGGGTCAATAAGTGTTGCACACTGCCTGATCTAGAGTAGTATAGTCCTTTTATTAAACCTCCATTTAGGTGTTTCATAGCATTTAGCACAAACTTCGCCAACTGTCGTGGAGGCGTTGGGCACTGTTCAGATTGTAGATTCTGACACTCTGCCCAATGTTTTTTTCTGGTGTCTGGGATCAACTCATACAGACTCAGGCATCGACCTGCTGTGTGCTGAATAATAGGCAGGCTAGCAAGTTAATCTCTGCTGGTGTCCTTGCTCCTTTTGTCGCATGTTGTGGGTTACCTTATCACATCTGTTTCCCTCCTATTTATGCTGGTTGAAACCTTCAAACCATGCCATCTATAGTTTATTCCATATTGGTCTGTGAGCTGTGGTGTTCCAGACTAACTGATGAAAGTTGTGCTCATTGCTTGGTTTGAGTGTGGAGTTTACCACTGCTGTTTTTTAGCTTCCTCGCTGCTCTTGTTTTTCCTCCTAAATCTCTTATTGTCTTTACCTTTGTGTGTGTGTACTGTGTGACAGAGTTTTTGTTTTCCCCTCTCTGTCTTTATTTGTGGATTTCATCGCACTCCTGTCCCGTCCCTCCCTGGGGGAGAGGGAATCAGATCAGGACTGGTCAGTAGCAGGGCCAGGAAGGAGACTCAGGCCTCTCCAACATCTGGAGTATCCTTGAGGTTAGGGATAGCATAGGGTCCCCTAGCTTGAGAGACAGACTAGGAGCCTCGGTTCCCCGATATCCCATAGTCATTGTGACATTATTTCTAAGAAGGCACAATTTTCAACTTCTTATTTAATTTTGTGAAACATGATAGGAGTGCTGCTTGTTTTTTTTGGAAGTAATTTGCACTTTGCTCTGCCCTCTGGTTCCTTAGGAGGAACATGAAGTGCTTGATGGCCGATCAGGCAGAGTAGGCCCAAATTGTCATAGTTTATTCCATGGTGAGGGCTATTCCAACTCACGCAGGTGTCACTAGAGACTGCGGAGTTGGGATCTATGGTCTGTAATGAACCAGCAGGGTCAGTTGCAGTCTTTAGTGTGTTACCTTTATCTTTTGTGAGTTACTATATCAACATAACATCAATATTACATGACATTACGGAACCGGAAACTTAAATTCAGGGTCAAGATACCTTCTAACAAGATTTCTAAATGGTTAACCTCACTGCATGTTGAAAAGGTAGAAGACATTTCATTCCTTGCATTTGCATGGGGTTGTTTCAGGGTTAGGATTAGCAAACCCCAATTGGGAAAGTGGCCCATTTGCAGAATTTTCAGCAATAGACCTTTACCATATAAACATGCCATACTTTAATAAATTGATTGAAATTTGTTTTCTTACTCTTTGTAGCAATGAATCATTTAGGAATTTATGTTTTATGGTTTAATATTTATTTCAGGATGAAGACATTATAAACTGGATAGTTTCTTGGATATGGAGAGGAAATTAAAATGAAGAGTATTCTTTTGCCAAAAGGGAACTTTTACATTAGGCTCACAGTTAATCAAATTCAGTTTGACAGTGCCAGTTCATTTGCAACCTATGTTTTCTTTTAGAAAAGGATTAGCAGAGGCCTATTGTTTAATGTTTTGCTCATAATTTGCATCAAGTCAGAACACTAGCTGCTTTCTAAGTGATCTTTCCGCATCTTCCTTTACATTTTTGAATTGCAGAAAAACATAACAGTGTTCTGATTTCCTTAGATGAACTGCAAATATACTGTATATCTGAACTAGAAATGATCCGATCTTTGTAAATTAAATTCGCTGGATTTCCCAAACAATTGATTTGGGGTGAATCTCACTAGTGCAAAGACTCAAATTGCCCTAAAAGTGGCATCACACGAGCATATAAAAAAAAGGTGCGATTTTCATGCAGAAAAGTGGTATCATTTTGTTTCCCTTTGTAATCTGTCCGCGTGCAATCATTTTTTTTTTTATTCAGCAGCTATTAATATTTTACAGGACCATTTACAGTTTCCCATCTTACAGAATTGTAATGTATTTCTAAGAATCGTATGTTGTACTGTGGCTCCATATGGCATCGGATTTTTTTTCGAACACCCATCTGATTTCAGAGTAAAATTGCAAGAATCGAATCGGTATGAGTAAAAAGTATACATTCATTAACACCGCCTCATTTAATAATATTGTTTCAAGTTCAATATATTTTTTTATCGGTTTACACTTGTCGAAATAATAGGGTGGTGTGAGCAAGCCCTAACAATAGGGGTATAATGTGAAGATTAAAAGAAATTATGTTATTCAGGTGCTATTACTGCAGAGTATCATAGAAAAATGAATTCACACTTACACTGACTATGCAGCTACAGCACCACCCTATCTCACTTGAGTCTTTAGATTTTTATTCACAGGGTGAATATAACTCTCATTTGTAATAGCGCCATAGAACAGCACAATCCAATTTAAGCCTTTTTCTGTCACTAAGTAGAATAAGCTGTGTACTCTACTTTTATCCTTATGGAGCTTACAATGTTGCAGCTTGACCAACCCCCTTCCCTTATAATGTCTGTGGTAGAACCTCTGATTGGCTGTTCTAAACCATGTGATATGATAGCTGTGAGGCAATATGGGGAAGCCCCGCTGGCCATTATCTCAATCTGCTCAATCTGTGGGTGAAATAGCAATTTTTTTTTATATTCATATTTGCGGTGGCCTGCAAATTTCAGAAAATTTGACTCCTGATTGTTTCTCGGCAGATCTTTCTGCTTATTTCTAGTCAGCACTTCCAAATACATCATCATCAGCCAAATCATTCCTCTTTGCATTGCTTACAATTTTATTACGTGATTTTGCTCCTTTTTTAATTGAATTCACAGGGCCCCAAAGAAGAAAGTAAGGAAGGAGTTTTTTGTTCCTTTAATGTTGCTTCTTACAGATTGTACATAACTAACGGAGGCTTTGAGACCACATAACATATCCACAAAACACATTTACCCTTTTCACCTACATTTCATTTTTCTTTAAATATGCTAATTCATTGACAATAGTAAGCATGTTATGCCAGGAAGAGAGGAGGAAGCAGCTAAATTCTATTTTCTGACACTCATTGTATGGCCAAACTATTTTACCTTCCCACCTGCCTATTTTTCATTTCTCTCCTCCCTTCTCTGGCTTTATGAAGAGCTGTCAGTCAAAGTAGAGGGGAGGGTGGAGATTGAGGGAAAACAAGCAGGTGGGAAGGTGTATATAAATTTATTAGCCCCGTAATGATACAAAAGTGCCTGTGCTTGGTTTGAATGGTCATTCTGTGCTGACCACTAGGGGACAAAGGCAGAAAAGGGGCCCCTGTGCAAGAACCAGATATGAGCCCTTTCCAGCCCAATAGTTCATCATACTGCATAATTTCCAACAGCCTTGGAGTTAGAAATAGGCCTCCTTTTAGTGGAAGAAGGGGGGGTATTAGTGATAGTTTAAGGGATTACCTTAGGTTCAATGAAGGATCAGCATCTATTGGAATGGTTTGGGAGGCAATGAAGGCGTACTTGAGAGGATTGTATATAAGGGGTATATCTAAGGTAAAGTCGGAGGCAAGAAGGCAGAATCAGCTAGCGTTTCAGGAATTGGGGGAGGCGGAAGATGCTTTAATATCAGACCCCACGCCGGCGGCAAAAGCTAGGATGAAGGCAGCTCAAAAGGTGGTTAATAGATTGACCATACAGGCAGCGGAGAGAAAGAAAATGTTCCAAACCATGCAGTCCTTTGAGAATGGAGAACGGGCTGGTCACCTATTATCAGTGATAGCTGCGGCACAGAGGGAATCGACATATATTGCACGGTTACAGTCAGTAGATGGGGCAGTTGTCACAGACACCTCGGGGATCCTAAAAGTACTAGAAACATTCTACTCTGATCTATACTCAGTCAAGGTACACCCGGAGGCGGGGGAGGTGGATGAATTTCTAGGCAGAGCTCAGGTGCCAGTCCTCTCAAAGGAATCTAGAGAGTTACTAGATAAGCCATTTGACTTAGAGGAGTTAGAGCTAGCTCTGAGTGATATGGCGAATGATAAGGCGCCGGGGGTAGATGGGTTTCCGGCTGAAGTATATAAGCAACATAGGGAGGTTTTACTGCCGGTGCTGCTTAAGGTATATAATTCATGTCTGGAAAGAGGAGAGCTTATGCTGTCTATGCAGGAGGCAATAATTGTGGTACTCCCTAAAGAAGGCAAAAACCCGGGTTTGCCAGCCTCTTACAGACCGATTTCACTATTGATGGTAGATGTAAAGCTCCTGGCTAAGATGCTTGCAAATAGGCTCACCAAAGTCATTACATCTCTAATACACCCAGATCAAGCAGGGTTTATGCCCAACAAATCCACGGCAACTAACCTTAGGAGACTGTACCTGAATATGCAGATACCGGCGGAAAATAAGGGGAGGCGGGCTATTCTCTCCCTAGACGTGGCAAAAGCTTTTGACAGCATAGAGTGGGGGTACCTATGGGCTACGATGCGATCAATGGGGTTTGGGGAAGTGTATATTAGGTGGGTGCAGCTGTTGTACTCTGCTCCTACGGCAAGAATTAGGGCAAATGGCAGCATGTCAGATAGATTTTCTCTCTATAGGGGCACAAGGCAGGGGTGCCCACTGTCCCCCCTGTTGTTTGCTATCGCTATCGAACCACTGGCGGCGGTGATGCTGCAGGATCCTGGTGTAGTGGGTTACCGATATGGGAGTGTGGAGGAGAAAGTGGCCTTATATGCGGACGATTTATTATTGTTTCTGGCAGATGCAGGGAGTTCCTTGGAGGCGGTAATGAGGGTCATATCTAACTTTGGAAGGATATCAGGGCTCATGATAAATTGGGACAAATCGGTTTTGATGCCACTAGATGAAACGCCTTCCAATGTAGTGGTGACTTGTGCTCCGGTTCAGGTGGTGTCAGAGTTTAAATATCTGGGAATTATGATATCCAATAAACTGACTGACTATGAACGTCTTAATCTTACCCCCCCTTTTATTTAAGTTCAAACAAAAGATTCTGGCCTGGTCCAAACTGTAGGGGAGAGTCAACTTAGCTAAAATGATACTAATGCCCCAACTGCTCTATGTGCGCCATAACGCCCCGGTATGGCTACCACAAAATAGGTTTTATAAAATAAATTCTATTTTCCGAGGCTTAATCTTGGGAAGGAAGCGCCCATGGATGAGGTTAGAATATTTACAGAGACCAAAAGACGAAGGGGGACTGGCTCTACCTAATCCTTGGTGCTATTACTTAGCTGCCCAGAGCCAACACATGGTGGGGTGGGGTGTGACAGGTTTGGAGACCTCGGCAGGGAAAATATTACAGTATGTGATCGGAAAAGGTCCTCTGCTGGCAAGTCTGGAGGCGCGATAGTTTCGTCCACACTCTGCATTATATCCTACTATACAGTTGATAGATAAAGTATGGGGTAAGATCAAACAGACGAGACAGGTAACTGGGTTCACTAGATATACCCCCATGTGGGACAACCCCAACGTTCCGGAATTTTTATCCCTTAAAGAATTTGGGCAATGGAGGAGAATTGGTATCTGGTACCTCTCCCAAGTGATGGATGGAAACATATTTAAGACTTTTGAAGTACTGCTAAAAGACTTTCCACTGGGACATAGTATGTTTTATAAATACCTGCAGCTACGTCACGCATTTGAATCGCAGAACAGAATAACACCAATTGTTATACAATCAGATAGTGTAATTAATATATTAGGGACGCAGAGAGGGACGACAGGATGTATATCGATGGTCTACAGGGGACTTCTGTCCATGTCGGTTGGGAGGCAACAAATTGGGGCATATGCAAGGTGGGTGGAAGATTTGGGAGAAATTGGGGAGTAGAAATAGGAGTCTATTTTGCAATATGTCATCAAAATATCTCTGAGTGAGGCAAAACGGCTATCGCAATTATATGTTATATACAGAGTATATAGAACCCCCGTGTGGATGAACAACGTGGGAGTGAGAACAGATTCCAAGTGTCCAAAATGTACTGTGGAAGAAGCAGGGATCATGCACATGTTGTGGGAATGCCCGTGTTTACAAGGGTTCTGGATCACAGTGTTAAAATTAATTCAATCAGTAATGCAAGTGGACCTACCCAGAAACCCGCTGGTGTGTGTGCTGGGCTATGTGGATGAAGTGGGGGCGGATGAACAAGAGATACTGGCAGTGGCACGATTGTTGTATGCAGCAAGGAAACTAATTGCCTTGTATTGGCTATCTGAAAAAGCGCCGACACGTAAGGAATTTGTTGAAAAAGTGTATTATATTATTTATAAGGAGAAAAATGTTTATATTAAAAAGGGAAGGAGAACTCAATATGAGAAGATCTGGAGCAAGTGGCTGGACTTTCCAGGATTAGCGTCATCTGATCTACTGAAAGATAGGATATTTAGACTATAGGTAGGAAAGGAAAGATCGCAGTGGCTAAGAAATAAGGAGGGCAGGTCATTATGTGAATAAAGAGGGATGCAGAGAGTAGAGGGGTGAGACTGTCGACCGGAAGAGGGTGGGGGGAGGGGGTATGTGTGAGGACTACCCTCACAATTTGTTGTTATGTTTATGAAAGTTTTAAAATGCAATAAAAATGTATCTGATTTAAAAAAAGAAATAGGCCTCCTTATCCTTTGGGCCCCTATGCGACCGCACAGGCTACACCAATGATATGTCCGCCCCTGGTGTTGACTGTCCCTATAAATAGTTAATTTCCTATTTTTGGTGTCCCACAAAGTCTAAACAAGCCTATATCAGTCTGAACAATTTGCATTATGAGTAGGACTGAGCGGATCAGGACTGTAAAAGTCTGGATCCGCGCGGTTTCAAAGATGTCTGGGTGCTGAACCCGGACGTGGTATTCCGGGTGCACGATCCGGATTCGGCCCTAGGGTAATTAATTGAAAAATAAAGAAAATAAGAATTAAGTGAGAATATCATACTTATGAGACTTGGTGTCATGGCGGCAAACTGCTTCCGGGTCACGCATTCACTTCCTGTTCTGCGCAGTACAGCTTTCCGTGCTTTCCCCACCCACTAGCCGTCCTGTCGTCCATGATTGGTTGCAGTCAGACGTACCCCCAGCCTGCGACCGCGTCTGCTTGCAGTCATCACTCAGCACGGCTCAGTCATAGGCTACACTCACAGCCGGCGGTCGTTCTCTATGGCTGCTAGCTGTGAGATGTAGCAGAGCTGGAGGCATTGTTGTGGGCCCTCTTGTGGATTACGCCGGACCTGCAATGTGTTAGGGATTAATACATTTGTGAAAGAGGGGGTGTTTTTGTATTTTATTCCAAATAAAGGATTTTTCTCTGTGTTTGTATTTATTTACTTTCATTTACAGATTAGTGATGCAGGTATCTTATAGACGCCTGTGCCATCACTAATCTGGGGTTTAGTAGCAGCTGTGTACTGTTATTAACCCCTGCTATTACCCAAATTGTCACCGCACCAGGGCAATTCGGGAAGAGACGGTAAAGCTCTGGGATTGTCACATCTAATGGATGCGGCAATACCGGGTGGCTGTGGGCTGAGAATACCAGCCCCCAGCTGATTTTATCGTGGCTAGGGATGAAAATTAGGGGGGACTACACATCAGGGTTTTTTTTAATTATTTATTTAAACAAAAAAACTGCATGCAGTTTCTCTTAGACCAAAGTCACATTTGCGAGGGACTCGTCTGCACCAGATTTCAGCACCAAATTTGTATCTCCTGGCAGAAAAAACTTTTTTTTTGCATTTTTGGGCCAATGGATGTAAATTTGGTGCTGAAATTGCTGACATTTTTACGCCATATTCCTGCACCAAATGTGCACCTCCTTGCACAAAACTGCAGCAAAAAGCCGGGGTAAAAAAAGCATTTTTTTTTTGCTAGGAGGCGTACATTGGGTGCAGGAATATGGTGTAAAATTTCAGTACCAAATTTGCATCCCTTGGCCCAAAAATGCAAAAAAATGTGTTTTTTTCAGCCAGGAGGTGCAAATGTGGTGCTGACATCTGGTGTAGATAATTTCAGCACCAACTGTGCACCTTCCTGACACAAAATCGCAGCAAAAATTGAGGCAAAAACCACGGCAAAAAACCTCGGCAAAAAACCCGTCAAAAAAGGCGTAAAAAACACTTTTTTGCCAGGCGGTGTAGATTGGGTGCACGAATATGGTGTAAAAATTTCAGCACCAAATTTGCATCTCTTGGCCAAAAAAACGGCGATTTTCTGTTAGGAGGTGCAGGTCTGTGAACTCAGTGACTTCCACCTGAGGTCAGGTTACCTGTGATCACAGGTGAAGGATTGTGGGAACCTCCAGCTGTGACCGCAAATGACCTGAGTGATGTCACCGCTAGCTGTGATATTCAGATGTAGCAGAGCTGAATATCTGTGGGACCTCATGTGGATTACGCCGGACTGCAGGGAGTTTTGGGTTAATAAAGTGGTAAAGGAGGGTGTGTTTTTGTATTTTATTCCAAATAAAGGATATTTTCTCTGTGTTTGTATTTATTTACTGTCATTTCCAGGTTATTGATGCAGGTTTCTCATAGACGCCTGTGACATCACTAACCTAGGGCTTAGTAGCAGATATGTGCTGTTATTAACCCCTCATTACCCCGATTGCCACCACACCAGGACACTAGGAAGAGCCGGTAAAGCACCAGGATTGCCACATCTAATGGATGAGGCAATACCGGGTGGCTGCGGGCTGAGAATACCAGCCCCCAGCTGGCTTTATCTTGGATGGGTATCAAAATTAGGGGGAACTACACATCGTTCTTTTTTTAATTATTTATTTAAATAATTAAAAAAAACTGTTTCTCTTAGGCTGAAGTCACACTTGCGAGGGACTCGCACGAGTCTGATATCACATCGCCGGTGCAGCTGCACACTCTTCTGACAGGAGTGGGCTGCATGTGTTTCTGTCTACATGCATGCTCATGTTCAGAGAGTGGCAGGTCGTGCAGGGTGATGTCATGCCAGACTCGCACAAGTCTGACATCGTATCCCCGACACAGCCGAACAATTTTCTGACAGGAACGGGCTGCATGTGTTTGTCAACATGCACGCTCATGTTCAGAGAGCGACAGCTCATGCCGGGTGATGTCATGCCAAATTCGCATGAGTCTGATATCTTATCACCGGCACAGCCGCACACTCATCTAACAGGAGCGGGCTACATATGTTTCTATGTACATGCACGCTCATGTTCAGAGAGCGGCAGGTCATGCCAGATTCGCACAAGTCTGACATTGCATCACCGGCACAGCTGCACACTTTTCTGATAGGAGTGGGCCGCATGTGTTTCTGTCTAAATGCACGCTCACCATACTGACCCGCAGACAGTTGCACTGCTTTCCCTGCCCACTGGCTATCCTGGCACCTGTGATTGGTTGCAGTCAGCTGACACACTGCCACTCAGGGTGGGGGCGCGTCTAACTGCAACCAATTACACACGTTGGTGGGCAGGCAAGACAGTGCATATTGAATTGTCGGCTCCGGAAGGGAAAAGAATGACCTGGAGGGAGTTTGCTGACATGGCACAGCCTTACTGAGAATACCACGTGCGCTCCTACCCCCCCATCCCTTCCACCAACATTTTTAATCTCCAGATTCTGGTCCCCATTGACTTATTCGGGCACCGGATTCCGGAGTGGATCAGGGTTTTTTTTCATTGAGCACTGATCCGCCTGTCCCATTTTTTTGCGAGTCTGAGCAGCTCTAATTATGAGTCTAGTGAGCGGTCTGACTGCATGAATGGCAGGCTTTCCAATATGAGTGCACATACATAAGAAGCTGTCAATCAGTAAGTAGAATTTTCCACTTGTTAGGGCTCACTCAGACGTCCGTGATGATCTCATATCTAAATACACAGATCGTCAGTGTTTTTGATTCTGCTTTCATCAGTGTTTTGTCAGTTTATCAGTATTTACCATCAGTGTTTCATGTATTAAAAAATAATTTAAAAAACTTCTCCTATAAACAGCAATGTTAATACCATATTGCCCACTGATGCTATACATGGCTGACTTTCATCTACCCATAGACATGTATGGGTCATTTTGATCCACATTATGGAAAAAATACAGACATGTCTCTGCCACAAAGACACATGTGAACAGCCTCATAGACTTTAATGGGTCATGTTCTATCTGTGAAAATAATGGCTTCAACACGTACACGAAAAAGGGATGTCTGAATGAGGCCTTAGAATGAAAAGCTCGACCTGCTCAGCTCCTTGTTATCTCTACCCTGCTGTCTGCAGTTCGGAGTGCGTGTTCACAAGTTCCTTTCAATGGTTAAATTAGCTGGGCTCTTGGCCACTTCAGCTCTGAAGTGGCTACAGACATGTGGGTTGTTGTGCAGAGACAAGTGGATTGCTTTCCTACAAGCACTTATACAAGCCCAATTCTGCATTTGGAGAGTTAGTAATAGAATTACAATTAAATACAAGCAAAATGTTAATTTCCAAAGTTATTTTTAGTGGTTACTGCTGACAATAGATTTAACTACACAAGATGTTCTGCTACATTTCCTTTGGTAAATAATCCCTAGTTTCTGCTAACATTTGCTTTGAGCAGGTTCCCACAGCCATGATGTAAGTCTGGAGGGAAAGACAACTGAATGGTCAGTGAGAACACATCACCACACTCTGAGTTTGTGTCTGATTTTCACACCGCAATATCATGCAAGATATAGACGCATTTAGGGAACGTCTAGCACCTAAGTAACTGATGATATATTTATAAATATATATAGTTCGTTTTGTTTTTCTAACAGTTTCTACCTTTCCACCAACTTTTTATTATACAATAATACCTTCATGTTTGTTTATGTATTTGTAGTTCCTGTTACAATGGCGAATATATTTACTCAGTAGGGACGTCAACCTTCTTAGAGGATGTATGCTGCCCTTACAGACCTGTATACCACCTGTTTCAAGCAGTTACACATTTGTCATCTCAGCAAGTACAATAAAAGCTCGCATTTATGGTTATGATGACATTGGTTGTTTGACATCCTGTTAACGATTCTCTCAGTTATGATAAATACTTGAAAATAGATAAAATATAACCTGATATTAATATGGACCCCCAGCTACATGGATGATCTCTGCTTAGTCCTTCTAAGAGAACCATTCATAGTTTTGGATTGTTTTAGCCTTGTACATAATACTCTCCTTCTGATATTTCATGTGTATACCTCTAATAGTTAAAGGGGGCCTGTCCCTTATAACCTGCGGCCACCACCCAGTAAGCTCTGATATACAGCATTCTACAATACTTTATATAAGAGCCAATGTGACTATCATAAAAAACATCTTTTATTATACTCATCTGGGGCGGTCAGGTCCGATGGGCATCACTGGTGTTGATCCGGCGCCTCCTCTCTGCTTGCGATCGTCATCCTTCTTCCCTAATTTATCTGGATGCACAGTGACTTCCATTGTACTCCTGAGCAAGTGCACTTCTATCTGCAATGCTGAGGGCAGACCAAAGTACTGTAATGCGCAGGTGCAGGGTGGGGTCATAGACCGCCCACGCATGTGCACTACAATACTTTGATCTGCCCTCAGTAGTGCAGAGAAAAGTGCGCATGCGCAGGAGTGCAATGAAAGCCTCTGGGTGGATGATGTAGGACACATCATCCAAACACAGCTTAAAAGGAGGACAGCGATTACAAGAAGAGAGGGGGTGCCGGACCCGAGAGCAATGACGCCTATCAGACCCGACCGTCCCGCAGGTGACTATAATAAAAGCTATTTTCATGTTATATAGAGTGGCCTAGGCATTTATATAAAGTATTTTAGAATGCTGTATATAAGAGCTTACTAGTGGTGACCGCAGCTTACAGGGGACAAATCTGGTGACAGGTTCTCTTTTACCTTAAAGGGAACCTGTCACCTGAATTTTCGCTATGAAACTAAAAGAATCCCCTTCTGCAGCTCCTGGGATGCATTTTAGAAATGTTCATCTTCCTACAGGCCCCCCTTTCAGACCTAAATAAACACTTTATAAAATCTTACCTTTTGGTATGCTAATGAGCTTTGCAGGCCACGGGGGTGGGCTGTATTTCGTCCATTATTTCCCTTCCTGCCACTGTTCGCTGATTTCGCTGATCCCCCAGTGCTGATTTACATCGATGAGGCCGCCACCCTCATGTTGCGCAAGGCTCCTGAAATCTCGCGCATGCCCATTGGCACTATCCCGGGACTGAACGCTGTTCAAATCGTGACTGCCGGTGATGTAATTGCGCAGGCGTGAGATTATGGGCGGCGCTGTGAATGTCATCACGAGCATCATCCAAGTATCCGCCCATAATCTCGCGCCCGCACTTTTCCCTCTGCCTCCACCGTTATGCACTAGCGCTGGCCATATCATCCACGTTACCTATTACCGCGGGCACGAGATTATGGGCGGGTACTTGGATCACGCTGGGGATAACATTCACAACGCCACCCATAATCTCGCGCCTGCACAATAACATCACCGGCGCTCGTGATATGAACAGTGCTCAGTCCCGCGATAGTGCCACTGGGCATGCGCGAGACTTCAGGAGCCTTACGTAACATGAGGGCGGCGGCCTCATCAATGTAAATCAACACAGGGGGATGGCGAACAGCGGCAGGAAGGGGAATAATGGAAGAAATACAGCCTGCCCCCGTGGCCAGCAAACCTCATTAGCATACTAAAAGGTAAGATTTTATAAAGTGTTTATTTAGGTCTGAAAGGGGGGCCAATAGCAAGATGAACCTTTCTAGAATGCAGCCCAAGAGCTGCAGAAGGGGATTCTTTTAGTTTCATGGCGAAAATTCAGGTGACAGGTTCCCTTTAAGGTGCAGCTTTAAACTCTGGGCTATATAATACAATATTGCCTATTGTGAGATAAATGCAATGCTATGTATTTGAAAGGTTTTTAGCTTACGCTATTATCTCATTTGCTATAGTAATTTATCAATTATGTTTGCATAGCTGATGGCGACATGCTGGACTTCTACTTAAAGAGTAACCATCGTTGTAATTTGTTTTTCAGAAATCAATAGTACATGTAAAAATAAGCATTTGCTTCTTTCTCTGCCACAATTGATCAGTCATTATCAAATTTCTAATTTTGGAGGTAAAATCTATATTCAGTGAAGACTTTCCCATTACTGAGATAGGGGATGGCAGTTGGACTATATCTGCCTCTAACTCCATCACCTCTTCACCTTTCCCTTCAACATAGAACTTTAGGAGAGGCAACTTCCATCTCCTCATCTTAAGGGCACTTTACACACAGCGATATCGCTAGCGATGTCGCTGGTGAAAGCACCCGCCCCCGTCGTTTGTTCATCACGAGCAAATCGCTGCCCAAGGCGCACAACATCACTAGGAACGGTCACACGTACTTACTTGCCTGGCGACATCGCTGTGTCCGGCGAACCGCCTCCTTTCTAAGGGGGCGGTTCGTGCGGCATCACAGCGACGTCACTAAGCGGCCGCCCAATAGAAGCAGAGGGGCGGAGATGAGCGGGCATAACATCCCGCCCACCTCCTTCCTTCCTCATTGCTAGCGGCCGCAGGTACGGTGATGTTCCTCGTTCCTGCGGTGTCACAAATAGCGATGTGTGCTGCCGCAGGAACGACGAACAACCTGTGTCCTGCAACAAGCAACAATAATTGGGATTAGAATGACGTGTCAACGATAAATGATAAGGTAAGTAATTTTGATCGTTAACGGTCGTTCGTGCGTTTCACACGCAACGACGTCGCTAACGAGGCCGGATGTGCGTCACAAATTGCGTGACCCCAACGACATCTCGTTAGCAATGTAGTTGTATGTAAAGTGGCCTTTAGTGTTGGGAAATTCTGTCTTGACTGATTACAGATTTTACTCATGAATTTAGAGTGAAAGAAGCAGATTTGTCTGATAAGTTACATTACAAAGTTTTGTGCTTGCATGTGTACTATTGATTTCTGAAATAAAACTTAGAACAATGGCAACTCTTTAAGTCTACTGTTCCTAAGATTACTCTGCCTCTAGGTTGTTTGTGTTCCTAAAGGAATGGTAATGCTGTAACTCAACTGTGACAAAAGAATCTGAGTACTCTGCCTCTAGGATGTTTATGTCTGATTGTGTTCCTTAAATTATAGGGAACCTGCTTTAGAATGTCTGCGTCTGCCTCCAGCTCCTCCCCTTCCCTGTCCATAGAATTTTAAAAGCACCAACTGTCATCTCCTATCTCAGTAATGGGAAAATCTGTCTTCACTGAATTCAGATTTTATAGATTTTACCCATAAATTGAGAATGAAAGATTAATTCTGGTGGAGATAGAAGCAGATTTCTCTATTGCTTTATTTCATGTGTACTATTGATTTATGGGGGGAAAAAAATTATGGTTACTCTTTAAACATGGGATTGAAAGCATAAACTCTATTTTAGATTCTCAGGAAAAAAATTTACATCAGTGCCAAGTCGGTGTTGGCAGAATCCGCAAAGACCCAACTTCTCCCAGCAGTGTGTGACCAAGCATTGTAATGTAAAACTCGATATGTGCACTGTGGAACATTTTTACGTCAAAGGAAAAGAAAAGTGGCCAGGCTCATCTAAAGCTGCCAAGAAAACAGAAATATGCACAGACTTTAGTAAATAAATCTTTATTGCAAGCTATACATTGTGTGATCTTACTGGCTCATTTGTCAGGATGTTACCGATATAGGCAGCCTGAAAAGAGGGGATTGGTTTGCTGCTGTAAATAACAAAATGAAGATTCATTGATTCATATTGTAATGTCTGTCCATATTTCTACTACCTCAGCAGCGCAGGATGAAACTGCCTATTTTAACTCTTATTTGTAGTTGAAGTGGAATTAGAGGGGATGTCCACTACCTTGGGGCTGTATAGAAATGGGGCCATGGTGGCTCTGACAAAAGTCAACACATACTACTCTACCAGACCTTTGTTGCTACCATCATCCCTGCTGGTCTCCTCGATTCCTGTTCTAAGGGTATCAGGTGGACGCTGCAGCCAATCATTGGCTACTGATTTGCTGCAGGGATCACTTTCTGCTTGAGCTAGATAAAGACCTCGGAGTCTGTTATTTCTATCTAAGACATAGTATGACCACTGCAACCAATTATTGGCAAATGAGTAGCTGCAGAAGTCAACTGACCCCACCCCGTAAGAAGAGAAAGCCTGCAGACTCATAGAGAACCCTAGCAACAGAGGAGTAGATGTGCACTTAAAGGATATATCCAGTATTTTAAAAAAATATGTCTAAGCACTAACAGGTAGGTAGTTGCTTCCTACCTGTCTGTTGTTTCCAATGTTGTTCTTCGTCGGCACAGAGCGGTGACAGATTGCTCTTGCAGGCGATTACACCACAGCAACCCCTGCTGGCAGCACCTTACATAGACCCTTGATCATGATCCGATCATATTATTATTATCCGCCCATTGCGGGCTGATCAAACACAGCAAGCGTCTTACACTGGGCTGAGCACCAAGTGTTCCTGAGCACAACGATGCTTAATGAATAAAAACAAAAAAAACAAAATAAAAACGAGCACAACGATGCTTAATGAATGATGTTCATACGTAAATCACCCGAACTCCGAATTCGAACTCTGTTTTTTGTGTAAAGTCTGTGTTTGACGCAAACACCGAACACCGAACCTCGGGTTTTCTTATTTCTACTGAGAACACATCTTCTATTTCATTCAGCAAAGGCTATGTACATGGTCGGGAGATAACAGTGCTAAGAATTCTTGCACTAATAGGTTGTCCAGAGTTCCCTTCATGCTCTCAAGTAGGTACCACTCCGTTCCAGAGAATACAGAAACTAATAGTGAGGCTCCTTCTCTTGAGCAATACTTAGATCGGACTGTTATTTACCAGTAAGTTGCTCTTCCCCTTTTCTGCATCAATTCATTCAAGACTTTGTAGGTGTTTTATTTGTGTAATTACCTCAATGAAGGTGGGCACTTGATTATTATTAGCCATTATATTAGTAGGAATCATTTTGAGACCTCTAGTAGGACATGTAGCAGTGGAGGAGATACTTGAATGTTTGGAGTTATCATTATCCAGAGACCAAAAAATAATCAGAATAAAGGGCACTTTACATGCAGCGATATCGCTATCGATATCGCTAGCGAGCGTACCCGCCCCCGTCGGTTATGTGTCACGGGCAAATCGCTGCCTGTAGCGCCTAAAATCGTGTACACCCGTCACACATACTTACCTGCCTAGCGACGTCACTGTGTCCGGCGAACTGCCTCCTTTCTAAGGGGGCGGTTCGTGCGGCGTCACAGCAGCGTCACTAAGCGGCCGCCCAATAGAAGCGGAGGGGCGGAGATAAGTGGGACGAACATCCCGCCCACCTTCTTCATTTCTCATTGCGGGCAGCTGCAGGAAAGGTGATGTTCCTCGTTCCTGCGGTGTCACACATAGCGATGTATGCTGCCGCAGGAATGACGAACAACCTGCGTCCTGCAACAGCAACGATAATCGGGAAAAGAATGACGTGTCAACGATCAACAATTAGGTGAGTAATTTTGATCGATAATGGTCGTTCCTGCGTTTCACACGCAACGACGTCGCTAACGAGGCCGGATGTGCGTCATGAATTCCGTGACCCCAACGACATCTCGTTAGCGATCTCGTTGCGTGTAAAGCGGCCTTAAGTAAGGGACTTAGAATTATATCTATTTCCCAGACCTCTCTGACAAATTATCCTCATCATTTCCCAACATTTTTGAGAGTGTAGGCACAGACAGAGAATATGATATAGATCAGTGCAAGGAGTCAGGCATTTAGGACATAGCGTTAATTTATCTGGTTTTAAAAAAGGGAATGTGTCAGCAGAATTTCACCCCCCCCAATCTATTACTATTTGCATGTATCACTTTCAAAAGCAAGTTCAGCAACACCTTTACATGGCCAGTCTTTTCATCTGTTACTGAGAAATCAGCATGTGAATAAATTTGCAAATGAGACTGCAGATCTAAAGACTCTGTCACTCCAGCTCCATTGTCTGCCCAGAGTCGCCTCCTCCTGTTTGGCTGACAGCCTCTATGACATGTGACATCAGGCAAAGGAGCTGTCAGTCAAGCAGGAGGAAGCAGTGCTAGGCTGGGAATAGAGCTGGAGTGACAGAGGCTTCAGATCTAACATAACCATTTGCATATTAATTAAAATGCTGATTTCACAGTAATTGAAGAACGAACTTGCAATGTAAAAGGTATTGCTGGACTTCTCTTGAGAAGAGCTGCATGGTCATATTACCAGTTTGGGGTGTGAAATCCTGGTGACAGACTCCCTTTAAATTTCAAAGTTAAAAGCATAAATCGCATATTGGATCATTTTATGCCACATCTCTCTTGATACCTCTTTTAACTCTGTTTTATGACCTCTAGCTTTTATGACCTCTATGCTGTTAGCGAGTACTGTCGGCTACTCGCATATTCGTAAAGAGTAGCAGGCGCAATGTAAGTCAATGGGAAATACTCACTAAGTAGCGAGTAACCCAAAAGCCGTACTTTTCGTGTGAGTAGCGAATAGTGTGGCTTTGGGGTTACTCGGACTTAGCGAGTATTTCCCATTGACTTACATTGCACCTGCTACTCGTAACGAATATGCGAGTAGCGGACAGTACTCGATAACAGCATAGCGAGTATGAATTGTTAACTACTCGCTCAACACTAGTTTATTTTTACCATTTTTTAAGAAAGGTGTCAAGATGGATACTCCCTTAATCTTTTTGCATTATGTTGTATGGCAGATACATAGAGGGTACCTGTGTTTGGAAGCCTAATATGTCAAAGAATGCACGTTTTAGCTATTCACTTTGATAATATTGGCTTGATTTTATCTGATACAATTTGATAAACTCATATCTAGTACTTCACCTGGTCTCTGTGCTATGGAATGAGTGGGGAATAGTCAACATTAGAGATGAGCGAACCAGCCGCGGTTCGGCTCGAGCTCGGTTCGCTGAACCGAGGTCCCGTTCGAGTTCGGTTCGGCGAACCGGTTCGGCGAACTACTCGAACCAATAGGAAACAATGGGAGGCAATCACAAACACATAAAAACGCATTATAAATGTACACATACAGTTAATAAACATTGCCATAACACTTACCGGTGCCCGCGATGCATCCTGCACTCTGTCTCCTGTCACTATTCCTTCCGATGATTGCTGCGTCCTCCCAATAACCAGCACTGACAGGACCTTCCGTGATGTCGTCAAAATAGCCATGTGACCAGTCACGTGGCTATTATCTCATTGGCTACAGACTGGTCACATGCCTTTGACGTCATGTCCTGTCCTAGGTCCTGTCATTGCACTCTCTGGTACACGGTGCACGTTTGTGTATCGCCGTGTACCGGCGACATGCTCTAGCAAACGGTCGACTCCCCGTTCTGATTCCCCGTTCCGTTAGGGACCGGCTGACACAGCCGGTCATTAATGGAGATCACCGTTGCCATAGCAACGCAGTTAGCGGTGACGTCACCGCTAACCACGGCTCCGGGAATCACATGATTGGAGCACCGTTGCTATGGTAACGCGTCTGTCAGCATTACCGCTGTTACCGCTAACAGCCAGCAGCACTGATCACTCACGGAGTGAAGGCTGCACATGAAGCAGCGTCTTCCCCCATGCAGTAGTGATGGAGCAGAGCTGCATTTGTTGAACGAGAAAGACAGAAGACCATAGATCGTGGAGGGCTGACAGTGAGTCTCTAATGTGTCTGTGTATTTATTTCCATTAAAGTTTTTTTTCTCTGTGTGGTGTCTTTTTTTAACCCTTTATTGGAGATTCTTAATGGCCGGGTCAAACGTGCCTGACATTAAGAATCTCTGGCTTAATACTAGCTAGTAAAACAAAGCCAGTATTAACTCATATTACCCACCAAAGCCACCGTCATCAGGGCTGTTGGAAGAGTTGGATACAGCGCCAGATGATGGCGCTTCTATGAAAGCGCCATTTTCTGGGGCGGCTGCGGACTACAATTCACAGCAGAGGCGCCCAGAAACCTCGGGCTAACCTGTGCTGCGGATTCCAATCCCCAGCTGCCTAGTTGTAACTGGCTGGACACAAAAATGGGGCGAAGCCCACGTCAATTGTTTTTTAATTATTTCATGAAATAAGTGAAATAATTAAAAAAAACGGGCTTCCCTATATTTTTGGTTCCCAGCCAGGTACAAATAGGCAACTGGGGGTTGGGGGCAGCCCGTACCTGCCTGCTGTACCTGGCTAGCATACAAAAATATGGCGAAGCTCACGTCATTTTTTTTGTAGCTTTTTGGCAAAAAAAATAAAAATGCTTCCCTGGATTTTCCATTGCCAGTGAAGGTAACACCAAGCAGTGGGGGTTAGCAGCCAGTAGCTGCTTGGATTACCCTTAGCTAGCAATACAAAAAATGCAGCGGGAGCCCATATATATTTTTAATTATTTCTTTAAATAACTAAAAACAAAATGGGCTTCCCTGTATTTTGATTGCTGGACATCACAGTGCTGTAAAAATAAATCTTTAAAAAAAATGACGTAGCGCTCCGCGGTATTTTTGATTCTCAGCGCAGATAAAGCAGACAGCTATGAGTTGCCACTCCCATCTGCCTGGCGTTACCTTGGTTGGCAATCAAAATACAGGGAAGCCCATTAATTTTTTCTATTTAAAAAATAGTAAAAAAAAATGATGTTGGGTCCCCCCATTTTTGATAGCCAGCTAGGGTAAAGCAGACGGCTGTAGCCTGAAAACCACAGCTGGCAGCTTTACCGTGGTTGGGGATCCAATGTGGAGGTCACCCCAGGCTCTTTTTTTATAATTATTTTATAAATATTAATAACTACAAAAAAAAAGTAGGGTCCCCCCCAAATTGAATCACCAGCCAAGGTAAAGCAGACAGCTGTGGTCTGGTATTCTCAGGGTGGGAAGGTCCATAGTTATTGGATCTTCACAGCCTAAAAATAGCAGGCCGCAGGCACCCCAGACGTGGCGCATCCACTAGATGCGCCAATCCTGTCGCTTCACCCCAGCTCATCCCATGCCCTGATGCAGTGGCAAACAGGGTAATAAATGGGGGTGATACTAGCTGTAAAATCACCTGACATCAAGCCCAGCAGTTTGTGATGTCATGGCATCTATTAGATACCCAACATCATAAACTGTCAGTACTAACAAAAAAAATCTACAAAAAAAATTTATTTGAAAAAACAGTCCCCAAAACATTCCCTCTTTCATCAATTTATTGTAAGAAAAAAAATAAAGGGGTCCCACGGCGACTCTGGACCGTCTAGAATATGGGGGGGAGACACTCAGGGAACGTATCCCCCATTTTCTAGGAGTGCAGACCCTTCATGTGAGGAGTGTGGGTGCAATGAATCTGCACTCACTCTCCCCGGGTCCACAGCAGCAGAGTCCATGTCGTAACGGTTGCTACCAAAGCTGCAATGCCCTGCTCATGAGGTAAGGGCATGCCTAATCAGGAGAACTATTCTACATTTCCAAATATTGGTATTTGCTGATATTATTGCTATTCCACCTACTATATATTGGGGATAGGATCTTGGAGATGGAATACCCCTTTAAGTCCAGTTATCCAGCTCAATGAATACTTAACAACAGAGCTCGCTATTTAGATGTGTTTTCTTGTGGCATATAACGGACTCTCATGTTTGGTAGTCGTTCAGCAGGGCAACAGAAATAGCAAATCCCTCCATTTGGAAATGTAGTATATAGCTTTCCTGATCAACTATGTTCCTTACCTCATGAGCAGGGCATTGCAGTAATAATAATAATTTATTCATTTATATAGCGTTATTAATTCCATAGCGCTGTATGTCTTTGGAGTGTGGGAGTAAACCGGAGTACCCGGAGGAAACCCACGCAAACACGGGGAGAACATACAAACTCCTTGCAGATGGTGTCCTTGGTGGGAATTGAGCCCAGGACCTCAGCGCTGCAAGACTGCAGTGCTACCCACTGAGCCACCGTGCCACCCATTTAGCTTACAGATGCAAAACCACCACTCACTGTGTCTGAACACAGGAAGCTGAGCTGACAGCCGCTCTGTGCATGCGGCAGCGTCTATTGTGAAGGAGAGGGCCGCGGGGGATCAACGCTGCACAGGTACCGTGTGACACTGGGGAACACCGGTGGAGTTATAGGGGGTGACCTGGCAGGGCCTGGCTAGGAGTTTTCTGTCGCATGTGTCATGGCACATGCGACAGAAATTAGAGGAGTAGGGTGAATGCGGCCGGCGTGCTGCTGTGCGCGCGGCCATCTTGGATTTCTGGTAGGGGGTCAGGGGGGGGCACTTTGGCGACACCGGGGGACCGGAGGGGACCGGGGAAGAGATTTATCATGTTTCTTCATGCCAGATAGGAGATAAATCATTTTTTACCGACGCTGTCATTTACTATAACGTGATCATCAGTATACGGTGTATACCTATGATCACGTGAGCGGGGACTGGAAAAACCATCCTGAATCATGATCTCCAGGGTCTCAGCTAGCCCTGAAATCCCGGAGATTTTCTGACGCTGGGGGGCGCTATTCACTTATTTCTGCCTGCTGTTTATAAATGGCAGATTAGAATAAGGCTACATTAACACGACCAATCCATTTTTGCGGTCTGCAAAAAACAGTCCGTTTTTTTCACAGGTGCATCCGTGTGGCATCCGTTTCCGTTCTGTAGACGGTCCGTATGTCATCTGTTTGTCATCCATGTGCCTTCCGTTTTTTTTGCGCACTGCAAAAAAACTGAAGGAGGGAAAATACATAAATTTACCCAGGATCCATAGCTTTAACCTACATGAGGCGGTCACATGTTCACTCCAGTGCCATTTTCTACTGCTTTTCACAGCGTAGAGCGCTCTGGTGATTTTCCTGTGCTTGTACACTTCATATCAGTTTTTTCTGTCATTACAATGGCAGAAAGACAAATAATGTCCCACTCTCCTGCATTTTGTAATTTTGCACCCTTTGGTGCCTTTCATGTGGCACTAAGGGGTGGTTAGCTTTGTATTTAGCCAAAAAAATGGAAAAAAAATGACGTGGGGTTCCCCCTATTTTTGTAGCCAGCTAGGGTAAAGCAGACGGCTGCAGCCTGCAGACCACAGCTGGCAGCTTTACCTTGGCTGGTAATCCAAAACTGAGGGCACCCCACGCTGTTATTTTAAATTAAATAAATAATTTTAAAAAAAACAACACGTTGGGGTCCCCCCAAAATTGGATCACCAGCCAAGGTAAAGCAGACAGCTGAGGTTTGATATTCTCAGACTAGGGAGGTCCATGGTTATTGGACTCTTCCCAGCCTAAAAATAGCAGGCCGCAGCCGCCCCAGAAGTGGCGCATCCATTAGATGCGCCAATCCTGGTGCTTCGCCCCAGCTCATCCCGTGCCCTGGTGCGGTGGCAAACGGGGTAATATATGGGGTTAATACCAGATGTGTAATGTCACCTGGCATCAAGCCCTGGGGTTGGTGAGGTCAGGCGTCTATCAGATACCCGACATCACCAACCCAGTCAGTAATAAAAAAAAATAGACGACAAACACATTTTTATTTGACAAAACACTCCCCAATACATTCCCTCTTTAGCCAATTTATTAGAAAGAAAAACAAATCCAGGTCTGGTGTAATCCAAGGGGTTCCCATGATGATCCACACTGTCCCAGTCAATGAAGAGCAGGATGTTCCCCATTGGCTGGAAGAGCAGTGCAGTGACCTGAGCTAACATCAATGGGTCAGCCCAGGTCACTGCAGGGCATGACAAGTGCTGCTGTCAGGAGCGAGGTACATTACCTGCGCTGATCTCCTGCACTGCTGACAGCACCTGTCACTGACTTTAATGACCGCCGCCTTCACAGCCAAGTATCGCGAGCGGCCCGTGACGTCACCGCTAGTCAGTCTCGGGTCGGAAGCGAGAGAAGGTGATGTGACAAGCGGCGGCCATGGAGGACAGTGACAGCGCTGAGGTCGGGAGGGCGGGACTTCATCACCGCAGGTAAGCCGAGCGGGACCATGTGTGCAGAGTGCCAGGTGGGCGGAGCCTAGCAGGGTAATGTGTGCAGAATGCCAGGTGGGTGGAGCCTAGCGTGACCATGTGTGCAGAGTGCCAGGTGGGCGGAGCCTAGCGGGATCATCTCTTCCATTCTGCAAATAACTTATTTTCATGTTGAAATTATGGGTTATCTCAAATAGACAGGATAGACAGCCTCCAAATCATAGGCTGAAAAGTGACTTTTTTATTAATCCAAACAGGGGGATGACTGGTTAAACAAGTCAACATATGATTTTCTATACTTGTAATGCTACTATCTAGGTCAGTGGTCAATAACTTATTATAACTGATGGCATGGTCTCTGACTTTTCAAACAGCTTTATGTGAAAGTCCTATTTAGTATTTTACTATTGTAATGTTTAAATGATAATGGAAGTATTTGTAATTGATGCATTCATTTTGACATACTCATGTTTATTTGATGACTGTTGCCCAATCATGAATGGGGTAGATTGTGCCAAAGTTGGAGTTCGAATATCTTATCAAAGGTTGGTAAGTAAGGGTGTAAAGCAAAAGCAGGCTTTTACCCCCTCTTGCTTTCTAGTGATGTGCTATGTAATGAAAGGAGATTCCTAACCCTATTCCCAGTTCTGAAAGACTTCTATTCATGTGAAGACCCAGTTCTGTTCATATTCTCCAATCATAATAATTCACACATTACTCCATTAATCTTGAGTCAAAAGGGCAACATTTCGGACACTGAAAAATATGGTGGCACAGACTAGCACTAATGGGAACACTTTGGATGACACTTCGGAAGAACTGTCTGTTTATTAAATAAGCCCTTTAGGAGCAGTTAACAGGAATCTGTCACCAGGTTTTTGCTATCTGATCTGAGAGCAGCAGAACGTTGGAGCAGAGATCCTGATTCCAGCAAATTTTCACTTACTGGGCTGTGCAGTGTAGCTTTGATAAAATCACTGATTAATCAGCAGTAGATCATCATTACAGTACTCCATGGCATGCTGCCAGGTAGTCCATCATATTCATCAGCTCTGTATAACTGCTATATCTGCAACAGAGAAACATTGATTTTATCAAAAAGACAACAAACAGCTCAGCAAGTGACACAGCACTGGACTCAGGGTCTCTATCTCTACTTTATGCTGCTCTAAGATGGGGTAGCAAAAATCTGGTAACATAGCCCCTTTAAAGAGGGACTTGAAACAGATGATTCAAGAGGGGGCTTTGTACCCCTATTTTTTATTTTGGAGTATTGGAAGATATGCTTTACAGTGGCATGCAAATGTTTGGACACCCCTGGTCAAAATTACTGTTATGGTGAACAGTTGAGCAAGTTGAAGATGAAATGATCTTTAAAAGATGACACTTTTACTTTATATTTTAGGCAAAAAAAAATATTTTCATCTTCATTTGTTAGGTGTTAATTCTTCATCAGGGCAGAGGTACCTCTGCCTGATGAAGAATTAACACCTAACAAATTCGAAACGCACGTCTGCTTCATGAGGTTCTGTTGCTGTGACCAAGGCGCCATTGTGTTACTGTACCATCACTGGTAGATATGCTTTCACCAATGTTAACACATTATGTGATGTATATGTGATCCGGAGGGGATAAATTCACTATGGGCATAGCCCAAGATAGGATATGTGTATAACCTGTACTTATTTTCCTGCACTGCTGCAAACAGATCTCCGAAGGGGTTAAATTCACTAATGGGCATAGCCCAAGATAGGATATGTGTATAACCTGTACTTATTTTCCTGCACTGCTGCAAACAGATCTCCGAAGGGGTTAAATTCACTAATGGGCATAGCCCAAGATAGGATATGTGTATAACCTGTACTTATTTTCCTGCACTGCTGCAAACAGATCTCCGAAGGGGTTAAATTCACTAATGGGCATAGCCCAAGATAGGATATGTGTATAACCTGTACTTATTTTCCTGCACTGCTGCAAACAGATCTCCGAAGGGGTTAAACTCACTAATGGGCATAGCCCAAGATAGGATATGTGTATAACTTGTACTTGGTTTTCTGCACTACTGCAAACATTTTACATGTTGTTAACCCCGAAGGGATGTGCATACTGGGGCTTGGTCCTGTTCTGTTACTTGCTTTTAATGGATGTTCACCTGCTGCTTCTAATAAAACTTTTGTACTTTTTGCACTATAAAAACTCTATGTCCTCTTGTTTTTAGATTTTCAATTATGTTCAGATCAGCGGGCAGTGACAGCCATTGTAAAACCTTCAGCTTGCGCCTATTAAGGTAGTCTATTGTGGATTTTGACATGTGTTAAGGATCATTATCCATTTGTAGAAGCCATAATCATTTCAACTTCAGCTTTTTTTACAGATAGTGTTATGTTTCCATCAAAAATTTCTTGAAATTTCAATGAATCCATTCTTTCTTCTACCCATGAAATGTTTCACGTGCCATATGCTGCAATACAACCCCAAAGCATGATTGATCCACCCCCCTGCATAATAGTTGTCGAGATGTTCTTTTCCTGATATTCTATGCCCTTTTTTCTCCGCAAATACCTTTGATCATTGTGGGCAGAGTTCTATTTTAATCTTATCCACAGGACTTGTTTCCAAAATGTATCAGGCTTGTTAGGGACATTTCACACATCTGGCATTTCGCTGGATTACCAGATCCGGCACACTCCAGTACAGTGTAACACAGTACAATGGCATCGCGGCAACCTCCGGTCACATGCTGTCATGTGACCGGAGTTTGCCACGATGCTGTTGTACAGTATTAACACTGTACTGGAGTGTGCCATATGCGGTAATCCGGTGAAATGCCGGATGTGAGAAACGGCACTTAGATGTTCTTTTTCATACTTCTGACTCTGAATTTTATGGTGATGATGCAGGAGAAGTTTTCTTCTGATGACTCTTCCATAAAGGCCATATTTGTGCAGGTGGTTGCTGAACAGTAGAACAGTGTACCACAACTCCAGAGTCTGCTAACTCTTACTTAAGGTCTTTTGCAGTTATACAGGGGTTCTGATTTGCCTCTCTAGCGATCCTATGAACAGCTCTCACAGAAATTTCGCTTCATCTTCCAGACCTTTTCTTGACCTTCACTATTCCTGTTATCTGTTATTTCTTAATTACATTTCAAACTGAGGAAAGAGCAACTTATAAACACTTTGCTATATTCTGCCTTCTCCTGCTTTGTGGGCCTCCACAGTTTAGAAGAACCCATGGTTGCTGTTTATTGGCACAAGGTTAGATGAGGCTGGTTCTTTACAAAGCTATGAAATTTTCACCACCTGGCCTTTCATAATGATGATACTACTAATAATAAAGGTAATTTATATAGCACCAACATATTCCGCAGCACTTTACAATTAAGCGGGGGCATGTACAGACAATAAAAACAAATAAAGTAGCGCATAACTCAACAGTTACAGCAAGGGTGAAAGCCCTGCTTTCAAGCTTACCATCTATGGGATAGTGAATAAGTCATAGCCCTAACAAGCTAAGTGTAATACTATTGTATGTACTGAGGATTTCGATTGCGTTAGGGCAATGACAACCAGAGACAAGTTCTTGGTGCAGAGATGTTTATAACATGTAACCAACCATATGTACATAAACGGAACAAAACACAGGAAATACCTTCCAGGATCGGAGCGAAGGGAATTCCCGGGACCACGCACCGGACTCCCCCAGGGAGACCACCAAGAGCGAACCCCTATACAGGGACTGTCTGGCAATCACCCCAGAAGGCCTAAATGCGCAGCAGCCGGGACACAAAGGGCAATAGGTATAGTCAAAAAATGTCCGTACGAGATGAGAGTCCAGAGTGGTTCCGAACCGGAAAGAACCGGGCAGAAGTGCTGACCAAAGACGGCAGACGGAGTCCGGGCACAGCTTGATGAGACCAGGTGAAGTCCAGAGTCGGTGTCTGTTGTTTTTCAGGAGAATCCAAATGTCAATCAGGAACCAAGAGCAGCAAAGCAGGAGTACACAGCAAGCAGTATACTCAGGCACTGGACTAAGCTTAGGGGCAGCCTTTTAAACAGATGGACAGGAAGTAGGGCAACAGAACAGCAAACTCCATGTTAACAGAGGGCAAGCTCTTTCAAAAGAGAACTGGAAATCCCGGAATTCTGACAGTACTCCCCCCCCCAGAAACGGCCTCAGGACGGATCAGGGCCTGGCTTGTCCGGGTACCGCCGATGAAACTGAGCAACCTTCCGGGGCGCCCGAATGTTACCCACAGGTTCCCAGGAATCGTCCTCAGGGGAGTACCCCTGCCAACGTACCAGATACTGAAGCCGATGCCGATGGAGCCGGGAGTCAATAATGTCCTCAACCACGAACTGCTCCTGGCCGTCAACCATCACAGGCGGAGGAGGAGGCACGATACGACCATGAAACGTATTAGGGGAGACAGGTTTGAGCAGAGAAACATGAAAGACCGGGTGTACCTTCAAATGGTGCGGCAACCTCAGCCGACAGGCAACAGGGCTCACGATCCCGGTGATCCTAAACGGACCGATGAATTTCTGCCCCAGCTTCTGCAAAGGAACACCCAATTTCAGATTTTTGGTGGATAACCACACCGAGTCCCCTACCTTATACATGGGTGCCTGTTTCCGGTGAGTGTCTGCCGACTTCTTGTAACGCTCCTGAGCCGAAGCCAAAGAGTCCTTTAACACCTCCAGATTCTGTCGTAGCTCCGTCACTCTGTCCTCCACCGCTGGCACCGAAACCGCCGCCGGTGACCTAGGCAAAACATTCGGATGGTAACCCAAGTTAGCGAAAAAGGGCGTTACCTTAGTGGAGCTGCTCTGAGTGTTGTTATACGAGAACTCTGCCAAAGGAAGCAGCTTCAACCAATCATCCTGCAGATGGCTGACATAACAACGTAGGTACTGCTCCAGGGTTTGATTAGTCCGTTCGGTTTGCCCATTTGTCTGAGGATGGTATGCAGAAGACAAACAGACATCAATCTGGAGTGCCGAACAAAACCCCTTCCAGAATTTAGACGTGAACTGCACGCCCCGGTCAGAGATGATCTCATCTGGTACCCCATGCAGTCGAAATACATTCTGGATAACCAAATCCACTGTCTCTGCGGCTGAGGGAAGACCGGTACATGGAATAAAGTGAGCAGCTTTGGTCAACCGATCCACCACCACTAAAATGGTATTGTTACCGCCTGAGACTGGCAACTCCACAAAAAAATCCATTGAGATGGATCCCCAAGGGCGCGATGGAACGGGTAACGGTTGAAGGAGTCCCGTAGGAGCCACACGAGGGACCTTGCACCGGGCACAAACCACACATGAGTGGACATAGTCTTTCACATCCTTTAAACAGGTTGGCCACCAGAAAAAATGACTCAGAAATTCCTGCGTCTTCTGTACCCCCCTATGACCGGCCAACACGGAGTCATGGACCAATTTGAGAACCCGAAGTCTTACAGCCTCCAGGACATAAATACGTCGCTCTCTCAACCACACACCATTCCGAAGGACAAGAGTCACATCATTCGGGGGGGCAGCAAGAAATACGTCACCATCATAGGCCAGCTTGATGTCCTTCCACAAGTCCTGGTCCTGGATTACTCCAACGAAATTGGCATCAGATAACACGGTCTGAGACGGGGTTCCAGGCACGGAGTCCATGGCGTGGATTCGGGACAAGGCATCGGCTTTCCCATTACGTGAACCTGGACGGTATGTAACGATAAAATTGAACTGGTTAAGGAACAAGCTCCAACGGGCTTGCCGTGGAGACAGGCACCTGGCAGATTTAAGAAATTCCAGGTTACGATGGTCGGTGAGAACTATCACTTGCTGCGCTGCTCCCTGTATGTGGTGTCTCCATTCCTTAAAAGCTGCAATAATCGCCAACAATTCCTTGTCCGCAATGTCATAGTTCCTTTCTGCAGGGGACAACCGGCGAGAAAAGAAAGCACACGGATGCAAGAGACTCTTGTCCCCAGTTCTTTGGGAAAGGATAGCCCCTAATGCATAATCGGAAGCGTCGACTTCCACAATAAAGGGGAGTGCGGGATTCGGGTGTATTAGTATTGGTGCTGAGGTAAAACAAACCTTGAGACGATTGAAAGCTGCCTGGGCGGACCACACAAACTTCTGTCCTTTCTTGGTTAACAGAGTAATAGGACGGACGATCTCTGAAAAGTTACGGATAAAGCGTCTGTAAAAGTTGGCAAAACCGACAAAGCGTTGTACCTCCTTGATGTTTCCCGGTTCCGGCCAGTCTAGAATAGCTTGTATCTTGCCAGACTCCATGTTCAGTCCCTGAGGAGAAATGACATATCCTAAAAATTGTATTTTTGAGCAATGGAATTCGCACTTCTCCAGTTTAATATACAGGTGGTTATCCCTCAGTCGGGTAAGTATTGTCTTGACGTGCTCCTGGTGTTCCTGTAGGGAATCAGAAAAGATCAAGATATCATCCAGGTAAATCACCATGAATTGGTCCATTATATCCCTAAAAATATCGTTGACTCGGTGTTGGAAAGCCGCAGGAGCGTTACAAAGTCCAAAAGGCATCACTAGATACTCATAATGTCCATACCGACATCTGAACGCTGTCTTCCACTCGTCTCTGGGACGTATGCGGAGTAGATTATATGCCCCACGGAGATCCAATTTAGTGAATATCTTTGCCTGTTGGACTCTCTCCAATAGCTCAGGAATCAACGGTAACGGATACCGGTTCCGGATGGTTATCTTATTTAGTTCCCGGTAGTCGATACAAGGTCTCAGAGTCCCCTCTTTCTTTTTCACGAAAAAGATGGGTGCCCCTGCTGGTGAGGTGGAAGGGCGAATAAATCCCTTGGCTAGACTTTCATCGATGTAATCCTTTAGTGCTTCTAACTCAGGTGCCGCCAACGGGTAGACATGACCAAACGGGATCTCCGCCCCTGGGAGTAAGTCTATGGGACAATCATACGGTCTATGCGGGGGAAGCCGATCTGCTTTTCTTTTGTCGCATATATCAGCGAAGTCATGATAAACCGGGGGTAGAACAGGTACCTGTACAGTGCCCTCCGCATTCGGTGTTACTGGAACCGGTACAGTTGGACTAATGGTCGGACCACTCTGCGGTGGGAAGGATATTTCTTTAGTCTCCCAATCGATGACCGGATTTGTAGACCGTAGCCACGGAATTCCTAAAATTATCGGAAAATGGGGAGAAGAAATCAACATGAAAACAAGGGTCTCCTGCTGACCTGGCTTCATCACACATTTTAGGGGTACTGTTTCCCGATCAACTGGTCCAGAAACTAATGGAGATCCGTCTACCGTCTCCATGGTAACCGGTGAGGATCTTTGTTGAGTCTGGATACCGTGTTTCCTGGCAAAAGAAGAGTCCATGAAATTTCCCCCTGCCCCAGAGTCTATCATAGCAGATGTAGGAATTAACTGTCCCTCCCACCGTATCTGAATGGGAAGCGAGCAATGGGTGTATTTCCCTTCTGAGCCCTTAGGTGAAGTTGACATTACAGTCAAGGGAAATACCGCATCCAGGTGTCCACTTGCCTCAGAGATATCGGACTCTGCGTCCGTGTTGTCACACTCTGCCATGGCTGCCAATACCTTATTTGGGCGATTTGGACGTCTTGGGCAGTCAATCAGGAAATGGTCCGATTGACCGCAATAGAAACACAAACGCTCACGGAGCCGGTGTTCACGACGTTCGTTGGTCTCTCGCTTTTGCAGAGAGTCCACTTGCATAGGAACATCCTCGGCCTCCCGTGGCGTCCTGAGAGCGGGTTCTCTGGAAGGAAACGCAAAAGTTGGTTACTCGGTTTACAGCTGCCCATTTTTCCTGTCTACGTTCCGTCAAACGGGTATCGATACGCACACAGTGTTGGAGAAACAGTTCAAAATCCCCTGGAGATTCGGAACGAGCTAACTCGTCCTTGATGGTACCGGACAAACCTTTTCTGAAAACTGACAATAACGCATTGTTTCCCCAGTCGGTGTCTACCACTAACCTTTTGAACTCAGTGGCGTATTCAACGACAGACCGCTTTCCCTGACGTAAGGAAAGGAGAGCCGATTCAGCGGTAGCACGGCGATTCGGATCATCAAACATTTGCGCCATTGCTGTCAGAAAGTCATCCAGGTGATTTAAACGGATATCACGATTCTCTATCATAGGATTAGCCCAAGCCAGTGCTCGTGAGGTTAACAACATGATTATACATAACACTTTTGACCGGTCAGAACGGTAATAATCAGCATGTACATCAAAAAACAGTATACACTGGTTAACAAATCCACGAAACTGACTACGATCACCACTGAAACGAAATGGGGGTAACCTAGGCATACCGGCAGCTGATACGGACATAGTGGGGGCGGTTTCCTGAGCCTCCACTCTGGTTTGCAAATCCTGAATAGCCGGACCCAGTACCTGGTGATCATGGCCCAGCTGTACCTCCACATCTCTAAGCTTAGTTTGCACCGCCTCCATCTCCTGCTGCAATGAGTTAATCATGGAAAAAAGCTGATCTACTCGTGTCTCAGTCATTGCCCCAGCGAAATCCTTTTTTGGCCTGAGTATAATGTAATACTATTGTATGTACTGAGGATTTCGATTGCGTTAGGGCAATGACAACCAGAGACGAGTTCTTGGTGCAGAGATGTTTATAACATGTAACCAACCATATGTACATAAACGGAACAAAACACAGGAAATACCTTCCAGGATCGGAGCGAAGGGAATTCCCGGGGCCACGCACCGGACTCCCCCAGGGAGACCACCAAGAGCGAACCCCTATACAGGGACTGTCTGGCAATCACCCCAGAAGGCCTAAATGCGCAGCAGCCGGGACACAAAGGGCAATAGGTATAGTCAAAAAATGTCCGTACGAGATGAGAGTCCAGAGTGGTTACGAACCGGAAAGAACCGGGCAGAAGTGCTGACCAAAGACGGCAGACGGAGTCCGGGCACAGCTTGATGAGACCAGGTGAAGTCCAGAGTCGGTGTCGGTTGTTTTTCAGGAGAATCCAAATGTCAATCAGGAACCAAGAGCAGCAAAGCAGGAGTACACAGCAAGCAGTATACTCAGGCACTGGACTAAGCTTAGGGGCGGCCTTTTAAACAGATGGACAGGAAGTAGGGCAACAGAACAGCAAACTCCATGTTAACAGAGGGCAAGCTCTTTCAAAAGAGAACTGGAAATCCCGGAATTCTGACACTAAGTAAGGTCTGAAACGTTGGTCAAAGTTATCTGAGCACACAAGTCTACAAGGAAGTGAAAACGTTTGCATCTGCCCATTTTCCTTTTTGTAATTTTAAAAATATAAAAGAAAAAAAAAATTATATACATATATATATATATATATACATATACACATATATATATATATATATATATATACACATACATATATATATATATATATATATATATATATATATATATACATATATATATATGTATACATATATATATATATATATATACATATACAGTTAGGTCCAGAAATATTTGGACAGTGACACAAGTTTTGTTATTTTAGCTGTTTACAAAAACATGTTCAGAAATACAATTATATATATAATATGGGCTGAAAGTGCACACTCCCAGCTGCAATATGAGAGTTTTCACATCCAAATCGGAGAAAGGGTTTAGGAATCATAGCTCTGTAATGCATAGCCTCCTCTTTTTAAAGGGACCAAAAGTAATTAGACAAGGGACTCTAAGGGCTGCAATTAACTCTGAAGGCGTCTCCCTCGTTAACCTGTAATCAATGAAGTAGTTAAAAGGTCTGGGGTTGATTACAGGTGTGTGGTTTTGCATTTGGAAGCTGTTGCTGTGACCAGACAACATGTGGTCTAAGGAACTCTCAGTTGAGGTAAAGCAGAACATCCTGAGGCTGAAAAAAAAGAAAAAATCCATCAGAGAGATAGCAGACATGCTTGGAGTAGCAAAATCAACAGTCGGGTACATTCTGAGAAAAAAGGAATTGACTGGTGAGCTTGGGAACTCAAAAAGGCCTGGGCGTCCACGGATGACAACAGTGGTGGATGATCGCCGCATACTTTCTTTGGTGAAGAAGAACCCGTTCACAACATCAACTGAAGTCCAGAACACTCTCAGTGAAGTAGCTGTATCTGTCTCTAAGTCAACAGTAAAGAGAAGACTCCATGAAAGTAAATACAAAGGGTTCACATCTAGATGCAAACCATTCATCAATTCCAAAAATAGACAGGCCAGAGTTAAATTTGCTGAAAAACACCTCATGAAGCCAGCTCAGTTCTGGAAAAGTATTCTTTGGACAAATGAGACAAAGATCAACCTGTACCAGAATGATGGGAAGAAAAAAGTTTGGAGAAGAAAGGGAACGGCACATGATCCAAGGCACACCACATCCTCTGAATTCTGTTGTAGAGGTTTCATTTCAAATCCAATGTGGTGGCATGCAGAGCCCAACTCGCGAAAATTGTGTCACTGTCCAAATATTTCTGGACCTAACTGTATATATATATATATTTTTTTTTTTTACATATATATATATATATATATTTTTTTTTTTTGCCTAAAATACAAAGGAAATGTGTCATCTTTCACTTTATTCCGTTTAGAAATCATTTCATCTTCAACTTGCTTAACTGTTCACAATAACAATAATTTTGACCAGGGGTGCCCAACAATTAACACATGCCACCATTTCTTACATGATGTAGATGCCATAACATTAGGGCAGTATACAACTACATGTTCAGAATTAATTTTAATGAATACTGCCCCAATTATTTTGCCCACTCAGACACCATGCTTGGTTGCCATTACTAAAATGGCTGTCACAAAACAATAAATTATTCTGAAAACCAGTGATCAACTGTCTGACTTTACAGTTGTACATAATAAACTAAGAAAAACATTTCTACTCTCTTATCTTTTAACCAAAAATCATAGATGTGATCACCCAGACCATAACAACCAAATAATATTGATATAACTTGGAAGTATATTTGTAAAAAAAACCTGTTCCAAATAGATAATAATCATGGCTACTCTACGAAAATTAATCTAATTATGTTCAGTCTGAAAGATAACATAACTATTGCTCTGACTTTATCTGTAAGGAATGAAACTATTCAGGACACGTATGCTGGATTTAGCTATTACATCTCAGACACAGAGGGTAATTCAAGGTGTTTTCTAATGTATGTATCATGGATCAGACCAAAAAGAATGAAATAAAAATGTTGGCACTGGAATGTTTCACATTTGTAATAGAAATATAATGGATGCTGCAGAGAAACGCAAAGCCACCAATTCATCAAGTCCGGCTTTGTACACGCCAGTCTTGATGAGGCAGAGTCAGAGGCGCCTGATTCATTAAGAGGTACACGCCTCTTAACAAATCAATACTTAACCCCTTCACCCCTGAGCCTTTTTTCACTTTCTTGATGGGGCCAATTTTTTCAATTCTGACTAGAGATGAGCAAGTACTAAAATATTTGTATTCGCTATACTAGTAACGAGTACTTTGTAATACTCGCATATTCATTCCGAAGTCAAAGGGAAATGCAAGTAATTTTCTGCTGAACCCAATAAATAGGTCTAAGGGATGGAAGAGTGATGAAAGTGAATGGAGAGAGCCTGGAGAATATGTCTGCGGGCATTTCTGACTCACATATAGGTCTCTCTCTCGTGCCGGTGATCGGTGAGTATGAAGCGCGGCCAACCAATCACAGTAATGCCACAACCAAGATGGCTGCGAGATTATTGTGATTAGTTAAGAAGCCCAACATGTTTAGTGGCTGCAAATAAGGCACCAAACCTGCTGGGTGGGACATCCGAATATAGCGAGGCGAATACACAAAAACTCACAATGTAACGAGTAACCAGAATACCATACTGTCCGTGCGAGTAGCGAATAGTAACCATTACACTCGCTCATCACTAATTCTGACCAGTGTCAATTTATGTGGTAATAACTAGAGATGAGCGAACCGGTCCCGGTTCGGCTCGAGGTCGGCTCGCCGAACGGGGGTCCCGTTCGAGTTCGGTTCGTCGAACGTTCGACGAACCGAACTCGAACGTATAGGCTATAATGGGAGGCAATCACAAACACATAAAAATGCATTATAAATGTACACAAACAGTTAATAAACATTGCCATAACACTTACCGGTCCTCGCGATCCCTTCTGCACTCTGTCTCCTGCCGCTATTCCATCCGATGATCGCTGAATCCTCCCGGTGACCTGCACTGCCAGCAGAGATGCAGGACCTATCGTGACGTCAAAATAGCCATGTGACCAGTCACGTGGCTATTATCTCATTGGCTACAGACTGGTCACATGACTATGACACGTCATGTAGGACCTGCGAGTGCATCTCTCCGGTACACGGTGCACATATGTGTATCGCCGTGTACCGGCGACATGCTCTAGCACACGGTCGACTCCCCGTTCCGTTAGGGACCGGCTGACACAGCCGGTCATTAACGGAGATCACCGTTGCCATAGCAACGCAGTTAGCGGTGACGTCACTGCTAACCGCGGCTCCGAGAGCACCGTTGCTATGGTAACGCATCTGTCAGCGTTACCGCTGTTACCGCTGACAGCCAGCACTGATCACTCACGGAGTGAAGGCTGCACGCTGCTTCCCGATTGTAGAGAGGATTGTACTGAGGATGAGGTTCCCCAGCCCATGATGGGCTGATGCACCTCATCCTCACTACAATCGTCACTACTACTACACTAGTGAGCATTGTAGTGAGGATGAGATGCCTCAGCCCATGATGGGCTGGGGAACCTCATCCTCACTACAATCGTCACTACTACTACACTAATGAGGATTGTAGTGAGGATGAGATGCCTCAGCCCATGATGGGCTGGGGAACCTCATCCTCACTACAATCGTCACTACTACTACACTAGAAAGAAAGAAGACAGAAGAGCAGGATCGTGGAGGGCTGACAGGGGGTAATAAAGATGGAGTCTCTAATGTGTCTGTGTATTTATTTCTATTAAAGTATTTTTTCTCTGTGTGGTGTTTTTTTTAACCCCTTATTGGAGATTCTTAATGGCCGGGTCAAACGTGCCTGACATTAAGAATCTCTGGCTTAATACTGGCTAGTAAAACAAAGCCAGTATTAACTCATGATTACCCAACAAGCCACCCGGCTCCAGGGCTGTTGGAAGAGTTGGATACAGCGCCAGATGATGGCGCTTCTATGAAAGCGCCATTTTCTGGGACGGCTGCGGACTGAAATCCGCAGCAGAGGCGCCCACAAACCTCGGGCTAACCTGTGCTGCGGATTCCAATCCCCAGCTGCCTAGTTGTACCCGGCTGGACACAAAAATGGGGCGAAGCCCACGTCATTTGTTTTTTAATTATTTCATGAAATAAGTGAAATAATTAAAAAAAACGGGCTTCCCTATATTTTTGGTTCCCAGCCGGGTACAAATAGGCAACTGGGGGTTGGAGGCAGCCCGTGGCTACCTGCTGTACCTGGCTAGCATACAAAAATATGGCGAAGCCCACGTCATTTTTTTGGTGGGCAAAAAAATTCTGCATACAGTCCTGGATGGAGTATGCTGAGCCTTGTAGTTCTGCAGCTGCTGTCTGCTCTTCTCCATACAGATAGACAGCAGCTGCAGAACTACAAGGCTCAGCATACTCCATCCAGGACTGTATGCAGAAGTTTTTTGCCCCCTGAAAAAATTATGTGGGCTTCGCCATATTTTTGTATGCTAGCCAGGTACAGCAGGCAGGTACGGCTGCCCCCAACCCCCAGTTGCCTATTTGTACCCGGCTGGGAACCAAAAATAAAGGGAAGCCCTTTTTTTATTATTTCATGAATATCATGAAATAATTAGAAAACAAATGACGTAGGCTTCGCCCCATTTTTGTGTCCAGCCAGGTACAACTAGGCAGCTGGGGATTGGAATCCGCAGCACAGGTTGGCCTGAGCTTTCTGGGCCCCACTGCTGCGAATTGCAGTCTGCAGCCGCCTCAGAAAATGGCATTTTCATAGAAGCGCCATCTTCTGGCGCTGTATCCAACTCTTCCAGCACCTGCCTGCTATACCTGGCTAGCATACAAAAATATGGCGAAGCTCACGTCCTTTTTTTGTAGTTTTTTGGCAAAAAAAATAAAAAATGCTTCCCTGGATTTTCCATTGCCAGTGAAGGTAACACCAAGCAGTGGGGGTTAGCAGGCAGTAGCTGCTTGGATTACCCTTAGCTAGCAATACAAAAAATGCAGCGGGAGCCCATATATATTTTTTTTAATTATTTATTTAAATAACTAAAAATAAAATGGGCTTCCCTGTATTTTGATTGCTGGACATCACAGTGCTGTAAAAATAAATCTTTAAAAAAATGACGTAGCGCTCCGCGGTATTTTTGATTCTCAGCGCAGATAAAGCAGACAGCTATGGGTTGCCACCCCCATCTGCCTGCCGTTACCTTGGTTGGCAATCAAAATACAGGGAAGCCCATTCATTTTTTCTATTTAAAAAATAGTTAAAAAAAAAAATGACGTTGGGTCCCCCCATTTTTGATAGCCAGCTAGGGTAAAGCAGACGGCTGTAGCCTGAAAACCACAGCTGGCAGCTTTACCGTGGTTGGGGATCCAATGTGGAGGTCCCCTCAGGCTCTTTTTTATAATTATTGTATAAATATTAATAATTACACAATAAAAGTAGGGTCCCCCCCAAATTGGATCACCAGCCAAGGTAAAGCGGACAGCTGTGGTCTGGTATTCTCAGGGTGGGAAGGTCCATAGTTATTGGGCCTTCACAGCCTAAAAATAGCAGGCCGCAGGCACCCCAGACGTGGCGCATCCACTAGATGCGCCAATCCTGGCGCTTCACCCCAGCTCATCCCGTGCCCTGGTGCAGTGGCAAACGGGGTAATAAATCGGGTTGATACTAGCTGTAAAGTAACCTGAGATCAAGCCCAGCAGTTTGTGATGTCATGGCGTCTATTAGATACTCAACATCATAAACTGTCAGTACTAACAAAAAAAAAAAATTGACAAAAGAAATTTATTTGAAAAAACAGTCCCCAAAACATTTCCTCTTTCACCAATTTATTGTAAGAAAAAAAATAAAGGGGTCCCACGACGACTCTGGACCGTCTAGAATATGGGGGGGAGACACTCAGGGAACGTATCCCCCATTTTCTAGGAGTGCGGACCCTTCATGTGAGGAGTGTGGGTGCAATGAATTTGCACTCACTCTTCTCGGGTCCACAGCAGCAGAGTCCATGTCGTAATGGTTGCTACCAAAGCTGCAATGCCCTGCTCATGAGGTAAGGGCATGCCTAATCAGGAGAACTACTGTAGAGGAAGCTCTGCTCACTGGTATATAGGTGCTCAGAGGTAATAATAGATAAAATTAGTGAGTAACCTCGGCACTCTAAATCTCCCAGACTAAGTCAGTAAGTCACAACGGATAGTAATGCAAAATCACTCTTTATTGGTCCGTATTAAGAAAAAAAAAATTTTCATAAGCATATATGTTTTTGTCCAAAACAAGTTACAAATGACGTTTCAGCCTGAGCCTTCGTCAGATTGGACTTATCTGCATGTAATCATGAAAAATGACAATAATCAGTATCACATAAGAGTGAGAGAACAATAACATAAACTCGAACAATGTAGAGGTACAATTGGGATGCAGCAAAAAAATTGCAACACAGCAAGAAATGAAACACATGATACAAATGTCATAATACAGTACAAGGACAATATAGTAATGACAAATATGGGGTCAGAGTAGACTTAGACAGCTCTGGTACGAAAGAGATGTCAATCATAAAGTAACATGTGCAGTAGGTGTAGAGCTACAGTGTGCATGGCAGAGCAAATGGGTAGACCGACCATAGAAAAAGAAGGGAGAAAAAGTGGAGAAAAAGTGGAGAAAAAAATGGAGAAATAGTGGAGAAAAAGTGGAGAAAAAGTGGAGAATAAGTGGAGAATAAGTGGAGAATAAGTGGAGAAAAAGTGGAGAAAAAAATTCTCCACTTTTTCTCCATTTTTTTCTCCACTTTTTCTCCACTTTTTCTCCATTTTTTTCTCCACTTTTTCTCCACTTTTTCTCCATTTTTTTCTCCACTTTTTCTCCACTTTTTCTCCACTTTTTCTCCACTTTTTCTCCATAAGTGGAGAAAAAGTGGAGAAAAAGTGGAGAAAAAAAAAGGAGAAAAAGTGGAGAAAAAGTGGAGAAAAAAAATGGAGAAAAAGTGGAGAAAAAGTGGAGAAAAAGTGGAGAAAAAGTGGAGAAAAAAAATGGAAAAAAAGTGGAGAAAAAAATGGAAAAAAGTGGAGAAAAAGTGGAGAAAAAGTGGAGAAAAAAATGGAGAAAAAGTAGAGAAAAAGTGGAGAAAAAGTGGAGAAAAAGTGGAGAAAAAAATGGAGAAAAAGTGGAGAAAAAAATAGAAAAAAAGTGGAGAAAAAGTGGAGAAAAAGTGGAGAAAAAGTGGAGAAAAAGTGGAGAAAAAGTGGAGAAAAAAAATAGAGAAAAAGTGGAGAAAAAAATGGAAAAAAAGTGGAGAAAAAGTGGAGAAAAAGTGGATAAAAAATGGAGAAAAAGTGGAGAAAAAAATGGAGAAAAAGTGGAGAAAAAGTGGAGAAAAAAATGGAGAAAAAATGGAGAAAAAGTGGAGGAAAAAGTGGAGAAAAAGTGGAGAAAAAGTGGAGAAAAAAGTGGAGAAAAAGTGGAGAAAAAATGTAGAAAAAGTGGAGAAAAAATGTAGAAAAAGTGGAGAAAAAATGGAGAAAAAGTGGAGCACCATTTGGTGCCTTTCATGTGGCACTAAGGGGTGCTTAGCTTTGTATTTAGCAAAAAAAATGAAAAAAAAAAATGACGTAGGGTTCCCCCTAGTTTTGTAGCCAGCTAGGGTAAAGCAGACGGCTGCAGCCTGCAGACCACAGCTGGCAACCTCACCTTGGCTGGTAATCCAAAACTGAGGGCACCCCACGCTGTTATTTTAAATTAAATAAATAATTTAAAAAAAAAACACATAGGGGTCCCCCAAAATTGGATCACCAGCCAAGGTAAAGCAGACAGCTGGGGCCTGATATTCTCAGACTAGGGAGGTCCATGGTTATTGGACTCTCCCCAGCCTAAAAATAGCAGGCCGCAGCCGCCCCAGAAGTGGCGCATCCATTAAATGCGCCAATCCTGGTGCTTCGCCCTAGCTCATCCCGCGCCCTGGTGCGGTGGCAAACGGGGTAATATATGGGGTTAATACCAGATGTGTAATGTCACCTGGCATCAAGCCCTGGGGTTGGTGAGGTCAGGCGTCTATCAGATACCCGACATCACCAACCCAGTCAGTAATAAAATAAAATAGACGACAAACACATTTTTATTTGAAAAAACACTCCCCAAAACATTCCCTCTTTAACCAATTTATTAGAATGAAAAACAAATCCAGGTCTGGTGTAATCCAAGGGGTTGCCATGACGATCCACACTGTCCCAGTCAATGAAGAGCAGGATGTTCCCCATTGGCTGGGAGAGCAGTGCAGTGACCTGAGCTAACATCAATGGGTCAGCCCAGGTCACTGCAGGGCATGACAAGTGCTGCTGTCAGCGAGGTACATTACCTGCGCTGATCTCCAGCACACTGTCAGCCCCTGTCACTGAGTTCAATGACCGGCGCCTTCACACCAAGCATCGCGAGAGGTCCGTGACGTCACCGCTAGTCAGTCTCGGGTCGGAAGCGAGAGGTGATGTGACAAGCGGCGGCAATGGAGGACAGTGACAGCGCTGAGGTCGGGATGGCGGGACTTCATCACCGCAGGTAAGCCGAGCGGGGGGGGGGGGGAAGTGTGTGTGTGTGAGTGTGTGTGTGTGTGTGTGTGTATGTATGTATGTGTACATGCCGCGGGCAGGAGGGGCGGAGCGAGCTGAGCGGGGAAGTGTGGGCTTCCTGCACGTAACTAAGATAAACATCGGGTTACTAACCAAAGCGCTTTGCTTGGATACCCGATGTTTATCTTGTTTACCAGCTTCTGGCAGGCTGCCAGCGATGGCTCCTGCACACTGTAGCTGTAAAAAGCCCTGCTTTTTGCTGCTAGAACCGTTCTCGAACGTATCTAGAACTATCGAGCTTTTGCAAAAAGCTCGAGTTCTAGTTCGATCTCGAACAGCCCCCAAAATCACTCAAGCCTAGAACTGGAAAACCTCGAACCGCGAACCGCGCTCAACTCTAGTAATAACTCTGTAACGCTTTAATGGATTCTAGTGATTTTGATACCAGTTTTTCATGAGCTGGCTCACTGGGAAGACTGTTTTTCCATGTTAAATGGAATGTCAAGGTTGGAACTCATTGGTGGCTACTAATTGTTGTTTGGTTACAGCCGTGAATGACATTCCCCTTTCAAAAGAGAATGCAAGGTCTTTTTAATTTCCTTTTTACACCTGTGCACAGCTTTATAATAAAAATCAACATGGGAATCCCTTTTAAGATTGTGCGAATGGACAGTAGACAAATAGTAAAGAATTAAGACACAAAGTACATTACAACATTGCTGAGCATTCCCTTATGCAATTCTTAGCCTTTTTTTATTACATAAGAGAGGACAACCCCTTTAATTGCTATGACCTTTCTATCCCAGCAATTAAAATACAGGTTTCGACATGGCTTATTCTGATAAAAGTTTGCATGATGAATTTCCATTAAACCTATGTGACTAATAAATTAATTAGCTGTCATTCTACATACATATAACATTATGCCTCACTATTAGGTCAGTTTCACACGATCATAAAACATAGGCCATGCAGAGAATACCCAGCGTGAATACCGGCTGCCTCATAGGCATAGTGTATGTGAGGCGGTTAGGCAGGTTAGGAGACTTGCATGTCACCCATGTATTTTGATATGAGCATGCTCTCTATTTCACCTATATATGTCACCTGGCTATAGGTAGCAGTATATGTACGGTTAAAATGAATGCATCATAGTCCAGAATTTTCAGAATGAAAAAAAGGCATTGTAGAGGATATTAAAAATCTAATTAGGATTAATTTAAAATTTGAAAAACAATTGTTTTAATTTTCTAAAGTTATCCTGAAGTGTAAACTTTTGAAGCTACAATCCAAAATGTTCATAACCTTAGCTGTTATAGAAGCAAATAAAAAAGAAATGAAACGTTAATCCTCCAATAATGATTTGATGTATAGATCCTTCAAGGGGTTTTCAATCTATATATTTTTTTACGCCATCAGCTCTACAGGAAAATAGAAAAATTAGCATTACTCACCTGCCATTGCTCCTGTGCCAACTCTCTGCCGCTGTTACCAGTGATTGTTTATAATTTCAATAGTGACTTCACGACTACAGCGCACAAGACCTCTGCAGCCAATCAGTGCACTCAGCAGGGATGCCAAAGCATAGGTTATGGCAGCTCAGCCCAGTGATGAGCTGCAGCGTTCTCAAGTGCTGTAGCCATGTCACTGTTGGAACCTGTAAACAATCACTTGGAGCAAAGATGGAGGTATTGATGACCCTGGTATTGCAGATACTGGTGAAAAATCTGGCCACCAAATAATTCCCCTTTCCCTTTTAATTATACTCTGACACTTCAGGTTTGATAATTTAGCCACAACAGCTTTTTATTTAACAAGTACTTAAAGAAATTGGCCGACCATAAACGCTAACATTTTTTTAAGCTAATCTGGGATGTATTATCATCTAAAACATCCCTACATTTTTTTTGTTTCTAACTTTTGTTCCTCTGAAATTCTCACTTTAAACTCTGCAGACACTTTATTTACCTGCAGCTCAACCAAACATGACATCTTCCTGTGCTTGATTGCCAAACATCATAGTCAGAGCTGACACAAGCCTCGCCCTCTGCACACTCGTTGGCTGTCACTATTCTGCGCCAGCACTGACCTCTCATCAGTCCAGCACTGGAAATAACAGAGCAAAGATCCTGCTTCTCTCATCTGTGACATCAAATTCACCTCCCCTCACAACCAAAATGGTAATTGTTACATGTTACTCACGCCTCATAGATAAATGAATACTGTATAATAAGACTGTATATAGCACTTAATGTGAGTCTATAGTAGGTATATATGTGTATGGTGTGTGTGTGTGTGTGTGTGTATATGTATGTATATGTATGTGCGGGTGTATATATATATATATATATATATATATATATATATATATATATATATATATACTGTATATATATATATATATATATATATATATATATATATATATATATATATATATACAGTGCATAAAAGTGTGGGTCAATTATTATTCAACCCCTAGGTTTAATATTTTGTGGAATAACCCTTGTTTGCAATTACAGCTAATAATCGTCTTTTATAAGACCTGATCAGGCCAGCACAGGTCTCTGGAGTTATCTTGGCCCACTCCTTCATGCAGATCTTCTCCAGGTTATCTAGGTTCTTTGGGTGTCTCATGTGGACTTTAATCTTGAGCTCCTTCCACAAGTTTTCAATTGGGTTAAGGTCAGGAGACTGACTAGGCCACTGCAACACCTTGATTTTTTCCCTCTTGAACCAGGCCTTGGTTTTCTTGGCTGTGTGCTTTGGGTCGTTGTCTTGTTGGAAGATGAAATGACGACCCATCTTAAGATCCTTGATGGAGGAGCGGAGGTTCTTGGCCAAAATCTCCAGGTAGGTCGTGCTATCCATCTTCCCATGGATGCGGACCAGATGGCCAGGCCCCTTGGCTGAGAAACAGCCCCACAGCATGATGCTGCCACCACCATGCTTGACTGTAGGGATGGTATTCTTGGGGTCGTATGCAGTGCCATCCTGTCTCCAAATGTCACGTGTGTGGTTGGCACCAAAGATCTCGATCTTGGTCTCATCAGACCAGAGAACCTTGAACCAGTCTGTCTCAGAGTCCTCCAAGTGATCATGAGCAAACTGTAGACGAGCCTTGACATGACGCTTTGAAAGTAAAGGTACCTTACGGGCTCGTCTGGAACGGAGACCATTGTGGTGGAGTACGTTACTTATGGTATTGACTGAAACCAATGTCCCCACTGCCATGAGATCTTCCCGGAGCTCCTTCCTTGTTGTCATTGGGTTAGCCTTGACTCTTCGGACAAGCCTGGCCTCGGCACGGGTGGAAACTTTCAAAGGCTGTCCAGGCTGTGGAAGGCTAACAGTAGTTCCATAAGCCTTCCACTTCCGGATGATGCTCCCAACAGTGAAGACAGGTAGGCCCAACTCCTTGGAAAGGGTTTTGTACCCCTTGCCAGCCTTGTGACCCTCCATGATCTTGTCTCTGATGGCCTTGGAATGCTCCTTTGTCTTTCCCATGTTGACCAAGTATGAGTGCTGTTCACAAGTTTGGGGAGGGTCTTAATTAGTCAGAAAAGGCTGGAAAAAGAGATAATTAATCCAAACATGTGAAGCTCCCTGTTCTTTGTGCCTGAAATACTTCTTAATACTTTAGGGGAACCAAACAGAATTCTTGTGGTTTGAGGGGTTGAATAATAAATGACCCTTTGAATAAACTTTTCACAATTTAAAAAAAAAAATAAAAAAAGAAATAACATTCTTTTTTGCTGCAGTGCATTTCACACTTCCAGGCTGATCTACAGTCCAAATGTCACAATGCCAAGTTAATTCCGAATGTGTAAACCTGCTAAATCTGCAGGGTTGAATACTACTTGTAGGCACTGTATATATATATATCCAATATATATCCATACACAAAAAGCTGAGTTTTTCAGACCATTTTTTTATGCTGAAAATGCCCCTTGGCTCGAATGAGGGTCCCACAAAAAATTATTCTCACCTGTCCTCTATTCCCACGGTATCCTCTTACCTGCTTCTTGCACGCTGCAGACATGTAGACCCCTCGGTAATCACTGCCAGTGCAGGGGTCACCGCTGTTGTCATCAGTGCTTTACTTCACTTGAATGATTTGAATGATGTCTCCCTTCCATGCGTTGGCCGCAACTACCACCCTTAAGTAACCTAACGCAGCAGGTAGAGATGAGTGAATCGTTTGACGAATGTTACCCAAAAATGTAATTCACATCGAATACATTTATGCAAATCTCAATTCTGATCAAAAGAGGTTGCACACTACTGGACAAAGAGAGAATCATGCTGACCACGAGATCTTAGACTTTATAGGAAATATAAAGGATTCTGCTGATTATTAAAACTTACACTCTACTGGAAAGAGATAGGACCCCACTAACCATAAGAGCTTATACTCTACAGGAGAGAGAGAGAGGACCCTACTTACCATAAAAACTTACACTCTACAGGAGAGAGAGGACTACACTGACCATAAGAGCTTACACTCTACGAGAGAGAGAGAGAATCCAACTAAGAGCTTACACACTTCAGAAGAAAAAGACTTACTCAGTGGCTCTGGAGATGGAAAACTTTACCATACAAAGTGTGATCCACTGAGAACTGCTGATATCTCTCTCTCTCTCTCTTTCTCTCTTGATCACAAATACTCACCAAAGTGTTGATCGTTGACACGTTCATTTTCAAAATATCGTTGCTCGTGCTGGACGCAGGTTCTTCGTCGTTCCTGAGGCAGCACACATCGCTACGTGTGACACCCTGGGAATGACAAACAACAGCGTTCCTGCGTCCTCCGGCAACAAGGTGGGAGTGACGTGAATGCGGCTGCTCTCTGACCCTCCGCTTCTATTGGTGGCCCGCTGATTGACGTCGCTGTGACGCTGCACGAACCGTCCCCTTAAAAAAGAGGTTGTTCGCCGCCCACAGCGACGTGTCTAGGAAGGTAAGTACGTGTGACGTGTCCTAGCGATATTGTTCACTACGGGCAGCGATTTGCCCATGACGCACAAACAACGGGGGTGGGTGCGATCGCTAGCGACATAGCTAGCAATGTCGCAGCGTGTAAAGCGGCCTTTAGTCTTATCTAATATAATGCTAGCCCTGTGTAGATGATGATCCCAGTGAGAGGATGTCCCGTTTTGACACAATTTGGAAAAAAAACAATCAAAATGTTTTTTAATCCCATTCCTTTTAATTTTAAATCCTTTTTTAACCCATAACAATCTGGATATATAATATTAATAAACCATAAATTAATATAAAAAAATTGTAATTGAAACTCTTATCATCCAATGAGAATCTGTTCCAGATGTCTGAGCTATAAGTAGAACATGGGTCTGAGGTATGTAGGGAAATTATGTATTTATGCACAACATCATACATGTGGGGGTTGGGTAAGGTATAGATAAGTGTTAAAATATGTGTCAGTGTGCTTATTCCTTAAACATCCTTTGAATTTCATTGGTATTTGTTCTGCAGGAAACACATGAACTTCACCCATGAACTGAGCGTCCAACCTGCTATGTGAACGCAGATGACGAGATGCGTGTAGTGTCGACAGCATCACTACGCTTCAAGAAACATTCCAGTAAGAAAAGCAGATTACTCCACATAGTGGGCAGAATATGGAGCATAACACAGAGGCAACCAACATAAATAGTACAGCCATGGACTAAATAAACATATTTTTAGTTTCCATAACATTAATCTAAATGAGTCATCTCTGTATTAAGAAATGAATTCATGGTGTATTATTGAGTCAGTTCTACAGGAGCAGAATCACTAAGAAAATGAAAACTTAGGAGAATGTAAATGATAAATGGGAATATTAACTTCTAGCAAAACTAGATTTGATAAATAAATACTTCATCTTACCAACCAACAAACTAATTATAATAGCAAAAAGTTCCATACAAAACTGAATCCAGAAAGTACAAGAAAAACCTAGGGACAAATTAATCAAAACTGGAGTTGTACACGGGGTCTTAAGGAAGGGGGGTACAGAAGTAAGATGCACATAATTCATTAACAGGTGTCCACCAGACTGACACATCTTATCATAAGTAGAGATGAGCGATCCTGCCGGGGATCGAATCGGGTCAGGATCGCCAATCAGATCAACGATCCTAACCAAATCCATTGAATTCAATGAGAGGCAAAATTTATGTGTTATAAAATGGTGTAGGGGGGCTAAGAAAGAAAATAAGGAAGGAATAAAGCAGAACATACTTACTGAGTCTCCCCGTTGCTGTAACGCTACTTCAGGGGCCGCTCATTATCCCTTATGCATATTCATTGCTTTCCCCGCCCACTGGTGTCTAATATACGGGCTGTATATTACATGAAGGTGCCTATTGCTATCTGGCTCTGCACTGTGCTATATACAGGCTGTATACTACATGAGGGAGCCTAATGCTATCTGGCTCTGCACTGTGTTATCTGGGTCTGCACTGTGCTATATAGGGCTGTGTACTACATGAGGATGCCTAATGTTATCTGGGTCTGCACTGTGCTATATAGGGGCTGTGTACTACATGAGGGTGCCTAATGCTATCTGGCTCTGCACTGTGGTATATGTGGGCTGTATACTACATAAGGGTGCCTAATGCTATCTGGGTCTGCATTGTGCTATATGTGTGCTGTATACTACATGAAAGTGCCTAATGCTATAGGGGTCTGCTTTGTTCTATATGCGGGCTGTATAGTACATGAAGGTGCCTAATGCTATATGGGTCTGCATTGTGATATATGGGGGCTGCTTAATGTTATATGGGGGCTGCATAGTGCCATATGGGGGCTACATAATACTATATGGAGGACTATGAGGGCTTCATAACACTATATGGAGGCTGCATACTACTATACCCCCAGAGTTGTATGTCCACTCCACCCGGGTGCTGTATACCCCCTCAGAGCTGTATGTCTCCCCACCCCAGTGCTGTATACCCACAAAGCTACATATCACCCCCCACCTCAGAGCCACCTTCTCCTCTAGAGCTGTATGCCCCCCATTGCTGTATACCCCTTTCCTCAGTAATATGTATTCCTCGCAGTAATGTGTATGTCCCCAGCCTCCCTTGTGATGTAAATACAGCAGTGTCAGTGTGCTCTATGTGCAGCCATGTCTGTTAGTGACTGCCACCAATCTAGGAGGAGCTGGATGGAGACAAGCGGGGAGGTGAATGAGTCTGTTGCCGGCTTCCCAATATTAGAAATATATATAAAAATATAAAAATAATGTGTCTGTGTGTGCATGTATGATGTACAGTATATATCTATGTATGTCAGTGTATATGACTGTGTCTAGATGTATGTCTATCTATATGTATTTTTGGGAATTTCTCTTTAAATATGTATGTGTACGTATGCCTGTATGTGTATGTATCTGTGCATGTCTATGTGTGGATGGGGCCCACTGAGACTCTTTTGCCCAGGGCCCACAAAACCTGGAGCCGGCCCTGTACAGACGTACAGTATACATACACGATGTGTCAGCACATTACAATTAATGAATACATGAATTCCACTATTGCTGCAAACATTAACCCCTTTACTATCCAGCGATTTTCTATTTTTCGATTTAATGTTTTCCTCTTCTTCTTCCAAGAGCTATAACTTTTTTATTTTTTAGTCAGCATAGCCGTATAAGGGCTTGTTTTTAGCGAGATGAGTTGTACATTTTAATTAAATTAATAATTTTACTATATAGTGTATTAGAAATCAGGAAAAAAAAGTCCATGTGCGGTAAAATTGCAAAAAAAGTGCAATTCCACGATTGTTTTTTTGGGTTTATTATTAACTGTTCACTATATGGTAAAATTTACCTGGTAGTATGATTCTCCACATCGGTACATGTATGTAGAAACCAAACATGTATAGTTTTAAATTTTATGTAATTGTTGAAAAAAAAAATCTGAAATTTGTAAAAAAAAATAGCTTTTGGCGCCATTTTCTTAGACCCATAACATTTTACTTTTTTGGATCTGGGGCTATATAATGGCTTATTGTTTGTTCCCTAAGCTGATGTTTTTACTGATATCATTTTTGGGTAAATGGGATGTTTTTATTGCCTCTTATTTCATTTTATTGCAATGTTGCGGCTGCCAAAAAAACCTGTAATTCTGCTGCTTTGATTTTTTTTTATCGATCAGATGAATTTATTTTATATTTGATAGATCAGACAATTCTGAATGCAGAGGTACAAAATGTGTATTTTTTTTACACCTTTTATTGTATTTACTAGTCCATGTGATCATCCGATCACTTGTGCTGTACATAGCAGGGCATCTGCACATCCCTGTATAGCAGAAATGATAGCTTCCTATGAATGCTGGCTCGCAGCCGGCATTCACAGGAAGATCATCATGAAAGACACAGAGGTCATCAGCTAATCTCAAGCTGTCAAGACAACCCATTATTGCTCTGCAATCATGTCACGGGGCGGAGAATGGAGCACTCCCCAACGGCCCCTATTAAATCCCACTGTCAAAGATTCACAGCGGGATTTAACTAGTTAACAGCTGCGGGACAATCTCCGATTCACCCACGGCTGTTAGAGGCACATGTCAGCTAATCAGGGAGACATGTGGGCTTGACGTACAATACAAGTCCCGCTAGGTATCAAGCGTCAATGACTAGTACTTATCAGAAAGTGCAAGAAATGTGTCTCCATAGCTTTAAAACAAACATAATCAGTGATGACAGCCAGACACTACATTACTAAGTGATGCTGCATCCTGCTCAAACAGATATAGAAGTGGCTGAAACCCGAAAAAGGTTACACTATGTATGCTGGGGCTTGTAGCAGACAATCCATTGGGAAGTGCTTTAGCTACCAAGCATATGAAGGCACGCACCTTTTGCTATATGAGGTTTTTTTAATGTCACTTTATTTTAATTGCTATCGGGGAGTGGAAAGCACCTAGAAAGTCAGGATACAAAATGTGAGTGCTACAATTTTCTTATGCCTGAAAATTGGGCACCAACACTGTAATGCTTTTTTGGCCTGTCATTTGCGACCAGCTGCTAGTATAAAGTATTCATTTCACTTTATCTAACACTTGTAATTTTTGTCTCTTGATAAACTCATCAGAAGGTGGAGAGAAACACATTGGCAACAATTTGTGAGGGTCTTGATAGGGTCATATTCGGTAAAATGTACATTGTCTGGGCAGTGCTAGATCACGGGTGAGAGTGGAGTTAGGTTAATTTAACATTGTCATTACCATATTAAGTCTCTAGCACTTTGGGTGTTTTGATGTCCATGAATATTATCCCTCCTATAGATATTTGCTGAGACTTGTGTGTTTACTTTGAAATGTCATGTCTCAATGACTCTATAATAATTTTCCACCTAAAATTAGTATTTGTCTCCTGTTAAAAAAAATAAACAAGCCATGACACTAGTGTAAACAGTGGTTAAGACAAAGCAATGAACTACAATTAAAGAGGTTAGCCACTACTTTAACATTAATGGTCTTTCTTTAGTATAGGTCATCAATGTCTAATACGCCAGGGTCCCGCACCCCTACCGATCAACTGTTCTTGGTGCCAGCGGCGGCAGTCTGTGGCTGGAAATGCTCAGTTTCGGAGGTGCCCTGTCAACTGATGTTGGCTGCGGCAGGATACTGCACATCCACCTCTCATAAAGATGAATAGGAGATGGATGTGCAGTACCCAGCCGCGGCTGCTATCACATAATAGAGCAGCTTTAGAACTAAGCATTTCCATCTGCTGCCACTAAAAACAGCTGATTGGTGGGGCTGCTGGGTGTCGCACCCTGGCCTTTTAGACATTGATGACTTACGGTATCCTATGGATAGGCCATCAATGTTAAAGTAGTGGCCAACCTCCTTAATTTATTGTATAACAAGTGTTAATACAAAACTGATGTACACCTGGATATAAGACCCAAGATGCCACATTTCCAAGAACCTAATGTCCTTTACATTTTTTAGAAAACACATTTCTTCTTACCACATTAGTACATTGGGTACCTAGGACAACCATACTTTAAATGTCTGGAAGATCCAAGATTTATTTGAAGAAGGATGACTCAAGGCTGTCATAGAACATAATTACATATTGACCCATCAAGAAACAAGTTTTGAAATGTCAACATTTTGCAATTAATTCTGTCAATAAAGAGCTGCCATTGCACCATGTTCTAGCTAATTCTTTGTTGCTGGAATTCTGTTGAGATAAAAGCTAAACCACAAAAAGAGGAATTAAATTTTTTACAAAAATCAAGAATTATTCACAGCAACAAAAGAGCAACAGTGTTCACCTGCCCAGGAAACAGAATCTAATGCACTGACAGGATGCAGCAAAACCCCTTAATAAAGATAGAGGCAACAGGTGCAAACCCTGATGGAGCAACCACTCACACACTGCCACTCCATGGAGGGGTGATTGCTTAGTATTAAAATTGCCCACAAATGGCTTGTATAGTGCACCGTTCACACATATAGGTGCACAGTGTCTTGTTTACAGCCTATTGATGACGCCCATATTATTAGATTAGGCGGGCTCCCCAGCACTACATAAGTGCACCACACATGATCGAAGACCCCAGTTTACAAGGCCTACATTAATGGACTTCGGCTGCTTTCACACATCCGGTTTTAGCAGAGCCGTCCAATCCGGCTCTAAAACTTATGCAACAGATGCGGTGACAATACCGCATCCTTTGCATAAGTTTTTGACATGCGGCCCGTCCGGTTTTTGCTGCTTGAGGCATGCTACTGAGCATGCACAGTGGAAAAAAAATGCATGCAACAGCCGGATGTGGTGTTTGCCGCAGGACGCCGCATGCGGCATCCATAGGCATGCCTTGCAAATCGCGCCGCATCAGCCGGATATGGCGCAATGTGGTTTTTTTTTGCCGTATAAAAAAACATGCCAGGCAGCGTTCCATCCGGCCGCCGCATCGGCTAAATCTGCCGCATGCAGCAAAAACCGGACCGAACGCAAGCCCATACGGCACAATCCGGCACTAGTGAAAGTCTATGCAAAAAAAACGCAACCAGCGGCAAAAAAAACGGTTGCAGTTTTTCTGCAAAGTGCCGGATTGTGCCGCACAGGAAAAACCGGAGGTGTGAAAGCAGCCTTAGCTGCATCCTGTAAAAAAATGCAATACGTGCAAAAAAATATATATGAGGTATTAGTTAATATTTTAACCAAAATACACAAGCTCGCAACCCAAATGTCAAGAGTCCTCATGTCTTGTGAGTCCCTATACTGATATAAAAGCTAAACCACAAAGAGAGGAATTATATATTCCCAAAAAAAACAAGAATTATTCGCAGCAACAAAAGCCACAGTATTTACCTGCCCAGGCCAAAGAATCGAATGCACTGACAGGCTGCAGGCTGGCCCATTAATGTAAGGCTTGTAAACTGTTGTCTCTGTTCCTGTGTGGTGCACGTATATAGTGCTGGGCAGCCCGCGTAATCTAATAATATGGGCGTCATCAATAGGCTGTAAGCCAGACACTGTGCACCTACATTTGTGTGCAATTTTAATACTAAGCAATCACCCCCTCCATGGATTGGCAGTGTGTGAGTGGTTGCTCCATCAGTGTATTGTACCTGTGTTGCCTCCATCTTTATTGGGGGGCATTGCTGTATCCTGTTAGTGCATTAGATTATGTGGCCTGGGCAGGTGAACACTGCTGCCCCTTTGTTGCTGTGAATAATTCTTGGATTTCTGTTGAGGTTTTCTGGTGTAGTCTTTAAAAAGGAATGCACAGGCCTATCTCATATGGGGCAGGTGGTGACGATTGCTTCCAGAGTTTGTTGGAGTTCCATTGGTTCACTAGACATGCGACATGACCACTGAGGAAGGATTTTCCGGTCGTGATGGTTACTATACCCCTTAAAACTTAACCTAAAAATAATACACCGACTGCATGCGACTTGGTTAAACAAATTGGCCACAGCAGCCTTTATTACCTATTATTAACATACTACCACAAAGGGGGGCGCCGTCCAACGGGCGACCCCCAAACACACAATAATAGGTAACACATAATAATAAACAGTACATGAAACCCTATGTAGGCCCGGTCCAGAAACCCTTTCCTACACCAAATCCCTGGCCGCAACACTCCGACCCAGAGATGAGGTATTAATCACCCCACGGATTAATACCCCCCAAACTTTGCAGAACCCCGTGCCTGCAATTTCCCGGAACCCAGAGACACCATACCAAGACAGTGCCTCTCGGTCCAGCTACAAATCCCTTCCAACCGCTTCTGGACCAGACCTACCCCCGCTGCTGCGACAAAACATACATTCCTTTTATAATAATTCCTTTTTTTTTTTTTTTTTTGAACATAGTTAAACAAACTCACAAACGCAAAAAAGGGAGGGTGGGCGGGAATCTGTCGCCGTCCGGAGTCCAAAAGGGGAGGTAAGACCCTCCCTCATCGCTTTTATACTCCCCCCCTCCCCTACAGGGATCCTTTTCTCCACCAATCCCCTATACCTTCCCATAATGCCCCTCATTATACCTTTATTAACCCCTCACTCCCTCCCTTCCCTCTGGTCATGTCGCCCCTCCCCCCTATGGGGTCCATGGCTTTCTTGACCACTGAGGAAGGATTTTCCGGTCGTGATGGTTACTATACCCCTTAAAACTTAACCTAAAAATAATACACCGACTGCATGCGACTTGGTTAAACAAATTGGCCACAGCAGCCTTTATTACCTATTATTAACATACTACCACAAAGGGGGGCGCCGTCCAACGGGCGACCCCCAAACACACAATAATAGGTAACACATAATAATAAACAGTACATGAAACCCTATGTAGGCCCGGTCCAGAAACCCTTTCCTACACCAAATCCCTGGCCGCAACACTCCGACCCAGAGATGAGGTATTAATCACCCCACGGATTAATACCCCCCAAACTTTGCAGAACCCCGTGCCTGCAATTTCCCGGAACCCAGAGACACCATACCAAGACAGTGCCTCTCGGTCCAGCTACAAATCCCTTCCAACCGCTTCTGGACCAGACCTACCCCCGCCACAGGACAGGACACGTGACACCTTACGTGGCCTGGACCCGCCACACGCCCAAGGCTTGCTCCACGCCATCCCGTAAACCCAGGGCCCATAAATCAGAACCAATGTCATTAAGATGAACCCCATCACCTCTCCGAAACTGCCACTTCGCCGATTCCAGGTCCACATGCCTCACCGCCACGCCGCCGTTTCTCCGCACGAAACGCGCAACCACCCTGTTCACTTGTGCCCGGGCGCGATTAATCTTCTCAACCGACCGGGCCCCCCTCCACCATAATCTGGCCACAATATCCGACCACACCACCACCAGGCCCGGATACCTTGCCCATAACCGCAGTAGGTCGATCTTAATGTCCCGAATCAGATCGCGGGATGCCCGCGAACCCAGGTCATTACCCCCCACGTGCAAAACCAACACGTTCGGGGGTCTGTCCATCCTACAATAGTACTCGAATTCCGGCACGACCCTGCTCCATTCCATGCCCCGCACTCCAATCCACTTGACCGACGCCAGCGACCTGTCCAGACCCAACTGCCGACCATTCGGGCGAGCGTCGGCCCGACGGGCCCCCCAAAAAACGAACGAGTGCCCCAGGATCCAGACCAGACACACTCCTACAATAAAGGAAACAATTTTAACAACAACACCAGCACTCCAGATTGCAACAAAGAACAACAAAACCTAACGGCAAAACAAACAACTCCCCATCAGAACCCTCAACGAGATAATAACTGCGGGCGCACATAACCACGAAAACGAGAGGACTCCCACCGACCAATCCGTCTCACCATGTCATCTCCAAGACCCCAACGAGAAGCCTCGGTAGCCGCCCCAATCCTGAACGAATGGGACCCATAATCCTCTGGGCGCTCACCCGCCCAGCGCAAACAACTCCTCAGCACTGCCACAAACTGATAACGAGACAACCAAGCCCCGTCCTCGTGACGTAGCAGCGGGCCCGGAAGACCGCCCCGCAGACCACAAAACCGACTCACCACCTGCACCGGGCACAAGCCATCCCCTTGCACCGCATACAACACTACCAACCTGCCCCGACCCATCTGGTCCGTCTTGGACCGCCGAAGCCGACACTCCACTCTCCGTCCCTCTACCGACACATCCTCGAATAGCACACCACCCCCAATCACCCTTGACGGGCTCACCAATTCTCCTATCCGAAAAGCCCCGAAAAAAGCCAACACGAAAGCAGTTTTAAACAACACCGTCTCATACACTGAGACACAAATCCCCTGCAAACCATCCACCAAACGCCGTAACAAGTCCAATGAAATGGGCCGCCTAGTGTCCCGCACCTTCACCCCTTTCCGAAAACCTTTCAATGCTTGCCGTACCCGAAAGTCCCTTGAAACGTCCTGCACACCCCTAACCTTTAACCAGAAGGCCACGGCCGCCACCCTAATCGCCACCGCCGACGCTGACCTCCCAGCCCTAAAATCCTCACTCACCAATGCCAAGAGCGCCAGTAAATAATCCGCTCGCCCGTTACCAAACATCTCGCCCAGCACTGCCTGCCACTCAACCCACACCTTAGCATAACGGCACCAAGTCACCTCGGTCACCGAATTCCTAATCAAACCCGCAATCACTGCCTCACCAGGCTCCACAATTCCTCTGGGCACACCGCTCCGACCTCGTCCGCCCCCGGCAGTAACTCCCGAAACCTGTGGAACTGAAAACGAGATAAAGCGTCAGCCACCCCGTTATCCACCCCCGGCACATGTTTTGCAACCACATGAATATTCCACAGCAAACACTTGAGCACCAAATGCCGCAAATATGCTACTACAGGTCCAGATTTCGCTGACAAGCTGTTGATTGCATGTACAACTGCCTGATTATCGCAATGGAAGCACACCTTTCGTCCCGAAAATTGCGACCCCCACAACTCCACCGCCACCACGATTGGAAACAACTCGAGCAGGGCCAGATTTTTGACAAGGCCACCCTGTCGCCAATCCTCGGGCCACCTTCCCACACACCAATGACCCTGAAAAATGGCGCCGAAACCCGCCGACCCGGCCGCATCCGTATATAGTTCCAGAGCATCATTGGGCACCACCTTCTTCAACCACAAAGTGCGGCCGTTAAAATGTCGCAAGAAGACGTCCCAAACCAACAAGTCTGCCTTGATCTCCCGCGTGACCCGCACAAAATGCGCCGATGACCGTACGCCTGCCGTAGCTGCCGCCAACCTCCTGGCGAAAACACGCCCCATCGGCATAATCCTGCATGCAAAATTCAGCTTTCCAAGCAAAGACTGCACCACCTTAAGCCGCACTTTTTTTGCTGCCAGCATTGCTGCAACCGCACTCCGCAAATCCACAATCTTGTCCTCTGGCAACCTACATTCCATGGCCAGCGAGTCGATCTCAATCCCCAGGAACCGCATAACCGGCGCCGGCCCCTCCGTTTTTTCCTGCGCCAAAGGGATCCCGAACCGATCCGCCACTCTCTGCAAGGCGAACAACAAACCAGCGCAAACCATGGAACCCGGCGGACCAACACACAGAAAATCATCCAAATAATGAATAATGGACGACAAGCCGGACACGTCCCGCACCACCCACTCAACAAAGGAGCTAAACGCCTCAAAATATGAACAAGAAATCGAACAGCCCATGGGCAAACAACGATCAACATAAAACTTCCCGTTCCACCAGCAACCCAAAAGGTGCTGACTCTCCGGATGCACCGGCAACAAACGAAACGCCGATTCTACATCCGCCTTTGCCATCAATGCACCGCGTCCTGCCGCCCGTACCAAGTCCAACGCTTTGTCAAACGAGACGTAGTACACTGCCGACAATTCCGGCGCAATGCCGTCATTCACAGACGACCCCTCCGGAAATGAAAGATGATGAATGAGCCGAAATTTATTCGGCTCCTTCTTTGGCACCACCCCCAGCGGGGACACCACCAAATTACTGCACGGAGGGCTCTCAAATGGCCCCCCCATCCTGCCCAGCTCAACCTCTTTACCCAACTTCTCACCCACAACCATAGGGTGGTCCCTCGCCGACCGTAAGTTGCGACAAACCGGAGGCAACGCCTCAACCGCCGACGGAATCCGAAAACCGTACAAAAAACCAAACCGCAAAAGCGACGCCGCTGCCCCGTCCGGGTACCTACTTAAAAACGGCGCCATCGCCTCTATTTTCACCGGCGTCCTCCCTTTTTCCAGACCCGTCCCCAGCCTTGCCTCTCCCTTTTTTAAAGCATTTGGACAAGCTATGTCCCCCCCCCGCAGCCGGAGCACTCATGCTTGAACCTACACGCTGCGCCAAATTTGCACTGGCCTTCGTTAAATTGCCAGCACAATCCCTTTTTCTGAATCCCCGAGGGCCCGGCGCCCGGTCCCCCGGCACCGCCACGAAAGGGCTGGCTCGGGGCCGCCATTAAGCGCATCCATAAGGAAATGTCCTTATGGTCCCATCGCATGCCGGGCCGCAACGCCTTCCGCTGCCTAAACTGCTCATCATACCGCAGCCATGCCAAACCCCCGTACGTGCGATACGCCTCCCCGACTGCATCCATATAGCCAAATAGAGCCGAGCAGTGCTCCGGCTCCTTTTCCCCCACCACGCTAGCCAAAATTGCGAACGCCTGCAACCAATTGGAAAAGGAACGAGGAATGAGCCTATAACGGCGTTTTTCTTCCTCCTCCTTTTCCTTCTTGGAATCGCTCGGCTTCACCTTGTCTAGGTTAAATTTCTCCAGGGGCAGCAGGGAAAATATCTCCACATACTCCCCTTTCCAAATTTTTTCCCTCACCTCTTTTTTGAGGTGCGCCCCTAGCGGTCCCTCAAAGCACACATACACCTCGCTCTTAGCCCTATCATCCAGCCGCACCACCTCATCTTCCTTTTCCTTTTCCTTTTCCTTTTCTCCCGCTTTTTCGCCTGCAGTCTCCACTACTCCGCTACCTACACCCGCCCCCACCGGCACCTTCTCGCCGCTAGCCGCCGCCGCGCCATCCACCGCCGACCCTGTCCAGGCCGTCGCCGCCGCCGGCGCGCGCGCTAAACCCTGCAAAAGCCCCAGCAACTGGCTAAGTAAAACTGACCCCTCTGGTGCTGCCGTGCCCGCAGCCACCTCCCCAGCACCCGCACCCCGCGCCGCAAGCAATGCCGAATCCACGGCTAGCTCACCCGACCGTGACGCGGAGACGGAATTCGATACTGCGATGTCGTCCGCCAGCGGCTCCTCGAATTCATCCCCCGACCTGAGGGCTCCTTCTTCTTCTTCGCTGTAGCCGTCCTCCACCGTCCCAGCTCCAGAGGACGCAGCCGATGCGTCCCCTCCACCACAGCCACCCTCCTGGGCAGCCGCGTGGGCACTGGCGGTGGGCGTCCGCTGCTTTCTTTGCGGCGACAGCCCACAAGACCGTCCTGTCCCCTGGGCCGCCGCCGACCGAGTCCTCTTCCTGGAGGAGCCTCTCCCCGAGCTCAGGGGGCTCCCCACCGCCGGTTCCCGCCCTCCCGGGCCTCCGACCGAGACCTCCCGCTGGGTCCTCCCCCCCCCGAGGGAGACCGCGTCCGCCGGGCGCGGAGCTGATGACCCGAGGGACCTGGCGCGCCCTGCGGGGGTCCCACCGTCCCTCCTCTCCTCTGCAGCCGTGCAGGTATCCGGGTGGCGCCTGCCCACACCGGTCCCCCTGCTGGCTGCCTGCGCCCGGCCCCCCCAACGTCCCCGGGGGGTATTGCTGGCCTCCATCAGCCGGGCACGCTCCTGATCAGGAGCAGCCGCCGGGACGTGCCCCACCGCCGGGGGCCCGGCGTCCAGAGCAGGCCCCAGGCTGGACACGCCCCCTCTCCGTGCCTCCGATTCATGCAGGGCTCGGCCCGGTCCCCGGGCTGCCGCCGGCCTGATCACTCGAGCCCGCGGCCTGGGACCGGAAGTAGGCCCCAGGCCGGGCCCGCCTCCATCCAGGCCACCGCTGGCCTCATTCAAGCGCCGGGCTCGCTCCCGGCCGGGAGACGCCGCTGGGCTCTGCACTCCAGCCCGAGGCCTGAGACAGGAAGAAGGCCCCGGGCTGGCCACGCCCCCTTCTCGGCCGTCGCGGCCGCGTCGGAGATTCCTCCCGGCGGCCGGAGCGGACGCAGGGAGCTGCCGCTGCCCGCCCCGCCGCGGAGGGTCCCGGGGGGGGCTCTCACTTGGCCTCCTTGCTCCCCCCGCACCCGGAGAGTACCGCATAGGGGGCCTGGAACGCCGCCCACGGCGAGGGGGGGGAACAAGGGGCAGGTGCCGACGGGGACACACAGGCAGCCCTGACGTGGGATTGCACTGCCTGGGCCCCGTGCACCGCCATCGCCGCTCTAATCAGCCGATTCAGCTCCTGGAGGTCCGCCATGCTGGTCCTTGTGGTCCTGGTCCTGGGTCTCTCAATCTGTCGCCGTCCGGAGTCCAAAAGGGGAGGTAAGACCCTCCCTCATCGCTTTTATACTCCCCCCCCTCCCCTACAGGGATCCTTTTCTCCACCAATCCCCTATACCTTCCCATAATGCCCCTCATTATACCTTTATTAACCCCTCACTCCCTCCCTTCCCTCTGGTCATGTCGCCCCTCCCCCCTATGGGGTCCATGGCTTTCTACCCAGCAAGCGCAAAGGTGAAATGAATTTTTATACATAATACAAAGTTTATCGGGTGATTCAGTATAATCATTGTGCTTGGCCAGTGGTTTTATGAATCAGACACACATTAACTAAAGTGTGTCACTATCTACTGTACATATCACTACTAATAACAAGTGCAGAAGCCAATCATTTGTACGCTGTGTGTTTAGCTGGATAGTCGTTCCTTTGCCCTACACAGATAAAGTATGTACACTAAATCAAATAGCTAGAAATAGGATATTTTTTGTGATGTTACTTAATATATTGCTAGTAGATGCCAGGGTACACAATGAAAGCGCCTGCGTAGCAGTGATTGAGATTTGCTCATATCTTAGAAAGGGAAAGTGGTCAAGTTCTCTGTCCAATCCATCATGTGCAGCATACTAGAGCAATAAAATCGGATTATATGTTGGCAGCTCTAAATTTATGTAGTGAGGTCTACGTAACCGCAGGATGACAGAGGACAGGATCACCCACTGCTTACAAGAGCCACATGGACTGCTGGCTGCACGAATGTGAATGCAGTCATCTTATTTGTTAGTATACCTTAAGGGTATGTGCGCATGCTGCAGATTTGGTGCAGAAATTTTCCGCATGAAAGCTACACCTTCTGGCAGTAAAACGCACCAAAAAATGCATGTTTCTGTGACTTTTTTTTAATGAAGTCAATGGGTGTAAGGGCTTGTGCGCACGTTGCGTAATTGCATCCATTTATGCTGTGTATTGCACTGCAGCGTAAATGCATGCGTCCTGCGTCCCCTGCACAATCTATGTAGATTGTGCATGAGACGTGCGCACGATGCTTTTATGAACGCAGCTATTTAGGTGCTAAAATTTTGACCCAAATCTGTGTGTTCATAAAATGAGCATGTCATTTATTTGTGCGTTCTGGATGCAGCTCCCGCTCTGTCTATGGTGGGGGCAGCAGCCATAGCGCATGAAATCGGCTTTTTTGTACAGAAAAACTGCATCCATTATGCAGTGTTTCTGCAGCGATTTGACGCTCACACGTGCTGTCAAATTGCTGCAGAATATTCAACAGTTACGTGCGCATGAGCCCTAAGGGCTTAAAAAAAGGCAAACAAGTGACATGCTGCAGCTTTTTCTGCACAAAATCTGCTAGAAAAAAATGCAACGTTGGCACAGCACTTCTGAAATCTCATAGACTTTGCTGGCTTCAGGAGAGGCATGCAGATTTTGGTGCAGGTTTGTCAACAAACGCAGTGTGTACATAGCCTAAAGGGTTCTCACCCCCCTACAAATTTGTCATGTTAAAAATAATACTGAAAAAGTCCAAATAGTGATCAGCACTCCGCTATAGATTGTGGTGGACGTGGAAACTAATAGTGTAGGAATGAAGAACTCCCGGCACAAACGTATGTCATAGATCTTCATTCCTTTATTCAGATCTTGAACGTGTTTCAGCCCCATCAAAGCTGTTGAATACACTGGAGGGGCTGAAACTTTGTCAGATTCTGAATAATAGAAGAAAGATCTATGACATACGTGAGTGCTTCGTTCCTATGTTAAAATAAAAAAACTACAGTGGGTTTACAATCGGTGATTGCATACAAATGTATTGTCAACAATGCTGCAGCCAATCACTCCACTCAGAGGGCATGAGCAACTGAGCCCAGTGATTAGCTGCAGCTCTGCTGATGTGAAATCAAGGCTGCAGCTTGTACCCAACCAATAAAGTGGAGCTGCATCACTGGACCTAGGGAGAGTGAACACTAGCACATTTTATTTGTTTTAATATTTTATTTATTTTATCCACTTATATACTGTAGCGCTATTAATTCCATGAGGCTTTAGGCTATGTGCGCACGTTGCGTATTTGCATGCAGTTACGCTGTGATCTGCACCGCAGCGTAACTGCATGCGTCCTGCGTCCCCAGCATAATCTATGAAGATTATGCAGGAGCCGTGTGCACGTGGCGTATTAGAGCACAGCGCTTCGGCTGCTGCCCGAAGCGCGCGTTCTAAGAAGTGACATGACGCTTCTTTCCTGCGCTCTGCATGCAGTCCCTGCCCTGTCTATGGGAGGGGCTGCACTCAGAGCGCATGGAATTGGCTTATTTTTTTCACTACGGACTGTTTCTGCAGCGATTTGAAGCGCACGTGTGCTGTTCAAATCGCTGCAGAAATTTCTGCAGGGCCAGTACGCAACGTGCGCACATAGCCGAACAGACAAGATCATCACCGTCCCCATTGGGGCTCACAATTTATATTCCCTATAAGTATGTCTGTGGAGTGTGGGAGGAAACCGGAGAACCCGGAGGAAACCCACGAGGACAACATACAAACTCCTTGCAGAGGATGTCCTTAACATGGCCTCAACTAAAAAAATGGAGAAAAAAAAGTTGAAAAAGGAAAACCTGTTTTGGATAGGCTCCTGTACCAAAATCTGCAACAGGGCTGTCTTCCCAATTTTGTTGGTACAGACTAAATTGTATTGTGTCTTTTCCTGGCTAGAAATGCGTTTCTCTGATTCAACAGTTATTTCATAATAATATGAATCTTGGCTCGGAGAAAAGAAAGGTATGAAAACATTTTACAACCAAACACAGCATGACACACGATTATCTATTATCTTCTGATCTCTCAAAGCAGAGGCGGAATTTTAATGAATTTGTTGTGGTTTGGACCTAGATATGAGACAAAGCTTCAAATGTAGAGAAAATATACCTACAGGATGAATATTAATTTTTAATTCCAGGTGAGAATACATTTTTGTTCTTATTTAATCAAGTGGAAAACATTTCTCACAAAAGATAAAGAACATGCTACCATGTAAGGCGATGTTCAAAATGGGAGTGTACCAAGGAGTCTGAAATGGTACAAGACCACAGGTGTACAACATTTTAGGGTCCAAAGTGAAAAATTTTGTGATTGTACCACTCACATGTACAATATCAAACTGTACGGTTGTATTCTGATCCAAGGTTTATATTGACAGTGCTGTGTACAGGGGATATAAAAAGTTTGCACACCATTGTTAATATGTAAAAAAGATATTTCAAGAAAAATCATTTTAGAACTTTTTTACAACTTGAATGTCTGTAAATTGAAAAATAAACTGAAATCTTTTCAATTGGAAAAAGAAAAAGAAAGAACAAAAATAATGTGGTTAGATAAATATACACACCCTTAAACTAATACTTCTTGAAGTACCCCTTGAATTTTTACAACATTCAGTATTTTTGGGTAGTAAATAGTGATGAGACAAGCGATTTGTGAAAGATCAAGTTTGAGTCGAATTTACTGAAATTTTCAATTTAAAGGGGTGGTTCATCCATATTTTTTATTGTCTAGATCAATATTATATTGAGAAACAAAGTTTCTCTCAAATACCTTGTGTTGGCAATAGTGCCTGTGAGAGGCGCTATTGCAGACCGCTGCTCCCCGTCCAGTGACGTACCCGTCCAATGCTGCCACGTCACATCCGTGCAGCCGGCTACATTCTTCCAGACTCTGAGCTGTGAGCGGTGTTTCACTGCTGTCACAGCCCATTTGCTTCCCCCTCCTCCCTCCTCCCTCCTAGCAGCACACAGCATGGCGCGTCTCCTGCTCCCCCCTCCCTCCTCCCTCCTCCCTCCTCGCAGAATGCTGTAAGCAAGAGACGTGCTGTGAGGGAGGAAGGAGGAGGAGCAGGGAGCAGATGGGCTCAGAATGTAGCGGGCTGCACGGATGTGACGAGGCAGCATTGGACGGGTACGTCACTGGATGGGGAGCAGCGGTAACCAGATATTGTCTGGACTGGAGACCACATGGGCAACACCACAAAGTGTTATCCAAAAACCTTTAGTCTTCACTATAAGTACACCAAGAGCTCATTGCTACATTGATCTGGTGTTGGAACCATAGGTAACCATTTCTCCAAAGTATCCCAAGAGCCATTTCTCAACAAGACAATGGCAGGCCGCATGTTGCTTGTGCTATTGTGAGCAGCTTGCCTGGTCTAAATATACTACCACGGCATGCAGTGTCTCACATTCACATGAGATGCCATTAGATAGCAATTACAAAGGGAGCTGCCAGCAATGGATTTTGATTTGTGTGCCCAAGTGTATTAAGCTTGACAGAATATTCCTCTGCAACCCGTGAACCACATTTGGACCTCATGCGCACACTGCGTCCTGTCCATTGCAGAAAAAAGCACACCCGCTGGAAGACTTGACACTGCGTTTTGACAAAAAAAATGCATCCAAAACGCATGTATTTTGGATGCATTTTGCATGCATTTTACATGTGTTTTAGATTTTGTCAGTGCGGTCACCTGACAATTCAGCTCTTCTACATGCCCGCTGACAGCAGACACAGACAGAGCCGGGCGATGAGAATGAACTCGGATGAACTTCACCCAACCTCATTGTCATCCTGTGGCTCTGTCTCTGTGTGCTGTCATGAACTTAGATGAACCTCCGAGGTCAGTGCCAAAACAGAGGAGTCCACAGCAGTGACGTCAGAGCTTCACCCGAGTTCATTGACATCGCACGTCTCTCTCTGTGTCGCAGACTGATTTGCGGTCACACATGAAGGACTCACCTGTGACCTGTGACCGCAAATCCCCTGAGTGACTGAAGTGACCCACGCAATTAACGGTGCCATCAGTCAGGTTACTCGCGGCCAAAGCTGCAGTCCTCCACCTGAGAGCGGTGGCCGCGGGTAACCTGAGTGACGTCATCGCTGATTGCGCGGCTCACTTCAGTTGATGCGTGGAGCTGACAGAGAGTGGTTGTGGTCTGTGGCCGCTCACTGTCAGCTTCATGTAGCAGAGCTGAAAGCATCGTGGGACCTCATGTGGATTACGTCGGACCTGGAGGGGTATTTGGGGATTAATAAAGTGGTGAAAGAGGGTGTTTTTTGTCTTTCATTCCAAATAAAGTATTTTTTGTATGTGTGTGTTTATTTTCCTTAACTTACAGGTTAATCATGGAAGGTATCTCGGGGAGACGCCTGCCATGATTAACCTAGGACTTAGTGGCAGCTATGGGCTGCTGCCATTAACTCATTATTACCCCAATTGCCACTGCACCAAGGCAATTCGGGATGAGCCGGGTAGAGTCCCGGGCTGTTGCATCTAATGGATGCAGCAATTCTGGGCGGCTGCTGGCTGTTATTGTTAGGCTGAGGGGCTCTCCATAAAGTGGGGGACCTCACGTTGTTGTTTTAAAATTATTTATTTATTTATTTTACTACACGATATAGACACGCCCACCGGCGGCTGTGATTGGTTGCAGTGAGACAGCTGTCACTCAGTGTGGGGGCGTGTCTGACTGCAACCAATCATAGGCGCAGGTGGGCGGGGTTAGCAGGGAATACGAGATGGAATAATGAGCGGCCGGCATTTTCAAAGGGGGAGAAGCTGCCACAGTGTGAACATCGTGCAGCGCCGCGCCGGTGATCGGGGATTCGTGAGTATGAGGGAGGGTGTGGGAGGGAGAGACCGACATTCACAGAAAGAGATAGAGACATAGAGAGAGAGACTGACTGACAGAGAGAGAGAGACCGAAAGACCTGTGTTTGTTATGTCAAATAAACATGCGAGAAAGGAGAAAGAATATACCAAAGACGGGATCACCACAATATAAATCGATAAATATTAAATTTTATTAGATTGACAAACAAAAAAACCCGTGCACGAGACACATGTCTCCACACTGAAAATTACTTTGAGACACACAATGACACAAGTTAAAAACATTTAAAAAGCCAAAGGCATAACATGTCCGCCAGGAACAGATTGCATAATCATGTGCACAATAATACAGTTATGGACACTCCAATTATTAATATATACGGCCCGTATCTGGTTTTGCAAGAATGTGCTCTACGGCACTGGTGGACACAAGTAGTACAATAATATATAGAGCCACCTGGAATTTGCGTATGTATAATAATCCACAATAATACGTGATTACCAGCATAGAATAAGCTTTTGCATAATCTGCATAGGTAAAAAAGCTTATGAATGATGGCACAAATCGGGTTATGAAATAGAAACACTTATATTATACACGTATGGGACACCTGCACTGCGGGTACCAAATAATATGGAACAAAAATTTGCTCCAACAACAGGATATATCCCTATCAATACATGATAATACTATAAGCCCAAAATCTTCTCACAGATACGCTAAAAGCGCCCATTTAGATGCAAGATGTTTATAAAGACAGTAAAGTTTCTATCTAATCATTATATATGCCTTCTTTCCCCTGAGGAAGCCACTGGGTACGTGGCGATACGCGTGGGGTGTCGACGCCAGGAACCCCCTTTTTTCGGTCACTCCCCAATCCACCCCATTAGCATGGTCGCTATATACTCTATGGGTTGATGGATGTAGGTCCGGCTTTGCACTCGCTTGTAGCCTGATCGCAGTCTGGTTGCGGTATTCTATTGCATCATACTTTTCTGGTGGCGTATAGCATCCTGGACCCTGGTCATCTGTGACAGCATAATACGGGCATATATAATGATTAGATAGAAACTTTACTGTCTTTATAAACATCTTGCATCTAAATGGGCGCTTTTAGCGTATCTGTGAGAAGATTTTGGGCTTATAGTATTATCATGTATTGATAGGGATATATCCTGTTGTTGGAGCAAATTTTTGTTCCATATTATTTGGTACCCGCAGTGCAGGTGTCCCATACGTGTATAATATAAGTGTTTCTATTTCATAACCCGATTTGTGCCATCATTCATAAGCTTTTTTACCTATGCAGATTATGCAAAAGCTTATTCTATGCTGGTAATCACGTATTATTGTGGATTATTATACATACGCAAATTCCAGGTGGCTCTATATATTATTGTACTACTTGTGTCCACCAGTGCCGTAGAGCACATTCTTGCAAAACCAGATACGGGCCGTATATATTAATAATTGGAGTGTCCATAACTGTATTATTGTGCACATGATTATGCAATCTGTTCCTGGCGGACATGTTATGCCTTTGGCTTTTTAAATGTTTTTAACTTGTGTCATTGTGTGTCTCAAAGTAATTTTCAGTGTGGAGACATGTGTCTCGTGCACGGGTTTTTTTGTTTGTCAATCTAATAAAATTTAATATTTATCGATTTATATTGTGGTGATCCCGTCTTTGGTATACTCTTTCTCCTTTCTCTCATGTAACTTTGTATACCAGGAGATCCCACTGGGTAGTGCCCTTCCTCTCCTCTTTGTTGTCAAATAAACATGCGGATCGCAACAAAAATGCAGTGCAAACGCACTGCTTAGCATTTTGGTAGCATTTTTCAACATCTCATTGATTTTAATGGGTGTAGAACGCTGCCAAAATGCTCAAAACAAGTGACATGCTGCTTTTTTAAACGCAGAGATTTTGTCAAATTTCTGACAATCAAAACGCTGCGTTTAAAAAAGCATCGTGCGCACAGATTTTGCATGATTTTCATAGACTTTGCTGGGGAAGCAGAATGCATGAATTTTGAAAATGTGACGCTGCAGCTCAAAAGAAACGCAAAAAAAACGCAACGTGCGCATGAGCCCTTACAATTCAGTCTGCAGATCAAGACAGCCCTGCGAGCCACACTTTGACCTCCACCGCTCACCACATGCATTCTGATGTCACAGCTCTCTCCAGGCTGCAGATAGTGGTGGTTACATTGGTGTAGTAAGAAGCTAACAACTCAATCTTTCATATGCTCCATCCTTCATCATTCTCCCCCTGTGCCTGTGCTCGACGTCTCAGCACAGCAGAGCATGGTGATGTCACTACTGCGCGTGTGCTGAGACATGCAGCGTGCAGGACGTGAGGACGCTCTGACCGGAGCAGCGGGGGAACGAGCAAAGGTGAGTACTTGTTTATTTTTTTTTCAAATCAGGGAGTACACAATGGCCAGAGGCTTATGGTGGTGCAGAAGGACACCTTATACATGGACTATGGGGTTGTAGTATAATATATTGAGAACTATGGGGTGAATTTTAATACATGGAGGACTATTGGAGGTGCATTATGATATTGGAGGGTTATCTTATACATGGAGAACTATCGGAGGTGCATTATAATACATGGACAACTATTGGGGTGCATTCTAAAATATGAAGGGTTAAGTGGGACCCATTATACTATATGGAACTGTATGTGGGGGCCCTTATAGTGTTTGGAGAGCTATTTATGAAGGGGACAAAGATAAAAGCATGGGATGGGAAAGTTTTGTGCTGAAGGAAAGAGGCTCTTTCCCTCAGTAGCCAGCAATCCCATATTCTCCTATACATCTTTTCCTCAGGACCCAGCTTTCCCATGCTTTGATATCATGGGAAAGCTGGGTGCTGAGGGAAAGATGTATATCAGAGCATGGGAAAGCTATATAGCATGGCATGGGGAAGCTGGGTGCTGAGGACAGAATGCTATCAGAACATAGGAAAGCTGGGTGCTGATGAAAAGGGATTTCAGATCATGGGAAACTTGGGTGCTGAGGGAAAAAGCCAAGTGTCAGCGACACTATCCCATACACTGAGTGTCAGCGTAATTATCCCATACACTGAAGGCCCTGTCACACACAGAGATAAATCTGCGGCAGATCTGTGGTTGCAGTGAAATTGTGGACAATCAGTGCCAGGTTTGTGGCTGTGTACAAATGGAACAATATGTCCATGATTTCACTGCAACCACAGATCTGCCGCAGATTTATCTCTGTGTGTGACGGGGCCTTGAGTGTCAGCGTAATTATCCCATACCCCGAGTGTCAGCATAATTATCCTGTACCCCGAGTGTCGGTGTATGGTTAAGAGGGATCCAAGTTCAAACTTTGCACCAGGGCCCTTCAACCTCTAGTTATATGTGGGTATTCATACTGTATATAGGAGGGCCATGTGGAGGCTCATATTTTTATAGGGGGCTGTGTGAGGGCTTATACTATATATAGTGGATTATGTAGGGGCTTACACAGTATATAGGAGGACTATGTGAGGCTCATACTTTATATAGAGGAGGAAAAGGAAAATCCAGCAACACGTCCATGGAGATATTGAATTAAAAGTGCATTTATTTCATTCTTCACAGGCTGTGATCCTCCCTGTGTTCATTCTTCATCCGTGCTTTCAACAAGAATCAAACAAATGCACTTTTAATTCAATATTTCCTTGGATGTGTTACTGGATTGTCCTTCTCTGTTTCAAATCTGCCTAGTACCTTGTCCCTTGCACCGTCTTGGCGTAGCTTCCCTCCATTGCATAATGGTGATACGAAATAACTTTTGGTATGTATATAGAGGGGTTATGTTAGGGCTCATACTGTATTTAGGGAAGTTATGTGGTGGCTAATACTGGCTAATAGGAGAGCTGTGTGGGGGGGTTCATGCTGTATATAAAGGAGGATGTGTGTAGGATTATACTGTGTATAGGGAGGCTATGTGAGGGCTCATGCTGTATATAAGGGGCCTGTATGAAGTCTCATATTGTTTATAGGGGGCCATGTGGGAGCTCATGTTGTATACAGGGGATTATACTTTATATAGGGGACTACTGTATGTGTTGGTTCATATTGTACATAGGGGACTATTATGGATGGTGTTTCTGTCGGCTTGGCTGTTGCTGGGAGAGGTTAAGATTCTTCCTGAGGATGCTTCTGGGCTCCCTCTAGTGGCCAGTGCTGGAAGTGTGTCAGGTTCTTTGCTTGTCACTAAGACAGGTGCAGGGCCTGGCTCTAATCCCAGTGGGCCAATCATGGCCAGCCCTTGTGTATAAAGGAATAAATTCTGCCTCAGACTGACGCCGGTGATATAATTTTCCTGTGTCAATCTTGCTCTAGTGAACATTTCTTGAAAACCTGGTCCTCCTGTCATGTGAGCCATGTGCCTGTGACCCGCCAGACATTTCTACAGTGTGCTCATTTTTTTTCCCTTTGAGATCTCCAGTGCTGTCTGCTGCAAGGTGTCTGCTTTTTGGATGCAATTTTTGCCTTTTTTTCTAGTCATCTTGATCTCGCTTTTTGGAGCCTTGGATAAGTACTTTGTCTTCTTTCCTGTGACTGAATGGTTTTCATGCATTTTCTCTTGTGTGCAATGTTTATTTGATTCTGTTTCAATTTGTTTTGAAATGCTATGGAAACTGTTCATTCACTGTGAAAAAACGCAGAGTGGAGTTTTTTCTCTCTGTCTGAACATTGTTCTGCGTTTTTTCGCTCAAAAATCCGTTTATGTTCCATTGTGTTCCACTCATGATCTTTATCAAAAGAACATTGCTGAGAATCCAGTTTAGGCTTTTTTCCACCATTTTTGCATATTCACTTTTTTCCTGTATTTAGTATTCTACTTCTATGTACTGCTCATTATTAGTCGTATTAGATATTGAATAGTTTTATACTTATGGCAGTTGCTACTAAGGGTGGCTTTACACGCTGTGACATCACTAGGCGATGCTAGCGATGGCGAGCGTGATAGCACCCGCCCCTATTGTTATGGCGATATGTGAAGATCGCTGCCGTAGCGAACATTATCACTATGGCAGCGTCACACGTACTTACCTGCTCGGCGACGTCGCTGTGACTGGCGAACCGCCTCCTTTCTAAGGGGGCGGTTCGCTCGGCGTCACAGCAACATCACTAAGTGGCTGCCCAATCAAAGCGGAGGGGCGGAGATGAGCGGAACGAACATCCTGCCCACCTTCTTCCTTCCTCATTGCTGGCGTGTGGCAGGTAAGGAGACGTTCCTCGTTCCTGCGGCGTCACACGTAACGATGTGTGCTGCCGCAGGGACGAGGATCAACTTCGCCCATGCGACAGCAGAGATAATTGAGAATAGACCCCCATGTCAACAAGGAGCGATTTTGGATGTTTTTGCAACGATCCAAAATCGCTCCTAGGAGTCACACACAATGAGATCGCTACAGCGGCCGGATGTGCGTCACAAAATCCGTGACCCCAACAAGATTGCTGTAGCGAAATCGTAGCGTGTAAAGCCCGCTTAAGACGATTTTTGTGACAACCTCTTTGGATCCTGCCTGGTGTCTTGCACAAGAGTTCCCTGATGTAGTGGGTGGATGATTGTGTGGTCCTAAGGGAATTTTTTATCATCAGGAGTTGGCATATATTAGGGTTTTGCTGGCTGCACCCAGTAATCTATCCTATCAATTGTGTCTTAGTTAGCAGGGCCTCTGTCTGCTCAAGTCTATTCCTAACCAACTGTGTATTGTTTGCTTCTTATATCATTGTCAATACTGTATATGTTGGGGGCTTTAACTATCCCTTTGGGGCTGCTCGGAGGCAAGTGAGGATTCCTTTCATCTTTGAGGCTAGCCAGTTTCTTAGGCGATGATGAGGCATCTAGGTAGATTAGGCACCCTCCACTCCAGTTGTGTATGTATAGTCAGAAGTTGCTGCCAGTTAGTTTCCAACCACTCTTGAGCCCTATTGTTGGGGTTTACCTCTTTTTTTCCTCCCGGACTATTGGGGTAGTAGTTCATGGATCTTGTGTTGCCACTATCCATGGATTGGGAAGGAGTTTACCCTTCAATGGGAAATTTATGGGAATATCAGCGGTCTCCTGACCATAACAGGGGACTATGCAGGGGCTCAGATTGTAAAAAGGAGGGCCATGTGGGGTATCATATTGTATACGTGGATTCTGTGAAGGATCATACTGTATATAGGAGGGCTATGTGGGTGCTCATACTGTATATAGAAGGCTATGTGGGCTCTCATACTTTATATAGGGGGCTAAGTGAGGGCTCATACTGTATATAAGAAGACTGTTTAGTGTTTAAATCCTGTATTTAGGGAGCTATCTTGGGGCTCATATTGTATATAGGAAGGCTATGTGGGGGATCATACAGTACATAGGAGGGCTATGTGGAGGATGGAGGATTATACTATATACAGAGGACTATGTGGGCTCGTACTATATAAAGGAGGGCTATGTGAGGGCTCATACTTTATATAAGGGGCTATTTCAGGGCTCATACTGTATAAATGTAGGGGCTCATACTATATAAAAAGGGCTATGTGAGGGCTCATATTGTATAAAGGGAGACTATTTAAGGGGTCATACTGTATATAGGGAGAACGTGTTGGGGCTCACACTATAAATAGCATTGCTCATTCTGAATATAGGAAGTTGTGTGGGGGCTCATGCTGTATATAGGTGAGCTGTTTGCTCATACTGTATAAAGTGTGCTTATACAGTATAGAGGGGGACTATGCGGGCTCATACTTAATTCTGCTCCTGAAATAATTAATATTATTACAAAATAATATGATTAATATGATTTTATTATTGAGCAAAATTCATTTCATCCTCTTAGTTTGGCCTCCCACAACAGTCATGGTCTCTCATGTGGCCCCTCGTGAAAATTAATTGCCCACCCCTGCTACAAAATAACCCTATATCTGCAGATTAATAGCTTTTTGAACATGACATATTTACATCGAACCTTGAGTTAGATTTTGAAAACTCAGTTCATGATGCCACCTGAACATTACGGAATGTTACTGAAAACTTCAAATGGAAGCATACAATTTTTAAGAAAAAAAAGCCTACATGCAAAGGAAGGACCTGATTGATGCTTTATGGCTGATTTGATGCTTCCTGTTCTTCAAATCAATTCCACTCCAAACTGAATTAAACAGTGTATGTAACAGGGCCGTCCATAATAAATCACCTAAAAAGTTATTATAGTAATACACGAACAATGTAAATAATGAATATGAAATGTAAATAATATCACTTCAATTGAAGATAATAAGCTAATGTTATAAAATTAGTTATTTAATGTTATAAATAATTGATAAAGTGTTTAAAACTCAATGGAGTTTTGCATTATAGGAATGAGTTTTAGAGGTTAGGAGAAATGTGGGTCATGATTATAACGTGCGTGATCATACAATAACATCGGCTTGGTAACTCGTGTTCTGTTGTACTACACTGCCCTCTAGAGGTGGACGCAGAAGGTTAAAACAGGACACGAAAACTGTCATTTAAACATAATGTACACATTCTGATAAACTGTGATGGGTCTAATATTCTGTACAAGATGCACAATCTGATTTCACCAATATGTATTAATGATAAAATATAAGCATATTCAATGGATATACAGAGTTATTATAGTGCATGCTTCAACACATACACATGAATAAAAGTCTGCTGCCATATAAGAGATCAGCAGCTCGAACCCATGTACAGGCCACATACAATAAAATGCTACACTAGATATCACTGTTACAAAGCAATCATCACAAGGATTTAGATTAATATAGTTCATCGACAATGTCCATGTAATTTAGATGAATATACTTCATCAACAATATCCATTCACAATGTAATGTTCTGTTTCTCTACTTTCAATGAAGCATGGAGAAGTGAAACGTGTCTCTAGTGGTGACAATGAAAGGTTAAAAGCCTGGAGTTTCCCAATAGTAGAGGACAGACAAGCATACCAACAGAGCAGGCAGGTAGAGAAAGAGGTATTGGGAAGAATAGAGAAAGTGCCTGAGCTATAGCTAGCTAGCAAGTGGGGATGAGTTGTACTCTGTGAGCTACACAAAGACTAAAGGCCCCGTCACACACAGAGATAAATCTTTGGCAGATCTGTGGTTGCAGTGAAATCATGGACATATTGTTCCATTTGTACACAGCCACAAACCTGGCACTGATTGTCCACAATTTCACTGCAACCACAGATCTGCCGCAGATTTATCTCGCTGTGTGACAGGGCCTTTAGTGAGGAGCATAAGAGGATAAAGCTTGAACTGCAGTCCGTGTTCACTGCTTCAAAGATGAATACACCCCATCTGCATGAGAGTATTGTCCTAAGAGACCTGAGGATTGTCCCAGCAGATTAAAGAATAGTGAATTATTGTAGTTTGCAAAGAGCACTGCCCACAAAGGGTGAGTAATAGCCACACCAGAGGAGTCTATTAGCTGGTGTCCTAGTGTAAAGAGGATTGCCATCCCAGTGAATGCTAGGAAACTGGTCCCTTTGTGTGAGAGTATGATGCAGTAACTAGAAAGTCTTGTTCTGCAAGTGTTCAAAGTACCAGGCAAGTTACTGCAGGATATCACTGCCAACCGGGATGACTGAGAAAAGGATAGTGACAAGCAATGAGAGAGTGCGATAAAGTGACACAGAGAATATTGCAGAATGAAGTCATTAGAAAACCACTCTATCAAGGCTACATTGTATATTATATTCAAAGGGGCACATTATAACCTAGGAAGTGCTCCCATCCCTTAAAAGCCAACAGGTTTCCTTCAAATAATGCTATATGTTTTCTTTCTACAATGTATAAACTACAGAAAACTATGGAGAGGGGGATCTTTTTTTCTTGACCGAAATCCCTCCTCCCACTCCCCGGTGACTTCTCCTCCCTGGCCCTGAGTCCCGAATTCAGTGGATCGGGAGTCCCTAAGTGCGTTGGCATCCTATAGAGCCAAACGCTGTGGTGACCCCTTTTGTGACCCGACCCTGGTCCCAGTCCCCATTGGGGAGGGAAGTCTGCTGTGTGTAGTTTGTGGTGTTGTGTGGAACCCGCACTGGTCACCTAGGAATCCGAGATGAGCACAGCACCTAAAATCAGGTGCAATAGCCTGCGGAGCCTGAAGCCTCAGGGGTGCCACATAAACATGCTCCCTGCACCCCTAGATCAATTAATTGGGAGTTGTAGTTTGTAAAATAGGGTCAATTATTGAAATGGAACCCAAAACCATTCTAGCAAAATCTGATCTCCAATATGGCATTTTTTCCCTTCTGAGCTTTGCACTATGCCCCAAAAGTATCTTTTGGAAAACATATCTAACTTTTCCAACCTCTCATCATTTGGGTGGCCTTCCATTCCTTGTAGTAGTCTAGTTGCCACCTTTGAACTTAGGCTGGACTCACACGAGCGTATGGCATGTGATGCGAGAGCATCGGATGCGATATGCTAATGTCCCCCGGCTCAGGCTCTGCTGCGAGCGTGAGCCGGGTGTCATGCGACTGTAACCCGATCTTGCGATCGGGTCACAGCTGTGAAGCTGAGTGCAGGCGCTGCGGAGGAGAGGGAGGGGTTAATCCTCCCATCTCCTCCACTGTCAGCCTGTGCGTAGATCGCACTGCACTGGGATAACATCCGAGTGCAGTTCGATGTATCTCTCGCATCCATTCACTTGAATGGGTGCGAGAGATACGGCGGTAGCAGCAAAACGCAGCATGCTGCCGCTTTTCTCGCATCCAGAATCTGGATGCGAGAAAAGCTGACCAACAGCTCAACCTCATTGCCTAACATTGGTCAGAGTGCAATGCGAGAATTTCTCGCATTGCACTCGTCCGATTTTCACGCTCGTGTGAGCGTACCCTAACTCTGATTTCTGAATGTCCTTTTTATTTCAAGTTTTTATCTTTGGCAATTATCACACACTAAAAAATATATATATATTTTTCCATCTCTATAGTTTGAAATCTATAATTTTTCTAATTTTTGCACAACTGAGTCAAGTGGGGGCTTGTGTTTTGCTGGATCAGTTGAATGTTTTTGGGGTACCATTTTGGGGTCGATAATAAGTTTTATCTCAGCCTTTCCCAATTTTTGGGAGGCAGGATGATCAAAAAACAGCAATTCAGAAATTGTATATATGGCTTTATTCTTCAAGTCAGAATGATTATACCAGATTTATATGGTTGTGTTATGTATTGCTGTTTTTAGGTACTAAAAATAATTTTATAGAAAAAAATAATTTGCTTTTGCAATTCCATAGTCTGTGTGCTGTAGCTTTTTTTATTTTTTCATTGAAGAAGCTGATTGGGAGCTTGTTTTTTGCTGTACAATATGACAGTTTCAGGGATACCATTTTTATTCATATATGTCTTTCTGATCACATTTTATTCCATTTTTTGTTTGGCAGTGTATTGAAAAAAAAATACATTTATATCTCTTTTTAATTTTTCACAGTGTTCTCTGTAGGGGTTAAATAGCGTGACAGTTTTATTTTCTAGATCAGGTTGTTCCGAATGTGACAATACAAAATATGTGTGAGTTATTCGTTAATTTTTTAAATTAGTATGTATTGTTGTAATACTTTTTTCGGGATTTTTTGCATCTTTTATTTTGGGTTTATTTGAATATATATATATATATATATATATAATGTATATATAAATATTACTTTTTTTATATATATAATACATACTGTAGATATATATATACTATTTTTTTTTCATTTTTTTTTTTGCTCGCCCCACCATGGGACAATTTTTATTTCTCTCATCACTGGTTTAATGCATTGCAATGAATTAGAGCTGTCAGTTTTAATACTGGCAGATCACTTGTTAAGGCCCCGTTACACGCAACGACATATCTAACGATATATCGTCAGGGTCACGGAGATCTTGATGCACATCTGGCGTCGTTAGCGATGACGTTGCGTGTAACAGCTCCGAGCGTCTGTTAACGATCAAAAATACCTTATCGTTGACACGTCGTTGATTATCAAAATCTCGTTGGTCGTTGTGGACGTAGGTTGTTCGTCGTTCCTGAGGCAGCACACCTCGCTACGTGGTGTGACACCCCGGGACCGACGAACAACACCGTACCTGCGTCCTCCGGCAACGAGGTGGGCGTGTCGTTAATGCGGCTGTTCTCCGCCCTTCTGCCTCTATTGGCCCGGCCGCTCTGTGATGTCACTGTGACGGTGCACGAATCTCCCACTTAATGAAGAGGTTGGTCGCCGCCCACAGCGACGTCGCTAGGAAGGTAAGTATGTGTGACTGGTGTTAGCGATATTGTGCGCCACGGGCAGCGATTTGACTGTGATGCACAAATGACGGGGGCGCGTACGCTCACTAGCGACAACGCTGCGTGTAAAGCCCCCTTTAGACCCTGTTTCTGACTGAGTCAAACAGCCTGCCATACCATAACTGGCAAACATAGAGCATTTTTTGACATCCAGCTGCTATAACAACCCTTGATGCTAGTGGGGTGAGAGAAGGTGTCTGGCTTACATATGGATAACATCATCAGGACCTGAGCCATTCAGTTCCTGAACATGTCTCCAATCTGATGCGGTGATTAGCACTGGGATCCCAGACCCAACCCTGCATTTCCGCCCATCATAAATTTCCAGAGGTACTGCACAAAGCCCAGGAAACTATGACATATAGCATTTATCTATCCCCCATTTTTTGGAGATGGCCGGACCATCATTGTAAATAAGCACTTAAGCCTTGTGTAACCCCCACCTCACTCCATTGTAGATTGTAAGCTCTTACGAGCAGGGTTGTCTGTATTTTTGCTTTAATTATTGTACCTTCTATAACTGTTACTTGCTTGTATATGAATCTCTGAATTATAAAGTGCTGTGGATTATGTTGGCACTATAGAAATAAAGATTATTATTTTCTGCAGCTGTTAAGAAAGTAAATATGCTATATGACCACTAAATCTTGCATTTGTTAAAATTATTCATGTTTACTATAATATGTATTTTTGGAAAAAGTGGAAAATGTATGTTCTGAATATGTTTTCATTCCTCTTGGTGTTTGGCTATATATCTATTTATAATTTCATGTGACATCGCAATGGAATTGGGATAAAAAGAGCCCTGATAAAAGGACCGGCACCCAGTTCAGGTACAGTAAGTTACCTTTTTCCTGAGAAAGGATTAAACTATTCGGATAATTAGGCTTTTAAAGGGAATCTGTCTCCATCTGAGAGCAGCATAATGTAGAGACAGACCCCGATCCCAGCGATGTCACTTACTGGGCTGCTTTGTGTAGTTTTGATAAAATCAATGTAGAAATAAGCTAGACATCGAAGGACTAGTAAAATTGCTGCCATGTACTCCTTCATATTCATGAGTGGAATATACCCCGCCCCACATCTGATTGGCAGCTTTCTGCCTATGCACAGATTATACAAGAAGATTCAATCAGTGGTGTGGGTGGGGTTATACGGCGATTAGTATTCCTAAAAATTTTATATATGCAGCAGATAAAAAAGTTTTTCATTAAAACTGGAGCAAGCATCCCAGCAAATACAGCTCTGGAATCAGATTCTCTGCCCCTACATCATGCTGTCCTCAAAAAGGGTAACAAAAACCTGATGACAAATTTCTGTTAAATTCATTAGAATTTTTTTGTGTTAAAGTGCTACAGAAGTGTTAAATATTCTATGGAAAACAAGTGAAGAAAAAAACAAGGAAACGACAATTTCTTCAGAAAAGCATTAACAGACCATTTGCTTCCTATACAACAGTTTTTTCTCTTGCACCATTTAATATCTATTTAACCATTCGAGCTTTCCATTGTGTAAAAAGTTTGGTTTGTTTAAGGAAAATAGGACACCTGTGCTGGATGACGTGCAGTAAAATCCACTGTGTCAACATACATGCTTTTCAAAAACAAGATGCCACAATCTTCTTTACCCACATTGACATTACATTACTTAGCAACAAACCTCAAGCATTGTACAGATAACCCACTGGTTATGGAGGAATGCCTGCTTTATGTCCAGATATTCACTGCAGCCTTTCCTTTACCTATCAAGTGCTGCGGTAAAAGATAGCTATGAAGATCAGTTCAATGAATAAGGATAATAATAATGATGATGATGATGATGATAATAATAATTTATTATTATTATTATTAGTATTATTATTAGTATTAGTAGTATTATTATCGTTAGGCGTTAAACTTTCATTATTATTATTATTATATTAGTATTATTATTAGTATTCTTAGTATTATTATAGTTAGGCGTTAAACTCTCATTATTATTATTATTATTATTATTATTATTATCAAAGCTCCATTAAGCCATACATGTGCAAAGGGCTATATACATATTACATACAAATAACATACATATTACATATATAAAACAAAGTAAACAAACTGACAGACTGATACAGAGACCCCTGCTTACAATCTACAGGGTGGTGAAAAGACAGTAGGTTGTGGGGTTGCAGCAGCTCCAGTAGTGAGGTGGCAGCAGGGCTATTAAAAGCAAGAGGAAGATCTAAGTTGTGTGGCACCCGAGATAATAATTCAGTTTGGTGCCCTCTACTATACACAACTTAAGCGATTTGAGTAGTAATTATGTGACTGCTCAATCACATGCCAACTAGCTGGTCTTCCTGATTCATTCCATTTCAGTGAAATACTGCAACCCCCTACATCAAAAGAAGGAAGAGAAGCCAGTCAATACATGACCGTAGGTATGAAAATTGCTATCAGTATTTATGTGACCACTTTAGGAAATAGCAAGCAGAACCAAATCCTGACTGAGTATAATGCACACAATTAGGATTGAGCATGTTATTGTGCTGAATTTTATAATTAAAGGAGTTGTCCAGGATTGTGGTGAAAGTCTACAGTCACTCTTTGTCTTTTATTTGTTTGCATTATTATCACATTTTATTAAAGTCTTTTTTGTTCAGCTTTGTGGGCTGAGTCTGAGAATTCCAGATGTTTTGGCCTGATTCATCAATTGCAATCTTTTAAAAAAATTAAATTATTTGGTGCAACTCCTGCTTATCCATGTCACCACTCATCGCTGCTGCTCAGTCTCTGACTGAAGCCCGCAGTGGGCGGTTATGTTCTATGTCAGCGCGATGTGCCTTTAGTGATGTAGCAAAGCTGAAATCGTCGTGGGACCTCGTGTGAATTACGTCGGACCTGGGTGTTTTGGGATTAATAAGGGGGTAAAAGCAGGTCAGTTTTTTCTATTTTAATTCAAATAAAGGATTTTTTCGCTGTTTGTGTTTATTTCTTTTCACTTGCAGTTTAGTAACGGGAGAGTCTCATAGACACCATTACTAATCTAGGACTTAGTGGCAGCTGTGAACTGTCAGTAACCCCTTATTACCCCCATTGCCACCGCACCAGGGCAATACCCCCATTGCCACCGCACCAGGGCAATCGGGATGGGCCTGGTAAAGTGCTTGGATTATCACATCAAATGGATGAGACAATCCTGGACAGCTGCAGGCAGGGCCGTATGTACCATTAGGCACCCGTGGTCCCATGCCTAGGGCGGCAGGATGCAGGGGGCGGCACCTTCTAGCAGTAAAAAATTTTTTTTTTTTTTTTTTACACATTCATTAAATCCGCTGAATTTTCGGAGGGGGGAGGGGGGAGAGGCGCACCTTTATTTATTTGTATCCGCGTCAATTAAGACGCGAATGCAGACAAACTGCAGCGGCCGGGCACAGAGAGCTGATTGACCCCGGAACTGCCGGCGCCTGCACTTCCGGGGTCACAGGCGCGCTAATCAGCTCCTTCCTCTGTGCTGCGTCCAATGCTGTGTGGATTTCACATGCAGAGCTCACAGCAAGATGCCGCAGAGGACGCCGCGATGGAAGCCGGTGTCAGAAGAGGATACTCACGTGAGCCAGGAAGATGACGGCGGGCCCTGGAGCAGGTAAGTGCTCGCAGAGCTGAAGATTCATAAGGAGCGTGGGGGTGTCTCTAATGCAGACTGGAGATCTGCGTAAGGGGTGGGAGGAGAGAGGCTGATACTGGGGGAGACTTGGGGGAAGAGAAGCTGATACTGGGGGAGGCTGGGAGGAGAGAGTATGATGCTGGACGAGGCTGGGAGGGGGGAGGCTGATGTTGCGGAAGGCTGGGATGGGGGGAGGCTGACGCTGGGGGAGGCTGGGAGGAGGGAGGCTGATGCTGAGGGAGGCTGATGCTGGGGGAGGCTGGGAGGAGAGAGGCTGATGCTGGGGGAGGCTGGGAGGAGAGAGGCTGATGCTGGGGGAGGCTGGGAGGAGGGAGGCTGATGCTGAGGGAGGCTGATGCTGGGGGAGGCTGGGAGGAGAGAGGCTGATGCTGGGGGAGGCTGGGAGGAGAGAGGGGGAGGCTGGGAGGAGAGAGGCTGATGCTGGGGGAGGCTGATGCTGGGAGAGTTTGGGAGGAGAGAGGCTGATGCTGGGGGAGGCTGGGAGGAGAGAGGCTGGTGCTGGGGGGGGCTGATGCTGGGGGAGGCTGGGAGGAGGGAGGCTGATGCTGAGGGAGGCTGGGAGGGGGGGAGGCTGGAAGGAGAGAGGCTGATGCTGGGAGAGGCTGGGAGGAGGGAGGCTGATTCTGAGGGAGGCTGATGCTAGGGGAGGCTGGGAGGAGAGAGGCTGATGCTGGGAGAGGCTGGGAGGAGAGAGGCTGATGCTGGGAGAGGCTCGGAGGAGAGAGGCTGATGCTGAGGGAGGCTGATGCTGGGGGAGGCTGGGAGGAGAGAGGCTGATGCTGGGGGAGGCTAGGAGGGGGGAGGCTGATGCTGGGGGAGGCTGGAAGGAGAGAGGCTGATGCTGAGGGAGGCTGGGAGGAGAGAGGCTGATGCTGGGAGAGGCTGGGAGGAGAGAGGCTGATGCTGGGAGAGGCTCGGAGGAGAGAGGCTGATGCTGAGGGAGGCTGATGCTGGGGGAGGCTGGGAGGAAAGAGGCTGATGCTGGGGGCGGCTAGGAGGGGGGAGGCTGATGCTGGGGGGGGCTGGAAGGAGAGAGGCTGATGCTGGGGGAGGCTGGAAGGAGAGAGGCTGATGCTGGGGGAGGCTAGGAGGGGGGAGGCTTTTGCTGGGGGAGGCTGGGAGGGGGGAGGCTGATGCTGGGGGAGGCTGAGAGGAGGGAGGCTGATGCTGAGGGAGGCTGATGCTGGGGGAGGCTGGGAGGAGAGAGGCTGATGCTGGGGGAGGCTGATGCTGGGGGAGGCTGGGAGGGGGAGGCTGATGCTGGAGGAGGCTGGGAGGAGAGATGCTGATGCTGGGGGAAGCTGGGGGAGAGAGGCTGATGCTGGGGGAAGCTGGGGGAGAGAGGCTGATGCTGGGGGAAGCTGGGGGAGAGAGGCTGAAGCTGGGGGAGGCTGGGGGGAGAGAGGCTGAAGCTGGGGGACGCTGGGGGGAGAGAGGTTGATGCTGGGGGGGTTAAGGGGAGAGAGGCTGATGCTGGGGGAGAGGCTGCTGGTGAAGGCGGGGGAGAGCGGCTGCTGCTGGGGGAATGGGAGAGAGGGGCCAATCCTAGAGACAGAGGACAAGGGTTGAGGGATAGTGCAATGACAAAATCGATGGCGGGGGAGTGTAAGGACTCAGAATGAGAGGGGGGCAGCATTGGGAGCTCATTATGGAGAAGGGGCAGCATGTGTGGGCTCAGTATGGAGTGGAGCAATGTAGGGGAGTCAATATCAAGAGTGGGGTAGTGTGTGTGTGTGTGTGTGGGAGGGGTGTATCAGCATAAGCGTTAGTGTGGTGGTCTTATGAATGGGGCAGCATGGAGGTATCATTATGAAAAAGAGGAAGGCAGCATTAGGAGCTCATGGAGAGGGGCAGCATGCATGGGACATTGTGAGGAGAGAACAGCATGCATGGGAAACTGTGAGGAGGGAGCAGCATGCATGGGACATTGTGAGGAGGGGGCAGCATGCATGGGACATTGTGAGGAGGGGGCAGCATGCATGGGACATTGTGAGGAGGGGGCAGCATGCATGGGACATTTTAAGGAGGGGGCAGCATGCATGGGACATTGTGAGGAGGGGGCAGCATGATGTGAGATCAATCTGCAGATCATATTTCATAATTGAGGAAGGTGTGGTGGGTATAATTTATAAGGGAGGGCAGTGTGTAGTTTATTAGGGGCAGTGTGACAGTCACAGTATATAAGTAGGGACGGTGTGGTGGGAATATTTTATACTCATGCTATGTTTTGATGTGCCTGTGGTGATCCCCATTGGGGGGGGGGTTAGTGCCCTTCGTTTCCCATTGATACTTTTTCAAGTGTTTTACAGAGTAGATCTGCCTTAAACAGATGTCGTGTGCGAAAACTCAGTGTTACGTTGTCACTAAGGGGCGCGACCACTTAAAGTGCCTAGGGCAGCATGAAGGCAAAATACAGCCCTGGCTGCAGGATACTATTTTTAGGCTATTGGGGCCCAACAAACATCGGTCTGTCCATCTTGAGAATACCAGCTCCCAGCTGTTGGCTTTATCATGGCTAGTTATCAAAATTGGGCGGGACCGCAAGCTGTTTTTTTAAATTATTTATTTAAATCATTTTTTAGAAAAGTTGCATGAGGCTACTTATTTAGATACACAGTAAAGGTAACGCACAAGGCTGGTGGCTGCAGCCTTTAGCCATATGCTTTATCTGTGCTGGGTATCATAATATGGGGGGACCCGATGCCAATTTTTTTTATTTATTTATTTTTACACCAATCTAGAGATACACACAGCGTCTCTGATTTGTTGCAGTCAGACACGTTGTCACACAGGGTGGAGGCGCGTCTGACTACAACCAATCAGAGATGCGTGGACTGCCGGTGGGCGGAGGAAGCATTGCATATTCATAAGCTAATGAGTGGTCCCGGAAGTAGTATGAGTAGCCCAGAAGCAGTGTACAGCCACTCGTGATAGTAAGCATAACATGCCTGCATTTCCCTTTCTCCTTTATTTTTCTTTTAGCTTTTTCAATTACCCGAGTTGCTGGACTTGGATCCTTACCTAGAGTTCCCTGAGAACGCTGAGCTTGGGGTCAGTGTTCTGGTACTTTTGAACCTGGCAGGTCCGGACTTTTACAGCCCGGTTCTGCCCATCACTAATTTTGACCTCACCAACAACAAAGAGAGAAGCTAAATACAGCAGTTCATATTTTCAATTATACAGTATTGTCTCAGTTTTGCAATTGTCATTGAACCATTTATTTGCTAATTTCGATATATGCTTCTGTTCATTGTCCTGCTGGAACACTATGTTGTCCTTTTCATACCCATAGTACTTGAACATACAAAGTAACTCGTAGGATGCTTACATAAAGCTCAGCATTGAGACCACCATTGATCCTGGTCAAGTATCCAATGTCTTTGGCTGTGAAACAACCTTCAGGCTTCCTCCACCAAACTTGACAGTTCATTCAATTTCTTGATCTGTTAGCAAATTTTTCCCTTATTACTTCCAAACCCATTTGCACCCATCAGAGCGTAGTCTATGGACTTTCATCTCATTTCTCCAATTCACCCATTTCAAATCTTCTGCTGTCCACGTTTCGTATGTTTTTGCAAATTCGAGCCATCGCTTCTTATGACGATATTGAAGACGAGTCTCCTTCACCTTTTTTCAGCCCACTATTCCAAACTTGTGGAACATGCTTTGCATGGTGTTGGCTTGGACGTCTGTGATCTCATTATTATGAAGCATAAGAGCCATTTCCACAGTCATGTTTGTCGCTCCAGGACTGATAGACCTTGTGATGAGCAGACTCATTGACTTTGATATTTTGCTTAGACGTCCACCTCTTGACTTTTGAATGGACTTCCTTTTGCATTCTTCCCACTGTCATGACACTCACATGATGCAGTTTGGCAATTTTTGGGGCCGATAGACCACTATCAATCAGCTGGATGATGCTATTTCTTTTTTCTTCGAAAATCTTCTTCATGGCTGCTCATTGATTTGAGCCACTGACCTTTCGCTTGGGAATAAACCTAATAAAACACTGAGTTATTAGTTAATGTGAGAATATATTGTAATTTGTAGTATGAAAAAAGAACAAAATTTTTCAAACATCAGGAGCAAAACAGTAACAAAGTAGTCACATGACAAGAATCTGCATAACTAACCATATGCTAAATAGTTGAAAATCAAATTTCTGTATAAGATAGTCAAGCTGATTTTCTATAAATTCAAGTAGTCTCACGTCAAAGCTGTAGTGGATGCTGAGATATGATGCCTGACAGTTAAAAGTTCAAAACATTGTTACCCTTTTGCTCAGTGTATGATGGTTTTTAATCCCTTTGCCCCTGGGCGATTTTCCATTTTTCTGAAAAAAAATGTCGCTCCCCTTCTTCCGAGAGCCATAACATTTTTATTTTTATGTCAATCTTCCCATATATAGGCTTATTTTTTTGCGTTGTGACAGAAAAATACCTACTATTATTGATAAAACCTATTTTTTATTAATATGCATTAAAAGAATTTTTAGCCTCAAACAAAAAAAAACAAAAAACAATATAATTTTTTTTCACAGAGTGAAAGGTTACCGAAGTATCGTTTTTTTGACAAATCAATTTAGTTGAGACAATCAAGAGATAGGGATTGGACGACTTTCTCCATCAAATGTCTCAAACCGTCAGTACAAAAGGAGAAGGGGAGGGGTTATCCTTTCTTTATTCTCACCCAATAAGGGCATATGATCCTGCCTACCAATGGAGCACATCCTTAGTTAAACGATGCCCCCATTCCTTGGCGGCTCTCCCTTTTCCTTTTCCTATCTCTCCTTCTTTATTTATATTTAAAGGGCCTCTCTGAATCACCTTTACAGCGGCAACCAAAAGTCACCTAGTGCATCTAGACACCCAAGATTTAGTGTACATAAGAGGAAAACCAGTAATGAATAACATAACCAGGGGTATATTAAATTGTGGAAAATTCACTAAATCGTCCCTCAGTCCTCTTTTTCCTGCCTAGCAATGGAGTACATCCTTATTTTTACGATGCTCCCATTCCTCGGCGGCTTCCCCTAATATGCCCTAAACTTCCTATTCACAATCACAGGGCATCAGTCAAAAGGACCTTTTTTATATAGATAGGAGCAATAGGGTTTAGCAATAAATTCACACTTATCTGTTATTCCTTGTTATGGGGTGCCTAGATATATATGATATTTCAAAAATAATTCTCAAAGTCCCATCTCGACACGTTTCACTCCATTTTAGTGGTGGACGGAGTTCATCAGGAGATTTTTTCTTTTTTCATACTGGCACAATAGCCACCTTAGATGCTGGCACACTAGCCTCCTATAAGGAGTCATTTTTCAAAGTCAAAAAACTTCAATATAAACGTCAATATAAATAAATTATTTATTTTAAATATATTTACTTCAAAAAAGCGGTCAAAAGTTAGCCCCCAAATAATCGCCCAGTGTATCTAGCAGCATCCTACTAGTAAAATAGATCAGTAAATCAATTTCCCAGAAATATTCCTACCTTAGATGTTGTAGCCTCCAGAGATCAAAATGGTATGATACACCGAGGCATTGCATGGTGTTGGCTTGGACGTCTGTGATCTCATTATTATGAAGCATAAGAGCCATTTCCACAGCCGTGTTTGTCGCTCCAGGACTGATAGACCTTGTGATGAGCAGACTCATTGACTTTGATATTTTACACTATGAAGAAAAAGACATGGATCGCACATCCCAAAAATACAATGATCTAAAGCCGCTAGGCAAAAAATTAAATAGAACATGAGGTTCTTTTGTTACCATTCTGATCAGATTGTATTAAGCCCACTGCCACGTCACGGCAAACCTCTTGAGTGGGTCCCTAACCTGACCTTTTTGTGCGGCACTGTGCACTGACCACCGCCGCAGCGACAAAGCGCCAGCAGGGCGGGCGACCTGGTACCTCACTCACAGCACCCATGCTGCAAGGCGAAGCCCCCAAGGCTCCAGGCCGCGCCGCCCCACTGACACGACACCACCACAACAGCAGCCACCACACAGCACCAGCACACAGTGAGAGGAGCTGTGCACTCACCTCCCACTGGCTCCCATATGTGGACTGGGAGCAAAAAGAAGGCTGACCCCTCTTGCAGTCTCCTGCTGATTAAAATCACCTGTGCCAAATGGGGAGAGTGCAGATCCAAGCAAAAAAAGGGAGGGATAGAATGTTGTATAACACACTATGAAGAAAAAGACATGGATCGCACATCCCAAAAATACAATGATCTAAAGCCGCTAGGCAAAAAATTAAATAGAACATGAGGTTCTTTTGTTACCATTCTGATCAGATTTTATTAAGCCCACTGCCACGTCACGGCAAACCTCTTGAGTGGGTCCCTAACCTGACCTTTTTGTGCGGCACTGTGCAATGACCACTAGTGATGAGCGAGTACTAAAAAGCTCGGGTGCTCGAGGCTCGGGCCGAGCATCCCAAGATACTTGTGTACTCGGCCCGAGCACCGAGCCCAATGTTATCCTATGGGAGACCCGAGTATTTTTATGAAATGACCCCCAGCAGCATGTAGAAACCCTAAAAATGTCACAGAAGTCTCAGAAGAGTGCTCAAATGACATGGCAACAGCATGGGGAAGATCCCTTGAAGCATTTATCACTCAAAAGTCACAGCTATGAACAATTTTGTCAGCGTTTTACGCCATTTTTATGGACTCACCAGAAAACCTTCCAAAATGACACCAAAATGAATTTTCATGGCGGAAATGTTAAGGGCACATACCCGATACTGAGATAGAGCTGGTGTATGTTACTTTTGGAGATTACATGAAAGATTTTACGTGAAAATATTGTGTGGCACTTCGATGTCCCTGAGAAGAGACGTACATGAAGGCCTCTTGAGTCTAATGTGCCCATTTTGAGGAAGTGGGTCTATTGTAGTATAGCCCTTTGGCAGGGCAGCCAAAAATTGGGAGGCTCCACGTTGTCCCTGGATAGAGACGTGCATGAGGAGGGCCTGTAAACCTGAAGTGCCCATTGTAAGGAAGTGGGTCTATTGTAGTATAGCCCTTTGGCAGGGCAGCCAAAAATTGGGAGGCTCCACATTGTCCCTGGATAGAGACGTGCATGAGGGCCTATAAACCTGAAGTGCACATTGTAAGGAAGTGGGTCTATTGTAGTATAGCCCTTTGGCAGGGCAGCCAAAAATTGGGAGGCTCCACGTTGTCCCTGGATAGAGACGTGCATGAGGGCCTGTAAACCTGAAGTGCCCATTTTAAGGAAGTGAGTCTATTGTAGTATAGCCCTTTGGCAGGGCAGCCAAAATTGGGAGGCTCCACATTGTCCCTGGATAGAGACGTGCATGAGGGCCTGTAAACCTGAAGTGCCCATTGTAAGGAAGTGGGTCTATTGTAGTATAGCCCTTTGGCAGGGCAGCCAAAAATTGGGAGGCTCCACGTTGTCCCTGGATAGAGACATGCATGAGGGCCTGTAAACCTGAAGTGCCCATTGTAAGGAAGTGGGTCTATTGTAGTATAGCCCTTTGGCAGGGCAGCCAAAAATTGGGAGGCTCCACGTTGTCCCTGGATAGAGACGTGCATGAGGGCCTATAAACCTGAAGTGCCCATTGTAAGGAAGTGGGTCTATTGTAGTATAGCCCTTTGGCAGGGCAGCCAAAAATTGGGAGGCTCCACATTGTCCCTGGATAGAGACGTGCATGAGGGCCTGTAAACCTGAAGTGCCCATTGTAAGGAAGTGGGTCTATTGTAGTATAGCCCTTTGGCAGGGCAGCCAAAAATTGGGAGGCTCCACATTGTCCCTGGATAGAGACGTGCATGAGGGCCAGTAAACCTGAAGTGCCCATTGTAAGGAAGTGGGTCTATTGTAGTATAGCCCTTTGGCAGGGCAGCCAAAAATTGGGAGGCTCCACGTTGTCCCTGGATAGAGACGTGCATGAGGGCCTGTAAACCTGAAGTGCCCATTGTAAGGAAGTGGGTCTATTGTAGTATAACCCTTTGGCAGGGCAGCCAAAAATTGGGAGGCTTCACATTGTCCCTGGATAGAGACGTGCATGAGGGCCTGTAAACCTGAAGTGCCCATTGTAAGGAAGTGGGTCTATTGTAGTATAGCCCTTTGGCAGGGCAGCCAAAAATTGGGAGGCTCCACGTTGTCCCTGGATAGAGACGTGCATGAGGGCCTGTAAACCTGAAGTGCCCATTGTAAGGAAGTGGGTCTATTGTAGTATAGCCCTTTGGCAGGGCAGCCAAAAATTGGGAGGCTCCACGTTGTCCCTGAAAAGAGACGTGCATGAGGGCCTGTAAACCTGAAGTGCCCATTGTAAGGAAGTGGGTCTATTGTAGTATAGCCCTTTGGCAGGGCAGCCAAAAATTGGGAGGCTCCACGTTGTCCCTGGATAGAGACGTGCATGAGGGCCTGTAAACCTGAAGTGCCCATTGTAAGGAAGTGGGTCTATTGTAGTATAGCCCTTTGGCAGGGCAGCCAAAAATTGGGAGGCTCCACGTTGTCCCTGGATAGAGACGTGCATGAGGGCCTATAAACCTGAAGTGCCCATTGTAAGGAAGTGGGTCTATTGTAGTATAGCCCTTTGGCAGGGCAGCCAAAAATTGGGAGGCTCCACGTTGTCCCTGGATAGAGACGTGCATGAGGGCCTGTAAACCTGAAGTGCCCATTGTAAGGAAGTGGGTCTATTGTAGTATAGCCCTTTGGCAGGGCAGCCAAAAATTGGGAGGCTCCACATTGTCCCTGGATAGAGACGTGCATGAGGGCCAGTAAACCTGAAGTGCCCATTGTAAGGAAGTGAGTCTATTGTAGTATAGCCCTTTGGCAGGGCAGCCAAAAATTGGGAGGCTCCACGTTGTCCCTGGATAGAGACGTGCATGAGGGCCTGTAAACTTGAAGTGCCCACTGTAAGGAAGTGGGTCTATTGTAGTATAGCCCTTTGGCAGGGCAGCCAAAAATTGGGAGGCTCCACGTTGTCCCTGGATAGAGACGTGCATGAGGGCCTATAAACCTGAAGTGCCCATTGTAAGGAAGTGGGTCTATTGTAGTATAGCACTTTGGCAGGGCAGCCAAAAATTGGGAGGCTCCACGTTGTCCCTGGATAGAGACGTGCATGAGGGCCTGTAAACCTGAAGTGCCCATATAAGGAAGTGGGTCTATTGTAGTATAGCCCTTTGGCAGGGCAGCCAAAAATTGGGAGGCTCCACGTTGTCCCTGGATAGAAACGTGCATGAGGGCCTGTAAACCTGAAGTGCCCATTGTAAGGAAGTGGGTCTATTGTAGTATAGCCCTTTGGCAGGGCAGCCAAAAATTGGGAGGCTCCACGTTGTCCCTGGATAGAGACATGCATGAGGGCCTGTAAACCTGAAGTGCCCATTGTAAGGAAGTGGGTCTATTGTAGTATAGCCCTTTGGCAGGGCAGCCAAAAATTGGGAGGCTCCACGTTGTCCCTGGATAGAGACGTGCATGAGGGCCTGTAAACCTGAAGTGCCCATTGTAAGGAAGTGGGTCTATTGTAGTATAGCCCTTTGGCAGGGCAGCCAAAAATTGGGAGGCTCCACGTTGTCCCTGGATAGAGACGTGCATGAGGGCCTATAAATCTAAAGTGCCCATTGTAAGGAAGTGGGTCTATTGTAGTATAGCCCTTTGGCAGGGCAGCCAAAAATTAGGAGGCTCCACGTTGTCCCTGGATAGAGACGTGCATGAGGGCCTGTAAACCTGAAGTGCCCATTGTAAGGAAGTGGGTCTATTGTAGTATAGCCCTTTGGCAGGGCAGCCAAAAATTGGGAGGCTCCACATTGTCCCTGGATAGAGACCTGTTAGGTTCTTAGTGCGTCCGTGCTTGCATTTAAAAACCGCACGTGTGTGCCTGTTGGTGGCATCGTTCAGGTGCACTTGTGTGCGTTTTGCACAAACTTGGATATAACGCACAAGTCTAGTGAATACACATCAGCACAGCATTGCAAAACGCGCAAGGGCGTTGGCAATGAACAAGAAAGTGGACGTGATGGTGGTGCAGGCAGAGACCGAGGTCGTGTGCAAGCTCTAATTTTGCCACAACAAAGGGCCACATCTACTCGCTCGCACGTCCTGTCCCAAATTCTTGGGGACCGCAGCAGTACACCGCTCTTGAACCAAGACCAGTGTCAACAGGTTGTTAGTTGGATAGCGGATAATGCTTCCAGTCAGATTGGCACCACCACAAACACTCTGTCTTTCACACGGTCAAGTGTCAGTAGCCGTGATACTGCACCGCACATTTCAGAACCTGATCCTCCTTCCTACCACCAGGCCGAGTACACGTCCACGGACATTACTGATCCCACACTTGGACACTTAGAAGAGCTGTTCACGTTTCCATTCACACATTCTGGCCTCTCGCCAGCTCCTGTTGAAGTGGGCCATGACGAGATTGTATGTACAGATGCCCAAATATTTGAGCAGCCACGTTCTCACGAAGTTGGCAACGTGTCTCAACAAGGGGTGGACGATGATGAGACACAATTGTCAGGAAGTCAGGAGGAGGAGCAGGGTGCGGAAGAGGAAGACGACGTGGTGGATGATCCAGTAACTGACCCAACCTGGCAGGAGGATATGCAGAGCGAGGACAACAGTGCACAGGGGGAGGGAGGCATAGAAGGAGGCATAAAGAAGCAGGGTGGTGGCCCCAGGCAGACGTCAGGCAACCGTTCCCCGGAACAACAACACGAAACAAGGTGCCTGTACAAATGTTAGGTCTTCCAGAGTCTGGCAGTTTTTTAAGTTGGCTCCAGATGATTCTAAAAAGGCCATTTGCAACACCTGCCATGCCAGCATCAGCAGGGGTATCAAAACTAGCAGCCTGACCACCACCAGCATGATCAGGCACATGTCAGCCAATCACCCGACTTTGTGGGATGTACAACAGAGTCGAGGAGCAGTGCTTGCTGATGTCACTGCTACGTCTTCGCTTGTTGTGCATGCGAGCCAATCCACTGTCCATGCTGCCCGCGAACAAGCCTCCTCCGGCCCTGCACCTGCAGTTGCCCACGCAGAAATAACACCATCATCAAGCACGTCCTTGTCCCAGCGCAGCGTTCAGTTATCCATTCAGCAAACCTTTGAACGCAGGCGCAAATACACTGCCAACGCCCCACATGCCACACTTCTAAATGCTAACATTTCGTGACTGCTTGCGCTGGAAATGTTGCCTTTTAGGCTGGTGGAGACAGAAGCATTCCGCGACCTGATGGCGGCAGCTGTCCCACGTTACTCTGTCCCCAGCCGCCACTATTTCTCCCGGTGTGCCGTCCCCGCATTGCATAACCACGTGTCACAAAACATCACACGTGCCCTGAACAACGCTGTTTCAGCCAAAGTCCACCTAACCACAGACACGTGGACAAGTGCTTGTGGGCAAGGCCGCTACATCTCGTTGACAGCACACTGGGTTAATATTGTGGAAGCTAGGACCCAGTCTGAGCGAGGGACGGAACACGTCCTTCCCACACCAAGTTTTGCAGGCCCTACCTCAGTCAGGGTTTCACCCACACTCTACAGCTCCAGAATGTCATGCTCCTCAGCCTCCTTCTCCTCCTGCGCATCCTCATCCACTTTACCCTCCACACCAGTCCCAAGCTGGAAGTGTCGCGGGCGGAGGAGGGGACGCTGCACTCTCCCACTGCTTGGGTCCGGCTGCCGCTGCTCTACGGCTGCTGCTGCTCGGTGGATCGAGCGATGGCCGGATCCCGGGGACTCGAGCGGCGCTCCTCGCCCGTGAGTGAAAAGGGGTGGTTTGGGTTTTGGGGATATTGTCCGTGACGGTTGTGGTGATTGTGTGGACACCACCGCTGCTCTGGACGGGGATCCCGGGAGCCTGTGACATGGAGCATCTTTGTTGTTATTTCTCCCCTCCGTGGGTAGGGGGGTTGGTTGTCCCGGTTCCCGGTGATGGGGTAGAGATGGATGACAGGCGGGTTGCGGGGCCTGATGAGGTGCAGGGTCGCAGGGGCAGCGCTGTGCCGCACGGCACGGAGGTACTCACTCAGCCCATTGATGATGACACAGTTCACGGTAAAACAAGCGGCTGGATGGACTGGTCCCTCGGACGGCTGCGGTTGTTCTTCCCTGCAGGTTAGTGATGACTGTCTCTCCCTGCACCTAAGTTCAGTGTTGGTAGCGATGGGTTCCCACCGGTAACCCGCTCCCCGACCTGGATATGGGCCGGAGGAGCCCCTTTTGCCCACAGGCGCTGGCCCTGGGAGACGGTTGCCCTTGGCGGTGGCGGTGTCTCCCCTTCATGGTTGGACGGTTGCCTTCTATCGGGACTTGGCTGTTTGGAAACCCGGAGGTCCCCTTCACTAACGGATTTGGCAAATTCATGGCGACACCAAGCCTTGCCGGGATCCGAAAGGCCCCTGCCAATGGTGCTGGCTTCTCTTTGTATACCGGTCCGGTACCGCCGGGTCACCACCCGTCCACGGTCCTTACGGCAGACTCCAATCGACCTCCACTGCAGACGGTCACCACATCCTGCCAACCTTGCTGTCCTGTCCGGGCCACACACCCGGACCAACTTCAGGCTCTTTGCTGTCACTTTTCTCCTCTCTACTACTTTCCTCCTTCCACTTCCTTAATTTAACTCTCACTGCCTGTGTTTTCCCTCCTCCAGGACTGTGAACTCCTTGGTGGGTGGAGACCCACCGCCTGGCTCCACCCCCTGGTGTGGACAAAAGCCCCTGGGGAAGGCAACAAGGATTTTGTGTTTTGACTATGATGTGCCTGCAGGGAGTGTGGGGTGTGTAAGTGTTGTGCTCTGTGGCCCCTGGCTTGTCCAGGGCGACACAGAAGCACTGCAGCACTGCCTCGGCGAAGTGGCAACAGGCTGTGCTGAAGCTAATCTGCATAGGTGACAAACCCCACAATGCAGAAGAGGTGTGGACAGCTCTGAAACAGCATGCAGATCACTGGCTCACACCTCTGAACCTAAAGCCAGGAAAGGTTGTGTGTGACAATGGCCGGAACCTGGTGGCGGCTTTGAGGCGAGGCCAGCTGACAAATGGTTCATGCGTGGCCCATGTGCTCAACCTCGTGGTTCAGCGGTTTCTAAAGTCATACCCAGAGCTGTCTGATCTGCTGGTAAAAGTTCGCCGCCTGTCTGCACATTTTCGAAAGTCACCTACTGCTTCAGCCGGCCTTGCCGGCTTTCAGCGCCATTTGCATTTTCCGGCTCACAGACTGGTGTGTGATGTCCCCACGTGTTGGAATTCAACTCTGCACATGTTGGTCAGGATATGTGAGCAGAAGAGGGCAGTTGTTGAGTACCTGCATCACCTAAGCCGTAGGGAAATGGGTCAAACTCCACACACAACACGTGAGGAGTGGAGATGGATGTCCGACCTATGTACCATCCGCCAAAACTTTGAGGACTCCACCAAGATGGTGAGCGGCGATGACGACATTATTAGCGTCACCATACCGCTTCTCTGCCTTCTAAAATGGTCTCTGCTCAAAAACAAACATGATGCATTGCAGGCGGAGCGCGATGAGTTGGAGCAAGAAACAGTAGTGGGTGTGGGTGATAACACACAGCCCAGCCTCGTCTCATCACAACGTGCAGTGGAGGACTATGACGAGGAGGAGGATGAAGACATGGAGCAACTCTCCGGCCAAATTGAGGATATGACATGCAGTCATATCCTCGGTTCAGCGTGGCTGGCCAGAGGACAGGGTAGATGATGATGAGGAGGAGGAGGACAGCATGTTCAGTCATCGTGTTGGTCAGGATACTGAAGTGATGGCTGTTAAGAGTCTGGCACACATGGCTGACTTTATGGTAAGCTGCCTGTCTCGTGACCCTCGCGTTAAGAACATCTTGGCCGACAATCATTACTGGTTGGTAACACTGTTAGACCCACGCTAAAAGGAGAACTTTATGTCTCTTATTCCCGAGGCGGAGAGGTCAGGCAAAATGCAGCAGTTCCAGAAGGCCATAGTCACGGAAGTAGGCAAAGCATTCCCCTCACAAAACGCTAGCGGCATAGGTCAGGAATCAGTGGACAACCAAGGCGTACAGCCGAGAGGGGCACAAGTCCAATCCGCCAGAGGTAGGGGAACAGTCTTTAAGATGTGGGACAGTTTTCTCAGCCCCTCACATACCACAGCCCCTGAGGTGCGGGGTAGTGCCACAAGAAATCCTAAGTTTGCCCAGATGCTCAAAGAGTACCTTGCAGATCAAACAACTGTACTCCAACATTCCTCTGTGCCTTACAATTAATGGGTATCCAAGCTGGACACGTGGCATGAATTGGCTCTCTACGCCTTGGAAGTCCTGGCCTGCCCTGCCGCTAGCGTTTTGTCAGAGCGTGTTTTTAGTGCCGCAGGTGGAATCATTACAGATAAACGCACCCGCCTGTCAACTGAAAATGCTGACAGGCTGACTCTGATCAAGATAAACAAGGGTTGGATTGGGCCAGACTTCACCACACCACCAGCAAATGACAGCGGAATTTAAAGTTTGTAACGGGAATTTGCCATGTACCTCCACTCACCCATGGTAACACACTTTGGCTAATCGCTGGACTGCTCCTCCTTCTCCTCATGCGCCATCATGATGACCGTTACAATAGTTAGGCCGTTGTTTCAGGTATACCCCCAGTGGTAAATTTTTTCGCCCATTCTTTCAGAATGGGCATTGCAACGACAGTAGACCCGCTCCTTTGCAATGGGAACAATGTTTTGAGGCCCTCATGCACATCTCTATCCAGGGACAATGTGGAGCCTCCAAATTTTTGGCTGCCCTGCCTAAGGGCTATACTACAATAGACCCACTTCCTTACAATGGGCACTTCAGGTTTAGAGGCCTTCATGCACGTCTCTATCCAGGGACAATATGGAGCCTGACGCTGCCACCGACAGGCACACACGTGCGGTTTTTAAATGCAAGCACGGACGCACTAAGAACCTAACAGGTTTTTAGGAGCGACAATTACTGAGAAGTCTGACACTATCAGACACTGCTGACTGACGTGTATTATACACTAGACTTGTGCGTTATATAATAGTTTGTGCAAAACGTGCACCTGTACGCTGCCACCGACAGGCACACATGTGCGGTTTTTAAATGCAAGCACGGACGCACTAAGAACCTAACAGGTTTTTAGGAGCGACAATTACTGAGAAGTCTGACACTATCAGACACTGCTGACTGACGTGTATTATTCACTAGACTTGTGCGTTATATAATAGTTTGTGCAAAACGTGTGTGTCGCCCTGGGCAAGCCAGGGGACACAGATAACAACACCACCACACCCCACACTCCAGGTAGGCACATCTGCTAACCAGAAATCCTTGTTGCCTCCCTCCAGGAGTCTGTGATGCACACCAGGGGGTGGGCCAGGCGGTTGGCTCCGCCCACCAAGGAGCTCACAACTCTGGAGGCAGGAAGTAACCAGGCAGAAAGCTCAGGGAGGAGCAGGAGTCGAGTCAGGGACATGAAGGAGTGAACAGCAGATTAGCCCAGGTAGGGCTAGAGTAAACAAACAAGAAGTGAAAGTGGAGGAAAGAAAAGGAGTAAAGGAGGAAAGCAAGAAGTGGTGACAGAGCAGAGAGAAGGAGAAGCCTGAGAGCCCAGCTGTGTGTAGGGCTAGAACAGCAAGGTCAGCGACGGCGGTGACTGTCCGGAGGGGGACCGTTTGGAAGTTCCTGGAAGGACCCCGTTGGCTGTGTGTGCCCGGTGGTCTGGAGCAGTGTTCCGAAAGACAGTCAGCACCAGGGCAGGGGCCTCTCGGACCCCGGCAAGGCTAGGAGTCGCCAAATTTGCCGAATCCGTCAGTGAAGGGGACGTAGATTCCCCCAACAACCAAGTCCCGATAGAAGGCAACAGTCCAACCTGTACAGCAGAGGCACCGCCACCGCCAGGGCACCAGTCTCTGAGGGCCAGCGCCTGCGGGCAAAGTGTAGTGCTCCTCCGGCCCAGCTTGAAGCCGGGGAGCGGGTTACCGGTGGGGACCCATCGCAACCATCCGTACATACAGGTGCAAGGAAGAGGGACATCACCGTCACCTACCGGGGAAGCAAAGCAGCCGTCTGTGGGACCGTCCTACCAGCCGTTTGGTTTACCGTACAAACTGTGTCCAAGTCTCAGGCTGAGTGAGTACCATAGTGCCGCAAGGCACAGCGCTGCCCCCGCGTCCCTGCGCCCACCAGGCCCTACACTTCACCTCTCTTCACCGGGCCCGGGATCACCAACCCCTACCCACGGAGGGGCAACACAACACCTGGCTGCTCCCATCACCATCCCCGGGATCCCCATCCAAAGCAGCGGTGGTGCAATCACCACAACCGTGGGTGGCGTCACGAACTATAACAATCCCCACACCCAACAAACCCCCTTTCACTCACGGGCGAGGAGTGCCGCTCGAGACACCCCGGGATCCGGCCCACGGCTCGAGCCACCACTGAGCAGCAGCCGGACCCGAGCAGAAGGGGTGAGCGCGGTGTGCTGACACCCTCCTCCCCGCCCGCGACACGTGCACCTGTACGCTGCCACCGACAGGCACACACGTGCGGTTTTTAAATGCAAGCACGGACGCACTAAGAACCTAACAGGTTTTTAGGAGCGACAATTACTGAGAAGTCTGACACTATCAGACACTGCTGACTGACGTGTATTATACACTAAACTTGTGTGTTATATAATAGTTTGTGCAAAACGTGCACATGTACGCTGCCACCGACAGGCACACAAGTGCGGTTTTTAAATGCAAGCACGGACGCACTAAGAACCTAACAGGTTTTTAGGAGCGACAATTACTGAGAAGTCTGACACTATCAGACACTGCTGACTGACGTGTATTATACACTAAACTTGTGTGTTATATAATAGTTTGTGCAAAACGTGCACATGTACGCTGCCACCGACAGGCACACACGTGCGGTTTTTAAATGCAAGCATGGATGCACTAAGAACCTAACAGGTTTTTAGGAGCGACAATTACTGAGAAGTCTGACACTATCAGACACTGCTGACTGACGTGTATTATACACTAGACTTGTGCGTTATATAATAGTTTGTGCAAAACGTGCACCTGTACGCTGCCACCGACAGGCACACACGTGCGGTTTTTAAATGCAAGCACGGACGCACTAAGAACCTAACAGGTTTTTAGGAGCGACAATTACTGAGAAGTCTGACACTATCAGACACTGCTGACTGACGTGTATTATACACTAGACTTGTGCGTTATATAATAGTTTGTGCAAAACGTGCACCTGTACGCTGCCACCGACAGGCACACATGTGCGGTTTTTAAATGCAAGCACGGACGCACTAAGAACCTAACAGGTTTTTAGAAGCGACAATTACTGAGAAGTCTGACACTATCTGGACTGTTTTAGACTGTGTACACCAGCCCCAGATATGATGAAGGCTGGTATACGGTCACCACTAGGAATGGCTATATACCCTGCCTGCCTGCCTGCCTGTATACTGCTACAATAGTCCTGACAAGGACTCTTCTGGTCACTAGCCTGTATTTCGACCTGGCTATACCCTGCCTGTATATAGCAACAATAGTCCTGAGAAGGACTCTGCTACTGTACTCCGACCTGGCTATACCCTGCCTGCCTGTATACTACTACAATAGTCCTGAGAAGGACTTCTGGTCACACTGTTTGCAGCCCTGCTACGGAAATAACTATAAAGGGCCGCAAACCTTTCCCTGAAGCAGCAACACTCTCCCTGCACTGACTGTCTGGATGGCTGTGTGCAGAGCACAGCGCGCCCGCCGGTATAAAGGCTCGGTCACGCTGTGCAGGCCGGCCAATCATTGCAATTCCACAACTAACAGGGCTGTGGCATTGCAGTGGTCTGCCAGCCAATCCCTGCATGAGGGCTGGCTCTCAAAAGAGCGCCAACATGCAGGGATGAAGACCACGAGTACAGCACGAGTATCGCGAGATTACTCGGTCCCCGCCGAGTAGCCCGAGTACAGTGATACTCGTGCGAGTACCGAGTAGTAACAAGCATACTCACTCATCACTACTGACCACCGCCGCAGCGACAAAGCGCCAGCAGGGCGGGCGACCTGGTGCCTCACAGCACCCATGCTGCAAGGCGAAGCCCCCAAGGCTCCAGGCCGCGCCGCGCCGCCCCACTGACACGACACCACCACAACAGCAGCCACCACACAGCACCAGCACACAGTGAGAGGAGCTGTGCACTCACCTCCCACTGGCTCCCATATGTGGACTGGGAGCAAAAAGAAGGCTGACCCCTCTTGCAGTCTCCTGCTGATTAAAATCACCTGTGCCAAATGGGGAGAGTGCAGATCCAAGCAAAAAAAGGGAGGAATAGAATGTTGTGTAGGTGAGGTGAGGTGAGTGCATAGCTCCTCTCACTGTGTGCTGGTGCTGTGTGGTGGCTGCTGTTGTGGTGGTGTCGTGTCGGTGGGGCGGCGCGGCCTGGAGCCTTGGGGGCTTCGCCTTGCAGCATGGGTGCTGTGAGGCACCAGGTCGCCCGCCCTGCTGGCGCTTTGTCGCTGTGGCGGTGGTCAGTGCACAGTGCCGCACAAAAAGGTCAGGTTAGGGACCCATTCAAGAGGTTTGCCATGACGTGGCAGTGGGCTTAATACAATCTGATCAGAATGGTAACAAAAGAACCTCATGTTCTATTTAATTTTTTGCCTAGCGGCTTTAGATCATTGTATTTTTGGGATGTGCGATCCATGTCTTTTTCTTCATAGTGTGTGACTTTGATATTTTGCTTAGATGTCCACCTCTTGACTTTTGAATGGACTTCCTTTTGCATTCTTCCCACTGTCATGACACTCACATGATGCAGTTTGGCAATTTTTGGGGCCGATAGACCACTATCAATCAGCTGGATGATGCTATTTCTTTTTTCTTCGAAAATCTTCTTCATGGCTGCTCTTTGATTTGAGCCACTGACCTTTCGCTTGTGAATAAACCTAATAAAGCACTGAGTTATTAGTTAATGTGAGAATATATTGTAATTTGTAGTATGAAAAAAGAACAAGATTTTTCAAACATCAGATGCAAAACAGTAACAAAGTAGTCACATGACAAGAATCTGCATAACTAACCATATGCTAAATAGTTGAAAATCAAATTTCCGTATAAGATAGTCAAGCTGATTTTCTATAAATTCAAGGTAGTCTCACGTCAAAGCTGTAGTGGATGCTGAGTAGAGTTGAGCGCGGTTCGAGGTTCTCCAGTTCTAGGCTCGAGTGATTTTGGGGCCTGTTCTAGATCGAACTAGAACTCGAGCTTTTTGCAAAAGCTCGATAGTTCTAGAAACGTTCGAGAACGGTTCTAGTAGCAAAAAAACAGCTAATTCCTAGCTGGCTTTCCGCTTTAATAGTGTAAGTCACTCTGTGACTCACACTATTATGACATTTCAGTGTATAGTGTGCGTGAACAGCGCCTTCAGATCACTCCTGTTTGTATAATGGCGATCGCCAATTTTTTTTTTTTTTCCTTGTCTTCCTTCCCTAAGCGCACGCGTGTAGTGGGGCGGGCCAGCATGTCAGCCAATCCCAGACACACACAGCTAAGTGGACTTTTAGCCAGAGAAGCAACGGCATGTGTGATAGGATGTCCATGTCACATGTCCCTGCATTATAAAACCGGACATTTTCCTCCAGGACGCCATTATCTGCCTTCTGCGTCCTTGGTGTCAGACATCACTGGCGCAGCTCCGTCATGAGTCCTATCGCTGATACAGCTGTATGCGCTCCATAAACAGCGCTGGACAGCTTAGGGATAGCATTTTCCATCAGTCCTTTTAAGGGCTCGTACCGGCAGGGTCAGAGCCATAGGTGACAGGTCCTGAAAACAGAGACAGCGTCTGTGTAGCTAAGGTCAGGGATTTCGTCGCTGCATTTCCCCATTAGGAGGGAATAGAAAGCCAGGCTTCCATTCCTCTACCCAGAGCCCCACAAACCTGGCACTGTACCCTCCTGTCCTCTGCACACTCCAACTCATTATAACTAAGCCATTATACTAGCAAACACTCAGTGAACCTAGTGGCATCCTAAACGTGGCTATTGGACTTTTGTCTAGTCACACTAGTGCAAAGACATTTGCAGCACCTCTGCCTGCATTGCACACTCCAACTCATTATAACTAAGCCATTATACTAGCAAACACTCAGTGTACCTAGTGGCATCCTAAACGTGGCTATTGGATTTTTGTCTAGTCACACTAGTGCAAAGACATTTGCAGCACCTCTGCCTGCATTGCACACTCCAACTCATTATAACTAAGCCATTATACTAGCAAACACTCAGTGTACCTAGTGGCATCCTAAACGTGGCTATTGGACTTTGCTATAGTCCCAGTAGTGCAAAGACATTTGCAGCACCTCTGCCTGCATTGCACACTCCAACTCATTATAACTAAGCCATTATACTAGCAAACACTCAGTGTACCTAGTGGCATCCTAAACGTGGCTATTGGACTTTTGTCTAGTCACACTAGGGCAAAGACATTTGCAGCACCTCTGCCTGCATTGCACACTCCAACTCATTATAACTAAGCCATTATACTAGCAAACACTCAGTGTACCTAGTGGCATCCTAAACGTGGCTATTGGACTTTTGTCTAGTCACACTAGTGCAAAGACATTTGCAGCACCTCAACCTGCATTGCACACTCCAACTCATTATAACTAAGCCATTATACTAGCAAACACTCAGTGTACCTAGTGGCATCCTAAACGTGGCTATTGGACTTTTGTCTAGTCACACTAGTGCAAAGACATTTGCAGCACCTCAACCTGCATTGCACACTCCAACTCATTATAACTAAGCCATTATACTAGCAAACACTCAGTGTACCTAGTGGCATCCTAAACGTGGCTATTGGACTTTTGTCTAGTCACACTAGTGCAAAGACATTTGCAGCACCTCTGCCTGCATTGCACACTCCAACTCATTATAACTAAGCCATTATACTAGCAAACACTCAGTGTACCTAGTGGCATCCTAAACGTGGCTATTGGACTTTTGTCTAGTCACACTAGTGCAAAGACATTTGCAGCACCTCTACCTGCATTGCACACTCCAACTCATTATAACTAAGCCATTATACTAGCAAACACTCAGTGTACCTAGTGGCATCCTAAACGTGGCTATTGGACTTTTGTCTAGTCACACTAGTGCAAAGACATTTGCAGCACCTCTGCCTGCATTGCACACTCCTACTCATTATAACTAAGCCATTATACTAGCAAACACTCAGTGTACCTAGTGGCATCCTAAACGTGGCTATTGGACTTTTGTCTAGTCACACTAGTGCAAAGACATTTGCAGCACCTCTGCCTGCATTGCACACTCCAACTCATTATAACTAAGCCATTATACTAGCAAACACTCAGTGTACCTAGTGGCATCCTAAACGTGGCTATTGGACTTTTGTCTAGTCACACTAGTGCAAAGACATTTGCAGCACCTCTGCCTGGATTGCACACTCCAACTCATTATAACTAAGCCATTATACTAGCAAACACTCAGTGTACCTAGTGGCATCCTAAACGTGGCTATTGGACTTTTGTCTAGTCACACTAGTGCAAAGACATTTGCAGCACCTCTGCCTGCATTGCACACTCCAACTCATTATAACTAAGCCATTATACTAGCAAACACTCAGTGTACCTAGTGGCATCCTAAACGTGGCTATTGGGCTTTTGTCTAGTCACACTAGTGCAAAGACATTTGCAGCACCTCTACCTGCATTGCACACTCCAACTCATTATAACTAAGCCATTATACTAGCAAACACTCAGTGTACCTAGTGGCATCCTAAACGTGGCTATTGGACTTTGCTATAATCCCAGTAGTGCAAAGATATTTGCAGCACCTCTGCCTGCATTGCACACTCCAACTCATTATAACTAAGCCATTATACTAGCAAACACTCAGTGTACCTAGTGGCATCCTAAACGTGGCTATTGGACTTTGCTATAGTCCCACTAGTGCAAAGATATTTGCAGCACCTCTGCCTGCATTGCACACTCCAACTCATTATAACTAAGCCATTATACTAGCAAACACTCAGTGTATCTAGTGGCATCCTAAACGTGGCTATTGGACTTTGGTCTAGTCACACTAGTGCAAAGACATTTGCAGCACCTCTACCTGCATTGCACACTCCAACTCATTATAACTAAGCCATTATACTAGCAATTGATGCTGCCAGTTTAAGGGCCGTAGTTGCATTGTCAGGGATATTTATTCTTTATTATTCTGCTGTTAATAAAGCTAGACCACCGCTGCAATTTACACCACCTCTCAATTTTTACTACCACATTTTCAGTGCACAATCTTGTCGCAATCAACATGAGTGGCAAAATGACAGATGCTGGTGGAAAGGGGAAGAGGCGTGGTGGAAAAGGAAAAAAAGGGTTTGTCCGTGGGGAAGGTGGCAAAGCTCCATTATCATCTGCTGAAGATAGACCATCTACCAGCAAAAGTAAGATGTCTACTACTTACCGTGGACAATCCGATGTGCTCCCTTTTTTACGGACACGAACAACAGGAACAAAGGTAGATGATGGCCAAAAAAGGAAAATGCTTGAATGGATCTCAAGTGGTCCAACAAGTGCCCTCTCAGCCACTTCAAGTACCGCATCCAAAAAACACCAGTCCTCTGAGTTGTCATCCCAATCAAACTTGCTTTCTCCCAGCTCTGAAGTCTCCATCAGCCCTGCACAGTATGGTGGAACTGAGATGGCTGAGTCTGCAGAGCTGTTCAGTAACACTATAGCCTGGGAATCAGAGTTCTGCTCCCAAGCTACAGTGAGTACAGAACAGGAAATGGTCTGCAGTGATGCCCAGAACCTTTGTGACTCTGATTCAGGCCGTGAGGACCAAGTTTCTGAGCATAATGTTGACCCTTTGTCACAATCTGTAACACCTGTGGTTATAGACAATGAGGAACATACTGATGAAGATGAGACGCAGATACCCGATTGGAATGACAACTTAAATATTCGGTCAGGGCAAGAAGAGGCTCGGTCTGAGGGGGAGGGGAGTGCAAACACAACAATTGATGATGAAGTTCTAGATCCCACCTACTGTCAACCCACAGTCAGGCACTCGAGGAGGTCAACAGAGGTGGTGGAGGAGGATGCAACTGATGACGAAGTTACCTTGCGCCTTCCTGGACACAGTCGGAGTACTGGTAGCACGTCTACAACTGCATCCTCAGCCACCACTCTGCCTCTGAGCATTATTCGGGGTGGATCAACAGGTCGCATGGCCTCTAAGCCTTGCCTAGCCTGGTCCTTTTTTGACATAGAAAAAGATCGCCCAAATTATGTGATCTGTAAAATTTGTCATGGTTCTCTTAGTAGAGGTCAAAACCTCAGCAGTTTGACAACTTCTTCCATGAATTGTCACATGAATAAATATCATATGTCCCGGTGGGAAGCTCACCGTGCTGCAATGCGGCCTAGCGGAGCGAACCATCCACCGCCTGCCCCTTCCAGTGCATCCGCGCGCTCGTCATCTTCTAGGACTGTGGGGACAGCTGTCACACCTGTTTTTCCACCCACAACTTCCACCACTGTAACCGCAACAGGCAGTTTGCTTGGTAGGTCGTCAGTTGGTTTGGAAGGGGAAACAAGTGAGTGTGTACAGCTCTCTCAGACATCGATAGCACCAACGTTGGATGAAGGCAACATCATGTCTCCGCCTGCACTTTCCTCACAAACCTGCATTTTTCCAGGGACACCCTACTCAACACCGTCTACACACAGCAGCCAGATCTCTGTCCCTCAGATGTGGTCAAATAAAAGGCCATTTCCTGCGACCCATGACAAAGCTAAGAGGTTGACTCTATCCCTCTGTAAGCTGTTGGCTACCGAAATGCTGCCTTTCCGCCTAGTGGACACACAGGATTTTAGAGACCTTATGTCTGTCGCTGTGCCCCAGTACCAGATGCCTAGTCGCCACTACTTCTCTAAGAAAGGTGTGCCCGCGCTACACCAGCATGTCGCACACAACATCACCACTTCCTTGAGAAACTCTGTGTGTGAACGGGTGCATTTCACCACCGATACTTGGACCAGTACGCATGGACAGGGACGTTACATGTCGCTGACTGGGCACTGGGTAACTATGGTGATAGATGGTGAAGGGTCTGCTGCACAAGTCTTGCCGTCCCCACGACTTGTGTGTCAATCCTCTGTCTGTCCAAGTTACACCACTGCTTCTGCATCCTCCACCTCATCTGGGTCCTCCACCTCCGCCCCAAGCCTGCCTGGTCAGGCCAACAGCGTTCTCACTGCGCAGAAGGAATCACGCACCCCTCATTACTATGCTGGCAGCAGAGCGCAACGGCATCAAGTGGTCTTTAGCTTGACATGTCTTGGGAATAAGAGTCACACAGCTGAGGAGTTGTGGTCAGCTCTGCGGTCCGAGTTTAAAGGGAACCTGTCAGCAGAAATTTCGGCTAAAACCTAACAGATTCCCCCTCTGCAGCTCCTGGGCTGCATTCTAGAAATGTCCCTGTTAGTATTGTGCCCCCTTTCTGACCAAAAAAAAGAGTTTATATAGAGGAACCTTTTTGGCTTCGGATTCTCTAAATGGGACACGGGGGCGGGCTGCCTGATGGCCGTTATTCTGCCCCCTGGTCCTGTATGCCGCCCCCATCACTGATTTCCATACTTGTGGACGCCGCCCACTGCTCCAGCCATCCCCGCGCATGCCCAGTGCCCATCTCTCGTGGATGAGCTCTGTGCCCAGTGTCACCGCTGGTGACGTGCACGCAGGGTTTAGATTATGGGCGGTGCTGTGATGTTTATTAACAAGCAACCGCCCATAATCGCGGGACCGCGCTTTCCCCCTCAGCCTGCTTCTTTCTGCGCAAGCGCGCTGCTGCTGACCTCACGTCACCTCCTTCCCATCTTGCCCTGAGGCAGGAAATAGATGGGAAGAGCGGGTCCCGCGATTATGGGCGGTTGCTTGTTAATAAACATCACAGCACCGCCCATAATCTAAACCCTGCGTGCACGTCACCAGCGGTGACACTGGGCACAGTGCTCATCCACGAGAGATGAGCACTGGGCATGCGCGGGGATGGCTGGAGCAGTGGGCGGCGTCCAGAAGTATGGAAATCAGCGATGGGGGCGGCATACAGGACCAGGGGGCAGAATAACGGCCATCAGGCAGCCCGCCCCCGTGTCCCATTTAGAGAATCCGAAGCCAAAAAGGTACCTCTATATAAACTCTTTTTTTTGGTCAGAAAGGGGGCACAATACTAACAGGGACCTTTCTAGAATGCAGCCCAGGAGCTGAAGAGGGGGAATCTGTTAGGTTTTAGCCGAAATTTCTGCTGACAGGTTCCCTTTAATAAATGGTTGTCTCCACTCAACCTGCAGCCTGGTAAGGCCGTGTGCGACAATGCTGAAAACCTGGGTGTGGCCCTTCGCCTGGGCAAGGTGACACACGTACCTTGTATGGCTCACGTGTTGAACCTTGTCGTCCAGCAATTTTTAATACACTATCCCGGCCTAGATGGCCTTCTGAACAGGGCACGAAAACTGTCTGCTCACTTCTGCCGTTCAAGCGCCGCAGCTGAGCGACTTGCATCGCTCCAGAAGTCTTCTGGCCTGCCGGTTCATCGCCTGAAATGCGATGTGGCGACACGCTGGAATTCAACTCTCCACATGTTACAGCGACTGTGGCAGCACCGCCGAGCCCTGGTGCAATACGTCATGACGTATAGCCTGGGCCAACGAGATGCAGAGGTGGGTCAGATCACCCTGATGGAGTGGTCTCAGATCAAGGACCTATGCACCCTTCTGCACAGTTTCGACATGGCGACGAATATGTTTAGCGCTGACAATGCCATTATCAGCATGACGATTCCAGTCATTTACATGCTGGAGCACACGCTAAACACTATTCGGAGTCAGGGGGTGGGACAACAGGAAGGGGAGGAACTACAGGAGGATTCATATGCGCAAGACACAACAACATCACCAAGGTCCAGACGTTCATCATCAACAAGGCGCCAGGCATGGGATCATGGGGGACAGGGATCAACAAGGGCGCATAGTAGCAGGCTAAATGTTGAGGAAGGTGCAGGAGAACATGAAGAAATGGAGGACGAACTGTCCATGGACATGGAAGACTCAGCAGATGAGGGAGACCTTGGTCAAATTTCAGTTGAAAGAGGTTGGGGGGAGATGTCAGAGGAAGAAAGAACGGTTAGCACCTCTATGCCACAAACACAGCGTGGACTTGGTCCGCATGGCTGCGCAAGACACATGAGTGCCTTCTTGTTGCACTACCTCCAACATGACCCTCGTATTGTCAAAATTAGAAATGATGATGACTACTGGCTTGCCACACTATTAGATCCCCGGTACAAGTCCAAATTTTGTGACATAATTCCAGCCATAGAAAGGGACGCACGTATGCAGGAGTATCAGCAGAAGCTGTTACTCGATCTTAGCTCGGCTTTTCCACCAAACAACCATGCAGGTGCAGGGAGTGATTCTCCCAGTTGTAACTTGCCAAACATGGGACGGTCTCGTCATCTTCAACAGTCTACCCGTACCAGTAGGACCGTATCTGGTGCTGGTAACAGCAATTTTATGGAATCTTTTCATAATTTTTTTAGACCCTCTTTTGCAAGGCCACCAGAGACAACAAGTCTGACACATAGTCAACGGCTGCAGAGGATGATACAGGAGTATCTCCAAATGAACATCGATGCCATGACTTTGCAAATGGAGCCTTGCTCCTTTTGGGCTTCAAATCTAGAAAAATGGCCAGAGCTCTCCAGTTACGCCTTGGAGATTTTGTCGTGTCCAGCTGCCAGCGTTGTCTCTGAACGTGTCTTCAGTGCTGCTGGGTGTGTGCTGACAGATAAGCGCACGCGTCTGTCCAGTGACAATGTGGACAGACTGACGTTCATCAAAATGAACAAGTCATGGATCCAGAAGGAATTTACTACCCCTGTGTCATCCTGGGGAGAGTAAATGCTTGTGGATTTGGAATGTGCTTGATGCAAATCAAAACATCCTGTTTGCAACTAGGGCACAACTGCTGCCACTGAAGGGGTGGGTGTGTGTGGGGCCCAATTTTTGGAAAAAAGGGAGACTCCGCTTGGAGTAACCCTTGCTTGCTGTGTTTTTAAAAGGAGCCAAGATGAACAGAGCTGGGATCAGGAAAGACTTTGCTACCTACCCTGGTGTCATCCTGGGGACGGTTAATTATGGCGTATTTTTGAATGTGCTTGATGCAAATCTAGCTGTGAAGTGTACAACTGGGGCACAACTGCTGCCACTGAAGGGGTGGGTGTGTGTGGGGCCCAATTTTTGGAAAAAGGGGAGACTCCGCTTGGAGTAACTCTTGCTTGCTGTGTTTTTTTAAAAGGAGCCAAGATGAACAGAGCTGGGATCAGGAAAGACTTTGCTACCTACCCTGGTGTCATCCTGGGGACGGTTAATTATGGCGTATTTTTGAATGTGCTTGATGCAAATCTAGCTGTGAAGTGTACAACTGGGGCACAACTGCTGCCACTGAAGGGGTGGGTGTGTGTGAGGCCCAATTTTTGGAAAAAAGGGAGACTCCGCTTGGAGTAACCCTTGCTTGCTGTGTTTTTTAAAAGGAGCCAAGATGAACAGAGCTGGGATCAGGAAAGACTTTGCTACCTACCCTGGTGTCATCCTGGGGACGGTTAATTATGGCGTATTTTTGAATGTGCTTGATGCAAATCTAGCTGTGAAGTGTACAACTGGGGCACAACTGCTGCCACTGAAGGGGTGGGTGTGTATGGGGCCCAATTTTTGGAAAAAAGGGAGACTCCGCTTGGAGTAACCCTTGCTTGCTGTGTTTTTTAAAAGGAGCCAAGATGAACAGAGCTGGGATCAGGAAAGACTTTGCTACCTACCCTGGTGTCATCCTGGGGACGGTTAATTATGGCGTATTTTTGAATGTGCTTGATGCAAATCTAGCTGTGAAGTGTACAACTGGGGCACAACTGCTGCCACTAAAGGGGTGGGTGTGTGTGGGGCCCAATTGTTGGAAAAAAGGGAGACTCCGCTTGGAGTAACCCTTGCTTGCTGTGTTTTTTAAAAGGAGCCAAGATGACCAGAGCTGGGATCAGGAAAGACTTTGCTACCTACCCTGGTGTCATCCTGGGGACTGTTAATTATGGCGTATTTTTGAATGTGCTTGATGCAAATCTAGCTGTGAAGTGTACAACTGGGGCACAACTGCTGCCACTGAAGGGGTGGGTGTGTGTGGGGCCCAATTTTTGGAAAAAAGGGAGACTCCGCTTGGAGTAACCCTTGCTTGCTGTGTTTTTTAAAAGGAGCCAAGATGAACAGAGCTGGGATCAGGAAAGACTTTGCTACCTACCCTGGTGTCATCCTGGGGTCGGTTAATTATGGCGTATTTTTGAATGTGCTTGATGCAAATCTAGCTGTGAAGTGTACAACTGGGGCACAACTGCTGCCACTGAAGGGGTGGGTGTGTGTGGGGCCCAATTTTTGGAAAAAAGGGAGACTCCGCTTGGAGTAACCCTTGCTTGCTGTGTTTTTTAAAAGGAGCCAAGATGAACAGAGCTGGGATCAGGAAAGACTTTGCTACCTACCCTGGTGTCATCCTGGGGACGGTTAATTATGGCGTATTTTTGAATGTGCTTGATGCAAATCTAGCTGTGAAGTGTACAGCTGGGGCACAACTGCTGCCACTGAAGGGGTGGGTGTGTGTGGGGCCCAATTTTTGGAAAAAGGGGAGACTCCGCTTGGAGTAACTCTTGCTTGCTGTGTTTTTTTAAAAGGAGCCAAGATGAACAGAGCTGGGATCAGGAAAGACTTTGCTACCTACCCTGGTGTCATCCTGGGGACGGTTAATTATGGCGTATTTTTGAATGTGCTTGATGCAAATCTAGCTGTGAAGTGTACAACTGGGGCACAACTGCTGCCACTGAAGGGGTGGGTGTGTGTGAGGCCCAATTTTTGGAAAAAAGGGAGACTCCGCTTGGAGTAACCCTTGCTTGCTGTGTTTTTTAAAAGGAGCCAAGATGAACAGAGCTGGGATCAGGAAAGACTTTGCTACCTACCCTGGTGTCATCCTGGGGACGGTTAATTATGGCGTATTTTTGAATGTGCTTGATGCAAATCTAGCTGTGAAGTGTACAACTGGGGCACAACTGCTGCCACTGAAGGGGTGGGTGTGTATGGGGCCCAATTTTTGGAAAAAAGGGAGACTCCGCTTGGAGTAACCCTTGCTTGCTGTGTTTTTTAAAAGGAGCCAAGATGAACAGAGCTGGGATCAGGAAAGACTTTGCTACCTACCCTGGTGTCATCCTGGGGACGGTTAATTATGGCGTATTTTTGAATGTGCTTGATGCAAATCTAGCTGTGAAGTGTACAACTGGGGCACAACTGCTGCCACTAAAGGGGTGGGTGTGTGTGGGGCCCAATTGTTGGAAAAAAGGGAGACTCCGCTTGGAGTAACCCTTGCTTGCTGTGTTTTTTAAAAGGAGCCAAGATGAACAGAGCTGGGATCAGGAAAGACTTTGCTACCTACCCTGGTGTCATCCTGGGGACTGTTAATTATGGCGTATTTTTGAATGTGCTTGATGCAAATCTAGCTGTGAAGTGTACAACTGGGGCACAACTGCTGCCACTGAAGGGGTGGGTGTGTGTGGGGCCCAATTTTTGGAAAAAAGGGAGACTCCGCTTGGAGTAACCCTTGCTTGCTGTGTTTTTTAAAAGGAGCCAAGATGAACAGAGCTGGGATCAGGAAAGACTTTGCTACCTACCCTGGTGTCATCCTGGGGACGGTTAATTATGGCGTATTTTTGAATGTGCTTGATGCAAATCTAGCTGTGAAGTGTACAGCTGGGGCACAACTGCTGCCACTGAAGGGGTGGGTGTGTGTGGGGCCCAATTTTTGGAAAAAAGGGAGACTCCGCTTGGAGTAACCCTTGCTTGCTGTGTTTTTTAAAAGGAGCCAAGATGAACAGAGCTGGGATCAGGAAAGACTTTGCTACCTACCCTGGTGTCATCCTGGGGACGGTTAATTATGGCGTATTTTTGAATGTGCTTGATGCAAATCTAGCTGTGAAGTGTACAAATGGGGCACAACTGCTGCCACTGAAGGGGTGGGTGTGTGTGGGGCCCAATTTTTGGAAAAAAGGGAGACTCCGCTTGGAGTAACCCTTGCTTGCTGTGTTTTTTAAAAGGAGCCAAGATGAACAGAGCTGGGATCAGGAAAGACTTTGCTACCTACCCTGGTGTCATCCTGGGGACGGTTAATTATGGCGTATTTTTGAATGTGCTTGATGCAAATCTAGCTGTGAAGTGTACAGCTGGGGCACAACTGCTGCCACTGAAGGGGTGGGTGTGTGTGGGGCCCAATTTTTGGAAAAAAGGGAGACTCCGCTTGGAGTAACCCTTGCTTGCTGTGTTTTTTAAAAGGAGCCAAGATGAACAGAGCTGGGATCAGGAAAGACTTTGCTACCTACCCTGGTGTCATCCTGGGGACGGTTAATTATGGCGTATTTTTGAATGTGCTTGATGCAAATCTATCTGTGAAGTGTACAACTGGGGCACAACTGCTGCCACTGAAGGGGTGGGTGTGTGTGGGGCCCAATTTTTGGAAAAAAGGGAGACTCCGTTTGGAGTAACCCTTGCTTGCTGTGTTTTTTAAAAGGAGCCAAGATGAACAGAGCTGGACTCAGGAAAGACTTTGCTACCTACCCTGGTGTCATCCTGGGGACGGTTAATTATGGCGTATTTTTGAATGTGCTTGATGCAAATCTAGCTGTGAAGTGTACAAATGGGGCACAACTGCTGCCACTGAAGGGGTGGGTGTGTGTGGGGCCCAATTTTTGGAAAAAAGGGAGACTCCGCTTGGAGTAACCCTTGCTTGCTGTGTTTTTTAAAAGGAGCCAAGATGAACAGAGCTGGGATCAGGAAAGACTTTGCTACCTACCCTGGTGTCATCCTGGGGACGGTTAATTATGGCGTATTTTTGAATGTGCTTGATGCAAATCTAGCTGTGAAGTGTACAACTGGGGCACAACTGCTGCCACTGAAGGGGTGGGTGTGTGTGGGGCCCAATTTTTGGAAAAAAGGGAGACTCCGCTTGGAGTAACCCTTGCTTGCTGTGTTTTTTAAAAGGAGCCAAGATGAACAGAGCTGGGATCAGGAAAGACTTTGCTACCTACCCTGGTGTCATCCTGGGGACGGTTAATTATGGCGTATTTTTGAATGTGCTTGATGCAAACCTAGCTGTGAATTGTACAACTGGGGCACAACTGCTGCCACTGAATGGGTGGGTGTGTGTGTGGCCCAATTTTTGGAAAAAAGGAAGACGCTTGGAGTCACCTTGCGGTGTTTTACATGATTTTAGAAGGGCGTGCCATGCCTATATCTGTGTCTCCTCCTCTTTTTCCTTGTCCTGCTCTTTTGTTTTCACATGAGTATATGTCCTTGTCACTTTCTCATGTGTTTGCGTTGTGTTGTGAGTTGTTTGTCACCTTTTGGACACCTTTGAGGGTGTTTTCTAGGTGTTTTTATATGTTTGTGAATGCCTGCCATTGTTTCCTATGCGTTTCGAGTTCGGTTCGTCGAACGTTCGACGAACCGAACTCGAACGGGACCTCCGTTCGGCGAACCGACCTCGAGCCGAACCGGGACCGGTTCGCTCATCTCTAATGCTGAGATATGATGCCTGACAGTTAAAAGTTCAAAACATTGTTACCATTTTGCTCAGTGTATGATGGTTTTAACCCCTTTGCCCCTGGGCGATTTTCCATTTTTCCGAATTTTTTTCAGCTCCCCTTCTTCCAAGAGCCATAACATTTTTATTTTTATGTCAATCTTCCCATATAAGGGCTTATTTTTTTGCGGGACGAGTTTTACTTTTAAATGAAATCATATGTTTTACCATATAGTGTACTGGAAAATGGCAAAAAAATTCCAAGTGCAAAACAATTGCAAAAAAGTGCGATTGTATGATTGTTTTTGAGATATTTTATTCACTGTGTTTTCTATATGGTAAAACTGATGTGTCAGTGTGATGGCTCAGGTCGGTACAAGTTTATAGATACCAAAGATGTATAGGTTTACTTTTATCTAAGGGGTTAAAAAAATTCAGAAATTTTTTCCAAAAAAAAGGCGCACTTTTTGCTCAATTTTCCGTGATCCATGACGTTCTCACTTTTTGAGATCTATGGCCAAGTGATGGGTTATTTTTTGGGTCTTGAGCTGACATTTTTAACGGTACCATTTATGCGCAGAAGCGATGTTTTGATTGCCTGTTATCGCATTTTGCGCAAAATTTCGCGGTGACCAAAAAACGTAATTTTGGCGTTTGGTATAATTTGCCGCTATGTCGCTTACTGATTGATTTTATATTTTGATAGATCTGGCATTTCTGAATGTGGTGATATCAAATATGTGTATTTTTTTTTTTAACCCTTTAATTTTCAATGGGGGTTTGAACTTTTTTTTTTTTTATTTTACTTGGGCCCCATAGGGGACTATAACGATCAGCAGTCTGATTGCTTATTCCTTTATATAGATCAGAGCAGCATCACTCTGATCTGTACAAAAGCAGCTTCTCTTCTCACACATGGCCCTCTGACGACTGTATGAGGAACTGACTCCTGATAGCTACAGGAGTCATCACACCCTGTGCTACCACGGCAACCATCGGATCCACGTGATCACATCACGTGACTTCCGATGGAGCCGGGTCAGTGAATGCTTTCCACGGCCTGCTGTTTTATCACACTGTGACATTTTCACAGCGCTCTGTAAGGGGTTAATAGGCACAAGTGGAGAGCGAGTCCACTCGTGCCTGATAGCCGCACATGTCAGCTGTTCAAATCAGCTGACATGTGCAGCGATCACTGCCGCAGCAGGCGGCAGGGATTATCCTCCCACAATCCATGACGTACCCAGTATGTCATGTGTCGTGAAGAGGTTAAGTCCGCCATGTGACAAATACAGATTACAACAAAACTAAAGGTGTTTCTGGTGCCATATTCCTGTACAGATAGTGGTTCTGGTGACAAATTCATGTACTGATGGTGGTTCTAGTGTTGTATTCCTGTACTGAGGGTGGTTCTGGTGACATATTCATGTGGTGATGGTTGTTTTAGTCCTGTATTCACACACTACTGATGGCTCTGGTGATGTATTCAAGTAGTGATTATGGTTCTTGTGCTGTATTCATCACCCTCATTACTACATGAATACAAAACCAAAATCATCAACTGTAGCACATAAATATGGCACTAGAATCATCAGTAAATAAACAGGTCCCTAGAACCACCATCAGAGCATGAATACATCACCAGAACCACCTTCAGTGCATGACCACATCACCAAGCTTAGCACAGTAATCAATTGTATTGTTGTCAGGCCCATATACAGTTGTAACTCATGAAGCTACAACTACCACTATACCCTTAACAATGGTAAGGAGATGGTGGGAATTATTGTTACTAGTCGTCATCATCAGATTCCAGACCACTGGAACCACAGTACTCTCTATATTCCCACACTACCCCCCATCATGCTAATTTCTCTCCATATTGTGCCCCCATTTTATACTGCCTATTATCCATATCCAATCTGTGTCCCCTCTTCACACTATGCTCTCATACTGCTCACGACACAGTCCTCTCCAAACTGTACCCCTTCCTCACACTCTTCCCCTACACAGTATGATGGTCACCCCAACCCCCATATAATGTCCACCACTGTCCCCTATACAATATGGTCACCACAGCTCCCTATACAGTATAATGTCTACAACAATCCCCTATACAGTATGGTCACCATAGCCCTTAATATAAGGCTCCCAACCTTCCCCAAAATAGTATAGTCACCACAGATCCCAGTTATACCCTTACACTACAGTATGGTCATCACAGCCCCCTTTACAGTATTGTGTCTAAACAGCCGCCAGTATTATATCCCCCACAGCACCTATAAAGCATGATGCCCTCCCCACAGCCCCCTGTACAGCATGATTTATCCACAGCCCCCAGTATAATGTCACCCACAGACACCTATACATTTTGATGCCCCTACATATCCTATAGTATGATGTCTCCACACTCTCATTTGGTGATGTCACCCATAGTCTCCCACATAATATAAGCTCTCCTACAACACTTCTTGTGATGTCCTTCCCTTCTTCTCTTGTGATGTCCTTCACAGCCCCTTGTGATAACCCCAACAGACCATCCAGCGATGCCCACACAGCCACTCTTGTAATGTCCCCACAGCCAGTCCCTCTTGTGATATCCCCCATTCATTGGAAAAATAATATATTATATATATTTTTTAAACTCTTATACTCACCTAATCCACGCTCTTCATCCAGCCCACCATTGACTTCTATTCTTTGTTACTCTGTAAAGTCTTATCTTGTTTATGCCCTCTGAATTGTAAACTGCTGCAGAATATGTTGGCGCTTTATAAATAAAAATTAATATTGTTATTACTGTCCGGATGGCTGATGCCAGTGGTGGTGATGCTTCTGCTAGTGGCTATCACATTCTTAGCTCGGGTAGAGTTTGTTTTTTGCTTTTTTATAGTATCCTATTTATTACTACTTTTTCTTTTACATTTCTTTTACATTTTACTGTTATTAACATAAACCACTCACAAGAATTGGGAAGACGCAGCCACACCCACCCAGACTAAAGACCTGTCATGTCTCTACCAGAGTCTGCTCCTGCGACTTCTGCTTTGATTACCAGGTGCCACCGTATTTCCACTGTGGGCAATGCTAGTGATAGAGGAGGAGTTAGTGCCATTGGCTCTGGTGCAGACTCCGCCCATCCACTAAGCTGGGTTTCCCTGAGACCTGCAGTACCACTGGCTGACTGTGGTGGTGTGTGTCTTCCAGCTAAACTTACCAACCTTTCAGATACAGCCAATGGTAGGGCACCATACAATTTTTATTTCCCCTCCTGTCTGCTGGTCACCGCCAGATATAGTCTTGTAGTATACTGCTTGTCTCTGGTTCGCACCCTGCTCCTGAACTTCTGACCCCTGTGTTTTGACCTCTGCCTGTTCTGACTACTCTCCTGCCTACCGTGTATTGTACTTTGCTGCCATCTCTGGTTTGACCTTAGCCTAATTTCCTGACATCTCTCTTGCCTGCTGATTTTGTCCCTTTTTGTTCCTCCTGGTTTGGACCCTGCCTGACGACTACTCTTCCTGGATTGCAGCCTTTCATAGGCAGCGATTTCCTTGAACTTGCTGTATTTCCAGATCCCTGTACAGGGGTTAAAGGGTTTCGGGGACCTTGGGATCCTGCTGAGTGGGAGGCTAGCCTCTAGTCTGTACGTGACAGCCATCCTGAGTCTGTGGTCCTGGGCAGATGTCACAAGACCCTAGTCGCACAGCTAACATCACTGTTGAGACCTGGCTCCCTTAAAGGCAATTAAAGGGTTTATCATGCCCCCTGAGGCAGTGGGCAGGCTACCAAACACTGTGTACAAGTGGAGAGGAAAGACTGCAGTAACAAACAGAAACAAAAACTAAACAGAACCAGGTACAAATAAGGTGAAAGGATAAGGCTGGGAAGGAATACACACAGACAAACAGCAAACACTCAACTGGGGTTTTCTTCCAAGGTAAACTCCAAATATGAAGAGCTGGAAATCCCAGGAAGACGTTTACATAGAAATATATTCTAACAAATAAACAGCTGCATTCTAAAACGCTAAGGCATGCAAATGCTGAGTACAGGAATTTCAGATAGGATATCCAGCAGTCACATTCTGGTCATATTTAAAATCCAAAAATGTATTCAAAGTTTAAAAATTCCATCCTCTTTTAAGGTCCATGTTAGGATCCAATGAACAATTACAACAACAAGAACTAGATTCGGACTGTGTGTCCTTACTCCTATAAAGTTCTTCTAAAATGTTCAGACATGATACTTAAATTTGGTACAATGGAACATGTGAATAATGATCTTGCTTATCTTTCCTTTTTTTCCATTCCTAACCTAATAATCATCGCTCATATGGGCTGGAAGTAAGTATGTTTTATAAGCATTGCATAGACTGTATTTGAGGATAAGACAGGTTTGTGAAAGATTTTCCTAAAACCTTGGATGTCTAAAAAGTCAGGAAACATTTCTGGGTAATGTCCTTTCTTATGCAACTAGTAGCTGGCAATTTTTTTTTACTGTGATGAGATTTCTTCTGCATGTTATGTGGGATACTGTAATATAAAATGTAATACTTTTTTGGAAAATGGGTGCTATTTTTCACCAAATTTATCTGATGCAAAAGACCAAATTCAACACATAAAACAAGTACAAACATTTGAAAATATCAACAAAAACGCTATACATATTGCTTAAAATCACTGTAAAAATTTTTATTAAATCACTGAAAAATTGATGAATTATTACATTCGTTCTACATGCATATAATCCAATTAGACCAATTACATCCACCAGGTGCATAATTACAAAGTGAATTTAGCCTTTGGACATGGAACAGAAGTTCACAAAATATGCAAATAGCAAACTCCCCATTCTAATAATAATAATAATAATAATAATAATATTAAAAAGGAGAAAAAACAGAGTGTTAGGCTAAAAAGGGACTTATTAATGATACATATAGTTGAGAATATTTAAATAAGCAAAATGATGTGAAGACAGACAAAACATACATGAGCAATAAGGCAGTATAAAAACATAAAAGCACAGAAGCAGCAAAGAAGTATGCATAGTTATATTTTTGTATACATTTTAATGACACAATGGTCATAAATCCAAATGCTGTCATCCAAATATCAACGTATAGGTACATTGTGAAGAAAATGTTCATACCCATAGCTTTAGTGCACATTGAGGAGTTACCCCAACGCATGTTTTGCATGTTTAATGTGTTGCCCCCCAAAGGGTCCAGTATTCCAGACTTACCAATCGGACTTTAAATGATTGGAGCCACAAAATGGCATCAAGATAAGCGGCACATGTGCATTCGACCGTGTGCACCAATTGATCATTCCTAAAGGCCCCGTCACACTAAGCAACATCGCTAGCAACATGGCTGCTAACGAACAACTTTTGTGACGTTGCTAGCGATGTTGCTGTGTGACATCCAGCAACAACCTGGCCCCTGCTGTGAGGTCGTTGGTTGTTGCTGAATGTCCTGGGCCATTTTTTAGTTGTTGCTGTCCTGCTGTGAAGCACAGATCGCTGTGTGTGACAGCGAGACAGCAACAACTAAATGTGCAGGCAGCAGGAGCCGGCTTCTGCGGAGGCTGGTAACCAATGTAAACATCGGGTAACCAAGAAGCCCTGTCCTTGGTTACCCGATATTTACCTTTGATACCAGCCTCCTCCGCTCTCACTGTCAGTGCCGGCTCCTGCTCTGTGCACATGTAGCTGCAGCACACATCGGGTTAATTAACCCCATGTGTGCTGTAACTAGGAGAGCAGGGAGCCAGCGCTAAGCAGTGTGCGCTGCTCCCTGCTCTGTGCACATGTAGCTACAGCACACATCGGGAAATTAACCCCATGTGTGCTGTAACTAGGAGAGCAGGGAGCCAGCGCTAAGCATTGTGCGCTGCTCCCTGCTCTGTGCACATGTAGCTGCAGCACACATCCTGTAATTAACCTGATGTGTGCTGTAACTAGGAGAGCAGGGAGCCAGCGCTCAGTGTGCGCTGCTCCCTGCTCTCTGCACGTGTAGCTCCGTGCGGTGGTAACCAAGGTAAATATCGGGTTGGTTACCCGATATTTACCTTAGTTACCAAGCGCAGCATCTTCCACGCTGCGCTGGGGGCTGGTCACTGGTTGCTGGTGAGCTCACCAGCAACTTGTGTAGCCACGCTCCAGCGATCCCTGCCAGGTCAGGTTGCTGGTGGGATCGCTGGAGCGTCGCAGTGTGACATCTCACCAGCAACCTCCTAGCAACTTACCAGCGATCCCTATCGTTGTTGGGATCGCTGGTAAATTGCTTAGTGTGACGGTACCTTAAGCCATCTAGGTAGTACTATCCAGTGTGGATGTGTCAACATGGCTCCTGCGAATGCAGACACCATAAAAGATGCCGAGTAAAAAGAGAAGGCACGGAGTAGCGGGGCCAAGTGCACATCAAATTTCATTGGTATAAGTGGATTTCTATGTGTCATTATGTCAGAGACTTAAGAAACACACAGAGAGTCGACTAGTATTCAATATAGGGAACAGAAACAAAGTGCCATAGTTTATGCTAATAAAGTGCATGAATGTGAATTATGGTGACTTTAATCACACAATGTGAAAAAAAAGAAAATAACTATACACAATATCAAATAAAGTGAATAAAGTAAATATATGGATAATAAATAAAATAATATAAAATATACAGAATTTTTTTATCATTCTACACTTGTAAGATGGTGACCGGCTACATTGTGTGGTGTAAACCTGAAGGTCCGTTCTGGTACATGTTGTGCCACATGTTTGTAAAGTGTTCTCTGGGTCAGGTTTACAGGTAGCTGGAATGATGGGTGGGTCTGGCTACCTACATACTCTGCCCATAGGTGTGTGTGAGGTGTGTTACATGTCTGTAAAATGGAGGCAGGTTATTTGGCACATGATTATGTGTGTGCAAGAAGCAGCATCTGAGAGAGTGTGTGTGTGTGGCGCCCCTGACCTGGTCAGCCGCCACTGAGTACTGCACTCAGGCTGAGTGAGTACAAAACAGGTAATCCCAAAGGCTGACTAGGGTGTGGACACATAGACACAAAGTAACCAGGAACACATACACTGCTTAGAGGGGACCCCTGGACAGACCCAGGGAGGGGGCGTGGCCCTGGCATCCCAGCTAGTGGTGGGTAGTGGGACTGGAGACAGGAGAGTTATGCAGTGGTAGTCAGAGGAGTAGGAGTGGAGCAGCCGCGTCTGGAGTGCAGAGCAGAGGAGCAGGACACTGCCAGACCCTGCACCGGTAGTGGCTGCTGGTGAGGGAGAGCGGCTACCCAGTGGTGCTGCCTGAAAACCACCTAGAGAAGTAAAGAAGAGGTGGCTGAGTAAGGAGACTACCAGTAGACCAAGCCCGCACGGGGAAACAGGTCCCCAGAGCAGTAACCCATCTACTCGGCCTGCTAAACCTGCTGGTGAGAGTGCTGTAAGTACCTCACCGAACCACACAGAACCCGCAGCATCAACAGCAACGAGGGGGCCCATAAGGAGGATCGAGCCTGGAGCCATCTTATCCTTGGTCAATGCTGTCAGCAAACGGATCAGAAAGGAGAGAACGGCAGTTGCGACTTCCCTGGCTGATCCCGAAGGACTCCAAGTTGGGGTCACCTCAAAACAAGAAGGGCTAGAAAGGCGAGTCAGCAGTCACCCCTATATCAGCCGAAGGGATACCTGGTTCCACCTGGTTCATCATAGCATCGCCCGGGTTGTCTCACGTTACCACCAGAAAAGTGAGTAAAAACCCTGAAAGATATTGCTGCCTGTGTCTGGTGTGAGTTCTTCTGCGATCTGTGGTACTACACACTTACACTGGGCCCAAGGGCCAGCCTCACTCTCGGGAGGCCACAACAACTGACTGCATCTACCATCAGCCCCAGGCGCTCCCTAAACTGCAGTGGCGGTCGCCCCCTGACCGCAATTACCGAGAGTGGCATCACGATTCCCATTGAAGTTAACCTAACCTACCCGTGGCCAGAAGATCACCAGCACGTGAAGTCCCTGGAGACCCTGAGGTGACCTGAAGGTAATGGGCTCTACACGTGCACTGCCAGGAGCCAGTGTGGAGAGGCTGCTAAACTGTCATAGAGGTATTGAAGCCTCTGAAAGGAACCCAAGCTGAGGAAGGTGGGAGTTTGCTTCAGCTGACTGGAAGTGAGTGAGTGGAGGCTGAGTGAGCTCCACTAGGATACAGGAAGCGTATCCAAACTCATGTGGGTAAATCACAAGCATTACGGACCAGAAATTTGAGTGTCTGAGGAGCAGCCTTTGAGATAAAGTGAAAAGGCTGCTGGACTCAGGATACAGGAATAGAAACCTCTCTGAAGGGACCCCCTGGGAGAATAGAGGGTTCACTTCATCTGACCGGGGTCGATGGGATACATCTGTGGAAAGGCGTATCCAAACCTATGCATGACTGTTAAGGACCAGAAATTTGTGTGTGCCTTTAAGCTGGAAGAAGCAATATGTTTGTCAATGGAAAGGCTTATGAGATAATGCAATTTAAAAAAATATTTCATTGGAAACCTCTCCTTGGTTTCTATTGATTGATTGCTGAAAGTTTTGACATCCATTATTGATGTTTGAACAACATCTATATTTGGAATTGCCACATCGAAAAGATCCCTTAAGTTCCGGAAAAATGGATAATCTCCCAAGTTTATCATCATTTAACTTCAATAGTCAGTGAATGTAATACAACCAGGGATTAAATAATTTCAAATTCATATTGCATCTGAACATAAAATTAGGTTTGTTTGGAAGAGAATCTGATAAAATGGGATTACGTTTTATAATAGCCAATATTTCATAGAAATGTGCATAATCTCTTTGTGAGATCTATTAAATGTATTAATAAAGCTATATTTGTATTTAGTCTCATTGTTAGATTTGTTCTTAAGTGCTTTCGTTTTTATTTATTTTTTTGAGGTCATATATGCATACTTCAGAATATTTTTAGGATATCCCTTTTCCGGGAGCCTTTTCTTTATTAACCATGAATGACTCTTAAAATCACTATCTAGCGCACAGATTTATGTTAATCAGCCAATATTGCCCATATGGTATGTTTTTTCTCCACTTGAGATAATGACTACTCAAAAATTCTATAAAAATATTTACATCTACACTATTGAAATGAGTAGCTGCAAAAATGTTACCTTTTTTATTTCTTGATAAAATGAGGTCTAAAAATGCTATCCTAATTTTAGAATAAGACAATGTGAATTTCAAGCCTCATTAGCTGTCATTTAGTTCAGCAAAAAATGGTTGCACTTCATGTGCAGTCCTTGTCCAAATTAAGAAAAGATCGTCTACGAATCTCTTGTAAATTAGGATGTGACTTTTCAGCAGGAAGGACCACCCAATGAAAAGGGACTCAAAACGCTATATATATATATATATATATATATATATATATATATATAGATATATAAATATATCATAGATATATTATAGATAAATAGATTGGTGTTTCTTGAGGCAAATTGTGTCCACATTGTATAGCCCCTCAACTGCTTATAGGTCACACCCTCAAAAGAAAAAAAAAATGTGTTTTAATATAAAATTAATGCTATATAAAAGAAATTGTGTTTGGTAATGGTAATTTAAAAAAAAAATAACTATAGCATTTAACCTCAATATATACTCTATATGAGAATACAATGAGTTCACATCTAACTTGAAAAAAGAATACTGGGAAGGGAGTGATAGAGCAAAGTAAGAATATAGGTCCTGCACCACTGCACATTACCTGCGGTATCGCCTGCAATATCACCTGTGCCCGAATGGAGAGCCTGGGAAAACCAAAGTCCAGAAGCGGGGTGCTGGTAATGGAAGACAGTCCAATAGTAAACGGATGAGAAAAAAGGAACCGCACTCTGTCCGCTGTGCTGGGTAATGTTTATTCAACACACGTGCATGGTGAGAGGCTGGAGACGTACTGTGAGCTGGCTCCTCTAAGACGGACGACGGCCGTTTCGCCCACAAATTGGGCTTCCACGGGTCCACACGGGTGGACCCGTGTGGACCCGTGGAAGCCCAATTTGTGGGCGAAACGGCCGTCGTCCGTCTTAGAGGAGCCAGCTCACAGTACGTCTCCAGCCTCTCACCATGCACGTGTGTTGAATAAACATTACCCAGCACAGCGGACAGAGTGCGGTTCCTTTTTTCTCATCCGTTTACTGAGAAGGGAGTGATAATTTCTTAATGTCAGTGATTAGATGGTATGAAAAAAGTTAGTGTATATACATCAGATAAATTATCATTACCGTTTATTGGAATAAAGACTCACCCACACTATCACTTGTTCACCAATTTATTAAAAAAAAAACATACAGATCAGACATAATCAATTGTGTAGTGGTTCCACGACATCCCCTGAATTTATACTTCAACCGAGGCAGCCTTGTTCAGAGTTCTAGAGTTACTTCTAGTCAGTGCCAGACCCAGAATTTCTCATGCCCGATGATACTGATGACACTATGCATGAAAAATTCTGGCTCTGGTGCTGACCAGGATTGATCTCTGAAGTCACTCCTGCTCAGCGCCAAACCCAGAGTCTCTAAAGCGTTTTGACATCAGTAACTCTGGTGTCACTCATGGTCCCTCATGACCAAGAATATCACACACGCGGAGAATGAGGCTCCATAGGTTGGAGTACAAATTCGGGGGACGTTGTGCAACCAATACACAATGTATTACATCAGATCTTCATGTTTTGTTTTTAAATAAATTGGTGAATGAGGGAATCTGGAAGGGTCTTTATTCAACTAGACTATTTTTTCCAGTGTGTGTGTTTATTTCCCTTTACATTCACTGGGTTAGAAATAGAAGTGTCTACTGTGGTGTATATGATCCAGCCTGTTCTATGATGGATAATTGCCCCAGCATCTCCTGTGAGGAATTATCCAGAGTTGTTTACAAAACATATCAAAAAGAGTCAACTGCACTACAGACCAATGTAAACCTTGAAAAACAGTTGTGTGAAGCAAAATGATTAATAACCCCTACTTAAAGCCCGCTTTACACGCTGCAATGTATCTTACAATGTGTCGGCGGGGTCACGTCGTAAGTGACGCACATCCGGCATCGTAAGGTACATTGCAGTGTGTAACAGCTATGTGCGATTGCGATTGAACGGTAAAACGTTCATCGCACGCACATCGTTCATTCCTCATGAATTGAACATCAGATTGTTCATCGTACCCGGGGTAGCACACATCGCAGTGTGTGACACCCTGGGAACGATGAACAGATCTTACCTGCGTCCTGCGGCTCCCGGCCGGTAATGCGGAAGCAAGGAGGTGGGCGGGATGTTTACGTCCCGCTCAGCTCCGCCCCTCTGCTTCTATTGTCCGGCTGCTGCGTGACGTCGCTGTGACGCTGAATGTCCCTCCCACTCCAGGAAGTGGACGTTCGCCGCCCACATCGAGGTCGTATGGAAGGGTAAGTACGTGTGATGGGGGTTAATCGTTTGTGTGGCACATTCAACAAATTGAACGTGCCGCACATACGATGGGGGCGATTACGATCGCATACGATATCATATTCAGAATTCTAACATGTAAAGCAGGCTTAACATCACAACTGCATCAACGAGGAGCAGTTCCAGCTAACACATTAAAGGGGAGTTAATTTATCATTTGACCAAATATAGCAAAGTAATTTTCAAGTTGATAATTTTGTTCAACCTTTGAATGATTGTAGAAATATCCAATGGCTCTAGGCAGAAAAATGGTTTGACGCTCCAGTTTTAAGCTATAGGTTAGGATGAACAACATTAGTAGAACAGTATTTGTATGTGTTCTTCTGATACAATGATGTTCGAGCAAACTGGTATCAAGCTTGCAGAGATGCAATTACACTCAAAAACAGGAGGGATTTATAGGCAAGCTGGTAACTTGCTTGCAGAGATGCAGCTACACACAGGAATAGTAGGGAAAAATAGGCACAAGAATTGCTTTGTAGAGCAATATTACAATATAACTATCCAAATGAGTGAGTTAAGGGATAGAGTAAAATAATATAAATAAAAATGTGTGCACTTATACTAGCAAACATAAAAACAGTATTTCACAAATAAAAATGTCTGCCAAAACAAGAGAGCCAAGTGCACAAACACATACACTTAGCGTATTTACATGACATAAACATTTCAATGATGAAGTAAGCTTGTACAAATTGAATTGTACATTTTCTGCAGTTTCTGAAGATGCAGGGTGATAGAGAAAACATATTGGATTTTTTTTTGTAATACAATGAATAAGATTTGCTAAAACGTTACTACTTCTTTATATAATATAACTTCTTGACGTAGATTCTTTATCTGCCAAGCAGACAAATGGTGTCCTCTGGAATTATTTTTACTCATCAGGTCATAGCTATACACAAGAAACATAATTGTGGTTTGTTAGATTTTCCTTTTTCGTCATTTGCATGAGAAGTCAAACAGCAGACATTATTCAGACAAAATAAACGTGAAAGAATAATTATTGCTTTTGCTATGGCTAATTGAAGTCATATCTTCATATCAATATACGGTCTGTTTGTTTAGAGTTTTGAGCAGCTATATTCTGAGCTCATGCTACTTATCAAGAGGTTGAGAATGGTTTGTGTAGTTGACTCTGCAAATGAATGTACAGCCACAAACAGGATATTCCTGTTGGCAAGTAATATTATATTTGTTTAAACCATCAGCAAAATGTTTTGCAAAAGTCAACACCAGGCATCAATTTCCCTTAAGGAAAGGTGACTGCAGTTTGACATAATGCAAGTAAACTATACAAAAGTATTGAGAAATAATATTATTTATCCATTTCCGTATTTTCCTTTAGACTATATGTGATTGAGCTGATAATGTTCTCATTTACCTTTGTTGGCTTTAATAGCCACTGTACGTTTGGACCACTTGATCTTATTTGATAAATAACAGAGGATATACGTAATCTGCAAATCACTTCATTAAACACTTTTCCACCAAAAAACAATCCAAAGTGCTGACCACTACGGTATCTATCGTCTATGTAATTTGCCGTCCACTGACTGTTGTCAAGTATAACCTGTCTCTAGCAGTAGAGAAGCCAAGATGGAGTACAGAAGATGGTGGTGGGTCTCTCCGCACTTCTCCATTATGACGTATAAGAAAGAGTTGTCATGTAGAGGAAAAAATAACCCAGAGAGGGTCAGACCCGGGTTTCTCTGTTAATTTAGCAATTTTGCCCGACTAGTAAAAATGCATAGCACTTCACAAACACTTTTCACAGGGCAGGAAGATATATATGCCAACACCAAACTCCTTATACTGCTTTACATTGTGACTTGTGGCTACATTTTACTTATGGTGTTCTGTTAAGCTGATTGTACTACAGTCAGGGCCAGAAATATTTGGACAGTGACACAAGTTTTGTTATTTTAGCTGTTTACAAAAACATGTTCAGAAATACAATTATATATATAATATGGGCTGAAAGTGCACACTCCCAGCTGCAATATGAGAGTTTTCACATCCAAATCGGAGAAAGGGTTTAGGAATCAAAGCTCTGTAATGCATAGCCTCCTCTTTTTCAAGGGACCAAAAGTAATTGGACAAGGGACTCTAAGGGCTGAAATTAACTCTGAAGGCGTCTCCCTCGTTAACCTGTAATCAATGAAGTAGTTAAAAGGTCTGGGGTTGATTACAGGTGTGTGGTTTTGCATTTGGAAGCTGTTGCTGTGACCAGACAACATGCGGTCTAAGGAACTCTCAATTGAGGTGAAGCAGAACATCCTGAGGCTGAAAAAAAAGAAAAAATCCATCAGAGAGATAGCAGACATGCTTGGAGTAGGAAAATCAACAGTCGGGTACATTCTGAGAAAAAAGGAATTGACTGGTGAGCTTGGGAACTCAAAAAGGCCTGGGCGTCCACGGATGACAACAGTGGTGGATGATCGCTGCATACTTTCTTTGGTGAAGAAGAACCCGTTCACAACATCAACTGAAGTCCAGAACACTCTCAGTGAAGTAGGTGTATTTGTCTCTAAGTCAACAGTAAAGAGAAGACTCCATGAAAGTAAATACAAAGAGTTCACATCTAGATGCAAACCATTCATCAATTCCAAAAATAGACAGGCCAGAGTTAAATTTGCTGAAAAACACCTCATGAAGCCAGCTCAGTTCTGGAAAAGTATTCTATGGACAGATGAGACAAAGATCAACCTGTACCAGAATGATGGGAAGAAAAAAGTTTGGAGAAGAAAGGGAACGGCACATGATCCAAGGCACACCACATCCTCTGTAAAACATGGTGGAGGCAACGTGATGGCATGGGCATGCATGGCTTTCAATGGCACTGGGTCACTTGTGTTTATTGATGACATAACAGCAGACAAGAGTAGCCGGATGAATTCTGAAGTGTACAGGGATATACTTTCAGCCCAGATTCAGCCAAATGCCGCAAAGTTGATCGGACGGCGCTTCATAGTACAGATGGACAATGACCCCAAGCATACAGCCAAAGCTACCCAGGAGTTCATGAGTGCAAAAAAGTGGAACATTCTGCAATGGCCAAGTCAATCACCAGATCTTAACCCAATTGAGCATGCATTTCACTTGCTCAAATCCAGACTTAAGACGGAAAGACCCACAAACAAGCAAGACCTGAAAGCTGCGGCTGTAAAGGCCTGGCAAAGCATTAAGAAGGAGGAAACCCAGCGTTTGGTGATGTCCATGGGTTCCAGACTTAAGGCAGTGATTGCCTCCAAAGGATTCGCAACAAAATTTTGAAAATAAAAATATTTTGTTTGGGTTTGGTTTATTGGTCCAATTACTTTTGACCTCCTAAAATGTGGAGTGTTTGTAAAGAAATGTGTACAATTCCTACAATTTCTATCAGATATTTTTGTTCAAACCTTCAAATTAAACGTTACAATCTGCACTTGAATTCTGTTGTAGAGGTTTCATTTCAAATCCAATGTGGTGGTATGCAGAGCCCAACTCGCGAAAATTGTGTCACTGTCCAAATATTTCTGGACCTAACTGTATATATGCTGTTTTGCTGAGCTCGTGATGTTATTATATATGCAATCTATTGGCTAATCAAAAACAGTAATATATATTATGTGATTCTGCACTTGCACTTTAGCCATAAGCCTATTTCTATTGTGGTTTAATCCATCATTCAGCTCTATTGACTCTGTAGGATATTCAGTATGTGTGTACTCATATGAACCACAAAACAAAGGAGAGTGAACTATCAATTCCAGCTCACCAGTTAGATGGAAGTCCGGTCAGATGGTGCACGGAAAAAAATCTTGGCCATGACACTAGGAAAAACGAAAAAGTCCAGCACGACATCCAAAATATGAAACATGTTCTTCTTTATTAATACCTTTCAAAAAGGTTAAAAACCTGGACGAGGGATGCGTTTCAGAATATGCTTCCTTATTCACAGTCCTAATGTCCTAGGACTGTGAATAAGGAAGCATATTCCGAAACGCGTCCCTCGTCCAGGGTTTTAACCTTTTTAACATGTATTAATAAAGAAGAACAAGTTTTATATTTTGGATGTCTTGCTGGACTTTTTCGTTTTTCCTAGTGTACTAATATGAAGTATTCCCTATTTAATCCTATTTATTCTCTTTTATTTGTTTTTGAATTGTTAAACAAAATGATTACAATTTTTAACATTTGGCATTAGGATATGTCTCTTCCTGCCCTGTGAAAAGTTTCTCAAGTAATGTTGGTAAACGGCTTTTTGTGTGTCGGATCATTAAAGACAAATAGCCCTGCTCTCCTCACTGATCTCAGCGCTGCCACCTGCTATGATTTCAAGTAAATGAAGGGAGTAAAGGAGAACTGTTTGTCATTACAAACACCTCTGCAGCTACAGCTTTAAGCTCACACCACTGTCAGAGGAGGAAAGAAGGAATAGAGCAGACCTGTGTGTCCTTACAAATGCCTTTACTGCTCTTGTGGCGCCCTGGACTAGCCAGGTCGTCACAGATAACACACAAACACCCCCACCCCCATTAGACAGGGACACCAGCCAAACACAAAAACCCTTGTTGCCTCCCGCCAGTGTCTGATGTCCACACCAGGTGGGGCGGAGCCAAGCGGTTGGCCCCACCCACCGAGGAGTTCACAGGCCTGGAAGCGGGAAAAGTGCCAGAGTAGTCTTGGAGCTTGAAGTGAGAGGAGTAAACACTTGGATGTCTGGGTTTGTGGCCCAGGCACTGACAGCAAGGTTGGCAGATGGTGGTGGCCGTCTGCAGGAGTGGTGAAGCGACACGGAACCGTAGGACCGGGGTCGGGCGTTGGCCCGCCGGTACCGACCGGGGAGCGAAGTGAAGCCAGCACACACAGGCAGGGCCATCGGACCCCGACCAGGCTTGGAGCCGCCGACAATAGTCAAATCTGAATCCTAACAACCAAAGACCCGATAGAAGGCAACCGCCCACACTGTGAGGGTATACAGCTACCGCCTAAGGCTAGAGACCCAAGGGCCAGCGCCTGCGGGCAAACGGGCTCCTCCGGCATCCATCCACCGGGGAGCGGACTACCGTTGGGGATCCATAGTAGTCAATCAAGTACATCAAGGTGCAGGGAAAGACAGCTGCCATCACCTGTCCGGGGAGAGAGACACTGCAGCTGGCTGCGGGACCCGTCCATCCAGCCGTTTGGTTTACCGAGGACTTTGTGCATCTCTTAGTGAGTGAGTACATCCGTGCCATCCGGCACCGCTGTCCCTGCAACCCTGCACCTCACCAACCCTGCCTTCCCATCACATCATCGGACCCTGGGACCACCGACCCCTACCCATGGAGGGGGAAAACAACATCTCAGCTGCTCCCTACCATCGCTCCCGGGATCCCCGTCACCAGCAGCGGTGGTGCCTACCTTCACCACAACCCGTGGGTGGCGTCACGGACTAAATCCCCCAAGCCAACCACCCCTTTCACTCACGGGTGAGCAGCGCCGCTCGAGTCCCCGGATCTGGCCCACCGCTCAAGCCACCGAGCAACCGCAGCAGCGCTGGACCCGAGCGTTAGCGAGTGCGCAGCAGCGGCGGGGTCCTCCCCGCCCGCGACAACTTGGCATCACGAACCGGGTTGAACCCATCTACTTACCAGTAGAAGTGCGCCTTGTGATCTCCGCCGGCGGTGTCTGGCTAAAAATTTTGAAGCGCCGCCATCTTGGCGCGAAAATCTCCCGCTCGAGCGTCTTCTCCGAGCAGGGAAGGCGCGAAAGCGAAGCCCCGCCCCCAACAAACGGAAGTGCTGAAGAGAACCAAGGGGGGACGGGAAAAAGATGTCTGCGCCCGACGGAGCTGTTGGAGGAGTGGCGGTTGCGGCTCCCGCTGCACCCGTAGTTGGAAATGGGATAGCCCCTGCTCCGGTCGCAGGAGCGGGGGGGCCGTGGGTCCAGCGGTCGCCCAGGTGATGCCGTTCTCCCTGCCCTATGTGCCCGGTGCTACCTGGCTACCGCAGTACGATGGGAAGCCTGATGCTCTGCAGGTGTTCCGAAAAAAGATTAGCCCGGTCCTCGATTTATATCCCTTGGCTGATAGACAACGGGCAGCGGTAGTGCTAGGGCAGCTAACCAGCGCGGCTGAGCAGGAGGCGGAGACCTCGACCGACGCGGACAGGGCCTCGGTGACTACCATTTTCGAAAAACTACAAATCGCTTTTGAGACCCGCACCGAAGCGGAGCAGAGGATGCAGTTTAATCAGTGCTGACAACGGCCTGCGGACAATGTAAGAGACTATGCCCTGCGCCTGCAAACAGCCCTCCGTACGCTGAAGCGGGTGGACACTATCAATGATGTGGACAGTAATAAGATGCTAGTAGAGCAATTCCTGCAGGGGCTGGGGTCCGTGGAAGACTGCAAGCAGCTGCGGCTGTGGGCCTTGGAACACCCCAATCTGGACTTTGCAGTACTGAAAGAGCGGGCCATCAAGGCCCTGCAGGCCCCAGCGCCAGACGCTCCTGAGGCGGCCCCATGGCCGGCTAAGACCGCTCCTATCACGGTGGCGCCTCCACCCCCGGCTCTACCGGCTCCTGCAGCACCCATCGGGATGATGGAGGAACTAGCAGCCCAGGTCCGCCGCATGGATGGAGACCTAGCCAAGATCCTCGCCGCACTCCAGCTTCCGACGAGAGTCAAGCCCCCAGGAGGGATCCAGCTCGCCGACAGCCCGGAGGATGTCCCCTGGATGCAGCGGAGAAGGACCAATGACTCACGGTATGGGCCTCCTATCTGTTACAGGTGCAGCAAGCCTGGCCACTACTCTAGGCGGTGCCCGTTAAACGAGCAACCCCTGGGGCCAAGGGCCAATCCTCAGGAGTAGACACCAACGACCCCCCTGATTGGCGAGACCGGTACGTCGGAGCTCGCCCCATTATCCCCCTGGCAGTGGACGGCGTCCCGCTTATGGCCCTCTTGGACACAGGATCACAGGTAACCACTATACCATATACACTGTACCAGCAGTATTGGGGCACTGACGAACTTGCCCCCTTTGATGATAGCCTGACCCTGATCGCAGCTAATGGACTCCCGCTAACCCAGGTGGGCTACAAGCAAGTGACCCTGACTGTGGGACATGCAGAGTTAAAGAATCAAGGGATGATTGTGGAAATGAATGAACCCAGTGATTACACCCCGAAAGTAATCTTGGGGACCATCATGATGGAACATTGTATGAGTGAGGTGCTGAATCTGTTGCAGCAGTTGGCCGCCACAGCAGGAGGAGGCCGGCAGAGGGCTGTGCAACGTGAGATCCGGGCCCTTCTGTATCGGCAGCAAGTGAGCTTGACTGGCGGAGAGATTGGTGGAGTGAGGGTAATGGATGTGCCCCCCTTGGTAGTGCCACCCCGAAGTGAAATGATGATCTGGTGCAGGGCAGCAGTAGGCCCCCAGGGGCACGACTACCTGGCGATGGTGGAACCCACGCCTTCTGAACACTGGCCCACGGTGATGGCGGCCAGAGGGGTGGTTGACGTTAAAAAGGGGAGAGTGCCTGTAAGAGTGCTGAATTGTGGAGAGGAGGAAGTCATGCTCCCCCGTTATGCTACCCTCGCCAAGTTGCTCACCTTAGACCCTCACACCATTCTTCACGAAGCTGTCCTTCCTACCTCGGCATCCCCTGCCAGTAACCATACACCCTCTGCACAGTTAGAGGGGTGGTGCCAGGAACTACACGTAGGTACCGAAACCACACCCACGCATCACAAAGAGGGGGTATACCGGGTAGTGCAAGAGTATGAGCAGGTTTTCAGCAAGCACCCATTAGATTTCGGGAGGATTAAGGGGATTCAACACCATATCCCTACAGGCCTACACCCACCCATCAAAGAGAGGTATAGGCCCATTCCGCCAGCACACTATCAATGCGCTAAAGACATGTTGAGGAACATGAAGGAGGCGGGGGTCATTCGGGATAGTTGTAGTCCCTGGGCAGCCCCACTGGTGCTGGTAAAGAAGAAGGACGGCACCATGAGAATGTGTGTGGATTACCAGAAGATCAACCAGATCACGCATAAAGATGTCTATCCTCTCCCCCGTATCGAAGAGTCGCTGGCTGCACTGAGAACTGCTAACTTCTTCTCTACCCTCGACCTCACTAGCGGGTACTGTCAGGTGGCGGTCGCGCCAGAGGACCGTGAGAAGACAGCATTCGCCACTCCCATGGGACTCTGTGAGTTTAACAGCATGCCGTTCGGGCTGTGCAATGCCCCTGGAACCTTCCATCGGCTAATGGAGTGCTGCTTGGGACATCTCAACTTCGAAACGGTCCTACTGTACCTGGACGATGTGATCGTGTACTCCCAGACGTACGAGGCCCATCTGGAACATCTGGCTGAAGTGTTCGCATCCCTAGCCAAATATGGGATGAAATTGAAGCCCTCTAAGTGCCACCTACTGAAACCCAGGGTGCAGTACCTCGGACACGTGGTGGGCGCAGAAGGCGTCGCCCCAGATCCCGAGAAGATCACTGCCATTCAGGACTGGCCGAGACCGACCACGGTGAGAGAGGTGAGACAGTTCCTGGGCCTGGTGGGCTACTATCGTCGCTTCATTAAGGGGTATACGAAGATGGCCGCCCCCATGCAAGACCTCCTCGTGGGACAGACCAAGGGTGGCAGGCCCTCTGGAACCCCGTTGGCATGGGAAGCAAAGCACGAAGAGTCCTTCCGCCAGCTGAAGACGGCCTTGACAAAGGAAGAAATCCTGGGGTATCCCGACTATAATCTCCCATTCATCCTCTACACCGATGCCAGTAATGTAGGCTTGGGAGCTGTCCTGTCCCAGGTCCAGAACGGAAGGGAAAAAGTGATCGCCTATGCCAGCAGAAAACTCCGGCCCACGGAGAGGAACCCTGAGAATTACAGCTCCTTCAAGCTTGAGTTCCTAGCCCTGGTGTGGGCCATTACTGAGCAATTCCGCCATTACCTCGCAGCCGCTAAGTTCACCGCCTATATGGACAATAATCCGTTAACCCATCTGTTCACGGCCAAGCTGGGCACGCTGGAGCAGTGGTGGGTGGCCAGGCTGTCTAATTATGACTTCACGATCAAGTACCGAGCCGGCCGCAAGAACACCAACGCGGACGCGCTATCCCGGATGCCCCACCTATCGGATGAGGGTCCGGAGGGCGATGATCTCGAAGAAATCGAGCTGCCTGCATTTCACCGGCCACCAGTCAAGCAGTTGCATGTTAAGCAGCAGCAGGCGAACCTGGACCCGCTTGAACAAGATTCCACTAGACTGGACCCTGCTGCTCCGCCTGAGGCCCAACGGCTGTGGAAAGAACGAGCCCGGCTGCATCTGGACCAGGGGAAATTGTATCGGGAACTGATCAACCTGAAGACCCATGAGAAGGTTCGTCAGCTGGTGGATCCACAGGCTAGTGTGCCCACAGTCCTACGGGCTTACCATGACGGTGCCGGGCACTTTGGGTGGAAAAAGCTGGAGATGCTGTTGAGAGAGCGGTTCAATTGGAGTGGGATGCGGGAGTCTGTGGAGGCCTGGTGCCGAGAGTGTGGTCCGTGTGCATTGAGAAGAAGGGACGAGGCCAGCCAGAAGGCCCCTCTACGCCCAATCATCACTCATCAGCCGCTGGAGTTGGTCGCCCTCGACCACGTTAAACTCACCCCTAGCCGAAGTGGGTACACCTACACCCTGACCATTGTAGACCACTATTCGAGATTCATGGTGGTTGCCCCAGTGAAGGACCTGACCGGTCGTACCACCGCTAGAGCATTCCAGGGCTATTTCTTCCAACCGCATGGGTACCCGGAGAGGGTGCTTACCGACCGGGGCCCGGCTTTTGAAGCGGAGGTGTTTCAAGAATTCTGACAGTTGTACGGCTGCAAGAAGATTCGGACCACGCCTTACCATGCCCAGACTAATGGCATGTGTGAAAAGATAAACCATCTGGTCCTGGGTCTCCTCGAGACGTTACCACTGGAAGAGCAGAATCTGTGGCCAGAAAAGCTGCCTGACCTGGTCAATATGTACAATAACATCCCTTCCAGCTCTACCAAATGTACACCAGCGTATTTGATGAGAGCTCGGCCAGGCCGGTTGCCGGTGGACCTAGAAATGGGCTTGGAAGCTCCAGAAGCCCTCTCTTTGACTGCTGGATGGGACACTCGGCGGAGAGCACAGTACCGACAGGTCCAGGAGTACGTAGAGAGAAACCTGTGTCGGAGCCGGGAACAGCAGGAACAGTACTTCAACAGGCAGGCTCCAGCTGGCCCCTTTAAACCTGGAGATTAGAGTTGAGCGCGGTTCGTGGTTCGTGGTTCTCCAGTTCGCGGCTCGAGTGATTTTGGGGCATGTTCTAGATCGAACTAGAACTCGAGCTTTTTGCAAAAGCTCGGTAGTTCTAGAAACGTTCGAGAACGGTTCTAGCAGCCAAAAAACAGCTAAATCATAGCTTGGTTTCTGCTGTAATAGTGTAAGTCACTCTGTGAATCAAACTATTATCACATTTCAGTGTATAGTGTGCGTGAACAGCGCCTTCAGATCACTGCTGTTTCTATAATGGCGATCGCCATTTTTTTTTTTTTTTTTTCTTGTCTTCCTTCCCTAAGCGCGCGCGTCTTGTGGGGCGGGCCAGCATGTCAGCCAATCCCAGACACACACACAGCTAAGTGGACTTTGAGCCAGAGAAGCAACGGCATGTGTGATAGGATCTGCATGTCACATGTCCCTGCATTATAAAACCGGACATTTTCTTCACGGACGCCATTATCTGCCTTCTGCGTCTTTGGTGTCAGACATCACTGTCGCAGCTCCGTCTTCCTGAGTCCTATAGCCGATACAGCTGTATGCGCTGCATACACAGCGTTAGACAGCTTAGGGAGAGCACTTTATAGCAGTCCTTTTAAGGGCTCCAACCGGCAGGGTCAGAGAGCCATAGGTGACAGGTCCTGCAAACAGCAACAGCGTCTGTGTAGCCCAGGTCAGGGATTTCCTACCTGCATTTCACCATTAGGAGGGAATAGAAAGGCAGGCTTCCATTCCTCTACCCAGAGCACCACAATCCTGCCACTGTACCCTCTTGTCCTCTGCACACTCCAACTGATAACTAAGCCATTATACTAGCAAACACTCAGTGTACCTAGTGGCATCCTATACGTGGCTATTGGACTTTGCTATAGTCCCACTAGTGCAAAGACATTTGCAGAGCGCGTCTGCCTGCATTGCACACTACAACTCATTCTAACCAAGCCATTATACTAGCAAACACTCAGTGTACCTAGTGGCATCCTATACGTGGCTATTGGACTTTGCTATAGTCCCACTAGTGCAAAGACATTTGCAGAGCGCGTCTGCCTGCATTGCACACTACAACTCATTCTAACCAAGCCATTATACTAGCAAACACTCAGTGTACCTAGTGGCATCCTATACGTGGCTATTGGACTTTGCTATAGTCCCACTAGTGCAAAGACATTTGCAGAGCGCGTCTGCCTGCATTGCACACTCCAACTCATTAAAACCAAGCCATTATACTAGCAAACACTCAGTGTACCTAGTGGCATCCTATACGTGGCTATTGGACTTTGCTATAGTCCCACTAGTGCAAAGACATTTGCATAGCGCGTCTGCCGGCATTGCACACTCAAACTCATTTTAACTAAGCCATTATACTAGCAAACACTCAGTGTACCTAGTGGCATCCTATACGTGGCTATTGGACTTTGCTATAGTCCCACTAGTGCAAAGACATTAGCAGAGCACATCTGCCTGCATTGCACACTACAACTCATTCTAACCAAGCCATTATACTAGCAAACACTCAGTGTACCTAGTGGCATCCTATACGTGGCTATTGGACTTTGCTATAGTCCCACTAGTGCAAAGACATTTGCATAGCGCGTCTGCCTGCATTGCACACTCAAACTCATTTTAACTAAGCCATTATACTAGCAAACACTCAGTGTACCTAGTGGCATCCTATACGTGGCTATTGGACTTTGCTATAGTCCCACTAGTGCAAAGACATTAGCAGAGCACATCTGCCTGCATTGCACACTACAACTCATTCTAACCAAGCCATTATACTAGCAAACACTCAGTGTACCTAGTGGCATCCTATACGTGGCTATTGGACTTTGCTATAGTCCCACTAGTGCAAAGACATTTGCAGAGCGCGTCTGCCTGCATTGCACACTCCAACTCATTAAAACCAAGCCATTATACTAGCAAACACTCAGTGTACCTAGTGGCATCCTATACGTGGCTATTGGACTTTGCTATAGTCCCACTAGTGCAAAGACATTTGCATAGCGCGTCTGCCTGCATTGCACACTCAAACTCATTTTAACTAAGCCATTATACTAGCAAACACTCAGTGTACCTAGTGGCATCCTATACGTGGCTATTGGACTTTGCTATAGTCCCACTAGTGCAAAGATATTAGCAGAGCACATCTGCCTGCATTGCACACTCCAACTTTTTTAAACTAAGCAATTTTACTAGCAAACACTCAGTGTACCTAGTGGCATCCTAAACGTGGCTATTGGACTTTGCTATAGTCCCACTAGTGCAAAGACATTTGCAGAGCACGTCTGCCTGCATTGCACACTACAACTCATTGTTACTAAGCCATTATACTAGCAAACACTCAGTGTACCTAGTTGTATCCTAAACGTGGCTATTGTACTTTTGTCTATTCACAGTATTGGAACGATATTTGCAGCACGTCTGCCTGCATTGCACACTCTAACTTTTTTAAACTCAGCCATTTATAGTAGCAAACACTCAGTGTACCTAGTTGTATCCTAAACGTGGCTATTGTACTTTTGTCAATTCACAGTATTGGAACGTTATTTGCAGCACGTCTGCCTGCATTGCACACTCAAACTTTTTTAAACTCAGCCATTTATAGTAGCAAACACTCAGTGTACCTAGTTGTATCCTAAACGTGGCTATTGTACTTTTGTCTATTCACAGTATTGGAACGTTATTTGCAGCACGTCTGCCTGCATTGCACACTCAAACTTTTTTAAACTCAGCCATTATACTAGCAAACACTCACTGTACCTAGTTGTATCCTAAACGTGGCTATTGTACTTTTGTCAATTCACAGTATTGGAACGATATTTGCAGGACATCTGCCTGCATTGCACACTCAAACTTTTTTAAACTCAGCCATTATACTAGCAAACACTCACTGTACCTAGTTGTATCCTAAACGTGGCTATTGTACTTTTGTCTATTCACACTACTGCAAATCTATGTGCAGCACCTCTGCATGACAACCTCGTGCTCTGTTTTTAATAAGCTATAATGATAGCACAAAATACTGCCATTTTGTGGCATCATAGAACTGGCTGTTGTATTCCATTAGTGCCCCACTGGTGACAAGCTATTTCTAGCACCTCTACATCACACCCTCATGCACATTTAGCTACGCTAATGTTATAGCAAACTCATGGAATTCATTGCTGCATTTCATAATTCGGAGGGATAGAAAGTCAGGCTTCCTTTAGCTTTTCCTTCTGTTCATAGACAGCATCTCCAAGACAAATTTCCCCTCCACGTCTAAGTGTGGAGAGGCAGCTAGTGCGCATGCGTGTGCCGATGTACCCCAGCTGCAGCATAATTACAGTGTTTCGCCTAGTGAGTATGCTCAGCCTGACTGTGCCATTCCTGACGCTAAGTCTTCATTTCGGGATACAGCGCATGCTCCCACACTAAGTGTGAAAAGCCTCTTTGCACAGGTGCTTGCATTCTGTGCCGGGTCTAAGTCCTGTTTTGTGCCTAGACACCATGCTAAAGCTGATAGTCTTTTTTCAGAGACTGTATTTCATGCTACTGAGCATGCTCAGGCACTTCCTGCATCAGAGACTAGGTCCGGTAATGAACTCTTTGGCCCTGGCCCTGATGTGGGGGTCCCATATAGACCACAGGGCATCAGGTGTCCTCCCAAATGGCTTGCAGAGGCCCACACCTATGACTTGTCACCGCATTATTGATGGTCAGACGATGACTGGTGAGGTGTTTGGGTCATGGCAGCCATGAGGTCATCATTGAAGTTGCGTTTCCAAATAGGACGCTAGTTATGCCACTCATGACGTGTCACTCTGCTTTTGTCTCCAGGAGGTGCATTGTGGTTCACCCTGGTTTGGGGCGGACCCAGGTTATAAAAGGGGCTGGAGCCAACAAGGAGGTGCGCAGTCTTCTATTATGCTCCGAAAGAGCACACCTCCATGTGTTGAACCCATTGCGGCTTTAGGCCAGAGGTAGGCAGGGATAGGGTGGTGGATGCAGGCCACCACCACAGTTGGTAACGCAGAACGGTTAAGACCAGCTCCTGTCCTAACAGTCCTGCTTGTGCAGCCCAGTGGCATTAACAGGCCTGCTGCTGCTGATGCGCCTGCTGTCCACAGGTGTGGCCCCTACGCACACGGTCAGCGTACTCAATGGCCCCTGTGTTGTTAACAGGGAGTTCCTGGGCTGGGTGGGCATGTGGACCCTGTGACGCTAACAGGGCTCACAGTCTCCAGATCCGAATGGCGTCTAACTCGGTTCAGGCTACTATTAGTTTCATAGCCACACAGCTCTGTATCCTCCACCAAACCTTCAAGTTGCCAACCTCTCCTTTTCCAACTGGGAGCACGGTGGACACTGACTGCTGAAGGTGATATATACCTTTCTCTTTCTTTTCTTATTAATTTTTGTTATATAGCGGTCACAGATTATATACCACTTTATCCAAATCTGCCAGTCCCACTGTAACAGATGTTGTTTCTTCAGCAAATGTTACAGTTGTTTAACCACCAAATCCACGGACCAAAATTTTTTTCCCCTTTCCAACACACCTGTTCCCCTTTCCAACAGCATCTGTCCTTTTTCAACTCATTTTGGGATATGACCAAAAGTGCAACTGTGCAGGGACACCGTACTCAACGCCATCTCAGCACAGCAGCCATCCCTCGGTCCCTCCGATGTGGACAAGTAAAAGACCATTTCCTCCTATCCATGACAAAGTGTTGAGATTCACTCTGTGCAGCACTGGTGTTTAGTGGAAAAGTAGATCTAAGATTGCGTACCACATTCTGCAGATACTCCTGTATACGTGCGTCTATTTCTATGGCAGGAATTAGTTCGCCAAATTTTGTCTTGTACCGGGGATCTAACAGTGTGGCAACCCAGTATTCAGGATTACTTCAAATTCATACAATCCGAGGGTCATGTAGGTAGTGCAGCAAGAAGGCGCTCATGTGTCTTGTGCATCCAGGAGGACCAAGTCCTTGGTGTGTTGGTGGCAGAGAGGTGAGAATCGTGCATCCTTCCTCTGCCCTCTACCCACAACCTCGCACAACCGAAATGTGAGCAAGCTCTCACTCATCTGCTGAGTCTTCCATGCCCATCGCCAGTTCGTCCTCCATTTCTTCATGGGCTCCTGCACTTTCATCAACACTTTTTGCTGATACTATGCGCCCTTGTTAATCCCTCTCCCTCACCATGACTGCCGCATAGGTGCCGCTGACCATCTGGACCTCGTAGATCTTGTTATCCCTTCCGCATATGACTCCTCCTGTACTTCCTCCCCTTCCTCTTGTCCCAACACCTGACTCCGAATAATAATTACAGTGTGCTCCATCATGTAGATGACCAGAATTGTCACGCTGAGAATGACATTGCCAGTGCTAAACATCTTCGTCGACATTTCAAAACTGTGTAGCAGGGTGCATAGGTCCTTGATCTGACACCACTCCAGCAGCGTGATCTGCACCACCTCTGGATCAACTTATCCCAGGCTATATGTCTTACCGTATTTCAGCAGGGCTCTGCGGTGCTGCCACACACGCTGCAACATGTGCAGATTCCAATTCCTGCGTGTCGGAACATCGCATTTCCGGCGTTTAACTGCCAGACCCTAAGACTTCCGGAGTGATGAAAGTTGTTGAGCTGCTGTGTGCGCACGATGGAAGTGAGCACATAGCGAGCGTGCCCGCTGCACAAGGCCATGTAGGCCGTGATGGTGTTTTAAAAATTGCTGGAGAATTCGGATCAACACGTGAGCCATAAAAGGCACGTGTGTCACATTGCCCTGAGGATGGCCCGCAGCCAGGTTTGCATCATTGCCGCACACGGCTGTTAAGTCACCAACGGAGTCCGCTCCGTCAATTTGTACTCCGGTCGCCAGGTGACAACGTGTTCCTTTCATGAATAGTGCTGATGATGGGAGAGTAGTCGATGCCAGCGGCGCAGGTGGACGCAGGTTATGCTCACCCACTGGGCTGCATTACCTTGACAGATGCAGAATCTCTGGCTGAATGTAGCTGGTGGGTATCTCACAGATGAAATACCATCATTCAGCTACAACCAATGGGAAGACACCACACCCTTTTTTATGCCCATCCTGTCTGCAGACCACTGCCAGACATAGCTATGAACCTCTGGTTAATTTTACCCCCAGTTCAGTTTTATGATTTTGTGTGCTTGTTACCTGACTACTTTTCCTGCTTGCTGTTTATGTACCTTGTTGGCCGATACGCATTTCACCTCTGCTTGTTTTCTGATTAAGTCCTGGCCGTCCCATTCTGTTCCTGTTCCTCAATTAATGTTTTGACCCTGCCTGACTACTATTCTCTGTAATAGCGGTGTGACTCACATTTCCCATACATTTCAAAGTAAAACTTTGACCGCCTGATGGCATTGAGCTCTGCTGCCAGCATAGTAAGGAGGTGTGTGGTAGTCCTTGTGCGCAGTTGCAAGGAAGGGTGGCCTGACCACACAGGGTTTGCGCAAAGGTAGAGGACCCACACGAGGTTGAAGAGGCAGAAGCAGTGTATTAACTTCTACATACAGAACAAGGATTGAAACAACTCGTGGGGACGGCAAGACTTGTACAGCAGACCCTTCTCCATCTCTCACCATAGTTTGCCAGTGCCCAGTCAGTGACATGTAATGACCCTGTCTATGCTTACTGGTCCAAGTATCTGTGTTGAAATGCACCCTGTCGCACACAGATTTTCTCAAGGAAGTGGTGATGTTGTGTGCGACATGCCGGTGTAGCGCGGGCATGCTTTTCTTGGAGAAGCAGTGGTGATTGGGCATCTGGTACTGGGGCACAGCGACAGACATAAGGTCTGTAAAATCCTGTGTGTCCACTACGCGTAAAGGCAGCATTTCGGTAGCCAACAGCTTACAGAGGGATAGAGTCAACCACTTAGCTTTGTCATGGGTCGCAGTAAGTGGCCTTTTATTTGACCACATCTGAGGGACAGAGATCTGGCTGCTGTCTGTAGACGGTGTTGAGTAGGGTGTCCCTGGAAAAATGCAGGTTTGTGAGAAAAGTGCAGGCGGAGACATGATGTTGGCTTCATCTTGCCTTCAGATCTGTTCATCTTGTATCATTTTTAAAAAACACAGCAAGCAAGGGTTACTCCAAGCGGAGTCTCCCTTTTTTTCCAAAAATTGGGCCCCACACAGACACCTTATCAGTGGCAGCACTTGTGCCCTAGTTGCAAACAGGATGTTTTGATTTGCATCAAGCACATTCCAAATCCACAAGCATTTACTCTCCCCAGGATGACACAGGGGTAGTAAATTCCTTCTGGATCCATGACTTGTTCATTTTGATGAACGTCAGTCTGTCCACATTGTCACTGGACAGACGCGTGCGCTTATCTGTCAGCACACACCCAGCAGCACTGAAGACACGTTCAGAGACAACGCTGGCAGCTGGACACGACAAAATCTTCGAGGCGTAACTGGAGAGCTCTTGACATTTTTCTAGATTTGAAGCCCAAAAGGAGCAAGGCTCCATTTGCAAAGTCATTGCATCGATGTTCATTTGGAGATACTCCTGTATCATCCTCTCCATCCGTTGACTATGTGTCAGACTTGTTGTCTCTGGTGGCCTTGCAAAGGAGGGTCTAAAAAAATTATGAAAAGATTCCATAAAATTGCTGTTACCAGCACCAGATACGGTCCTACTGGTACGGGTAGACTGTTGAAGATGACGAGGCCGTCCCATGTTTGTCAAGTTACAACTGGGAGAATCACTCCCTTCACCTGCACGGTTGTTTGGTGGAAAAGCCGAGCTAAGATCGAGTAACAGCTTCTGCTGATACTCCTGCATACGTGCGTCCCTTTCTATGGGTGGAATTATGTCACAAAATTTGGACTTGTCCCGGGGATCTAATAGTGTGGCAAGCCAGTAGTCATCATCACTTCTAATTTTGACAATACGAGGGTCATGTTGGAGGTAGTGCAACAAGAAGGCACTCATGTGTCTTGCGCAGCCATGCGCACCAAGTCCACGCTGTGTTTGTGGCATAGAGGTGCTAACCGTTCTTTCTTCCTCTGTCATCTCCCCCCAACCTCTTTCAACTGAAATTTGACCAAGGTCCCCCTCATCTGCTGAGTCTTCCATGTCCATGGACAGTTCGTCCTCCATATCTTCATGTCCTCCTGCACCTTCCTCAACATCTCACCTGCTACCATGCGCCCTTGTTGATCCCTGTCCCCCATGGTCCCATGCCTGCCGCGTTGGTGATGATGAACGTCTGGACCTTGGTGATGTTGTTGTGTCTTGCGCATATGAATCCTCCTGTAGTTCCTCCCCTTCCTGTTGTCCCACCCCCTGACTACGAATAGTGTTTAGCGTGTGCTCCAGCATGTAAATGACTGTAATCGTCATGCTGATAATGGCATTGTCAGCGCTAAACATATTCGTCGCCATGTCGAAACTGTGCAGAAGGGTGCATAGGTCCTTGATCTGAGATCACTCCATCAGGGTGATCTGCCCCACTTCTGCATCTCGTTGGCCCAGGCTATACATCATGACGTATTGCACCAGGGCTCGCCGGTGCTGCCACAGTCGCTGTAACATGTGGAGAGTTGAATTCCAGCGTGTCGCCACATCGCATTTCAGGCGATGAACCGGCAGGCCGAAAGACTTCTGGAGCGATGCAAGTCGCTCAGGTGCGGCGGTTGAACGGCGGAAGTGAGCACTGCAGACAGTTTCCGTGCCCTGGTCAGAAGGCCATCTAGGCCGGGATAGTGTGTTAAAAATTGCTGGACAACAAGGTTAAACACGTGAGCCATACAAGGCACGTGTGTCACCTTGCCCAGGCGAAGGGCCGCACCCAGGTTTGCAGCATTGTCGCACACGGCCTTACCAGGCTGCAGGTTGAGTGGAGACAACCATTTATCAAAATCAGTCTCCAGAGCTGCCCACAACTCAGTCGCTGTGTGACTCCTATTTCAAAGACATGTCAAGCTAAAGACCGCCTGATGCCGTTGCGCTCTGCTACCAGCATAGTAATGAGGGGTGCGTGATTCCTTCTGCGCAGTGAGAACGCTGGTGGCCTGACCAGGCAGGCTTGGGGCGGAGGTGGAGGACCCAGATGAGGTGGAGGATGCAGAAGCAGTGGCGGAACTTGGACAGACAGAGGATTGACACACAAGTCGTGGGGACGGCAAGACTTGTGCAGCAGACCCTTCACCATCTATCACCATAGTTACCCAGTGGCCAGTCAGCGACATGTAACGTCCCTGTCCATGCTTACTGGTCCAAGTATCGGTGGTGAAATGCACCCGTTCACACACAGAGTTTCTCAAGGAAGCGGTGATGTTGTGTGCGACATGCTGGTGTAGCGCGGGCACACCTTTCTTAGAGAAGTAGTGGCGACTAGGCATCTGGTACTGGGGCACAGCGACAGACATAAGGTCTCTAAAATCCTGTGTGTCCACTAGGCGGAAAGGCAGCATTTCTGTAGTCAACAGCTTACAGAGGGATAGAGTCAACCTCTTCGCTTTGTCATGGGTCGCAGGAAGTGGCCTTTTATTTGACCACATCTGAGGGACAGAGATCTGGCTGCTGTGTGTAGACGGTGTTGAGTCGGGTGTCCCTGGAAAAATGCAGCTTTGTGAGGAAAGTGCAGGCGGAGACATGATGTTGCCTTCATCCAAAGTTGGTGCTATCGATGTCTGAGAGAGCTGTACACACTCACTTGTTTCCCCTTCCAAACCAACTGACGACCTACCAAGCAAACTGCCTGTTGCGGTTACAGTGGTGGAAGTTGTGGGTGGAAAAACAGGTGTGACAGCTGTCCCCACAGTCCTAGAAGATGACGAGCGCGCGGATGCACTGGAAGGGGCAGGCGGTGGATGGTTCGCTCCGCTAGGCCGCATTGCAGCACGGTGAGCTTCCCATCGGGCCATATGATATTTATTCATGTGACGATTCATGGAAGAAGTTGTCAAACTGCTGAGGTTTTGACCTCTACTAAGAGAACCATGACAAATTTTACAGATCACATAATTTGGGCGATCTTTTTCTATGTCAAAAAAGGACCTGGCTAGGCAAGGCTTAGAGGCCATGCGACCTGTTGATCCACCCCGAATAATGCTCAGAGGCAGAGTGGTGGCTGAGGATGCAGTTGTAGACGTGCTACCAGTGCTCCGACTGTGTCCAGGAAGGCGCCAGGTTACTTCGACGTCGGTTGCATCCTCCTCCACCGCCTCTGTTGACCTCCTCGAGTGTCTGACTGTGGGTTGACAGTAGGTGTGATCTAGAACTTAATCATCAATTGTTGTGTTTGCACTCCCCTACCCCTCAGACCGAGTTTCTTCTTGCCCTGACCGAATATTTAAGTTGTCATCCCAATCGGGTATCTGCGTCTCATCTTCATCAGTATGTTCCTCATTGCCTATAACCACAGTTGTTGGAAAGGCAGCATTTTGGTAGCCAACAGTTTGCATATGATGAAAGTCAACCTCCAAGCCATTTCATGCCCTTCTAAAAGCATGTAAAACACAGCGAGGGGACTCCAACCACAGTCTCCCTCGTTGCCACTAACTGGGCCACACACACCCCACTTGACTGGCATCGGTTGAGCCCCCTTTTGAAAAAGAAAAAGATGCTTTGCATGAAGCACTCTCAAAAATACGCGTGCCTTTCCCGTCCCCTGGCTGACCCAGGGGAAGAAAAGTCCTCTGAGAGCCATGACTTGTTCATCTTGGTTCTTTTAGAGACACAGCGAGGGGACTCCAACCACAGTCTCCCTCGTTGCCACTAACTGGGCCACACACACCCCACTTGACTGGCATCGGTTGAGCCCCCTTTTGAAAAAGAAAAAGATGCTTTGCATGAAGCACTCTCAAAAATACGCGTGCCTTTCCCGTCCCCTGGCTGACCCAGGGGAAGAAAAGTCCTCTGAGAGCCATGACTTGTTCATCTTGGTTCTTTTAGAGACACAGCGAGGGGACTCCAACCACAGTCTCCCTCGTTGCCACTAACTGGGCCACACACACCCCACTTGACTGGCATCGGTTGACCCCCCCTTTTGACAAAGAAAAAGATGCTTTTCATGAAGCACTCTCAAAAATACGCGTGCCTTTCCCGTCCCCTGGCTGACCCAGGGGAAGAAAAGTCCTCTGAGAGCCATGACTTGTTCATCTTGGTTCTTTTAGAGACACAGCGAGGGGACTCCAACCACAGTCTCCCTCGTTGCCACTAACTGGGCCACACACACCCCACTTGACTGGCATCGGTTGAGCCCCCTTTTGAAAAAGAAAAAGATGCTTTGCATGAAGCACTCTCAAAAATACGCGTGCCTTTCCCGTCCCCTGGCTGACCCAGGGGAAGAAAAGTCCTCTGAGAGCCATGACTTGTTCATCTTGGTTCTTTTAGAGACACAGCGAGGGGACTCCAACCACAGTCTCCCTCGTTGCCACTAACTGGGCCACACACACCCCACTTGACTGGCATCGGTTGACCCCCCCTTTTGACAAAGAAAAAGATGCTTTGCATGAAGCACTCTCAAAAATACGCGTGCCTTTCCCGTCCCCTGGCTGACCCAGGGGAAGAAAAGTCCTCTGAGAGCCATGACTTGTTCATCTTGGTTCTTTTAGAGACACAGCGAGGGGACTCCAACCACAGTCTCCCTCGTTGCCACTAACTGGGCCACACACACCCCACTTGACTGGCATCGGTTGACCCCCCCTTTTGACAAAGAAAAAGATGCTTTGCATGAAGCACTCTCAAAAATACGCGTGCCTTTCCCGTCCCCTGGCTGACCCAGGGGAAGAAAAGTCCTCTGAGAGCCATGACTTGTTCATCTTGGTTCTTTTAGAGACACAGCGAGGGGACTCCAACCACAGTCTCCCTCGTTGCCACTAACTGGGCCACACACACCCCACTTGACTGGCATCGGTTGAGCCCCCTTTTGAAAAAGAAAAAGATGCTTTGCATGAAGCACTCTCAAAAATACGCGTGCCTTTCCCGTCCCCTGGCTGACCCAGGGGAAGAAAAGTCCTCTGAGAGCCATGACTTGTTCATCTTGGTTCTTTTAGAGACACAGCGAGGGGACTCCAACCACAGTCTCCCTCGTTGCCACTAACTGGGCCACACACACCCCACTTGACTGGCATCGGTTGAGCCCCCCTTTTGACAAAGAAAAAGATGCTTTGCATGAAGCACTCTCAAAAATACGCGTGCCTTTCCCGTCCCCTGGCTGACCCAGGGGAAGAAAAGTCCTCTGAGAGCCATGACTTGTTCATCTTGGTTCTTTTAGAGACACAGCGAGGGGACTCCAACCACAGTCTCCCTCGTTGCCACTAACTGGGCCACACACACCCCACTTGACTGGCATCGGTTGACCCCCCCTTTTGACAAAGAAAAAGATGCTTTTCATGAAGCACTCTCAAAAATACGCGTGCCTTTCCCGTCCCCTGGCTGACCCAGGGGAAGAAAAGTCCTCTGAGAGCCATGACTTGTTCATCTTGGTTCTTTTAGAGACACAGCGAGGGGACTCCAACCACAGTCTCCCTCGTTGCCACTAACTGGGCCACACACACCCCACTTGACTGGCATCGGTTGAGCCCCCTTTTGAAAAAGAAAAAGATGCTTTGCATGAAGCACTCTCAAAAATACGCGTGCCTTTCCCGTCCCCTGGCTGACCCAGGGGAAGAAAAGTCCTCTGAGAGCCATGACTTGTTCATCTTGGTTCTTTTAGAGACACAGCGAGGGGACTCCAACCACAGTCTCCCTCGTTGCCACTAACTGGGCCACACACACCCCACTTGACTGGCATCGGTTGAGCCCCCTTTTGAAAAAGAAAAAGATGCTTTGCATGAAGCACTCTCAAAAATACGCGTGCCTTTCCCGTCCCCTGGCTGACCCAGGGGAAGAAAAGTCCTCTGAGAGCCATGACTTGTTCATCTTGGTTCTTTTAGAGACACAGCGAGGGGACTCCAACCACAGTCTCCCTCGTTGCCACTAACTGGGCCACACACACCCCACTTGACTGGCATCGGTTGACCCCCCCTTTTGACAAAGAAAAAGATGCTTTTCATGAAGCACTCTCAAAAATACGCGTGCCTTTCCCGTCCCCTGGCTGACCCAGGGGAAGAAAAGTCCTCTGAGAGCCATGACTTGTTCATCTTGGTTCTTTTAGAGACACAGCGAGGGGACTCCAACCACAGTCTCCCTCGTTGCCACTAACTGGGCCACACACACCCCACTTGACTGGCATCGGTTGAGCCCCCTTTTGAAAAAGAAAAAGATGCTTTGCATGAAGCACTCTCAAAAATACGCGTGCCTTTCCCGTCCCCTGGCTGACCCAGGGGAAGAAAAGTCCTCTGAGAGCCATGACTTGTTCATCTTGGTTCTTTTAGAGACACAGCGAGGGGACTCCAACCACAGTCTCCCTCGTTGCCACTAACTGGGCCACACACACCCCACTTGACTGGCATCGGTTGAGCCCCCTTTTGAAAAAGAAAAAGATGCTTTGCATGAAGCACTCTCAAAAATACGCGTGCCTTTCCCGTCCCCTGGCTGACCCAGGGGAAGAAAAGTCCTCTGAGAGCCATGACTTGTTCATCTTGGTTCTTTTAGAGACACAGCGAGGGGACTCCAACCACAGTCTCCCTCGTTGCCACTAACTGGGCCACACACACCCCACTTGACTGGCATCGGTTGAGCCCCCCTTTTGACAAAGAAAAAGATGCTTTGCATGAAGCACTCTCAAAAATACGCGTGCCTTTCGCCTCCCCTGGCTGACCCAGGGGAAGAAAAGTCCTCTGAGAGCCAGGTCCACATTGTCAGTGGACAGACACGTGTGCTTATCTGCCAGCAGACCCCCAGCAGCACTGAAGACAGGTTCCGAGAGAACGCTGGCTGCAGGACACGACAAGATCCTCAAGGCGTACGTGGCGAGCTCAGGCAATTTATCCAGATTGGAAGCCTAAAATGAGCAGGGCTCAAGTTGCACAATAATGGAATCGATGTTTCTTTGCATATACTCATATATCTGTGTGTCTCCCTCTTTTTCCTTGTCCAGCTGTTTTGTTTTCACATGAGTATATGTCCTTGTCACTTTCCCATGTGTTTGTGTTATGTTGTGAGTTGTTTGTCACCTTTTGGACACCTTTCAGGGTGTTTTCTAGGTGTTTTACTGTGTTTGTGATTGCCTGCCATTGTTTCCTATGGGCTCGAGTTCGGTTCGTCGAACGTTCGACGAGCCGAACTCGAGCCAGACCCCCCGTTCGGCGAACCGCCTCGAGCCGAACCGGGACCGGTTCGCTCATCTCTACTGGAGATGTAGTGCTGAAACGAAAAAGAAGAACCCATAAGCTTGATGACCAGTGGGAAAAGACCCCGTATGTCATACAACCCACTGAATGGGAGAATGAGAAGGCCTACCAGATTAGTCGTGACCAGGGGAAGACTTCGGCCACGGTGTCCAGGGACCACCTGAAGAGGTGCCCATCGCCGTTGAAGGTGGCAGCTGAAGTTCCAAACCCCAGACCAACCGGGGAGAAAGAAAAAGAGGTGATCCACACAGTAATGGGTGATTTCCCAGCGGACTGGCCTACACAGAACGGCGCGGTGCTTATTCCGGTAATAATGTTCCCACAACCCGTGGAGGAAAAGGAGACGGAAGTAACCGCCAGTGAACTAGTGCCCAGGGCTGCACCTGTACCCAGTCCCCCTGAGTCTCCGCCGGCCCCACACAGTAGACAGGGAGAGGAGTTGACTGTCTCTTCTGTCCCCTTGCCCTCCACTGATAACATTGGGCCCAGAAGGTCCACACGCCCCAACCTAGGCCAACCCCCGCTTAGGTACAGGGAAACTACCATTTAGGGGTGTCATATGTTAAGTATGTAAATATGTGATTGAATGACATTAATCAACCGTGACCTTCATCTGATTGTCTACCTGATTATCCTGGCCGTTGCTGGCAAGTTGTCCCCGGAGGGACTCTCTGTGTGTTTGTACCACCTGCATGAGAGACTACTCATGGACATGGCGGAGAACTGGCAGGCCACCCACGAACTGGTGGGCATGTAAATAGTTTTATGGGATGGAAACAGTTGCCGCTTCCGGAGAGGCAGATTGGAGGATGGGCCCGCAGCAGAGCAGGCTGAGGCCCAGCCACCACCAGGACCGGTGGCCATCCTCCAGGGGTCAGGGGTCCACCAAGGACGTGGGGTCCCCTGAAGTGACAGCCGGGTGCGAGTAACCGTACCTGTTCCCGCTCGGGCAGCCTGAACCTGGACTGGGGTCAAGGGGTGCTGCCCACTTCTTAGGGGCAGCATCAGGGCTAGGTCGCTTGGGTGGGAAAGCGAAAGATATCCGTCCGTCCGTCCGTTATTATTAAAAATGTTTTTGTTTATATGTGCAACGTTTAAGTGTCCTCACAAAAATGCTTATATGTTCAAAATGTTTACATGTTATTTATATTTTTACAGCTTTTGAAAAAAAAATAAAACCGGTGATGGACGGGCAGCCCGCGGACGGTCTGCATTTCGCCAAGGGGGAATGTGGCGCCCTGGACTAGCCAGGTCGTCACAGATAACACACAAACACCCCCACCCCCATTAGACAGGGACACCAGCCAAACCCAAAAACCCTTGTTGCCTCCCTCCAGTGTCTGATGTCCACACCAGGTGGGACGGAGCCAAGCGGTTGGCCCCACCCACCAAGGAGTTCACAGGCCTGGAGGCGGGAAAAGTGCCAGAGTAGTCTTGGAGCTTGACGTGAGAGGAGTAAACACTTGGGTGTCTGGGTTTGTGGCCCAGGCACTGACAGCAAGGTTGGCAGACGGTGGTGGCCGTCTGCAGGAGTGGTAAAGCGACACGGAACCGTAGGACCGGGGTCGGGTGTTGGCCCGCCGGTACCGACTGGGGAGTGAAGTGAAGCCAGCACACACAGGCAGGGCCATCGGACCCCGACCAGGCTTGGAGCCGCCGACAATAGTGAAATCCGAATGTGACCGGAACCCCAGGGGTTTCCTAACAACCAAAGACCCGATAGAAGGCAACCGCCCACATCGTGAAGGTATACAGCTACCACCTACGGCTAGAGACCCAAGGGCCAGCGCCTGCGGGCAAACGGGCTCCTCCGGCATCCACCCACCGGGGAGCGGACTACCGTTGGGGATCCATAGTAGTCAATCAACTACATCAAGGTGCAGGGAAAGACAGCCGCCATCACCTGTCCGGGGAGAGAGACACTGCAGCCGGCTGCGGGACCCGTCCATCCAGCCGTTTGGTTTACCGAGGACTTTGTGCATCTCTTACTGAGTGAGTACACCTGCGCCATCTGGCACCGCGCCGCGCTGTCCCTGCAAACCTGCACCTCACCAACCCTGCCTTCCCGTCACATCATCGGGCCCCGGGACCACCGATCCCTATCCATGGAAAGGGGGAAAACAACATCCCAGCTGTTCCCTACCATCGCTCCCGGGATCCCCGTCACCAGCAGCGGTGGTGCCTACCTTCACCACAACCCGTGGGTGGCGTCACGAACTAAATCCCCCAAACCAACCACCCCTTTCACTCACAGGCGAGGAGTGCCGCTCGAGTTCCCGTTCCCGGCCCACCGCTCGAGCTACCGAGCAGCCGCAGCAGCGCCGGACCCGAGCGTTAGCGAGCGTGCAGCAGTGGCAGCGTCCTCCCCGCCCGCGACACTCTCATCTCACAGTGCTATCAGCTCTGCTCTACTCATCGTACCTACACTGAAATTGCAGTGAGAAAAGAGCTGCAAGAGGAGCTGCAAGAGGTGTTTGTAATGATACAGCTATATTTTACTCCCCTCCATGTAATCACAGTAGGTGCAGGGAGGATAGCAGGGCTGTGTGTCATACATGTATCGTTTTCTTCCCCTGCATGACACCTCCTCCATATAATTGGATAATCTCTGCTAATGTTCCTTTCTGTAGGAGGAGAAATTAGGATCTAAACTTTACAAGCTAATATTACCGCAATGGAAATGAGAAATAAAAAAAATAAAATACAGGTTATGATGTGGATAGTTTAACATGCCAAAATTTGTAAAAGATCCTCTAACATGTACCCCAAAATGTATGCAGATGTTACATGGATGCCTCCTGTGTTGCTTCCATCACCTATAGAATCCAATTGTAAGCGAAATGTTTTTATGTCAGATACAGTCATATGAAAAAGTTTGGGCACCCCTATTAATGTTAACCTTTTTTCGTTATAACAATTTGGGTTTTTGCAACAGCTAGTTCAGTTTCATATAGCTAATAAGTGATGGACTCAGTAATATTTCTGGATTGAAATGAGGTTTATTGTACTAATAGAAAATGTGCAATCCTCATTTAAACAAAATTTGACCGATGCAAAAGTATGGGCATCCTTATCAATTTCTTGATTTGAACACTCCTATCTACTTTTTACTGACTTACTGAAGCACTACATTGGTTTTGTAACCTCATTGAGCTTTGAACTTCATAGGCAGGTGTATCCAATCATGAGAAAAGGTATTTAAGGTGGCCACTTGCAAGTTGTTCTATTTGAATCTCCTATGAAGAATGGCATCATGGGCTCCTCAAAACAACTCTCAAATGATCTGAAAACAAAGATTATTCAACATAGTTGTTCAGGGGAAGGATACAAAAAGTTGTCTCAGAGATTTAAACTGTCAGTTTCCACTGTGAGGAACATAGTAAGGAAATGGAAGAACACAGGTACAGTTCTTGTTAAGCCCAGAAGTGGCAGGCCAAGAAAAATATCAGAAAGGCAGAGAAGAAGAATGGTGGGAACAGTTAAGGACAATCCACAGACCACCTCCAAAGACCTGCAGCATCATCTTGCTGGAGATGGTGTCAATGTGCATCGGTCAACAATACAGCGCACTTTACACAAGGAGAAGCTATATGGGAGAGTGATGCGAAGGAAGCCGTTTCTGCAAGCACGCCACAAACAGAGTCGCCTGAGGTATGCAAAAGCACATTTGGACAAGCCAGTTACATTTTGGAAGAAGGTCCTGTGGAGTGATGAAACAAAGATTGAGTTGTTTGGTCATACAAAAAGGCGTTATGCATGGAGGCAAAAAAACACGGCATTCCAAGAAAAGCACTTGCTACCCACAGTAAAATTTGGTGGAGGTTCCATCATGCTTTGGGGCTGTGTGGCCAATGCCGGCACCGGGAATCTTGTTAAAGTTGAGGGTCGCATGGATTCAACTCAGTATCAGCAGATTCTTGACAATAATGTGCAAGAATCAGTGATGAAGTTGAAGTTACGCAGGGGATGGATATTTGTTACGTCACCGCCGGAGTCTGCTCCAGCGACTTCTGCTCTGATCGCCAGGCAATGCCACGTTCCTGCCGTGGATGGTGCTGGTGATGGGAGAGAAGTCGATGCCAGCGGCACCAGTGGGCGCAGGCTCCGATCATCTACTGGGCTGGGTTAGCTTGGGATCTGCAGTACCGCTGGCTGACTGTGGGTGGCATGTGTCTTCCAGCTGAAGTTGCCAGCGTTCAGCTACAGCCAATGGGAAGACACCACACCCTTCTTATTTCCCCTCCTGTCACATGATTACTGCCAGATATAGTTCTGATTTTCCTGGCTCCTGTTACATCCTATTCTGTTGGTGATTCCTGTGTTGACTTCTGCGTGTTTTTGACTACCCTTCTGCCTACTGTTTTTGTACCTTGCTGCCCAACCCGGATCTGACCTCTGCTACGTTTGCTGACTATGTCACTGCCTGCCGATTCTGTCCCTGTTCCGTAATTCCTGGTTTGACCCTGCCTGACTACTACTCTCATCGGACTGCAGCCTTCCACAGGTAGTGATCTCCAGGGTCCTGTGTAATTCCAAATTGCTGTATAGGGGTTAAAGGGTTTCAGGGTTCTGGGGGTCCTACTTTGTGAGTGGCTTCCCTCTAGCCTCCCCTTTACAGCCCATCTGAGTCTGTGGATCCAGGCAGGCGTTACAATATTTCAGCAAGACAATGATCCAAAACACCGCTCCAAATATACTCAGGCATTCATGCAGAGGAACAATTACAATGTTCTGGAATGGCCATCCCAGTCCCCAGACCTGAATATCATTAAACATCTGTGGGATGATTTGAAGCGTGCTGTCCATGCTCGGCGACCATCAAACTTAACTGAACTGGAATTGTTTTGTAAACAGGAATGGTCAAATATACCTTCATCCAAGATCCAGGAACTCATTGAGGCCTAAAACACACTTGCGCAAAAAAAAGTACGTGTCTCACGGTCCGTTTTTCGGGTCCGCGTTCCGTTTTTTAGGGGCATTTCTCCGGTACGTATGGCATCCGTGTGATGGCATATGCGAGCCATGTGTGCGTGTGGAATGTCCGTATTGACATAAAATACGTATGTGTGCTGTCCATGTGCTGTCTGTTTTTAAAAGCCCGAATTCTTACCTAATTAACGTTGTTAATCATTTATCATGAGATACTGGTGTTTTTGTTTGCCATCAATTGACCTGATAGATTGGAAACAAGTGTTTCAGATTTCGTGATTAAAAATGGACACGGACGATACGTGCTGAACATGGACATACTCCGTGTGCGGTCCGTGCAGGCACGGACCCATAGACTAAAGCGGGTCCGTGCCTGCGTGCTGCCGGCCAAAAACGGACATGTCGTCCGTGTAGAAAAGCGCACACACGTACTTACGACACGGACACACGTTCCGTGTGATTTTACTTGCATGTGCCATCTACCATTGAATAACATGGGTCTCCGTGTGTACGTGTCTCCGGTACGTGCAAATACGTACCGCACACATACAAAAAAAACGGATGTGTGTTGCGGGTCTAAAAGCTGCAGGAAGTGACTAGAGGCTGTGATTTTTGCAAAAGGAGGATCTAGAAAATATTAAGGTCACTTTTATGTTGAGGTGCCCATACTTTTGCACCTGTCAAATTTTGTTTAAATGCGGATTGCACATTTTCTGTTAGTACAATAAACCTTATTTCAATCCAGAAATATTACTCAGTCCATCAGTTATTAGATATATGAAACTGAAATAGCTGTTGCAAAAACCCAAATTGTTATAAAGAAAAAAGGTTAACATTAATAGGGGTGCCCAAACTTTTTCATATGACTGTATCATTGTATGGAAAAGCGCTCACTAATATATTATTCCAAACTATACCAATATACCACCAGATGTCCTCCGCCAGGCTGATCTATCACTGATAACACAGTTTATATGTTGGAATCTTTCCTGACGTACACAATAAATGGGATGTAAGTGTAGTCTTATCCAGTACAGCTTTTATCACAAGTATATCACAGATGTATTTGACTGTATGTTTTATATAGTTTGTAATGTGTGTATATATATATATATATATATATATATAATCTATTTTATTTCTATATTTTATTGCAGACTTTATGTTCATTGTACAATTCTGCAACCCAAAGAAGATTAAAAGAAATCTGATTGCAAGATTTACTCTTAAAGGGAAGGTGTCATAAAACATTTTTTTTCCAATAACTAAAATATATAAAGTATTAATGTTTTGATGTTTTGTTTAAATATTATTATTTCTTTTTAATTGAGAAAAATATATAAAAAAAATATTTCAAGTTTGATATTTTCCACTCTTAAACACTAGGGGGAGCAGCTGCTAAAATCCTACTGTAGAACTACTGTAGAACTAGCTCGCATTACGACTGCAGTAAAATTGGGCAGAATCTGCTCTCCTGTGTGTGATGTTACCTCCCCCTCCCAATCTGGGTGTTTCCAAAAGGATAAGAAAGAATGAAGTTTAGTGTCCAAGTGCGGAGCCATTTTGTTGGTGACCGAAAGTGATCCTAATCTCTAAAGTGTCACTGAGGACAGCTGGCATAGTGTCCCACTGTATCCTACGCTGCACTGTATCCTGCACTGTATCCAATGCAGCACTAAATCCTGTACTGTATCCCACACTGCACTATATCCCGCACTGTACTATATCCCACCCTGCACTGTATCCTGAACTGTATCCCGCGCCACACTGTATCCTGCACTGTATCCCATGCCGCACTGTATCCTGCACTGCACTGTATCCTGCGCCGCACAGTATCTCACACTGTATCCTGCACTGTATCCTGCACTGTATCCATATCGCACTATATCCTGCACCCCCATATAGTGTGCTGTTGGCTGAGATCGAAGATCTGAGGTGACATGCGGAGAGGAGGGGTGATCTGCAGCCTGAGCAGCATTGCACTACAGATGTCACGCTGCGATCATTGCTTCCAGCCGCATGCACTCACCTCAGACCTGTGCTCCCGGCAGCCTGTCTTGTCAGCCTAGTGTCTGTTCCTTTTGTCTGCGATCACAGCACAGAGGAGCAGAGGCCCGAGGTGAGCATATACAGGGGGATGAGCGTCGGAATGGGGGGTGAGGGGAGGGGGGGTGAGCGGCAGAGTGGGAGGTGAGCGGAGGGGGGGTGGTGAGTGGCGGTGGTGGGGGAAGGGGTGTGAGCGGCAGGGTGGGGAGCAGCATGTCAGGATCAGTTACAGTGCAATCACCGCTGTCCGACACCGTTACTCACCCCATTCCAGTGGGTGACGGGGGAAAGTACAGCACACAGCATACGCTGTGAGCTCCACAAAGATGGCGGAGATCTGTTCCATCTGCTGTGATCTGGACAGCCCAGGGGGCACATCTAGTTCACAGCAGGGAGCTCTCTGTATTAGAGAATAGGGTCACAGTCCGACAATCAGAATCAATGCACAGGGGGCTGCAATAAAGGAGGTGAGTAACTGTTGCTACACACAGCACATCCAAGATGGCAGCCCCCAGTGCTTCAGTAACACTAGAATTAAAAAAAACTAAATAAACAGTGAGTTTAATTTGGTATTAACAATACTTGATTTCATAATCAGTATTATTAATACAAAAATAAAAATGCGCCATCTTCCCTATAAGACATATCAGCAGTGCTTTATTGTCCTGTATCATAACTAACAGCTGCTGAGAATGGTGTGTGTAAAGACAAGGTTAATGCCATGCTGCCGTGATGTAGAACAATCCAGGAATATAGATAGTGATTTATTTCTCAATGCATTTCAGACACTTTCTTCTTCTTCTGAAAAATCACAAGGCTTCTGTGTAACTTGACTAGTCCGAGAATGCTATTAGTCATTACATCAAAGTGCTGGTATCTCCTCCGCAGCCTCGTGATTGTCATCCCAGCATGTGCAGGTGTGCCGCCCCCGTGCCAGCAGCCTGCCGCTGCTCGGGTCCGGACCTTCCGGTGGGTGGCTCGAGGGTCTCCGGACCCGGGGGATCCCGCGGACACTCCGAATGAAAAGGGGGATTTCATGGACGTACTGTATATGTACAGGCTGGGCCGTACTAGGTTCGTGACGCCACCCACAGTATGTAGTGATATTGGACACCACCACTGCAGTTACGGGGCACCCGGGGGGAGATGTTGTGCAGCAAGTTGTTAACCCCTCCGTGGGCAAGGATGGTGACCCCGGGACCCGTTGGGGTTTGGTGGTGCAGGGAGATGGGCGACTGCAGGGTGCTGGTGTACTTACTATTAAGAAAACACACGAGTCTCTGGTAAACCAAGGTGATGGTGGTCGGTGCCCGCAGCCGGCTGCGTTCTGGTTCCCCCACCCGGCTGGTGGTGTCTGTCTTTCTCCTGCACCTGTTTTAGAACAGTGGACTGCCTGTGCTTGCAACTTCAGGAGTCCGCTCCCGGCTGGATGTGGCCTAAGGAGCCCTTGCCCGCAGACTCTCGTGGGATCTTGGAGCCGTGGCAATGGCCTGTTAAACCCCCCTCGGTGGGCTGTTGCCTTCAATCGGGACTTTTGGTGTGACAGGATCTCTAGTCCTGGCCGCAATCAGTTAATTAACCAGTTCCAGTCGCTTCTGGACCTAGCTTCAGGGTCTGCGTACCCTGCTGTGTGCTCTGGTTTCCGAGTCGGTTTCCCGGGTTGGTACCGGCGGGCCACTACCCTGTCCCGGTCCACCTCGGTTCCACCGAGCCATCTTTAAGGCTCCTGCAGATGGAGACCGCCGTCTGCCTCCTAGCCAAAGGCACCAGAGCTCCTACACTGGTACCTGTCAGTTTTCCTTCAGGCCTGAGACACAGGCCTGACCTCCACTCTCCTTGAACTCTACAACTGATCTGACTTTTCCCCGCCCCGGGCTGTCTAAAACTCCTAGGTGGGCATCTTCCAACCACCTGGTTCCGCCCCCTGGTGTGTCTATCAAGCCCTTAAGGGGTGACTAGGGTTTAAAGGTTGGCTGATGTCACCTGTGAGGGACGGGTGTTGTGTGGGGCCCTATTTGTGACTACCTGGCCCAGCCAGGGTGTCACACAGGTAGCACAGGAAAGAAGAGAAGAGATTTTTCTCCTCCTCATTGCTCTCCTTCCACATGCTGGGATGTCAATCATGTTGCTGTGGGTGTGATACAACCACTTTGATGGAATACTGGTTTTAGTACCCATACATGAACATTAAACTTCAGTTTTAAAACAACGCATTTCAATTTCAGTTGACAGCCACACTTATTTATAATGCAGTCTTATAAAGAGCTCTTATTTAGCGATGGTCAAACCCAGACTGTAAAAGTATGGATCCACGCGGGATATCTAGTATTCATGCAAAGATACAGGGCCCAGAGTACTGTGGGAACTCCGGGTAACTATCTGGATCCGGTCACCCAAATGATTAAAAAAAAGGAAAAAGAAATAAAATAGGGATAAGCAGGAGCATTATACTTACTGAGTCTCCCGCGTGGCAGTAATACTAATTCCGGGGCCACTCATTATCCTCATGCATATTCACTGTTTCCCCTGTCCATCGGCAGTCTCGGCATCTCTGATTGGTTGCAGATAGATCACGCCCCCCACCCTGTGTAACAGCATGTCTGACTGCTTGGAATTGCTGATACTGTCTGCGTATCTATAGTGGTGCAAACCTAAATAAATAAAAAGATTGTGATATTATGATACCCAGCACAGATAAAGCATATGGCGACAGGTTTTAGCCCCCAGCCATGCGCTTATCTTGGCTGTGTATCAAAATAAGAGGAACCACATGTGGCTTTTTTTTATAATTATTTAAATTGAAAAATAAAAATTGAAAATCTGATATTGTAGTGACTCTGTAGTGCCTGTCCATTGTGCTTCTGGAGAAATGCAACTTGTAAATTAGGCGGGCTCTCCTTATTATAGTAATGCCAAACGTGGATACTAAATGTGGTTTAGGCACACTGTGGGGCTCATAAATAAGAGGAGGGCATTTGGATTTGGGAGAACATGTTTTGCTGGATTTCTTTTCTGGGAGCAATAGCATCTTTCCAGTGTTGTTTGTGTTAAGAGGAACGTGAAAACCCCCTATATTTATATTGACAGATGACAAACCTGAATGAGGACTTGTTTTTTTGTGAATTGAGTTGAAGCTTTTATTGAGAACATTTTATAAAACATTTTGGACAACATTTATCCTGTGTTCTATGCTGAGCATTTACATTGCGGTTTCCACTTACATCACAGAATGATATGATTGAGATGACACCCCTGAGGGATCCACCCAGTAATATGAGGCACCAGAGTTACTCTGGAATATATTTGGCCTCTGTCCAGCTGTGTCCTTTTCAAAAGTGCTCAAAACTGTGGTCGACTGTGCTTTTATGGACTACTAACAAGTTGGGCATAGCTGGATCGCAGGCAAAATTTCTTCTTCTGCGGGAATCTTCTGTCACGTGTTTCACTTGAATCACATATTTCAGAGATCTACACATAAACTTTCAGAGAACTACATATAAACCCTGGCGAAAGTGCTCAGTGTAGAGCGCAGGATAAATGTGAGTTTAGCCTTATTGAGATCGTTGGGAGAAAGAATTAATAAATCAACAGTAGATCAAGAATTTATTTCATTTCTTTTTTACGCTGTTTGGTATAAGGGTATAGATTATATACCAATATAGATGACATAAAGTAGAAATTTTAGCAAAAACCAGAGTATGACTACTTTAAAAATTAGAATGTTTTATTTATCAAAAATCACTTACAAACACGTATAATTAAAAAAGGGTGTTTTGAGAAAGGGAGGAAAAAACTTCCCTAACCTGACCCTTCCTCAATGACGGGGGTCGGCGTCCTAAAGTGAAGACGCCCCCGTTCCTCGACGGCTTAACCCTAGTTAGTCCCTCCCTCAAGGGTTAGAAGTATCCCCTAATAGATGGAATCAACCCCAACACTGGTAACACCACAGTGAGGAAGAGGTGCTCAGTCCACAGTAGCTAATTTGTCTGTATCACTACTTGGGTGAGTGAGGGTGGGGTCTAGGGATGTCGTCATGTATTAAGAGTCCATGTGCTCAGTATAAAGGATAGAAATGAGAGTCACATAGATTATGACAATAATATACTTTTGTCAATTGTGTCTATAACCCCGTCATTGAGGAAGGGTCAGGTTAGGGAAGTTTTTTCCTCCCTTTCTCAAAACACCCTTTTTTAATTATACGTGTTTGTAAGTGATTTTTGATAAATAAAACATTCTAATTTTTAAAGTAGTCATACTCTGGTTTTTGCTATAAGGGTATAGATGGCTTTATTTTTTGGGTCGTTGCCATTTGAGCTATACCAGATTTATGTTGTTTTTTATATTTGGTTACTATCACATACTAAAAAAACTTTTTTTTTTACAAAAAAAAAAACGTTTTTGCTTCACCATATTTTGAAAGCTAGAATTTTTCTAGATTCCTGCTGACAGAGTCATGTGAGAACTTATTTTTTGCAGGATGAGTTGACAATTTGATTGGTACCATTTTCAGGCACAACATTTTTTAATCATTTTTATTGCTATATTTGGGAGGCAGGATGAACATGAAACAGTAATTCAGGAATTATTTTGAGGTGATTTTACACTGTTCACTGTTTGGTAAAAGTGATTAGATATATTTATTTTTCGGGTCAGTACAATTACACAATACCACATTTATATAACGTTTTCACATTTTCCTGCTTTTACACTATAAAAGCAATTATATAGAAAAAAAAATTGTTTTTGAATCTCCTTATTTTCTGAGCTATGACTTTTTTTTATTTTTCAGCTGATGGTGGTGTGTAGTGGCTTGTTTTCTGTGGGACAAGATGATATTTTCAGTTATATTTATTAACCTGCAACTTTTTATAGTGTTTTATTTCACTTATTTTTCAGCGGTATGATGAAAAAGCATTTTTTAAGTTTTTTTATATATTTTTTATGCTGTCCACTGAAGGGATTAAACAGTGTGACAGTTTTATAGATCGGTTTGTTCCAGACTCGTTGATACCAAATATACAGTTGAAACCAGAAGTTTACATACACTATCTATAAAGACACATCTGCAGGTTTTTCTCACTATCTGACATGAAATCAGAATAAACCTTTCCCGTTTTACCTTAATTATGAACCAAACTTATTGATATTTGCCAAATGCCAGAATAATGCGAGAGATAATGTTATAAGGCATTTTTATTACTTTCTGCAAAGTCAAACGTTTAGATAGATTTCATTAGTATTTGGTACCATTGCCCTTAAAATGTATGACTTGGGTCAAATGTTTTGGATCGCCTTCCACAAGCGTCTCACAATAGTTGGTAGGAATTTGGGCCCATGTAGGTCACCTTGCTTTCACCGGCCTTTCATAAACTTCTAGATGCCGCCATCACTTTTGATTGCCGCGTATGGAAGATAGCAAAGGGTTAACATCATTGGGACCTGATCCAATGAAGTTCTGATGATGTCTCCGGTCAGAACTAGCATTCGCCACTGAAATTCTGGCATTAGCAGGACCCTGGAGGTCCCGATACCAGCAAGGCTGCTGACAGTATATAAACGTTGGGCCTGCACAAACTCCAGCAAGTGCTGACTTTTATCTTCAGTGCGCGGTTGGGAAGAGGTTAATACTGGACTACTGGAATTTACTCATCCAACATCCAACACTAACGGTTCACAGGTTAGGGGGTGCAAAATACTTACCTTGCCCCAGGTGGATCTATAAAAAATTGTTAGTTTCACTCGCAAACATGAGCATATAAAGCTATGTACATTTTTAACCTCAGTGCTTTGAAACCATTTACTTTTCCTGCACAGTTTTCCTATGATATGTTAAATACGGACCTATATATTATAGGAGAACAATATCTATATATATAATTGCCTTATTCTGTCTGTCTGTCTGTCTGTCTGTCTATCTGTCTGTCTGTCTGTCTGTCTTGCTCCAAAATTGTGTCCTTACGGTGACACAAAGCTGATTGGCCGCTGGGGTCGCCATGGCCCCGCCCCCCCGCACGGATTGGCCGCTCGTCCAGGCTGCGCCCCCACACGGATTGGCCGGCCGCTCGCCCAGGCTCCGCCCCCCCACAGATTGGCCTCTCGCCCCGGCACCCTGCAGGCATTGGCAACTCGGCCACGCCCCGCCCCCCTCACGCAATGCACGCTAGCTCTGGCCCCGCCCCCCCACGCATTCCCCGAACCGACACGGTCACGGAGCCACGACTCCCAGGTGAGTACTGTACCCCCGGGAGCCCACATCAGCGTATGCCGCCAAACCAGCCGACACATACCCTCGCATTGCTGGGGCTGGCCGGCGTATGCTGGTGTGGGCTCCCGTGCGAGCGGGGGACGAGATACGCTGGTAACCATGGTAGCATAGTTACCAGCGCATCAAGGTCCTGCAGCAGCAGAACATACACACACGCACACACATAACAGCACACACACACACATACACACACACACACATCAGATCACACTCACTCTCACACACACCTCACACACACATCACATCGCATCCACACACTCACAACATCCTGGGATATCGCTTGCTTCTCGGCGGCGATACTGTGCTGTGAGCTTCCAGGACCTGCCGGAGGATCACATGGCCAGAAGCATGTGGTATCTCCGGATGTTGTGAGTGTGAGCGCGTTTGTGCAATATCGTCAATGTGTGTGTGCGTGAGTGTATGCGATCGGGTGTGTGTGAGTGTATGCGATCGGGTGTGTGTGTGTGTGTGTGAGTGTATGCGATCGGATCTGTGAGTGTCGGCAGAGGAGCACGGCGTGCTGGAGGAGGCTGGGAGGAGAGAGGCTGATCCTGGGGAAGGCTGGGATGGGGAGGCTGAGAGAAGAGAGGCTGATGCTGGGGGAGGCTGAGGCTGGGGTAGGCTGGGAGGAGAGAGGCTGATGCTGGGGACCGAAAAGGCTGATGCTGGGAGGAGAGAGGCTGATGCTGGGGGAGGCTGAGGCTGGGGTAGGCTGGGAGGAGAGAGGCTGATGCTGGGAGGAGAGAGGCTGATGCTGGGAGGAGAGAGGCTGATGCTAGGGACAGAAAAGGCTGATGCTGGGAGGAGAGAGGCTGATGCTGGGGACAGAAAAGGCTGATGCTGGAAGGAGAGAGGCTGATGCTGGGATGAGAGAGGCTGATGCTGGGATGAGAGAGGCTGATGCTGGGGACAGAGAGGCTGATGCTGGGAGGAGAGAGGCTGATGCTGCGGGTAGAAAGGCTGATGCTGGGAGGAGAGAGGCTGATGCTGTGGGCAGAGAGGCTGATGCTGCGGGTAGAGAGGTTGATGCTGGTGCAGCATGGGGGATGGAGCACGATGGGGGGTGCGCAGCATGGGGAATGGAGCACGTTTGGGAGTTTGCAGCATGGCGGATGGAGCACGTTTGGGAGTGCGCAGCATGGCGGATGGAGCATGTTTGGGAGTGCGCAGCATGGCGGATGGAGCACGATTGGGAGTGCGCAGCATGGCGGATGGAGCACGTTTGGGAGTGCACAGCATGGCGGATAGACCACGTTTGGGAGTGCGCAGCATGGCGGATGGAGCACATTTGGGAGTGCGCAGCATGGCGGATGGAGCACGTTTGAGAGTGCGGAGTATGGCGGATGGAGCACGTTTGGGAGTGCGCAGCATGGCGGATGGACCACGTTTGGGAGTGCGCAGCATGGCGGATGGAGCACGTTTGGGAGTGCGCAGCATGGCGGATGGAGCACGTTTGGGAGTGCGCAGCATGGCGGATGGAGCACCTTTGGGAGTGCGCAGCATGGCGGATGGACCACGTTTGGGAGTGTGCAGCATGGCGGATGGAGCACGTTTGGGAGTGTGCAGCATGGTGGATGGAGCACGTTTGGGAGTGCGCAGCATGGCGGATGGAGCACGTTTGGGAGTGCGCAGCATGGGGGATGCAGCACGATGGGGAGTGCGGAGTATGGCGGATGGAGCACGTTTGGGAGTGCGCAGCATGGCGGATGGACCACGTTTGGGAGTGCGCAGCATGGCGGATGGAGCACGTCTGGGAGTGCGCAGCATGGCGGATGGAGCACGTTTGGGAGTGCGCAGCATGGGAGATGGAGCACGATGGGGAGTGTGGAGTATGGCGGATGGAGCACGTTTGGGAGTGCGCAGCATGGTGGATGGAGCACGTTTGGGAGTGCGCAGCATGGTGGATGGAGCACGTTTGGGAGTGCGCAGCATGGCGGATGGAGCACGTTTGGGAGTGCGCAGCATGGCGGATGGAGCACGATGGGGGGTGCGCAGCATAGGGGATGGAGCACGATGGGGAGTGTGCTGCATGGGGGATGGAGCACGATGGGGAGTGCGCTGCATGGGGGATGGAGCACGATGGGAAGTGCACACCTCCCCCCAACACACACACACACGCGCGCGCGCGCACTGCACAACACACCACACACACACACTGGGAACCACAAACAACTGCCCTACACAGACACCCACACACACAGACAACGCTGCACACACACAACACCCAACACACAAACACCGCTGCACACACAAATATACGCACATACCGCACAACACACACATTGCACAAAACATACCTCTCCCCAAAACACACCACACACACACACACACACACAACGCTACAGACACACAGCGCTCCACAAACAACGCAACACACGCAACACACATACAACACCGCTCTCACCCCCCGTCACACCCAGACAACACCCAGAACATGTACAGCGCCCTACACAAACACTTGGTAACTACACACAACAACATCTATATATATATATATATATATATATATATATATAACAAAAATCATACATGAACTACACAATACGTAAATTCTAGAATACCCGATGCGTAGAATCGGGCCACCTTCTAGTATATATATATTTATATAGGGCAGGGTTTCTGTCTAGTAAATATAAGATACTGAAAGAGAATAGTTAGAGAATAATCAGTGGTCAGTATAGTAAATGATTGCGAATGTGTGGCGTTCATGTAATGGTTTCGTCACTTCAGCCATTCTATTACTCTAATGTTATATCTCCCTCTAGTGGTTGAATGTATATATTCAACTAGTGAGATGACAACAAAATCTTAATAGCTAAAGCCAAAGTTTAACCGTAGTCATTGACTATAGGGAACACTTACTTGTTATTTTTCTTCTTACCATTGGCTGTTTTCCAGTTTTAGATGCTGTTGTGTCTATATTACAGGCACATCTTAACCATCTGAGTATTATTTCTTTCCCTACTTGGAAATATGTTTTGTTTTTGTATGAAGTTTGGAGCACCATTGTGTGTTTTTGTATCTGTGCAGGTACTGTATGTGATTAGTGAAAGAGTGCCCACTGCAGAGACCACAAACAGGAAGAATAACTCTAAAGCCTGCTTTACACGTTGCAATTTCGCATACGATATCGTATGCGATTTGCAACGCCCCCATCGTATGTGCGGCACGTTCAATTTGTTGAACGTGCCGCACATACGAGTAACCCCCGTCACACGTACTTACCTTCCATACGACCTCGATGTGGGCGGCGAACGTCCACTTCCTGGAGTGGGAGGGACGTTCGGCGTCACATCGACGTCATCTGGCAGCCGGCCAATAGAAGCAGAGGGGCGGAGCTGAGCGGGACGTAAACATCCCGCCCACCTCCTTCCTTCCACATTGTGGGCCGGGAGCCGCAGGACGTAGGTAAGATCTGTTCATCGTTCCCGGGGTGTCACACACTGCGATGTGTGCTACCCCGGGTACGATGGACAATCTGACGTGCAATTCTAGAGAAAGGTACGATGTGCATGCGATGAACGTTTTAACGTTCAATCGCAATCGCATGTACCTGTCACACACTGCAATGTAACTTACAATGTCGGATGTGCGTCACTTACGACGTGACCCCGCCGACACATCGTAAGTTACATTGCAGCGTGTAAAACGGGCTTTAGTTAAAGGGAAACTCGTTGGCTTTATTTTTCCCAAAGCACAGTCAATGCATACTTATTGTTAATATACACACTAAACCCGATGTAATGTTTTTTTCTAATACCTTTATGAATTTTTTTCATCTCTTTGTGCTCTTCTATGCATCCAGCTTCACATACCTGAATAGGTGGTCCTATTCTTATTTGCTCAACCTACATCACCTAGCAGCATTTGCTTCTCCTAAGTGCTGCTGATCCCTCGCTCCAATTTCTGCCTGTTCTTGACTAGCCTGACTGATTTATCATCAAGCTAGTTTTAATGTAGACTTGACCTTCTGCTTCTGTGCACTTGCCACTCCAATGCAATACATGACCAATTTTATCTTCTGCCTTGTACATTAGTATTGCTGCATATGTAATTACTAGGCAGTACAGAGCTGTTTGTTGTCCACTGCTGTGAGATCAGTGATGTGAAATTGCAAAATGCTGCTCTGCTGTTACATGGGCCAGTGGATTATCTTTTGTCAACTGCATCATCAGATCTTCGGATGTTTGGAGTTTCTCATCACTGATCTGTCAGCAGCAGGCAACAAACAGCTGAACTGCTCACAGCTTCATCCCCTCTATATACAGCCCCATCCTGCAGTATAACACCTCTCTCAACCCCTCTATATAGAGTGCCATCCTATCACTATATTCAACCTCCATATGTACAGCCCAATCCTGCAGTACATAACACCTGTCAGTCAATCTATTCAGTGAAAATAAAAACTCTACACACCCCTGTTAAAATGCTAGGTTTTTGTTTAGTAAAACCATTATACCAAGAAGAATCAATTGAGAGCATTTTACACCTTTAATGTCATCTATAATCTAAACAAGTCCATTGAGAAAAAACTAAAATTAACAAAAAAAAGTATCTCATTGTTTAAAGTTATCAGTCAGGAGAAGGGCACAAAACCTTTCTAAGGCATTAAAGGGAATCTGTCACCAGGTTTTTGCTTCCCCATTGCATAATGTAGAGACAGAGACCCTGATTCCGGCGATGTATCACTTAGTTAGTTGTTTGCTGTAATTTTTATAAAAATACTATTTTACTGCAGATCTAGCAGTTAGCTGACTGTATACCTCTGTGTAACCCCGCCCACACAAAACAGAAAGTTGCCAATCAGTGGTGAAGGCTGGGTTATTCAAAGTGCAAGAATATGTTTGACTACCAAGTACGAGGTTATTAGTCCGCTAATGATAATCTCCTGCTGACAAAACAGTTATTTTATCAAAACTGCAGTAAGCATGCTAGTAAGTGACATCAATTGAATCAGGGTCTCTGTCCCTACATTATGCTGCTCTCAGATGAGGTTGCAAAAACCTGATTATAAATTCCCATTAAATATACCATATAGCACAGTGAAGATGGTAATAAAGAAGTGACAAATGTGGCACAAAGGTGATATAGCCTAGTACTGGACATCACTCAAAACATTTAAGAAAAGACAAGAAGAAAATTGTTCCAGGAAGCTGTCAAGAGATCTACAGCAACATTAAAGGAGCTGTAGGAATTTCTGGCAAATACTGATTTTGTACAGCATGTGACAACAATATTTGATATCCCTCATATATTTGGCCTGTGGAGTAAGGAGGCAGGACAAAAACCTGTTCTTACTAAGAAAAACTAAGCCTGGCTATGTTTTGCCAAAACTACCTCACGTTTGCCAAAAGTAAGGAGTTAATGCCAAGTTTGAACTTTTTAGCCATAATTCCAAAAGGTATTTTTGGTGCAAAGCTAACATTGCACATCAGCAAAAGAATACAGATGACTAATATGGATAGCGACCTCATTGATTTTGTTATGGAACTTTTAGATTTCATATTGAGACACAATTACTTTTTATTTAAGGACCGCTATTACCTACAGCTCCAGGGAGTGGCAATGGGGGCGACTTGTGCGCCTTCATATGCCAACCTCTTCCTGGGGCTGTGGGAGCGGGAGGTTGTACAGTCTCTGGAGGGCTTCGATGCAGTGGTATCATGGTATAGATACATAGATGATGTCCTGTTTGTATGGCAGGGCTCTGAGACATCCCTGGTAACTTTCTTACAACAACTGAACAATAATGATCTGAATATAAAACTTACATCTAAGTATGACTACGATAAGGCGGAATTCTTGGACATCTCAATACTAAGAGGGGTTGACGGCAATTTGGTGACTGATGTATTTCGAAAAAGTACAGCAACGAATTCACTCTTGCATGCTTCCTCCTCCCACCATCCACAAACAATCAAGGCAGTACCTACTGGACAATTCCTGCGCATGCGCAGGATTTGCTCAAGAGAGGTGGATTTTGAAGCCCAAGCCAATCGACTCAGTGCTAATCTCAAAGAGAGAGGCTATAAACCCCAAAATATCAAACAGGGCTATACTCGAGCGTTAAATAGCAAACGAGAGACACTGTTAGTGACATATAAGAAAAGCAATGGTCTACAACCTGTTAGATTTATATCAAACTTTAACACTAAATGGTACATTAGGAATATTTTTCAAAAACACTGGGGAGTCCTGCTGGCTGATCAAGATCTGGCCAAGCACCTTACAGCCCACCCATCCATCACTTGGCGCAGATCAAAGAATCTAAAAGATTTGCTTACTCGTAGTTATTATATTCCACCACTTCAAAATCCTTTCACTCAGAAAGGACCCAAGTGGGGTTGCTTTCAATGTGGAAACTGCACTGCATGGAAATACATAGACAGAAGTACTACATTTATGAACAGTGCAGAATCAAAATGTTTCTTTATCATGTACAACATAACATGTAAAACTGATATGGTAATTTACTATGCTAGTTGTCCCTGCAAAAAAATCTATATAGGGATGACCACTAGACAACTACGGGTAAGAACATTGGAACATGTTCGAGATATTGTAAATGCCCAGGGGTGCAAAGATATCAATGAGTTAAAAACCATACCACATCACTTCTCCATACACCATAAATGTAACCCCAAGGGCCTGAGAGTGAAGGGAATAGATCATGTAAGCTTGGGAGCTAGAGGGGGGGACTACAAAACAGAACTTCTAAAAAAAGAGCCGAAATGGATGGTGGTCCTTGACACCGTGATGCCCAGTGGCCTCAATGGGGCCTTGAGTTTCAAACCCTTTTTACCAACTTAGCGCGAATTTTAGGTTACTAATACTTTATTATATTTTAATTTTCTTCTTATTTTTCTCCTTTTTTTTGTACTCTCTTTGTGCCTTTCATCCAATTGCAGCGTTTGTTTTGGAACATAACATGATGTCACGTGGAACGGATATGAACATGAAATGGACTTAAATCGATATCACATCTGGATTCCTAATAGACACCAATCAAAACAACGGAGGAATCGAGTGTTAGCGACCTCTATATATATCGTGCCCTACGTATATATTCAATTTGTGTGATCAATAATGTGAGGATGGGCATGTTAGATTACAATGGGATCGGATAGGGTGGTAGTGAGATTGAATCTACATGTCCCTACGCCTGGGAATTGGCCTAGGCTCAGTTGATATGTGGTCCATAGTTTATTTTTATATTTATATGGTAAACTATGCACCATGTGGGGTTAATGCATTTAAATTTTCTACATTTTATGGTATATCTGCTAGGGGATATAACTGGCTGATGGAATCAGTGAGGCCTGTAAATATATTATATATGTCCCTTGATGTAAATTTTGGAGCTAAACAGGCTTTGGAATATTGGCTGATATATCATGTTTTCTACTTATTGTTACTCCACATGTGTATGCACCAATTTCTTGTTATTTATGTGCCAGGAAATGTATCTATATAAGCCTATAGATCTGCAGGAAAAAAATTTTCCTAATGGGGTACGTACACATTTTGGATTATATAATATATGTATTGTACAGTAAAGGCTTATGTCACACATTGAAAGATACACATAGCTGAAACTGGACTGTACATGTAGACTGCCCTATTATGGGTAGTTGCATTATAGTAGCTATATATATATATAAAACTAAACCCCTCATCCAATATATGTGAAGGATCGCAACTATTGATTCTAAGTTTTGCATCCATATATTTCATATGGGTCACATCTTCAAAGCATTTATGTATTGTTCTAAAATCAAGTTGATGCATGCACCTCTACGATGCAATTAACTATCTTTGTGGATACAGCTTCATCTATCCATCCGGGGGTCGCTCTGAGATCATGCGCTGTGCAGTTCCCGTGGGTGAAGCGCCAATAGAGCGAGTGACAGGGGGGCGGGACCTTGGTCCGGTCTCCATGGACACTCTACGTCACAGGGATGCATACCGCGTGACACGCGGTCATGTGACCTGATGACGTGCACGCAGTGCGACTCACCCACTGGACGCACATCATGATGCTCGGAGCGCCCGATACCGGCAGTGTATTATCAGCTGTTATGGATTCCACACACTATATTAAGGCACACACTACATCCCCATTATGCCTCCTGACGAAACCGGAAGCGGGGAAACGTGCGTCGAGGTGGGAGTGGCTGTCTGAGCAGGTGCCGATCGCTATACACATGGCTGCAGGTAAAATTCATTATAAAGTTTCTGGTTAATACTGCTGGCATGTTATGAAATAGTTAATTGTGGGATTGACTGCTGCATGGGAGTATACTGCCATTACAATATATGTATAGGTGCTGGCATTTCTCAAATACCTTGTTGGCAGCTGCACCCTAGCAGCACATATATCTCTCACTTGTAACCATAGCCCATACGCTATATGAACTAGACACATATACTAATCATACTTAGCTATATCAGCCCTAATAATTGTGGTTGCAGATCATACTGGTCTCAGACAGCTACTCTAAGTAGTGCGTTTTTTTCCCCCTATTCCTCACTTGTGTTGCCTATATTTAAAGTATTTTTTAACACTTTGTATGTGTTTTTTGTAACATTTAATAAAGTTGGCATGATTAAATCAATATCTGCTTTGTGTACCTGAAACTGTTTTCTATAGGATCTCCCATCCCCAGGGACACGGTTTTCTCTAAACATTTAAGGCTAATTATAGGTTATAAACATTAAAGGAGCCGTAGGAATTTCTGGCAAATACTGATTTTGTACAGCATGTGACAACAATATTTGATATCCCTCATATATTTGGCCTGTGGAATAAGGAGGCAGGACAAAAACCTGTTCTTACTAAGAAAAACTAAGCCTGGCTATGTTTTGCCAAAACTACCTCAAGTTTGCCAAAAGTAAGGAGTTAATGCCAAGTTTGAACTCTTTAGCCATAATTCCAAAAGGTATTTTTGGCGCAAAGCTAACATTGCACATCAGCAAAAGAATACCTTGCTCACAGTGAAGCATGGTGGATGCAGCAATATGTTCTGGGGCATTTTGTGGCAGCTAGAACTGGGACATTAGTCAAGGTGGAGGAAATTATAACCAGTTCCAAATAATTTTCAGGCCTCTGCTAAAAGCTGAAGATGAAATGAAATTCCAATTTTCAGCATGACAATGATCCTAAACATACGTCCAAATCAACAAAAGAATGGCTTTTTAGTTTTGGAATGGCCCAGCCAGAGTTCAGACCTGAAACCAATTAAAGCGTTGTGGGTTGTCCTGAATAGAGCTGTTCACAGGAATTGCTTATAGAATTCTTACAGATTTTGAGTACTACTGCCAGGAAGAGTGGCCAAAGATTGCCAAATAAAGATAATAGACTCTTACCAGACTGAATTATGTCATAAATCCAAAGCTTACTTCAACAAGTATTAATTTATGGGTCTGAATATTTATTCAACCATTATTTTAGCTCTTTATATTTCCTTCTTTACCCAAAAAGATTTATGCTTAGTTTTCAAATGAATTATACACATTGTAGCTGACATTAAAAGTACACTTTTTATATCCATTGTATACAGGCACATCCTGCAGTATATCACTACTCCCAGCCCTTATTTATATATGTAGCAACATCCTGCAGATACATCCATTACCCCTCTTTTTACACAAACAAATCTTGTAGTATCTTCCCCTTTAGTCCCCTCTATATACAGCACCATCCTGCAGTATATCTCTCAGTTTAGCCCCTTCTAGAGAAAGCCCCATCCTGGAGTACATCTCTTTTTCCAGCCTCCTTTAAAAACAGCCATATCCTGCAGTATATCTCTCTTTACAGCACTGTCTATACACAGTGTCATACTGCATTATATTACTGCTCGCAGACCCTCTAAATTCAATTTAATCATGCAGCATATACCACTCCTCTCAGCTGCATTCTGAAAGTATATCTATCTTTTCAGCCTCTTTATACATAGCCCCATCATGCAGTAAATTGCTACCTTAAGTTACCAGCATAGACACATTGCTGTTTCCTGGTATGAGCTCTCAGCACTGTAATAAAGGACGCTCTGCCCTTGCAGTGATATAATCTCTCACAGGTGTACCTCAGTTAAAGACACTTTCCTGAGAACATCTATACTGGCAGGAAACCAGCTGAGAGGTAATACAACCTGGTCAACCATGAGTAATGGAACCACACCAGAGCTGTTTTAATGTCAACTAGAGGATAAATAGAGCCGAGAGAGGCATGCTATGGGGGTAATATGTGTTATGTAACCCATCAGATTTAAACATGAGTTACATTTGGCACAAATGAATAAATATATACAGTCATGGTTGAAAGTGTTGGCACCCTTGAAATTGTTCTGGAAAATGAAGTATTTCTCCCAGAAAATTATTGCAATTACATATATCTTATTATATAGATGTTTATTCCCTTTATGTACTGTATATTGGAACATTACAAGAAAAACTTAAACAAAGCAAATTGGACATATTTGAACACAAAACCCCAAAATTGGTTCAGTCAAAATTGTTTCACCCTCAACTTAATATTTGGTGGCATACTCTTTGGAGCAAATAACTGCAATCCACTACTTCATATAACTCAACAAACTTCTTAAACCTCTCAACTGGAATTTTGGACCACTCTTCTTTAGCTAACTGCTCCAGGTCTTTCATGTTTGAAGGTTTCCTTCTCCCAACAGCAATTTCAAGATTTCTCCACATTGTTCAATGAGATTTAGATAAAGAGTCATTGCTGGCCATTACACAACTCTCCAGTATTTTTTGTTCTCATCTATTTCTGGGTACTTCTTGAAATATGTTTGAGTTATTGTTCTGCTGGAAGCACCATTAGCTAGAATGTAAACCAAGCTTTCTGACATTGTGCACTTTATTGCAACTCCAAGTCGTTTGGTAATCTTCACATTTCATGATGCCTTGCACACAGTCAAGGCACCCAATGCCAGAGGCAGGAAAACAACTCAGAAACATCTTTGAACCTCCACCATGTTTGACTGAAGGTACAGTGTTCTTTTCTTTGTAGGCCTCATTACGTTTTTTGGTAAACAGTAGTATGATGTGCTTTTCTTGGTCTCATCTGTTCACAAGATGCCTTCCCAGATGTATTATGGTTTACTCAGGTATATTTTGGCAAACTGCAGTTTAGCTTTTTTATGTCTCTTTGTCAGCAGTGGGGTCCTCCTGGTTCTCCTGTCATAGCGTTTCATTTGAATGTTGATTAATAGTTCACATTGACACTGATCCACCCTGAGCCTGCAGGACAGTTTGAATTTCTTTAAAACTTTATTGTGGCTGCTTATCCACCATCCAGACAATCCTGTGTTGCAACCTTTCATTAATTTTCTTTGCGGTCCACATCCAGGCAGATTAGCTACAGTGTAATGGGTTATAAACGTATTGATTATGTTGCGCACCATGAACAATGGAATATTAAGATCTCTGGAAACGTACTTGTAACCTTGAGATTTTTTATATTTTTCAACAATTTTGGTTCTCAAGTCCTCATACAGTTCTTTCCTCCTCGTTCTATTCTCCATGCTTAATGTGGCACACACAGGTACACAATGCAAAAATTAAGTCAACGTTTCATCTCTTTATCTGATTTCATGGGTAATTTTCATATTGCCCACACCTGTAACTTGTCACAGGTGAATTTGAACAAGCATTACATGTGTGAAACAAAGTTGTTTACCCACCACTCTGAAAAGGTGCCTACAATTTTGTCGAGCACATTTTTGGAGTTTTGTGTGAAATTATGCCCAATTTGCCTTTTTTCAGTTTTTTCTGTTGTTCTAATACACACAAAGGAAATAATCATGTGTATTACAAAACATGTGTAATTGCAATAATTTTCTGGGAGAAATGCTTCATTTTATGGAACAATTTCAAGGGTGCCAACACTTTCAGTCATGACTGTATGTACATTATCATAAGACTGCATTGTGATTTTGGAAATAACCATTTCAACTCCTTACAGCTGTATCCTACAGAACATTACACCTCTCAGCCCTTGTGTATAAAGACACATCCTACAGTATATCATACTTCCCAGCCCTTTTATGTACAGCCCCATTCTGCAGTATATCACTCCTCTCAGTCCCAAAATTTACAGCCCCATATTTCAGTATATTATACCTTTGAGTGTGACGGCTGATGGATGTGAACCCACTGCGCCACTGGCTGGGCTTACCCTGGAGGGGCACAACTAAGCAACTACCTAGTATTTACTAGAGCCTCATAAGGTGAGGATAGGCTGGTAAGCAGGAAGTCACCATGTACCACTCACAGGGCAGTCTCTGGACCTGCAACAGATGACCGACTAGTCCAGGCAGGCGTGTAAGATTCAATGGGCACAAGCAGAGGCACAGTCAAACAGTCCGAGGTTGGGGCAGGTAGCAGAAGTTCAGAAAACAGAGTTAGGCAATGTGCACACGTTGCGTACTGGCCCTGCAGAAATTTCTGCAGCGATTTGAACAGCACACGTGCGCTTCAAATCGCTGCAGAAACAAAAGCTGATTCCATGCGCTCTCAATGTAGCCCCTCCCATAGACATAGCAGGGACTTCATGCAGAGCGCACGAAAGAAGTGACATGTCACTTCTTAGAACGCGCGCTTCGGGCAGCAGCCGAAGCGCTGCGCTCTAATACGCCACGTGCGCACGTCTCCTGCACAATCTCCATAGATTATGCAGGGGACGCAGGACACATGCAGTTACGCTGCGGTGCAGATCGCAGCGTCACTGCATGCAATTACGCAACGTGCGCACATAGCATAAAGGTCAGGAGTGGAGAGGTCACATGAAAACAAGAGAGCAAGCCAGGTCAAAAACTGGAGAGACAATACAAGCAAAGACCAAGATGGAACACTATAGACCAGATGTAACAAGGCACCATGTTCAGGTACCATATGGAAGGAAAGGCTGCCTGATATATCCCCTGCTGACAGGGGATAAGACAGGGAAGCTAAATCCTTCCCTATAGTCAGGTGGAGACAGCAAGAGAGTGCTGCAGGACCAGGAGTGCTTCAAACAGGGGTTTTCGTGTGCAGACCTGAAGCTGAGTGGAACAGTGTGGTGAGTAGGCTAGCGGTACAAACATGTGCAAGTTACCGGCGTGATATTGAAACCTTTAAAAAACAGCCCCATCCTGCAATGCAGTATATCTCCCCTTTCAGCCTCTCTATACAGTATACAGACCCATCTTGTAGCGTATCACACCTTCAACCCCCTATATACACAGCCCCATACTGCAGAAAATCTCTCCTTTTACCTCCTCTTTATATAGTCTCTACTTCTGTTAGCAGCTCTACTTTCAGCACCATCAATAAACAGCCACATACAGCAGTATATCTCACAATTCAGCTCTCGATACATAGCTCCATCCTGAAATATATTTCTCTTTTCAGCCTCATCTATATACTGCACCATCCTGTAGTATATCTCTCATTTCAGTCTCATCCTACAGTGTATTGTAACGCCCCAGCAGCGGTCGAACCGCTCGGATCCGGATGTCAGTGCTCATGGCTCGAGGGTCTCCAGACCCGGGGGCTAAGGATCACACCCGAATGAAGAAGGGGGGGTATTTAGAGGGGAGATATAGTTTGTGATGCCACCCGTGGTGTGCGGTAATAGGGAATACCGCCACTGACGTTGGGAGTACCCGGGGTGATGAAGTGGGTCAGCTAGATGACGTTACCATCCATGGGTAGGGAAAGGCCCCGGGACCCTGGATGGTGGGATGGGAGGCAGGGGGAGCACAGGCTCGCTGGTTGCAGGGGTTAATCAGGTACTCACTCAGCAAGAAAGCAGACACTGACAACGTAGTAAATCAAGTCTCTGGGTGCCGCTGCCCTCTTGGGGGAGCTCGTCCAGGTCCCGTCCCCTGCAGCACTGCCTGGTGGTCCGTGACCTTCCTCCTGGCACAGTATTTTTAGAGTGTCCTTTGTGGCCCGTCAGCTTGAAGCTTTCCGGGCCCCGCTCCCCACGATGGCTCAGTAGAAGAGCCTGCTTTAAGGAGCTCACGCTTGGAATTTGAGGGGGCTGCTTGCTTGGAAAGCCCTATGCCCTCATTGTGCTAGTGCCCCCGATCTCTGAGCTTTGTGGGAACGGTCCATAGAGGCCCTGTCCTCCGCAGGTTAATTGCCAGGTCACCTGAAGCTTCTCCCCGACCTAGGGTCCGTGTACCCCGTCGTGCCTTCAGAACAGAACGGTGATTAGGCTCAGGCTACTGACCGTCCTCTAAGACAGGTCCCAGGCACCTAGCTTCAATCCCCTGCGACCGGGGGTCCAACTCCTCTAGGTCCAGACCACCGTCTGCGACCTAGTCTGCTTGTCCTCTGGGAGCTACAACTCCCAGCTTCCTCTGAGCTCCTCACAGCTCGAGGGCTACCACTGAACTGACTTGACACCTCCCACCTCCCTGCCTGACCCCTAGGTGGACGGCCCTATTCCAGCTTAAGCAGCCCACTGGTGTGCCTGACAAGGTGTGGTGCAAGATATATCAAGGATTTGTGAATGCTGGTGGAGGCAGTACTGCAGGTTGGGTTCCCAGAACCATGGGGGTTTGAGCCCTGCACGGGGAGAGAAAGATTGTGCAGAACCCTGTGACGACCTGACTAGTCCAGGGCGTCACAGTACCACTCCTCTATGATCCATCAATATAGCTCTCCTTTCAGCTCTCCATTTAGCCCCTCTAAACATATCTGTATCCAGTAGTACTTCTCTCATCTTAGTTGCCAGCCAATTAGTTCCCTGGTATTTACAAACCAAGGAAAATGTAAAAATTAGTTTGTAGCGCCCCTGAGACCCTCAGGGCACTACAGGTAATTGCATCCTCTTGGGGATGCAGGACCTACCCCCTGGGACCTGAAGTACTAGTGCCGATACCACCAAAGCACAATTCAAATCCTAAGTTCTCCACTCCACACCGGGCATTGAGAGTTAATCATGTAAGGGGATGAACGTCATGGAAAGGAACGAGTCCCTGGGATTAGCCAGCCTGGTGAGAGGGGTCAGCAGTCAGTCAGTAGGAGTAGAGAGGAGTGCAGCACACAGGAGAGGTGTGCGGACATGCCTCAGCTGGGAACGTGCAGCGGTGACCCGGGGGGCACAGGAGCGAGGTCGCCAGGTCAGGTACTGGAGATACCGCTGGAATCTGAGCACGCATGGGGCACAGGGCCCTAGATCAGGCGCCAGTTCTACACGGCTTGATAAATACCTGCCCAGTGAGGACACCTTTACGGACTTGACTGAACCAAATAATCCATGGGCATCAGCAGTAAACTAGGTTCAGGGTTCGGACACTTACCTCCCCGCAGGGTCCGCACTGATCGCCGTACGGAGAAGGAGGCTGCACTCCAAACGGGACAATAGGGCCTTAAACTTAGAAACTTAAACGTAGCTTCATGCTACGGGGACCCAACCAACCGAGAGTACCAGGGATAGAGCAACCTGGGTCACTACATTGGCACTGATATTCCAAGGGACCTGAACCAGCATCTCCTGGGTCCAAATGAGTAGAGTCTGTTAAAGACAACCTGGTGTGATCTCTGTTATTACACCTCATCATCTCCCAGGCACAGGCCTACCTGCGGAGGGCCTAACACCATTGCTGCAATCACCACCAGGTCTGGGAGTACCCACATTTAGCAGCGGCGGTTCTCCATCCTTAACCGCAACCCGCAGGTGGCGTCACATGACATTAACTCTATTAATCCCCTTGTAAATATACCCCCCTTACAAAAAGGGGCCCAGGGCATGGGACCGGGCAACGGCCGCCAGAGTGACATTCCCATTTGTTACCACCCGGGACCAAGTACCCCTTTCCCTGGGCGCTACAAGTTATGTTGATACAAATAAATAAATATATGTGCACATTACTATAAATCAACATTGTCATTTGAGAATAACCCTTTAATATTTGAGTGTGGAAACTTTCTACTTTTTTTGTAAAACTAGTCTTACCATTCACTATGGAAACAAATCTAATACAAAGTTGAAACTGATTCCAAGGATAAAGAGAATCAACTGAGCTGGTCCCAATGGCCACTGTATCTGATCACTTATGATCCCTGTTATAAATGGAGTTATAATTCTAAAGGTATTTTCCAAAAAAATTAATTCAAGACCATGTTGCAAAAATGACTACACCCCCAAATAAAGTTTAAACTGCAAAATTTACAAGTGTTCAACAATAGATACAGTCATATGAAAAAGTTTGGGCACCCCTATTAATGTTAACCTTTTTTCTTTATAAAAATTTGGGTTTTTGCAACAGCTATTTCAGTTTCATATATCTAATAATTAGAGTTGAGCGCGGTTCGTGGTTCGAGGTTCTCCAGATCGCGGTTCGAGTGATTTTTGGGGGTGTTCTAGATAGAACTAGAACTCGAGCTTTTTGCTAAAGCTCGATAGTTCTAGATACGTTCGAGAACGGTTCTAGCAGCAAAAAGCAGGGCTTTTTACAGCTACAGTGTGCAGGAGCCATCGCTGGCAGCCTGCCAGAAGCTGATAACCAAGACAAACATCGGGTATCCAAGCAAAGCGCTTTGGTTAGTAACCCGATGTTTATCCTAGTTACGTGCAGGAAGCCCACACTTCCCCGCTCAGCTCACTCTGCCCCCTCCTGCACGTGGCATGTACACATACATACACACACACACACACACGTCCCCAGCCATACAATCCACGACACTGACGTCCTCCTGTCACTCTGCACACATGGTCCCGCTCGGCTCACCTGCGGTGATGAAGTCCCGACCTCAGCGCTGTCACTGTCCTCCATGGCCGCCGCTTGTCACATCACCTTCTCTCGCTTCCGACCCGGGACTGACTAGCGGTGACGTCACAGGCCTCTCGCGATACTTGGCTGTGAAGGCGGCGGTCATTGAACTCAGTGACAGGTGCTGTCGGCAGTGCAGAAGATCAGCGCAGGTAATGTACCTCGCTGACAGCAGCACTTGTCATGCCCTGCAGTGACCTGGGCTGACCCATTGATGTTAGCTCAGGTCACTGCACTGCTCTCCCAGCCAATGGGGAACATCCTGCTCTTCATTAACTGGGACAGTGTGGATCGTCATGGCAACCCCTTGGATTACACCAGACCTGGATTTGTTTTTCTTTCTAATAAATTGGTTAAAGAGGGAATGTATTGGGGAGTGTTTTTTCAAATAAAAATGTGTTTGTCGTCTATTTTTTTTTATTACTGACTGGGTTGGTGATGTCGGGTATCTGATAGACGTCTGACCTCACCAACCCCAGGGCTTGATGCCAGGTGACATTACACATCTGGTATTAACCCCATATATTACTCCGTTTGCCCCCGCACCAGGGCGCGGGATGAGCTGGGGCGAAGCACCAGGATTGGCACATCTAATGGATGCGCCACTTCTGGGGCGGCTGCGGCCTGCTATTTTTAGGCTGGGGAGAGTCCAATAACCATGGACCTCCCTAGTCTGAGAATATCAGACCACAGCTGTCTGCTTTACCTTGGCTGGTGATACAATTTTGGGGGGACCCCTACGTGTTTTTTTTTAAAATTATTTATTTAATTTAAAATAACAGTGTGGGGTGCCCTCAGTTTTGGATTACCAGCCAAGGTGAGGTTGCCAGCTGTGGTCTGCAGGCTACAGCCGTCTGCTTTACCCTAGCTGGCTGCAAAAATAGGGGGAACCCTACGTCATTTTTTTTTTCATTTTTTTGGCTAAATACAAAGCTAAGCACCCCTTAGTGCCACATGAAAGGCACCAAAGGGTGCAAAATTACAAAATGCAGGAGTGGGACATTATGTGTCTTTCTGCCATTATAATGACAGAAAAGACTGATATGAAGTGCACAAGCACAATAAAAATCACCAGAGCGCTCTACGCTGTGAAAAGCAGTAGAAAATGGCACTGGAGTGAACATGTGACCACTGGAGTGAACATGTGACCGCCTCATGTAGGATGAAGCTATGGATCCTGGGTAAATTTATGCATTTACCCTCCTTCAGTTTTTTTGCAGTACACAAAAAAAACGGAAGGCACACGGATGACAAACAGATGACATACGGACCGTCTACGGAATGGAAACGGATGCCACACGGATGCACCCGTGAAAAAAAACGGACTGTTTTTTGCAGACCGCAAAAATGGATCGGTCGTGTTAATGTAGCCTTATTCTGATCTGCCGTTTATAAATAGCAGGCAGAAATAAGTGAATAACGCCCCCCGGCGTCAGAAAATCTCCGGGGTTTCAGGGCTAGCTGAGACCCTGGAGATCATGATTCAGGACGGTTTTTCCGGTCCCCGCTCACGTGATCACAGGTATACACCGTACACCGATGATCACGTTACAGTAAATGACAGCACCGGTAAAAAATTATTTATCTCCCATCTGGCATGAACAAACATGATAAATCTCCTCCCCGGTCCCCTCCGGTCCCCCGGTGTCACCAAAGTGCCCCCCCGATGCCCTCCCAGAAATCCAAGATGGCCGCGCGCACAGCAGCGCGCCGGCCGCATTCACTCTACTCCTCTGATTTCTGTCGCATGTGCCATGACACATGCAACAGAAAACTCCTCCCCAGGAACTGCCAGGTCACCCCCTATAACCCCACCGGTGTTCCCTGGTGTCCCACGGTACCTGTGCAGCGTTGATCCCCCCACGGCCCTCTCCTTCACACTAGACGCTGCCGCATGCACAGAGCGGCTGTCAGCTCAGCTTCCTGTGTTCAGACACAGTGAGTGGTGGTTATGTATCTGTAAGCTAAATGGGCGGCATGGTGGCTCAGTGGTTAGCACTGCAGTCTTGCAGCGCTGAGGTGCTGGGTTCAATTCTCACCAAGGACACCATCTGCAAGGAGTTTGTATGTTCTCCTCGTGTTTGCGTAGGTTTCCTCCGGGTACTCCGGTTTCATCCCACACTCCAAAGACATACAGCGCTATGGAATTAATAACACTAAATAAATGAATAAATTATTATTATTACTGCAATGCCCTGCTCATCAGGTAAGGAACATAATTGATCAGGAGAGCTATATACTACATTTCCAAATGGAGGGATTTGCTTTTATAGTTTCCCTGCTGAATGACTACCAAACATGAGAGTCCGTTATACGCCACAAGAAAACACATCTAAATAGCGAGCTCTGTTGTTAAGTATTCATTCAGCTGGATAACTTGACTTAAAGGGGTATTCCATCTCCAAGATCCTATCCCCAATATATAGTAGGTGGAATAGCAATAATATCAGCAAATACCAATATTTGGAAATGTAGAATAGTTCTCCTGATTAGGCATGCCCTTACCTCATGAGCAGGGCATTGCAGCTTTGGTAGCAACCATTACGACATGGACTCTGCTGCTGTGGACCCGGGGAGAGTGAGTGCAGATTCATTGCACCCACACTCCTCACATGAAGGGTCCGCACTCCTAGAAAATGGGGGATACGTTCCCTGAGTGTCTTCCCCCCATATTCTAGACGGTCCAGAGTCGTCGTGGGACCCCTTTATTTTTTTTCTTACAATAAATTGGTGAAAGAGGAAATGTTTTGGGGACTGTTTTTTCAAATAAATTTCTTTTGTCGATTTTTTTTTTGTTAGTACTGACAGTTTATGATGTTGGGTATCTAATAGACGCCATGACATCACAAACTGCTGGGCTTGATCTCAGGTGACTTTACAGCTAGTATCAACCCGATTTATTACCCCGTTTGCCACTGCACCAGGGCACGGGATGAGCTGGGGTGAAGCGCCAGGATTGGCGCATCTAGTGGATGCGCCACGTCTAGTGGATGCGCCAGAGTTGGATACAGCGCCAGAAGATGGCGCTTCTATGAAAATGCCATTTTCTGAGGCGGCTGCAGACTGCAATTCGCAGTAGTGGGGCCCAGAAAGCTTAGGCCAACCTGTGCTGTGGATTCCAATCCCCAGCTGCCTAGTTGTACCTGGCTGGACACAAAAATGGGGCGAAGCCTACGTCATTTGTTTTCTAATTACTTCATGAAATTCATGAAATAATAAAAAAAGGGCTTCCCTTTATTTTTGGTTCCCAGTCGGGTACAAATAGGCAACTGGGGCTTGGGAGCAGCCGTACCTGCCTGCTGTACCTGGCTAGCATACAAAAATATGACGAAGCCCACATAATTTTTTCAGGGGGCAAAAAACTTCTGCATACAGTCCTGGATGGAGTATGCTGAGCCTTGTAGTTCTGCAGCTGCTGGCTGTCTGTATGGAGAAGAGCAGACAGCAGCTGCAGAACTACAAGGCTCAGCATACTCCATCCAGGACTGTATGCAGAAGTTTTTTGCCCACCAAAAAAATGACGTGGGCTTCGCCATATTTTTGTATGCTAGCCAGGTACAGCAGGCAGCCACGGGCTGCCTCCAACCCCCAGTTGCCTATTTGTACCCGGCTGGGAACCAAAAATATAGGGAAGCCCGTTTTTTTTAATTATTTCACTTATTTCATGAAATAATTAAAAAACAAATGACGTGGGCTTCGCCCCATTTTTGTGTCCAGCCAGGTACAACTAGGCAGCTGGGGATTGGAATCCACAGCACAGGTTAGCCCGAGGTTTCTGGGCGCCTCTGCTGCGAATTTCAGTCCGCAGCCGTCCCAGAAAATGGCGCTCTCATAGAAGCGCCATCATCTGGCGCTGTATCCAACTCTTCCAACAGCCCTGGAGCCGGGTGGCTTGTTGGGTAATCATGAGTTAATACTGGTTTTGTTTTACTATCCAGTATTAAGCCAGAGATTCTTAATGTCAGGCACGTTTGACCCGGCCATTAAGAATCTCCAATAAAGGGTTAAAAAAAGACACCACACAGAGAAAAAATACTTTAATAGAAATAAATACACAGACACATTAGAGACTCCATCTTTATTACCCCCCGTCAGCCCTCCACGATCCATGGTATTCTGTCTTTCTCGTTCAACAAATGCAGCTCTGCTACATCACTGCTGCATAGGGGAAGATGCTGCTTCCCGTGGAGCCTTCACTCCGTGAGAGTGACGTCCCCGCTAACTGCGTTGCTATGGCAACGGTGATCTCCGTTAATGACCGGCTGTGTCAGCCGGTCCCTAACAGAACGGGGAGTCGACCGTTTGCTAGAGCATGTCGCCGGTACACGGCGATACACAAATGTGCACCGTGTACCGGAGAGATGCACTCGCAGGTCCTACATGACGCGTCATAGTCATGTGACCTGTCTGTAGCCAATGAGATAATAGCCACATGACTGGTCACATGGCTATTTTGACGTCACGATAGGTCCTGTATCACTGCTGGCAGTGCTGGTCACCGGGAGGATTCAGCGATCATCGGATGGAATAGCGGCAGGAGACAGAGTGCAGGAGGGATCGCGGGGACCGGTAAGTGTTATGGCAATGTTTATTAACTGTATGTGTACATTTATAATGCATTTTTATGTGTTTGTGATTGCCTCCCATTATATCCTATAGGTTCGAGTTTGGTTCATCGAACGTTCGACGAACCGAACTCGAACGGGACCTCCGTTCGACGAACCGAACTCGAGCCAAACCACGGCCAGTTTGCTCATCTCTACTAATAACTGATGGACTCAGTAATATTTTTGGATTGAAATGAGGTTTATTGTAGTAACAGAAAATGTTCAATCCCCATTTAAACAAAATTTGACCAGTGCAAAAGTATGGGCACCTCAACATAAAAGTGACATTAATATTTTGTAGATCCTCCTTTTGCAAAAATAACAGCCTCTAGTTGCTTACTGTAGTTTTGAATGAGTTCCTGGATCCTGGATGAAGGTATATTTGACCATTCCTGTTTACAAAACAATTCCAGTTCAGTTAAGTTTGATGGTCGCCGAGCATGGACAGCTGCTTCAAATCATCCCACAGATTTTAAATGATATTCAGGTCTGGGGACTTTGATGGCCATTCCAGAACATTGTAATTGTTCCTCTGCATGAATGCCTGAGTAGATTTGGAGCGGTGTTTTGAATCATTGTCTTGCTGAAATATCCATCCCCTGTGTAACTTCAACTTCGTCACTGATTCTTGCACATTATTGTCAAGAATCTGCTGATACTGAGTTGAATCCATGCGATCCTCAACTTTAACAAGATTCCCGGTGCCGGCATTGGCCACACAGCCCCAAAGCATGATGGAACCTCCACCAAATTTTACTGTGGGTAGCAAGTGCTTTTCTTGGAATGCCGTGTTTTTTTGCCTCCATGCATAACGCCTTTTTGTTTGACCAAACAACTCAATCTTTGTTTCATCAGTCCACAGGACCTTCTTCCAAAATGCAACTGGCTTGTCCAAATGTGCTTTTACATACCTCAGGCGACTCTGTTTGTGGCGTGCTTGCAGAAACGTCTTCTTTCGCATCACTCTCCCACACAGCTTCTCCTTGTGCAACGTGCGCTGTATTGTTGACCGATCCACATTGACACCATCTGCAGCAAGATGAAGCTGCAGGTCTTTGGAGGTGGTCTGTGGATTGTCCTTAAATGTTCTCACCATTCTTCCTCTCTGACTTTCTGATATTTTTCTTGGCCTTCCACTTCTGGGCTTAACAAGAACTGTACCTGTGTTCTTCAATTTCCTTACTATGTTCCTCACAGTGGAAACTGACAGTTTAAATCTCTGAGTCAAGTTTTTGTATCCTTCCCCTGAACAGCTATGCTGAATAATCTTTGTTTTCAGATCATTTGAGAGTTGTTTTGAGGAGCCCATGATGCCACTCTTCATAGGAGATTCAAATAGGAGAACAACTTGCAAGTGGCCACCTTAAATACCTTTTCTCATGATTGGATATACCTGCCTATGAAGTTCAAAGCTCAATGAGGTTACAAAACCAATTTAGTGCTTTAGTAAGTCAGTAAAAAGTAATTAGGAGTGTTCAAATCAAGAAATTGATAAGGGTGCCGATACCTTTGCACCGGTCACATTTTGTTGAAATGCGGATTGTACATTTTCTGTTAGTACAATAAACCTCATTTAAATTCAGAAATATTACTCAGTCCATCAGTTATTAGATATATGAAACTGAAATAGCTGTTGCAAAAACCCAAATTGTTATAAAGAAAAAAGGTTAACATTAATAGGGGTGCCCAAACTTTTTCATATGACTGTAAGTCTAATTAATAATTAAACAAGTGTCCAGCAGACAGACTATAAAAAGGGCATTACTTAACAAAAAAAAAACCCTTCCAACTTCATGCTGTCAGCAATGGCACCATACGGAAGATAAATGTCGCTAGACCTGAGAAGAAAATTAATTTCTTAACAGAAAAAAAAGGTAAAGTCTAAACAAAAACCAGCAAGGATTAACGGATCACTCACAATACTGTTACTAAACTGATATAAAAATGTAACAAAGATGGAACTACAACCATCTCACAGAGACATCCATCTTCTGATGAGGATTGAAGAAAATGGACATGCAAGTTTTCTGCAGTTAGATAATGAAGTAGAAAGCCAAACCAGAGTGTTTCCCGTGACACAATAAAATGTAGACTGCAGAGGATTGGCGTACAGGGGATTGTCACAAAGAAGCCTCTCCTAAGGCACAAGCATAACAATCGCCACCTAAATTAGCAAATGCTAACACTGAAAAATATGAAGACAACTGGGATTCTATACTCTGGAGTTATGAAACCAAGATAAATGTGTTTAGAACTGATATCTTCAAAACTACGTGTTGTTACAAAGGTGAAGTAGACAAAGAAAAATGCATGGTACTTACAGTAAAATATAGTGGTGGCTGCATCTTTGTGTTGGCTGGATGAGTGCTGCTGGTGTCAGGGAGCTACATTTCATTGATGGTATAATGAATTCACAGATGTACTGCTCTATATTGAAAGTTTTCCAACATCTCATTGATGCAGAACCACATCTAAGGCCACTGTTGCATTTTTGAAGCATGGGGTGAAAATGCTTCAGTGGTGAAGTATGTCTCCTGATCTGAAAAAAAAAACAAAACACCTACGTGGAACTCTTGAGAGACAAGTTGAGCATTACTTTCAATCAACATCAAGGCTCTAAAAGAGGTCATTTTTAAAGAATGGAAAAAGATATGCTTCAATATGTCAACAACTTGTTAATCCATGCCTAGAAAACTTGGTGCCGTCCTTAAAATTAATGGGGGTCATACAAAATACTAGATGTAGTAGTTTTTGATGTGGGTTGTATTCTTCTTTGCATCAAGTAGTTTGAGTAAAACGGTAGACTTTTGTAATGAAATTATAATATTAACCTTATGATCATGTTATGTGCTAAAAAATGTCAATGTTCTTGTGTTCCATCAGATATTGATATAAATATAACTTTTCAAAGCGGGCAGTACTTGCTTATGCAGAGCACTACATAACTGGGCACTATTAACCTGTGAGCACCATGTATTCAAGGGGGAATAAAACTAAGAGACTCCCTTGTAAAGAAGAATCTGGGTGTACTTATAGATCAGAGTAATAACAACATGCACTGTCAATAGATTGCTTCAAAAACTAGCAGAATATTGTCATAATTGTCAAATATTGTTAACATTTTGAAACAATCGTTTACTCGAGGGACAGGGACGTAATATTACCACTTTGATCTGGAATATGCAGTACTGTTTTGGACACTAGTTCTCAATAAGGAATCCTCGGAATTAGAAAACGTTCTACATATAGGCGTGGATTATAGGCATGGAGAATCGTTATAAAAATTGTAAAAATATTAAATGTATTCAATCTTGAGTAGAAATGTCTAAAGGAAAAAATTGTTAACTTGTACAAATTCATAAATGGCCCATGCAAAAAATATAGTCAAAATCTGGAACATACAGTTTAAAATCCCCTCAAATGAAAATCTTCATAGGAGGCAAGGCTTCTTTACCATGAGAACTATGAATCTATGGAACAGCCTACCTCTGGAGCTGGTCACACTGGAACCGTTCTTGGTTTCAACAAGAGCTTAAATGTTTTGCTAGAAGAAAATAATATGGTGGCTTAGTGGTTAGCACTGCAGTCTTAAAATCCCACAAAGGACAATATCTGTAAGGAGTTTGTATTTTCTCCTTGTGTTTGCATGGGTTCCTTCCCACAGTCCAAAGACAAACTTGATAGGGAATTTAGATTGTGAGCCTTAATGGGGACAGTGATGAGGATGTATGTAAAGCGCTGTGGAATTAATGGCGCTATGTAAGTGAGTAAAATAAATAAAATAACATGAATTTGTCAAATTCTTATTCTAAAAGTTGATACTTTTGATCAACACTCGGAATCAGGGGGGGGGGGAGTTTGTTCTGTTTGGACAGACTGGCTTATGCATTACGGTTTTACCTGTCTTGAATTCTCTTTATTCTTTTCCATCCTTTAGTAGAATTGGATGGACGTGTCTTTTTTCAACTATTCTATGTAACACCTGATGAGGATAACAGGTTTGTTCTGTCTTCTATTCATTAAATAGGACAAGGGTAATATCGTTTGTTGCCCACAAGAGGTCACTGTTGGCTTTCTTATGTTTTAAGTGTTTTCCTCATACATCTCTACAGTATTTCTGTGGGTTGGAGCCTGTTGCTTTAGGGAAAAGATACTTCCTTGGACTGCCCCTTTTCCCTTCCCTTCCTGAGTTCGAGACGCAGATGTCTTGGTGCCTCCATAGGATTCAGAGGTGCTATTAGCTGGCTCCAGTTCCTTTTCTTCAATCGTTCCTCCTGACTAGTGGATCCCGGTAGGAATCATTGAACTAAACTACATATTTATGTTAGAATATGTGTACAGTTGTTTTGTAGGCACTGTGAAGTAACAGTGGCTCTACTCAGATTACATAGGCCGTGATACATGCAGAGCAGGTGTAGGTCAGCATCAGCAGTGTAAATGTTGTATTCAGTCATATGCATTGCTCTCTATGTTATGCAGATTCTGTAAATACCAGTACTACTATGCATGTCATTCTGTTATTTGTGATATGCCTGTACTGATTTGGATTTGTATCTTTTGTTATAGTTTTTACCAATCAATCATCCATTTCTTATGATCATCCACCTATCCATCATCATTTAATAAATAAAGACTTAAAGGCAACACAGTCTGTTTATTGAAACAGTGGATGAAGGTTAGCTGTATGCCGGAGTCCACACAGCTCACACGTGGACGAAGGCAGAACAGTTAAAACGGGCTGCTGGTCGCAGGCAGCGATCGTACGAACTGTACGGGACAGCTAACACCCACGCTACACGGCACACGGGTATTACAGCAGCCGCCATACAGCTACATAGAACAAGAGCGCAGTCCAGCTCCTGTAAAGATAGCCGGTCGCAGGCTGTAGTACGGGACCGCTAACATCCACGCTGTACCGCATATGGATGTCACAGCAGCCACCGTACAGCCGCAGTGACTAGACCGCAGTACGCCAGAAACCACCATTCCACTCTCCACCACGCGGAAGGCCGTCCGCAAATAGACTCTGTTTGCCGCTAAAGTAGTCTGCAGCCAAGTGCACAATGTCTGTCAGCCGAGCGTCTTCCCTGAAGACAAGGTTACGGGCAAGCTCTACTAAGTCCTCAATTAGGGAGCTTGCTGCCGTCGCCCGCGCTGAGGCCGAAGCAGCTAAAGTGAGGTCCTCCTTCGCTGAACAGGAAATGCAACTCAAACTAAAACAGACAGAGAGCGCACGTCTGCAATCAGAACAAGAAGCAGAGAGTGCACGTCTGCAACTGACTCTAAAAAGACTTGCCGTAGAAAAGGAGACAGAGGCCGCAATAGCCAAGGCAGAGTTCCTGGAAGCGGCAGAGCACCCCGAAGAAAGACGCAGCGATGTTCTTGGGCCGGACCTAAACCAGCAGGATCCAGCACAACGCGTCGCAGAATACGTCTACCAATACTCCAGGATAGATGACAGCTCAGATGTGCTTCACCGAACAGACTACGCAGACGGCCAGCCATCCAACCTCGAATTACACCGCTTCAAGCAAGAGAGTGTACAGCACGAGGAGGTTCACCAAAACTACTATTCCACAGAGCGGAAGGTACAACCACCATCTTACCACAAAAAGACACCTTCCTCTCCGGGAAGGTACTATGCTGACTTTCCGAAGGCGGAAATACCCTACAGGTATGGTGATACACCACACAATAGACACGACCACACACCGGCTCGCACCAGCACTGACCAAGCCACCATGGACTTTGCAAAGTTCTTTGCTCATCGAGATCTGGTCACAAAAGGACTTGTAAAGTTCGATGATCGTGCCGAGAATTATAGGTCGTGGCGAGCCTCGTTCCAGAACACCATAAGAGGTTTGGACCTTTCTTGTAGTGAGGAATTAGATCTCCTTGTAAAATGGCTTGGTAGTGAATCGGTAGAACACGCCAAAAGACTAAAGCCTGCTTTACACGGTACGACCGATTGTGCGATTTCACAATCGATCGTACCCGCCCCCGTCCTTTTTGCGTCACGGGCAAATCACTGCCCGTGTCGCGCAAAGTTAGTAAACCCCGTCACACATACTTACCTCTCGTGCGACCACGCTGTGGGCGGCGAACGTCCACTTCCTGGAGTGGGAGGGACGTTCGGCGTCACAGCGACGTCACACGGGCGCCGGCCAATAGAAGCAAAGGGGGGAAGATGAGCGGGACGTAAACATCCCGCCCACCTCCTTCCTTCCACATAGAGACGGCGGTGGCCGCGGGAGGCAGGTGAGCTGATCATCGTTCCCGTGGTGTCACACGGAGCGACGTGTGCTACCACGGAAACGATGGTCAACTAAAGTAAACGATATTATGGAACCTAACGAGCAGTACCCGACTCACGATTTGTGAGCGATACTGCGTCGCTAGGAGGTGTCACACAGGCCGGCATCGCCAGCGATGCCGGATGTGCGTCACAAAAACCGTGACCCCGACGATCTATCGCACGATAGATTGCCTGGTGTAAAGCAGCCTTAAGAGACATTAACATTAAAAACCCACCCAAAGGTCTACACTTGGCGTGGAAGAGACTTGATGAATGCTATGGGTCCATAGAAGTTATTGAAAATGCTTTGTTTAAAAGAATTGATGACTTCCCTAAGATAGGACCCAAAGGCTTTCAAAGGCTAAGAGAGCCAAGTGATCTGTTAGTAGAGTTACAGGTTGCCCAAGAGGAAGGAGATTTGCCCGGATTGGCATTCTTGGATACCGCTAGGGGTGTCAATCCGATAGTGCAAAAACTTCCTTACAATCTACAAGAAAAGTGGGTCTCACACAGTTCACGGTATAAGCAAACACATAACGCGCCATTCCCGCCCTTTGCTGTATTTGTAGGTTTTGTAGCTCAGCAAGCTAAAATCAGAAATGACCCTAGTTTTGATTTTACTCTGTCATGTACCACCGCCCCCGGTGTCAAACCCAGTAGGGCACCCGTGGCAGTCCACAAAACTAACATTGTCTCCTCAGGTCCTGCTCACAAAGAGAGTAAGCATCCTCCAGAAGAGAACAAACCCCAGGATATCAGTAAACAGTGTCCTCTACACCGGAAACCACATCCTCTATTAAAATGCAGAGCCTTCAGGGAGAAGAAGTCTCTAGAGGATCGCAAAGGCTTCCTCAAGGAACACAACATCTGCTTGAAATGCTGTGCTGCAACATCGCACATGGCCAGGAACTGCGAAGCTAGCGTGAAATGTGCAGAATGTGACAGCACGGATCACAATACAGCCTTACACCCTGGACCACCTACACGAGTGTTGCCGCAAGCAGAAGAACACGAAGGAAAACAGAAGAACACTGATGAAGACACCACGGTGGTTACCTCTCAATGTACGGAGATCTGTAAAGGACTCACAGGAGGAAGGTCCTGTTCGAAAATCTGCCTTGTCAGAGTCTACCCAGCAGGCCGCAGGGACAAAGCAATTAAGATCTATGCGATCTTGGACGACCAGAGCAACAGGTCTCTTGCCAAGTCCATCTTCTTCAGCTGTTTTAACATTGCAGGCCCCGGTTCTCCCTACTCCTTGAAGACATGTTCAGGTACCATTGAGACGGCGGGGAGGAAGGCAAGCGGATACAAGGTGGAATCCATAGATGGTCAGACCTGCCTATCATTACTAGAGATGAGCGAACCGGTCCCGGTTCGGCTCGAGGCCGGTTCGCCGAACGGAGGTCCCGTTCGAGTTCGGCTCGTCGAACGTTCGACGAACCGAACTCGAACTGCATAGGAAACAATGGCAGGCAATCACAAACACAGAAAAACACCTAGAAAACACCCTCAAAGGTGTCCAAAAGGTGACAAACAACTCACAACACAACACAAACACATGGGAAAGTGACAAGGACATATACTTATGCAAAAACAAAAGAGCTGGACAAGGAAAAAGAGGAGACACAGATATAGGCATGGCACGCCCTTCTAAAGTCATCTAAAACACCGCAAGGTGACTCCAAGCGGAGTCTCCCTTTTTTCCAAAAATTGGGCCACACAGACACCCACCCCATCAGTGGCAGCACTTGGGCCCTAGTTGCAAACAGGATGTTTTGATTTGCATCAAGCACATTCAAAAATACGCCATAATTAACCGTCCCCAGCATGACACCGGGGTAGGTAGATAAAGTCTTTGCTGAACCATGACTTGTTCATCTTGGCTTCTTTTAAAAACAATGTAAGCAAGGGTTACTCCAAGCGGAGTCTCACTTTTTTTCCAAAAATTGTGCCCCACACACACCCACCCATTCAGTGGCAGCACTTGTGCCCTAGTTGTACACTTCACAGCTAGATTTGCATCAAGCACATTCCAAATCCACAAGCATTTACTCTCCCCAGGATGACACAGGGGTTGTAAATTCCTTCTGGATCCATGACTTGTTCATTTTGATGAACGTCAGTCTGTCCACATTGTCACTGGACAGACGCGTGCGCTTATCTGTCAGCACACACCCAGCAGCACTGAAGACACGTTCAGAGACAACGCTGGCAGCTGGACACGACAAAATCTCCAAGGCGTAAGTTGAGAGCTCTGGCCATTTTTCGAGGTTTGAAGCCCAAAAGGAGCAAGGCTCCATTTTCAAAGTCATGGCATCGATGTTCATTTGGAGATACTCCTGTATCATCCTCTCCAGCCATTGACTATGTGTCAGACTTGTTGTCTCTGGTGGCCTTGCAAAGGAGGGTCTAAAAAAATTATGAAAAGATTCCATAAAATTGCTGTTACCAGCACCAGATACGGTCCTACTGGTACGTGTAGACTGTTGAAGATGACGAGACCGTCCCATGTTTGTCAAGTTACAACTGGGAGATTCACTCCCTGCACCTGCACGGTTGTTTGGTGGAAAAGCGGATCTAAGATCGAGTAACAGCTTCTGCTGATACTCTTGCATACGTGCGTCCCTTTCTATGGCTGGAATTATGTCACAAAATTTGGACTTGTACCGGGGATCTAATAGTGTGGCAAGCCAGTAGTCATCATCACTTCTAATTTTGACAATACGAGGGTCATGTTGGAGGTAGTGCAACAAGAAGGCACTCATGTGTCTTGCGCAACCATGCGGACCAAGTCCACGCTGTGTTTGTGGCATAGAGGTGCTAACCGTTCTTTCTTCCTCTGACATCTCCCCCCAACCTCTTTCAACTGAAATTTGACCAAGGTCTCCCTCATCTGCTGAGTCTTCCATGTCCATGGACAGTTCGTCCTCCATTTGTTCATGTCCTCCTGCACCTTCCTCAACATCTCGCCTGATACCATGCGCCCTTGTTGATCCCTGTCCCCCATGCTGCCATGCCTGGCGCCTTGGTGATGATGAACGTCTGGACCTTGGTGATGTTGTTGTGTCTTGCGCATATGAATCCTCCTGTAGTTCATCCCCTTCCTGTTGTCCCACCCCCTGACTCCGAATAGTGTTTAGCGTGTGTTCCAGCATGTAAATGACTGGAATCGTCATGCTGATAATGGCATTGTCAGCGCTAAACATATTCGTCGCCATGTCGAAACTGTGCAGAAGGGTGCATAGGTCCTTGATCTGAGACCACTCCATCAGGGTGATCTGCCCCACCTCTGCATCTCGTTGGCCCAGGCTATACGTCATGACGTATTGCACCAGGGCACGGCGGTGCTGCCACAGTCGCTGTAACATGTGGAGAGTTGAATTCCAGCGTGTCGCCACATCGCATTTCAGGCGTTGAACCGGCAGGCCGAAAGACTTCTGGAGCGATGCAAGTCGCTCAGCTGCAGCCCTTGAACGGCGGAAGTGAGCAGACAGTTTTCGTGCCCTGTTCAGAAGGCCATCTAGGCCGGGATACTGTGTTAAAAATTGCTGCACGACAAGGTTCAACACGTGAGCCATACAAGGTACGTGTGTCACCTTGCCCAGGCGAAGGGCCGCACCCAGGTTTGCAGCATTGTCGCATACGGCCTTACCAGGCTGCAGGTTGAGTGGAGACAACCATTTATTAAACTCGGACCGCAGAGCTGACCACAACTCCTCAGCTGTGTGACTCTTATTCCCAAGACATGTCAAGCTAAAGACCGCCTGATGCCGTTGCGCTCTGCTGCCAGCATAGTAATGAGGGGTGCGTGATTCCTTCTGCGCAGTGAGAACGCTGGTGGCCTGACCAGGCAGGCTTGGGGCGGAGGTGGAGGACCCAGATGAGGTGGAGGATGCAGAAGCAGTGGCGGAACTTGGACAGACAGAGGATTGACACACAAGTCGTGGGGACGGCAAGACTTGTGCAGCAGACCCTTCACCATCTATCACCATAGTTACCCAGTGCCCAGTCAGCGACATGTAACGTCCCTGTCCATGCTTACTGGTCCAAGTATCGGTGGTGAAATGCACCCGTTCACACACAGAGTTTCTCAATGAAGCGGTGATGTTGTGTGCGACATGCTGGTGTAGCGCGGGCACACCTTTCTTAGAGAAGTAGTGGCGACTAGGCATCTGGTACTGGGGCACAGCGACAGACATAAGGTCTCTAAAATCCTGTGTGTCCACTAGGCGGAAAGGCAGCATTTCGGTAGCCAAGAGCTTACAGAGGGATAGAGTCAACCTCTTAGCTTTGTCATGGGTCGCAGGAAGTGGCCTTTTATTTGACCACATCTGAGGGACAGAGATCTGGCTGCTGTGTGTAGACGGTGTTGAGTAGGGTGTCCCTGGAAAAATGCAGGTTTGTGAGGAAAGTGCAGGCGGAGACATGATGTTGCCTTCATCCAAAGTTGGTGCTATCGATGTCTGAGAGAGCTGTACACACTCACTTGTTTCCCCTTCCAAAACAACTGACGACCTACCAAGCAAACTGCCTGTTGCGGTTACAGTGGTGGAAGTTGTGGGTGGAAAAACAGGTGTGACAGCTGTCCCCACAGTCCTAGAAGATGACGAGCGCGCGGATGCACTGGAAGGGGCAGGCGGTGGATGGTTCGCTCCGCTAGGCCGCATTGCAGCACGGTGAGCTTCCCACCGGGCCATATGATATTTATTCATGTGACGATTCATGGAAGAAGTTGTCAAACTGCTGAGGTTTTGACCTCTACTAAGAGAACCATGACAAATTTTACAGATCACATAATTTGGGCGATCTTTTTCTATGTCAAAAAAGGACCAGGCTAGGCAAGGCTTAGAGGCCATGCGACCTGTTGATCCACCCCGAATAATGCTCAGAGGCAGAGTGGTGGCTGAGGATGCAGTTGTAGACGTGCTACCAGTACTCCGACTCTGTCCAGGAAGGCGCAAGGTAACTTTGTCATCAGTTGCATCCTCCTCCACCACCTCTGTTGACCTCCTCGAGTGCCTGACTGTTGGTTGACAGTAGGTGGGATCTAGAACTTCATCATCAATTGTTGTGTTTGCACTCCCCTCCCCCTCAGACCGAGCCTCTTCTTGCCCTGACCGAATATTTAAGTTGTCATCCCAATCGGGTATCTGAGTCTCATCTTCATCAGTATGTTCCTCATTGTCTATAACCACAGGTGTTACAGTTTGTGACAAAGGGTCAACATTATGCTCCGAAACTTGGTCTTCACGGCCTGAATCAGAGTCACAAAGGTTCTGGGCATCACTGCAGACCATTTCCTGTTCTGTACTCACTGTAGCTTGGGAGCAGACCTCTGATTCCCAGGCTATAGTGTGACTGAACAGCTCTGCAGACTCAGCCATCTCAGTTCCACCATACTGTGCAGGGCTGATGGAGACTTCAGAGCTGGGAGAAATCAAGTTTGATTGGGATGACAACTCAGAGGACTGGTGTTTTTTGGATGCGGTACTTGAAGTGGCTGAGAGGGCACTTGTTGGACCACTTGAGATCCAGTCAAGCATTTTCCTTTTTTGCCCATCATCTACCTTTGTTCCTGTTGTTCGTGTCCGTAAAAAAGGGAGCACATCGGATTGTCCACGGTAAGTAGTAGACATCTTACTTTTGCTGGTAGATGGTCTATCTTCAGCAGATGATAATGGAGCTTTGCCACCTTCCCCACGGACAAAACCTTTTTTGCCTTTTCCACCACGCCTCTTCCCCTTTCCACCAGCATCTTTCATTTTGCCACTCATGTTGATTGCGACAAGATTGTGGACTGAAAATGTGGTAGTAAAAATTGAGAGGTGGTGTAGATTGCAGTGGTGGTCTAGCTTTATTAACAGCAGAATAATAAAGAATAAATATCCCTGACAATGCAACTACGGCCCTTAAACTGGCAGCAAAAATTGCTAGTATAATGGCTTAGTTATAATGAGTTGGAGTGTGCAATGCAGGCAGACGCGCTCTGCAAATGTCTTTGCACTAGTGGGACTATAGCAAAGTCCAATAGCCACGTTTAGGATGCCACTAGGTACACTGAGTGTTTGCTAGTATAATTGCTTAGTTATAATGAGTTGGAGTGTGCAATGCAGGCAGACGCGCTCTGCAGATGTCTTTGCACTAGTGGGACTATAGCAAAGTCCAATAGCCACGTTTAGGATGCCACTAGGTATACTGAGTGTTTGCTAGTATAATGGCTTAGTTATAATGAGTTGGAGTGTGCAATGCAGGCAGACGCGCTCTGCAAATGTCTTTGCACTAACTAGTGTGACTATAGCAAAGTCCAATAGCCACGTATAGGATGCCACTAGGTACACTGAGTGTTTGCTAGTATAATGGCTTAGTTATAATGAGTTGGAGTGTGCAATGCAGGCAGACGTGCTCTGCAAATGTCTTTGCACTAGTGTGACTATAGCAAAGTCCAATAGCCACGTATAGGATGCCACTAGGTACACTGAGTGTTTGCTAGTATAATGGCTTAGTTATAATGAGTTGGAGTGTGCAATGCAGGCAGACGCGCTCTGCAAATGTCTTTGCACTAGTGTGACTATAGCAAAGTCCAATAGCCACGTATAGGATGCCACTAGGTACACTGAGTGTTTGCTAGTATAATGGCTTAGTTATAATGAGTTGGAGTGTGCAATGCAGGCAGACGCGCTCTGCAAATGTCTTTGCACTAGTGTGACTATAGCAAAGTCCAATAGCCACGTATAGGATGCCACTAGGTACACTGAGTGTTTGCTAGTATAATGGCTTAGTTATAATGAGTTGGAGTGTGCAATGCAGGCAGATGTGCTGCAAATGTCTTTGCACTATTGTGACTATAGCAAAGTCCAATAGCCACGTATAGGATGCCACTAGGTACACTGAGTGTTTGCTAGTATAATTGCTTAGTTATAATGAGTTGGAGTGTGCAATGCAGGCAGACGCGCTCTGCAAATGTCTTTGCACTAGTGTGACTATAGCAAAGTCCAATAGCCACGTATAGGATGCCACTAGGTACACTGAGTGTTTGCTAGTATAATGGCTTAGTTATAATGAGTTGGAGTGTGCAATGCAGGCAGACGCGCTCTGCAAATGTCTTTGCACTAGTGTGACTATAGCAAAGTCCAATAGCCACGTATAGGATGCCACTAGGTACACTGAGTGTTTGCTAGTATAATGGCTTAGTTATAATGAGTTGGAGTGTGCAATGCAGGCAGATGCGCTCTGCAAATGTCTTTGCACTAGTGTGGCTATAGCAAAGTCCAATAGCCACGTATAGGATGCCACTAGGTACACTGAGTGTTTGCTAGTATAATGGCTTAGTTATAATGAGTTGGAGTGTGCAATGCAGGCAGACGTGCTGCAAATGTCTTTGCACTAGTGTGACTATAGCAAAGTCCAATAGCCACGTATAGGATGCCACTAGGTAGACTGAGTGTTTGCTAGTATAATGGCTTAGTTATAATGAGTTGGAGTGTGCAATGCAGGCAGACGCGCTCTGCAAATGTCTTTGCACTAGTGTGACTATAGCAAAGTCCAATAGCCACGTATAGGATGCCACTAGGTACACTGAGTGTTTGCTAGTATAATGGCTTAGTTATAATGAGTTGGAGTGTGCAATGCAGGCAGACGCGCTCTGCAAATGTCTTTGCACTAGTGTGGCTATAGCAAAGTCCAATAGCCACGTATAGGCAGCAGCCACCAAAGCAAATAGGGTGATGGGATGCATTAGAAGAGGTCTGGGGGCACGAGATGAAAACATCATTCTCCCTCTGTACAAATCACTAGTCAGACCACACTTGGAGTATTGTGTGCAATTTTGGGCGCCGGTGCTGAAGAAAGACATTACTGAACTTGAAAGGGTTCAGAGGCGGGCTACTAAAATAATAAATGGAATGGGTGCATTACAATACACGGAAAGGTTATCAAAATTAGGTCTATTTACTCTAGAAAAGAGAAGACTTAGGGGAGACCTAATAAATATGTACAAATATATCAGAGGGCCATATAGAGATCTCTCCCATGATCTGTTTGTACCAAGGACTATGACAAGAACAAGGGGGCATTCTTTTCGATTGGAGGAAAGAAAATTCCTACATCAGCATAGAAGAGGGTTCTTCACGGTAAGAGCAGTGAGGCTCTGGAACTCTCTTCCTGAGGAAGTGGTGATGGCCAACTCACTGAATGAATTTAAGAGAGGAATGGATGCATTTCTTGTTAGCAAAAGTATAGAAGGTTATAAATAGCATAATCTTACAGGTAGATAGAAGAGCGACCTAGATTATTAGAGGAATGGGGGGGGCTGCAATACCAAGACAGGTTATTAAACTTGGGGTTAGTTAGTTAGGAAAAACAAAGGCTTAGGGGGATCTAATCACAATGTATAGATATATGAGGGGACAGTACAGAGCCCTTTCCAAAGATCTCTTTACACCTAGGCCTGCGACTGGAACACGGGGGCATCCGCTACGTCTTGAGGAAAGAATGTTTAATCATAATCACAGATGAGGATTCTTTACTGTACGAGCAGTGAGACTATGGAGCTCTCTGCCGTATGATGTTGTAATGAGGGATTCACTAGTAAAATTTAAGCAGAGCCTGAACGCATTTCTTGAAAAATATAATATTACCAGTTATGTATATTAGATTTTATGACAGGGTGTTGATCCAGGGAACTAGTCTGATTGCCGTATGTGGAGTCAGGAAGGAATTTTTTTCCCCAGTGGAGCTTATTTGACACATTGGGGTTTTTTTGCCTTCCTCTGGATCAACATGTTAGGCTACGGGTTGAACTAGATGGACTTAGAATCTCCCTTCAACCTTAAAAACTATAAACTATAAACCAGGTACACTGAGTGTTTGCTAGTATAATGGCTTAGTTATAATGAGTTGGAGTGTGCAATGCAGGCAGAGGTGCTGCAAATGTCTTTGCACTAGTGGGACTATAGCAAAGTCCAATAGCCACGTATAGGATGCCACTAGGTAGACTGAGTGTTTGCTAGTATAATGGCTTAGTTATAATGAGTTGGAGTGTGCAATGCAGGCAGACGCGCTCTGCAAATGTCTTTGCACTAGTGTGACTATAGCAAAGTCCAATAGCCACGTATAGGATGCCACTAGGTACACTGAGTGTTTGCTAGTATAATGGCTTAGTTATAATGAGTTGGAGTGTGCAATGCAGGCAGAGGTGCTGCAAATGTCTTTGCACTAGTGTGACTATAGCAAAGTCCAATAGCCACGTTTAGGATGCCACTAGGTACACTGAGTGTTTGCTAGTATAATGGCTTAGTTATAATGAGTTGGAGTGTGCAGAGGACAGGAGGGTACAGTGCCAGGATTGTGGGGTCTGGGTAGAGGAATGGAAGCCTGCCTTTCTATTCCCTCCTAATAGGGAAATGCAGGGAGGAAATCCCTGACCTTGGCTACACAGACGCTGTCGCTGTTTTCAGGACCTGTCACCTTAACTCTGACCCTGCCGGTTTGAGCCCTTAAAAGGACTGCTAGAAAGTGCTCTCCCTAAGCTGTCCAGCGCTGTGTATGGAGCGCATACAGCTGTATCAGCGATAGGACAAAGGACGGAGCTGCGGCAGTGATGTCTGACACCAAAGACGCAGAAGAGATAATGGCGTCCTGGAGGAAAATGTCCGGTTTTATAATGCAGGGACATGTGACATGGACATCCTATCACACATGCCGTTGCTTCTCTGGCTAAAAGTCCACTTAGCTGTGTGTGTCTGGGATTGGCTGACATGCTGGCCCGCCCCACTACACGCGCTCGCTTAGGGAAGGAAGACAAGGAAAAAAAAAAAATTATAGAAACAGCAGTGATCTGAAGGCGCTGTTCACGCACACTATACACTGAAATGTCATAATAGTGTGATTCACAGAGTGACTTACACTATTACAGCAGAAACCAAGCTAGGATTTAGCTGTTTTTTTGCTGCTAGAACCGTTCTCGAACGTTTCTAGAACTATCGAGCTTTTGCAAAAAGCTCGAGTTCTAGTTCGATCTAGAACAGGCCCCAAAATCACTCGAGCCTAGAACTGGAGAACCTCGAACCACGAACCGCGCTCAACTCTAATCATTACCTACCATACTGGAGTGCAACCAGATTCCGGACAACAGGTCCGAGATACCTTCACCAGAGGTAGCAGCTCATCACCCCCATCTGAAGCGTATAGCTCACCTGATTCCAGAACTGGACTCAGAAGCTCCAATAGCCTTACTCCTTGGAAGAGACATGCTACGCGTGCATAAGGCTAGAGAGTCCATTAACGGCTTCCAGAACGCTCCATATGCGCAGAGACTTGACCTAGGATGGGTCATAGTAGGAGATGTCTGTCTAGGAGGAGCACACAAGCCAGCCTCAGTCAACAGTATGCTCACCAACACACTAGAAAATGGACGTCCGTCTTTCTTCAGACCATGTCACAACAGTCTGTTGGTAAAGGAATTACCAAGCAGTACTCCTCTGCCATGTCTTTTCGCAGTTCCTTCCAACGAAGACCACGCTTGTGAGGGCGAACAAGACCACATAGGCTGTACAGTCTTCCACAGGACCAAAGAGGACAACAAAACAGCAATGTCCATAGAAGACAGGATGTTCTTGGACATCATGGACCAAGAAATAACCAAAGACCTGTGGGCAGAGTGGAGGAAGTCTCTCGAGGCCTTGACCGATCTTCATGTGAACCGACCATACGCTCCTGTGCCATCCACAGAAGTCAAATCTCAAAGACTCTGTATCTTCTGCGATGCATCAGTCAAAGCAATCGCAGCAGTAGTATACCTTAAAACCACCGATGTGAATGAACAGATCCATATTGGGTTCGTCATGAGTCGGACAAAACTGGCGCCACTCCGTGAACACACGATACCTAGACTGGAACTCTGTGCTGCCGTCCTTGCAGTTGAGCTGGCTGAACTTATCTCAGATGGAATGAATCAGGAGATCAAAGATCCAGAGTTCTACACTGACAGCAAGGTGGTACTAGGATACATCTGCAACGAAACACGACGCTTCTACGTCTACGTCAGCAACCGGGTGTTGAGAATAAGAAGATCAACTTGCCCTGATCAGTGGCATTACGTATCTACTTATCACAATCCCGCCGACCATGCATCTAGATCCGTTGCACCAAGTCACCTTAAGGACACTACATGGTTCACAGGCCCTGCCTTCCTGTACCAGACAACATCCTACATCAGCAGGCCCAATACATTCGAACTGGTGGATCCAGATGTCGACGACGACCTTCGTCCTACAGTGGTTTCAGGATGTCACCTCGGATCTCATCGGTTCAGTAGATTCTCAACCTGGAACTCACTTGTTAGGGCCATCGCCTTTTTACTACACGTGACTCAGTTTTACAAGTCCGAACTACCAACAAATCAGAGATGCAGTAAAGGTTGGCATCACTGCAAGCATGCATTTACTGCTCCCAACTTAGAGAAAGCCAAGATTACAATACTCCATGTTGTACAAAATGAAGCCTACAACAAGGAAATAGGCAATCTCGACAAAGGACTACCCATTCCTAGTGCGTTGAGGAAACTCGACCCGTTCATTGACAAAGATGGGCTGCTGAAAATAGGTGGCCGCATTCAAGAAGCGAAGGTAGAAGTCTCAGAGAAACACCCGGTAATAATTCCCAGACGTCATCACGTCACAACCTTGCTCATTCGACATCATCACATCTTGGTGAGACATCAAGGTCGTTTACCGAAGGGAGTCTACGAGCTGCTGGACTATGGATAGTCGGAGCGAAGAGAAGCGCGAGCAAACTCATCTTCAACTGCGTTACGTGTCGCAAACTTCGTGGCATATTTCAAAACCAGAAGATGGCCAATCTTCCACCTGACAGGCTCAGTACTGAACCCCCTTTCACCAACGTTGGACTGGATGTGTTCGGCCCCTGGTCCGTAGCTACAAGACGCACTAGGAAGGTCCATGCCGAAGCAAAGTGTTGGGCAGTTCTATTCACCTGTTTGTCTGTCAGAGCTGTTCATATCGAAGTAATAGAATCTATGGACACTTCAAGTTTCATAAATGCACTTCGACGCTTCATCGCTATCAGAGGCCCTGTGAAGCACATTCGTTCTGATAGAGGCACGAACTTTATTGGAGCAGCAAGAGAACTCCAAATCCCTTCCAATCTAGACATTACAAATGTAGAGAGGTACCTAAGTGAGCAAGGATGCACCTGGACCTTCAACCCGCCACACTCTTCGCACATGGGAGGCACCTGGGAAAGAATGATAGGAATTGCACGCAAGATTCTAGATTCTATCCTCTTGCAAGCAAACACCAGACTTACCCACGAAAGCTTGACTACGTTCTTGGCCGAAGTTACAGCTATCATGAATGCTAGGCCATTGACAGCTCTTTCTGGAGATTCTGGAGACTCAACAGTTCTTACTCCTGCCATGTTACTTACACAGAAAACCTGTGTCCCAGGAACTCCACCTGGAGAATTCACCGAGAAAGACCTCTACAGAAGACAATGGAGGCAAGTACAAAACGTGTCCAATGCCTTTTGGGACAGATGGAGGAAACAATATCTCTCCACTCTGCAAACCAGAACAAAATGGCAGAAAGACCATCCAAACATCAGACTTGGCGATGTGGTACTTGTAAAGGACAGTCAATCACACCGAAATGAGTGGCCACTCGGCCTGGTCACCAAACCCTTTCCCAGCAAGGACGGGAGAGTACGCAAGGTAGAGGTCAGAGTGAGCAAGCTCGGAGAGAACAAACTGTTCACCAGACCAGTCACTGAACTTGTGTTGTTGTTATCCCCTCAGGAGTCCAATAGTGGCATTGGTTAACGCCAAGCGGGGAGTGTTCTGTCTTCTATTCATTAAATAGGACAAGGGTAATATCGTTTGTTGCCCACAAGAGGTCACTGTTGGCTTTCTTATGTTTTAAGTGTTTTCCTCATACATCTCTACAGTATTTCTGTGGGTTGGAGCCTGTTGCTTTAAGGAAAAGATACTTCCTTGGACTGCCCCTTTTCCCTGCCCTTCCTGAGTTGGAGACCAGATGTCTTGGTGCCTCCATAGGATTCAGAGGTGCTATTAGCTGGCTCCAGTTCCTTTTCTTCAATCATTCCTCCTGACTAGTGGATCCCGGTAGGAATCATTGTACTAAACTACATATTTATGTTAGAATATGTGTACAGTTGTTATGTAGGCACTGTGAAGTAACAGTGGCTCTACTCAGATTACAGAGGCCGTGATACATGCAGAGCAGGTGTAGGGCAGCATCAGCAGTGTAAATGTTGTATTCAGTCATATGCATTGCTCTCTATGTTATGCAGATTCTGTAAATACCAGTACTACTATGTATGTCATTCTGTTATTTGTGATATGCCTGTACTGATTTGGATTTGTATCTTTTGTTATAGTTTTTACCAATCAATCATCCATTTCTTATGATCATCCACCTATCCATCATTTAATAAATAAAGACTTAAAGGCAACACAGTCTGTTTATTGAAACAGTGGATGAAGGTTAGCTGTATGCCGGAGTCCACACAGCTCACACGTGGACGAAGGCAGAACAAGGTTTCACACCCCCAACAATCTCATATTAAATAATAAGATCATAAATATGTAAGTCGGGGATAACTTGTTCATGTGAAAAACAATGTTGTCCACAAATTAATATTAATATACCGTGTTTTTCCAAAAATAAGACACTGTCTTATATTTTTTTTGCCCCCCAAAAAAGCACTAGGGGTTATTTTTGGAGGAGGTCTTATTCTTGGAGAAACACGATTGGGGGTAAGTTTACCCCCCAAAAAAGCAGACCCCCCCACTTCCCAGGAGACTCATACTCACCAGAGCAGGACGTCTGCGTGGTTCCCAGGTCCTCTTGTGATCTCTGGTCAGTGCTGCACGCCGTCCTACCCTGCTGCTAGCTGACACGCTGACACACACAGCAGATCACAGGCACACAGCAGATCACACACACAAACACAGCAGATTACACATACAAACACAGCAGATCACACACAGCAGATCGCAGGCACACACAGCAGATCGCAGGCACACACAGCCGATCACAGATACACACAGCCGATCATAGATACACACAGCCGATCGCAGGCACACACACACAGCAGATCACACACACAGCAGATCACACACACACACAGCAGATCGCAGATCACACAGATCCGATTGCAGGCACACACAGTCGATCACAGATACACACAGCCGATCACAGATACACACATCCGATCACAGGCACACACAGCCGATCACAGATACACACATCCGATCACAGACACACACAGCCGATCGCAGAAAAACACAGCCATTCGCAGACACACACAGCCGATTGCAGACACACACAGCAGATCACACACACACACATCCCATCACATCCAGCACTTACGGCCGCAGGGAATGAGAGCAAGTCATGTGTCCGGCCGCAGGTCCTGTTCCTTGCGCTCCACTGCACTGCCTCTCAGGAGAAGTGATTGGTGTCGCTGGGTGAGGTGAGTGTGTATGCGATCTGATGTGTGTGCGATCCGATGTTTGTGTGTGTGATTTGATGTTTGCGTGTGAGATATGATTGTGTGTGTGTGTGTGTGTGAGAGAGCTGATATGTGCGGGTGTGCGATCACTGCAGGTCCTGCCGCTCAGTGTCGGGTGAGTGTAATTGCCAGGTGCCGCTGTGTATAATGAAGTGTCCTGCAGTATCTGTAACTTTTTTAGCTGCACGGACACTACATTATTGAACCGCGACTAGGGCTTATTTTCGGGGGAGGGCTTATATTTAAGCCTTTCTCCGAAAATGCTGAAAATCTCTGCTAGGGCTTATTTTTGGGGGAGGTCTTATTTTTGGAAAAACACGGTAGTAAGTAATATCTATGCCCTGGGGGGTTGATCTAGTATGTACATATCATGTATGTATTCCTTTATTTTTAAATGAAAGGTTGCACCTAAAATATCTTGCAAATCCTGAGACCCACTATTGTTCAAAGGCCGCCTTCACACTTGTGATTAACTCGCATGAGTGCAATGCGAGAAATTCTCGCATTGCACTCAGACCCATGTTAATCAATGAGGCAGCTCCCATCTGCTATTTTTTTCTCAGTCCAAATCGGCCTGAGAAAAAAAATCACAGCATGCTGCATTTTGGTGAGTTTCTCGTGCGAGTCTCTCCAATCCAACTCTATGAGAGTGGGTAAATAAACGGATGTCACATGGACTGGCGCACACACCATCCTAGTGACATCTGTTTTTCTAAATACATTTATCGCATGTTTCAGAAAACACTGGAAATGAGTGAGGTCTGACAATGTCGGTCAATCTCTATCTCTGTCAGTCTCTCCCTCTCGGTCTCTATTCTCCCTCTGTCGGTCGGTCTGTCGGTCGGTCTCTCTCTCTATCTCTATCTCTCTCTCTGTTCATGTCGGTCTCTCCCTCCCACCCCCTCTCTCATACTCACAGATCCACGGTCACCGGCGCGGAGCTGCACGGCGTTCACACTGTGGCGGCTTCTCTTTTGAAAAAGCCGGCCGCTCATTATTCCATCACGTATTCATTGCTTTCCCCGCCCACCGGCACCTATGATTGGTTGCAGTCAGACACGCCCCCACGATGAGTGACAGCTGTCTCACTGCAGCCAATCACAGCAGCCGGTGGGCGGGTCTATATCGTGCAGTAAAATAAATAAATAATTTAAAAAAACGACGTGCGGTCCCCCCCCAATTTTGATACCAGCCAGGGTAAAGTCATATGGCTGGAGGCTGGTATTGTCAGGATGGGGAGCCCCACGTTATGGGGAGCCCCCCAGCCTAAAAATATCAGCCTGCAGCCGCCCGGAATCCATAAGATGCGACAGTCCCGGGACTGTACCCGGCTCATTCCGAATTGCCCTGGTGCGGTGGCAATTGAGGTAATAAGGAGTTAATGTCAGCAGCCCATAGCTACCACTAAGTCCTAGGTTAATCATGGTAGGCGTCTCCTTGAGATACCTTCCATGATTCACCTGTTAGTTAAAGAAAATAAACACACACATCCAAAAAATCCTTTATTTGTAATGAATGACAAAAAACAACAACCTCTTTCACCATTTTATTAAAGTCCACAAATACCCCTCCAGGTCCGACGTAATCCACAGAGGTCCCACAACGCTTTCAGCTCTGCTACATCAGAAGCTGACAGAGAGCAGTCACAGACCATGTCCGCTCTCTGTGAGCTCCCCGCAGCAACTGAAGTGTGTCGCACTATCAGCGATGACGTCACTCAGGTTACCCGCGGCCACAGATCTCAGCTGGAGGACTTCAGCTGTGGCCGCAGGTAACCTCAGTGACGGCACCGCTGATAGCAGAGGTCACTTAAGTCACTCAGGGGATTTGCGGTCACCAGTGAGACCTTCACCGGTGACCGAAAATCAGGCCATGACACACAGACAGACAGACCCGGGAAGTCGGGTGAAGTTCATTGGACTTCATTCTGATCGTGCGGCTCCATCTGTGTCTGCTGTCAGCGACCATTCAGCTCTGCTACATGGCTCTGTCTGTGTCTGCTGTCAGCAGCATGTAGCAGAGCTGAATGGCAGATGACATAGCTGCTGAGAATAAAAATCCCATACAGATCACACACGGATTGCACATGGACTACAATCAATTGAAAAATCACAGAAACGCATTGCTGTTGCATTGCACACTGATCAACACTTGAACAGAGCTCATGCTACTTTCTAGCATGAGAATCGGTCCGATTTTACACGCACAAGGGTGATTCCAGCCAAAAAGTTGTTCTGAAACACACAGCTTATCAGCACAGGGTGGTGAACTGGCTCAAATTAAAATCTGTGACCTGAATACAACATGGAGTAAACTTTCTATTAAGGTATGTGCGCACGTCTCGTAGTGTCCATCTGAAAAATCTGCAGCGATTTGGCAGCGCATGTGTGCTTCAAATCGCTGCAGAAACACTGTGTAATGGATGCAGTGTGTCTGCAGAATAGATGCTGATTTCAAGCGCTCTGGATGCTGCCTCTCCCATAGAAGAGTGGGAGCAGCATCCAAAGCGCACGAAAGAAGTGACATGTTGCTTTTTTAAGCGCAGCGATTTGGATCAAAATTTAGCATGAAAATTGCTGCGCTCTCAAATGCAACATGCGCACGTCTAATACAATATGCAGAGTAAATGCATTCAATTACGCAACGTGGTCACACAGCCTAAGGCGTGTGCCCACGTTGCGTCGAGGTAGTTGCAGTTCAAAAAGCATCCTCTGGCAGAAAGGGCAATGCTTTTGGCTTTAAAAATGCATGTAAAACGCAAAGAAAGTAGCCTATGCGCACCTTGCAGTTTTAATGAGTTTTTAGTGCTTTTCCAGTGCTTTTAGAAACCCTGCAGTTTTGTATTTAATTGAATGGATTGGAAACGCAGCCAAAATGGCAAAAACAATTGACATGCTGCTTCTTTAAACGCTGAGTTTTTGCCCAAAAATATGCAAATTTCATGCAGCGTTTAGAACAGCATTGTGCGCACAATAAATCCCTATTTCTCATAGACTTTGCTGGAAAATCAAAACGCATGCATTTTGGCATTAAAAAGGTGCAGTTGAAAACGCTGCTGAAAAGCATGAAAAAACGCACCGTGGGCACATAGCCTTATACTGTTCTGTTCACTGCTCAGGCCGAAGCGGATTGTTTCTATTTGATGAGCTGCGAGTTTGAACTAAAAATTACAAGACACTGACCACCAGGAATCATATGCTAGATGTCCATGTCTATGCTAAGGTGTAAAGGTAGGGTAAAGCTTATTAGTACTTTGTTTTACAGATTTAATTAAATTTAAGGGGCACCTGTCACATTTTTCCTATAAAAACCATTACTACTATGTTCTTCAGCTTTTTAATACATTTCTAACAATCCCACTATGTTCTCCAGGCAGCACTATATACTATAAAAAGAATCTATCAGCAGAATTTCACTACCAAAATTATTTGTATATGCATGTAGCTCTTCAAAGACAAATCCAGCAATTCCTTTACATGGCCAGCCTGAGAAATCAGCATTTGAATTGATATAAAAATAAAGCAGTAAATCTTTTAACATCTCTGTCACTCCAGCTCTATTCATGGCCAAGTGTCACTTCATCCTGTTTGTCTGATGGCTCCTTGGTCTGAAGTCACACAGCATTGAGACTGTAAAGGGTACTTTACACGCTGTGACATTGTAACGGGGTGCCAGGGGCGCCTCTGGGCTTGTAGTCATGGCCCCTTCTGTCAGGCTTACCCCTGGCTCCGCCGTCACTATCGGGACGGGAGATGTCTTGGTGGGGCAGAGTGTGGTGGTGCAGATGTCGTCCGACGTATAAACACTCTCCAGGCATGGTTCGATGCAAATAAAAGACATTCTTTATTTCACAACTCTTTCCAAAAACCGGCAGTTACAGATGACTTCACGTTCTTTTCTTAGCTGGGGAAAGCCTGCCCTGACGTCTCCTCCAGTGGGGATGTGCCCGGCTACTCTACTTCACCTGGCTCCCACTTATGGCTACCCACAGCCCGGACCCACACCGGGACTGCTTCGCACTATGAGGTTCCACCCGCTCCTTTTCTCTCCGGCTTCCCTGTTCTTCCAGCTCCCTTCTTTCTTTCTTTCTTTCTTTCTGCCCACTCAGCTCCACACTCTGCCCCTGGCTGTTTCTTCTCTCCCGTCCCGGACACAATTGCCTTCAGCACACACTTCCTTTCCCCCTAAGCTGCCGGCTCCTCCTCCCTCCTCTACAGTTTCTATGGGGACAGCATTAACCACTTCAGAGAAAACCTGTGCTTCCTTGTAAGGGGTCTGCCCACCCCTTACATACCTCCCCTCTTTAAGCCTAAGCCTCCCGGCAAGGCACAAATCTAAAATCACATTTTAAAACTAAACAAAGTCATTTTAATGAAACTGCGAACATGTTCACCTGAGGGCACCCGCAAGGGCACACCAGTCCAGCGCCCGGAGTTCCTCCTGGAAGCTCCCGGTCTTAGTCGTGCCCGGAGGCCGTCGGCAGGCACTCCCGGTCTTAGTGGAGTTTCTGCCCGGAGGCTTTTGCAGCACTCCCGGTCTTAGACGTTAGCTGGCAGGAACACAACTCGGCAAAAATCTTCTTAACGACGCGGAGGGAGCCCCTGGCTCAGTCCAGCATCAGGCTCTCTTCCGGGCTCAGCAACTTGAACGGTTACAAACAACACACCTTCTTCCGGCTCAAAACAACGCCGGTGTTGAACAAAAACAGGCCCGCCATCTTCCGGTCTTGAAAAGTCACTCCGGATGATATGCACGTTGCCATTCGGCTCGTTGGGCCTGCACGTACTCCGACAGGGACTGTCCGGGCAACCGGCGCAGCCTCCGGAAGGGCTCGTAGTTGGCGGGTTGCTCCAACGTCTCGGGTGGGAGAGTTCAGCTAGCACCGGTCTTTGCTGCGACCGCCGCCGGTATTGACATTCCTCCCACTCGATTTCCTGTTGCCACTGTGCGGCCTCTTGTGTAGTGGGCCGCTCCGGTCCTCCTGGCACAGCCGGTAGGTTAAGGGTGGGTCCTTCCGCAGCCGCAGTCTGCTTCGGGCGTCCTCTGCCCAGGCTAGTCGCTACTAGTGCGGCTACCGCAGCTTGCTGTCTTCCTGGAGTCTCCATCTTGCTCGGAGTCAGCGTTTCTGGTAATGGCGTCGGGGTCAGTGGAGATGCTGGAGGAAGTGGAGGCGGGCTTACTTTTCCCGCTCTTGGGTATACTCCACCCCCAGTCTCACACATCAGGTCGACCCCTACGTGGCGGTTCTTCTTTTTCTCTGGAACACCGCCCACTTCACATATCTTCCTTCGTGCCCTGGGACTGGCACCTCCCCTCTTTGGGTGGAGTACTCCGAACTTCTTTTTCGGCACCGGCCAGCCCCAGGCTCTTCTTTTGGCGCCAATTCTGCGCGCGCTTTCTGTGTCTTCACAGACAACGGCCATCTTGCCGCCATCTTGTGCCCGGTCCAACGCCTTAGGCACTTCTTCCTCTTCCCACCATGGGATCGGGACTCTTTTCCAATAATCTGGATCCAGTGACCTCGGCATCACTTGATCTCCTTCTTCTTGGAGCGGGACCCCTTGCATATGATCCGGATCCTGCCGACTACGCCACATGTAACGGGGTGCCAGGGGCGCCTCTGGGCTTGTAGTCATGGCCCCTTCTGTCAGGCTTACCCCTGGCTCCGCCGTCACTATCGGGACGGGAGATGTCTTGGTGGGGCAGAGTGTGGTGGTGCAGATGTCATCCGACGTATAAACACTCTCCAGGCATGGTTCGATGCAAATAAAAGACATTCTTTATTTCACAACTCTTTCCAAAAACCGGCAGTTATAGATGACTTCACGTTCTTTTCTTAGCTGGGGAAAGCCTGCCCTGACGTCTCATCCAGTGGGGATGTGCCCGGCTACTCTACTTCACCTGGCTCCCACTTATGGCTACCCACAGCCCGGACCCACACCGGGACTGCTTCGCACTATGAGGTTCCGCCCGCTCCTTTTCTCTCCGGCTTCCCTGTTCTTCCAGCTCCCTTCTTTCTTTCTTTCTTTCTGCCCACTCAGCTCCACACTCTGCCCCTGGCTGTTTCTTCTCTCCCGTCCCGGACACAACTGCCTTCAGCACACACTTCCTTTCCCCCTAAGCTGCCGGCTCCTCCTCCCTCCTCTACAGTTTCTATGGGGACAGCATTAACCACTTCAGAGAAAACCTGTGCTTCCTTGTAAGGGGTCTGCCCACCCCTTACAACATCGCTACCGATATATCGTCGAGGTCACGCCGTTAGTGACGCACATCCGGCGCCGGTAGCGACATCGCAGCGTGTGACACAAATGAGCGACGATCAACGAGCACAAAAACGTGAAAAATCGTTGCTCATTGACACGTCATTCATTTCCTTAATATCGCTGCTGCCACAGGTACGATGTTGTTTGTCATTCCTATGGCAGCACACATCGCTGTGTGTGACACCGCAGGAACGACAAACATCTCCTTACCTGCATCCATTGGCAATGCGGAAGGAAGGAGGTGGGCGGGATGTTATGTCCCGCTCATCTCCACCCCTCCGTTTCTATTGGCCATCAGCGATCACCAAATGTCACACGAGCGACGTGGGCAGGTGCTATCGCGCACGACATCGCTAGCAATCGCTAGCGATGTCGCAGCGTGTAAAGTACCCTTTAGTCAAGGAGGTGGTAGTTCTGGGTGGGGATAGAGCTGGAGTGACAGAGGCTTCAGATTCACAACCTTATTTGCATATCAATTCTGATTTCTCAATAACAGACGAATGGACTGGCCTTGAAAAGATATTGCTGGATTTCTATATGAAAGAGCTACATGCACAGCACATCACAGCACATCAATAGTTTGGGGAGAAGAAATCCTGCTGACAGATTCCCTTTAAAAATGCTTTGCAGTTGTCCAATACTGCAGTCTACTGAACACCAAGCAGTCCGATCTAATGGAATTAGGCTTTGTCAACAATGCAGATAAAATAAAATAAGAAAGCCACGGACCCACTTGGGGGGAGGGGCGACATGACCAAGGGGGAGGTAGGGAGTGATGGGTTAATAGGGACAGTGGTATATGCCTAATATGGCTTTGGGGGATGGTTTTAGCCGGGGAGGAAGAGGAGGAGCAGGGAAAGGGTTAGCTGGGAGAGGAAGGAGTTACCTCCTCTTCTGTTTCCGGACGCCGAACGATCTGCACGTGCACCTCCATGGCAGATCTTCAGGAGCTCCAGCGTCTGATTCAGGCAGCGGTCGCAGCGCACGGGCCCCTGGCAGTGCAGACCCACATCAGGGCTGCCGGGGTTAACCCGTCGGCGCTTGCCCCTCGTCCCCCCAGCAGCGGCGGGCGCCAGTCGCGGCCCCCCCGCAGGTATTCCCCGGGCGCGGGGGGGGCGAGGAGGAGATGTAAGAGCCCCTCCAGGGACCCTCCGCAGAGTGCAGCGCAGCAGCAGCGTCTGGCTGCTGCAGAGGCCGGCGGGAGGAATCTTCGTTCCAGCCGCGGCGGTCGGGAGGTGGGAGTGGCCAGCACGGGGCCTGCTTCCGGTCCCGGCCTCCGGGCTGGAGTTACTGAGACTGCAGCGGCTCCAGGCCGGGAGCGCGCTCGGCGCAGGAGAGAGGCCAGCAGATCCCCCTGCAGTCGGCGGGGGGACCGCGGGGCTGCACGTGGCGGTAGGTCCGGCGCCGGGGGGGGGTCTGCGGTGCCTGACCCCGGTGCGGCTGAGAGAAGGAGTGACGGCGGGAGCCCTGCGGCAACCGCCGGGTCACTCAGTACCGCTGTGCAGCCCCCGGATGTGGCAGTCTCCCGTGGGAGCGGGAGGACTCGGCGGATGGAGGCCTGCAATAGCCCAGGAGGGCCAGAGGCGACGACGGCTGAGATCCGGAGCCGGGCGTCTGGTCGTCCGCGCCCAGAGGCCCCTTGCAGTCGGCAGGGGGGCGGGCGCAAGAGGTCGAGGCCCGGGGTGCCGGCGCGGGGGACAGGACGGTCTCCTGGGTTGTCACCCCGGGGCAAGAGATGGAGCGGGGATGACTCTGCCCACGCGGCGGCCCTGTCTGGCGGCCGTGGTGGGGGGGGTGCTGCGGCGGCGCCCCCCGGATGTCGGATGGAAGATGAGGCCAGCGGCGAGGAGGGGGAAGAGGCTTTCGGTTCGGAGGAGTCGGATGGACGACAGACGGAGGACAGCGAGGCGGCGGTCTCGGGAGACGCCGAGCGGCGGTCGGGTGAGACGGCCGCGGAGGCGGCAGGGGCTGCGCTGGCGGGGGGCTTCGGGGGGGGGGGCGGCTGCGGCTACGGCAGCGCCCGCTGGTTTCGCAGTGTGGAGTCAATTGTTGGGGCTGTTGCAGGGGCTGGCGGCGGCTTCGGGAGCGGGGGGGGAGGGGGCCCAGGCGCCGGTGGCGGCGTGGGTGGGTGCAGCCGGTTTAGGGGCCTCGGCGGCGACGGGGGGTGACGGAGCGGGTGCGAGTAGAGGGGGGGGCGAAGGGGGGAGTGAGACGGGGGGGGGAAAGGAGAAGGAAAAGGAGAAGGAAAAGGAGAAGGAAAAGGAGAAGGAGGATGAGGTGGTGCGCTTAGATGATAGGGCTAAAAGCGAAGTTTATGTTTGTTTTGAGGGCCCGCTGGGGGCCCATTTAAAGAAGGAGGTGCGGGAAAAAATTTGGAAAGGGGAATATGTGGAGATATTTTCTCTGTTTCCCCTGGAGAAATTTAATTTGGATAGGGTTAAGCCGAGTGATTCCAAAAAGGAGAAGGACGAGGAGGAAAAGCGCCGTTATAGGCTTATTCCTCGGACTTTTGCCAACTGGCTACAGGCATTTGCGATTTTGGCGAGCGTGGTCGGGGAGAAGGAGCCGGAGCATTGTTCGGCTTTGTTCGGCTACATGGATGCGATAGGGGAGGCTTATCGAGTTTATGGCGGACTGGCGTGGCTGCGCTACGACGAGCAATTTAGGCAGCGGAAGGCATTGCGGCCAGATATGCGTTGGGACCATAAGGATATTTCCTTATGGATGCGATTGATGTCGGCACCGGCTCAGCCCTTTCGGGGGGGCGCCGGGGGTTCGGGGGGGGCCGGGTCCCCGGCAAGTTTCAAGAAAGGTTTGTGTTGGCAGTACAATGAAGGGCAGTGCAGGTTTGGAGCGGCGTGCCGTTTTAAGCATGAATGCTCCGGATGTGGGGGGGGACATAGCTTGTCCAAATGTTTTAAAAAAGGAAAAGGAAAGGCTGGTGATGGGGCTGGTAAGAGGGACGACGCCGGTGAAGGTAGAAGTGATGGTTCCGTTTTTAAATAGGTATCCGGACAAGGAGGCGGCGGCGTTGTTAAGTTCTGGTTTTTCGGATGGTTTTCATATTCCGTCGGTTGTTAATGCATCGGTTCCGCCGTATCGTAATTTGCGTTCCGCTCGGGATCACCCGGAAGTGGTGGATGAGAAGCTGGAAAGGGAGGTGGCTTTGGGCAGGATGGGCGGCCCTTATGTCGCCCCGCCGTGCGGGAATTTGGTGGTGTCACCGTTGGGGGTGGTACCAAAGAAGGAGCGGAATAAATTTCGGCTGATTCATCATTTGTCTTACCCGGAAGGGTTATCGGTGAATGATGGCATTGCGCCGGAGTTGTCGGCGGTATATTATGTGTCGTTCGATAAGGCGTTGGACCTGGTTAGGGCGGCGGGGCGGGGTGCATTGATGGCAAAGGCGGATGTGGAAGCAGCGTTTCGGTTGTTACCGGTTCATCCAGATAGTCAGCATTTGTTGGGTTGCTGGTGGGATGGCAGTTATTATGTTGATCGTTGTTTGCCAATGGGCTGTTCCATTTCGTGTTCGTACTTTGAGGCATTTAGTTCGTTTGTTGAGTGGGTGGTTCGGGACGTGTCCGGGCTTACGTCCATCATTCATTACTTGGATGATTTCCTGTGTGTCGGGCCGGCAGGTTCGATGGTTTGTGCGGGTTTGCTATTTGCGTTGCAAAAAGTTGCGGCCAGTTTCGGGATTCCTTTGGCGCCGGATAAGACGGAAGGCCCGGCGCCGGTGATGTGTTTTCTGGGAATTGAAATTGACACCATTGCTATGGAATGCAGGTTGCCGGCGGAGAAGGTCCGTGATTTGAGGTCCGCAGTGTCAGGGGTAAAAGCGGCGAAGAAGGTGCGGCTTAAGGCGGTGCAGTCTTTGCTTGGAAAATTGAATTTTGCTTGCAGAATTGTGCCAATGGGGAGAGTGTTTGCGAGGCGTTTGGCGACGGCGACGGCCGGGGTACGGTTGCCGGCGCATTTTGTGCGGATCACAAAGGCGATCAGGGACGATTTGGAAGTATGGGATCAATTTTTGCAGCATTTCAACGGCCGGACGCTGGTGATGGAGAGGGTGGCGTCTAACGGGGCGTTGCAGCTGTTTACGGATGCGGCGGGGTCGGCCGGGTTTGGGGCTGTCTTCAGAGGTCATTGGTGTGTCGGGCAGTGGCCACAGGCGTGGCGGGAGAGCGGCTTGGTTAGGAATTTGGCTCTGTTAGAGCTATTCCCCATTGTAGTGGCAGTGGAGCTATGGGGGTCGCACTTTGCCGGAAGGAAAGTGTGTTTTCATTGTGATAACCAGGCGGTGGTGCACGCGATTAACAACTTGTCTGCTAAGTCGGAGCCGGTGGTGGTGTATTTGCGGCATTTAGTGTTGAGATGTCTGCAGTTGAATGTGCAGGTAGTGGCAAGGCACGTTCCGGGTGTTGACAACGAGGTGGCTGATGCTTTGTCTCGTTTTCAGTTCAGCAGGTTTCGGGCGCTGTTGCCGTGGGCGGACGAAGTTGGAGTGGAGTGCCCCGAGGATTTGTGGCATCTGGTGAGGCGGTGATCTCAGACTTGATTCGGAACTCGGTGACCGAGGTGACTTGGTGCCGGTATGCTAAGGTGTGGGCTGAATGGGAGGAGTTGTTGCGTCTGATGTTTGGTGGGGAAAGCGTGGATTACTTGGTGGCTTTGTTGTCATTGGTGAGTACGGATTTTTCAGCCGGGCGATCGGCGTCGGCTGTGGCACATCGGGTGTCGGCAGTGGCATTTTGGTTAAAATGAGAGGGGAGCGTGATGTTTCACAGGATTTTCGGGTTCGTCAGGCTTTGCGGGGCTTTCGCCGTGGCGTACGGGAGAGGGACAAGAGGCGCCCTGTATCGTTTGGTTTGTTGAGACGGATGGTGGGTGGCCTGAGCGGCATTTGTGAGTCTGTGTACGAGACGGTTCTATTTACAACGGCTTTCGGTCTCGCTTTTTATGGGGCGTTCCGGATAGGCGAGCTGGTGAGCCCGTCCAGGGTGACGGGTGGTGGTTTGATGTTTGAGGACGTGCAAGTGAGCAGTAGTCAGGTGGAGTGCCGGATTCGCCGGTCAAAAATGGATCAGCTGGGCCGTGGTAGATTGGTGGTGTTATATGCGGTTCCAGGAGAGGAATTGTGCCCTGTGCGTTTAGTCGAGAGATTTATGGCCGTGAGGGGAGGCTTACCTGGCCCGTTGTTGCGGCATTTGAATGGGTCGTTTTTGTCGAGGTTTCAGTTTGTGGCGGTGCTGCGGCTAAGTCTACGTAACGCGGGGGAGCGACCGGAGGAATTCGGGTCGCATTCATTCCGAATTGGTGCAGCAACGGAGGCAGCCCGTTGGGGGCTTGGAGATGAGGTGGTAAAGCGTATTGGTAGATGGGAATCTTCTTGTTTTCGGCGGTATGTGAGACCGCAGTTGTTGTAGCATCATGGGACTTTGGTTACGTGCGGAAGGTTTGAGGAAAGGGGTGTTTTTTGATGTGTTGGTGGTTGTGCTGTTATTGGTTTTGATATTTTCGTTTTGTTTTATTTGTTATAGGGAAGTGCCTGATCTGGATCTTGGGGCACTCCTTCGTATTTTGGGGTGCCCGTCGGGCGGAGGTCCGCCCGAATGGTCGACAGCTGGGTTTGGATCGTGCGCAGGCGACTGTTCGATGGATCGGAGTTCGGGGCATGGAGTGGGGCAGGGTGGTCCCGGAATTTCGTTTCCATTGTAAAGTTGAGCGGCCCCCGGATGTGCTGGTATTGCATGTGGGGGGTAATGATCTTGGTGCCAGGGCGTCGCGGGATTTGATCCGAGACATAAAGATTGATTTACTGCAGTTGTGGAAGCGGTATCCTGGTTTGCTGGTCGTATGGTCTGACATAGTGACCAGGTTGGCATGGAGAGGGGCTCGGTCGGTGGAGAAGGTTAATAAGGCCAGGGCCCAGGTGAATAGGGTAGTGGCTAGGTTTGTGACCAGGAATGGTGGGATTGTGGTACGGCACAGGGATTTGGAGCCGGCTGATTGGCGATTTCGGAGGGGTGATGGTGTGCACCTCAACGAGGTCGGTCTGGATTTATGGGCGTTGGGTCTGCAGGATGGTGTGGAGCGTGCTTTTGGTGTGTGGCGGGTCCAGGCCACGTAAGGTGTCACGTGGTCTGTCCTGTGGCGGTGGGGGTAGGTCTGGTCCAGAGGTTTGGAAGTGATTGGTGGCTGGACCGGGAGTCATTGTCTTGGTATGGTGGCTCTCGGTTTCCGGGATGTGGCAGGCACGGGGTTCTGCCAAAGTGTGGGGGTCAATCCGTGGGTGATTGGCACCTCGTCTCTGGGTCGGTGTGTTGCGGCCGGGGACAGGGGGAGTAGTAGTAGTGGACTGGGCCTACCCCGGGGGGTATTGTAAATGTTATTGTCTATTGTTACCGTTATGTGGTTGTTTTGGGTCGCCCGTTGGACGGCGTCCCTAAGGTACTAGTCTGTAAAACAATAGGCAATAAAAAGGCTGCTGTGGCCATTTGAACCAAGTCGCATGCAGTCCGTGTGTTTAATTTTAGAGGATAAGGGGGTTTGGTTACACAGACATCATGACCGGAGAATCCTCCCTCAGCTGGTCAAGAAAGCCACGGACCCACTTGGGGGGAGGGGCGACATGACCAAGGGGGAGGTAGGGAGTGATGGGTTAATAGGGACAGTGGTATATGCCTAATATGGCTTTGGGGGATGGTTTTAGCCGGGGAGGAAGAGGAGGAGCAGGGAAAGGGTTAGCTGGGAGAGGAAGGAGTTACCTCCTCTTCTGTTTCCGGACGCCGAACGATCCCCGCCCACCCTCCCTTTGTGTTGTCATGTGGGAGATGTTTTTGGGTTGTTGGGATACCTTTTGTCACAGTAGCGGTGGGGGTAGGTCTGGTCCAGAGGTTTGGAAGTGATTGGTGGCTGGACCGGGAGTCATTGTCTTGGTATGGTGGCTCTCGGTTTCCGGGATGTGGCAGGCACGGGGTTCTGCCAAAGTGTGGGGGTCAATCCGTGGGTGATTGGCACCTCGTCTCTGGGTCGGTGTGTTGCGGCCGGGGACAGGGGGAGTAGTAGTAGTGGACTGGGCCTACCCCGGGGGGTATTGTAAATGTTATTGTCTATTGTTACCGTTATGTGGTTGTTTTGGGTCGCCCGTTGGACGGCGTCCCTAAGGTACTAGTCTGTAAAACAATAGGCAATAAAAAGGCTGCTGTGGCCATTTGAACCAAGTCGCATGCAGTCCGTGTGTTTAATTTTAGAGGATAAGGGGGTTTGGTTACACAGACATCATGACCGGAGAATCCTCCCTCAGCTGGTCATGTCATTCAGAGGTGGAGGGGGGACTTATAAGACAGGGAAGGGGCCAAGAATGGTCCAGAGACATCAAATATAATATAAGCAACAACACAATTAATTATTGGTTTATTCTTTGAACAAAATAAGGTAAATTTGCTGAAAAAAGGAAATTATTGAATATTCTTTTTCTAAGAAAAGAAAAAACATATTGTCCGCATACATCTTAAAGTACTATGCCATCTCTCAAACACTCCACTGCCTTGTATTATGGCCAAAGAAGCATATTGGAATATTTAGAAGTTGATGTTTGAGGCCAAGTGAACGAGTGAGTGGAAATGTTAACAGCAGATCTGGAAACGTTAAAGAATAAATGATTAGCCCTTTTCCCTCATTTCATAGTAAATGGAATTCCATAGAGGTATCTTGAAGACATTGGATCTCTTTATGAGGCAATTGTTGGATATTTCAGGAATAAGAGTAAAAATACTTGACATTACAAAGTCAACCACTTGATTCTGCAGCAACTGACCAACAGAACGACAGATGTGCAGTCCAAAGATATGAAGCCTTGGGCGATGAAAGCCTAATCTTTCACTATGGTCTTTATGCAGATGTCATCATGTTCTTCTAGGTGCAGGGCAGTCTGACTGATGTCACTAAATGACAAACATGCAATGTAATCACAATAACTAAAGAAATACTGACAGTATACAGGCTGCGCTGGACGCTAAAACATGATCTATGTGATTACCTGTTACCTCTGGATAGACTGTATAATAAAATATAATAAAAATATGACTGCATATTAGTAACTAAAGCAGATCTGTCAAAGATTTCAAAGGATCAACCGCATTAACCCCTTAACAATGGCCGTTGTGCATATTCACTGTAAGGCCCTGTGCATAGGCTGAGTTTTTTTGATGCAGATTTGGTGCAGTTTTGGGTGCGGATTGTTGCCCAAATCTGCAAGTTTATCCTTACCCCAGCAAAGTCACTGAGAATTCTGAAGTACTGTGCACATGTTGCTTCTCTTTTTCCTTGCAGTTTTGTGTGCAGAAAAAAAGAAGCAGCATGACAATTGTTGGTGTGTTTTTTTCCTGCATTTTCAGCCCTTCCAGCCAATAATTTCATTAAAGAAAAGTATGGCACAAAAACGCACTAAAAACGCATGCAAAAACTGACAAACCAGTCTAGCTGTCAGTGAGGGGACTTATAGCTGCAATGCCCCTCTGGGAAATGTCAGGTCTCCGCAAGGAGAATAGTCTTCCCCATAGTCCCCACTATAGCTTCTCATAAATCAGATCTAATACTTTGCACTGACGAGGAGCAATCATCCCGAAACACTGTGTCTGCAAATTGGGGTTCTAACCTGGCATAAATCCTAAGTCTTATGAAAAGGCTCATTAAAGGGCCACTTTTTAATTTTAGGATTGCTACTTCCAATAGGTGGCGCTAGACTTTGTCTCCTTCCTCCCTGGAAAGGCAATTTGAATATTTCTACCACAAGGTGCATTTTTAGGTGCGTTTTTCTGCCACAAGGTGAATTTTTTTATGCGTTTTTCTGCCACAAGTTGCATTTTTTTGGTGCGCCTAATCTGCAGCATGTGCACATACCCTAAATATCTCTTCAATCTATGGTTTCATCTCCTTCTTTCTTTGATTTTGTTTTGTCTCAGATTACCATTAGGCATTAGACATGCACACTTTGAGTACTTGGTGAGTTTTTACCTCGGTATTTGTAAGATAAAACCAGGAGAGGGACAGTCAATGGAAAAGTATAATAGAAACACAGGCACCACTTCTGGATTTATTACCCACTCCTGGTTTTGGCTTACACTGAGGTAAAAAACTCACCAAATACTGAACATGTGAATATAGCCTTAAGGGTTGCTCACACTGGCGTATTAAAAAATTGACTCGAATTTCATTCAGAAATGTTGGACGAGTGAAATCCGTTTGGTATTCCATATGTCATGTGAGTGTGGAATTTTTTCTCTCCTAGGTTTTATATGCCATCCGTATGCAATGTGTTTATTTCTCAGCAACTATTATTCTACAGTCATTTATAGGACCCTTTACAGTGTCCTATGCAACAGAATATTAATGTATCCTTGCAAAATGGATGCCACTAGGAATCCTTTTTTTCTCTCACACCCATAGACTTGAGTAATTGGGTCTCATCCAATTTACATGTCCACTCGCAGCATGCTATAATTTTTTCCTCAGGCCTGATACAGTTGAGGAAAAAAAATCACAGATTAGCACTGATTCATTGGTCCGAGCGCAATCCGTTTTTTTGTCGGATTCCACTAGTCAGATTTATACGCATGTGTGACCAAACACTAAGGGAGCGGTCACACCACCGTATAAGGCTATGTGCGCACGTTGCGTAAATACATGCAGTTACGCTGCGCTTTGTAGCGCAGCGTAACTGCATGCGTCCTGCGTCCCCTGCACAGTCTATGGAGATTGTGCAGGGGCCGTGCGCACGTGGCGTTTTAGAGCGCAGCGCTTCGGCTATGGCAGGAGCTGCAGGCAGAGCGCATGGAATCGGCTTTCACTACGGACATTTCTGCAGCGATGTGCTCTTCAGATCGCTGCAGAAATTTCTGCAGTGACTGTACGCAACGTGCGCACATAGCCTAACATGTTTTACCTGATAGCACTCTGACCACTGTTACACTATATGGAAGAGCAAATCTGATCCAGCATGAGGTAACAATTTACGCAAACTGTGAGTGCCTCAGCAAATCGAGTCATGCGCTCCCATACAAGTCTATGGGTGCATGTGAAACATTCGAGTGCAGTCCGACATACGACAGGCAATGGAGAATATGAAGACATTAACTTCTCCTTGTTCTCTGCAACTGTGCTTCGATTTTTCTCAATGCAAGAGAATCACAGTAAGGCTGGAGTCACACTTGCGAGTTACTTGCGCAAGTCTCACACTGCATCACCCGGCAGGGCCGCACACTCTCTTGACAGGAGTGAGTCAGCTGCATAGAACTACATGCAGCTTACTCGCTCCTTTTAGGAGAGTGTGCAGCCGTTCCTGGGTGATGCGATTCGAGACTTGCACGAGTCACTCGCAAGTGTGACTCTCGCCTGACTGACACTCTGATCACTCTCGCAGCAGAGCCTAACCAGAGTGTTATTAGCATATTGTAGTTCCCCTGAGACCCTCAGGGCACTACAGGGAACTGCATCCCCTTGGGGATGCAGGACCTACCCCCTGGGACCTGGAGTACCAGTGCCGATTCCACCAAAACACAACCAAAATCCTAGTTCTCCACTCCACACTGGGCATAGAGGGTTAACCATGTAAGGGTATGGTCGCCATGGGAATGAGTCCTTGAGTATAGCCAGCCTGGTGGGAGGGGTCAGCTGTCAGTGAGAGACAGTTGAGAGTTGGAGGTACAGAGAAGAGGTGTGCGGATGTGCCTGAGCTGAGTCCGTGTAACAGTGACCCGGGGGCACAGAAGAGAGGTCGCCAGGACAGGTACCGAGATACCACTAGGACTGGAGCGCGAATGGGGCACAGGGCCCTAGGTCAACCCCAATTTTATACTGTTTGGCAAATACCTGCCTGGTGAGGACACCTCCACGGACTTCACTGAACCAAATAATCCGGGGGCATCAGCAGTAAACTAGGATTGGGGTTCAGACACTTACCTCCCCACAGGGTCTGCACTGCTTGCTGTACGGATAATGAGAGTGTACCCCAAAGGGACAGTTGGGGCCCCCAAACGCTGCACACTACGGGGACCCAATCAACTGAGAGTGAAAGGGACAGAGCAACCTGGGTCACTACATTGGCACTGGTCATCCTGGGACATGAACCAGCACCCCTGGGTCCACAGTTAAAGACAACCTGGTGTGGTCTCCATTATTGCCTCATTACATCTCCCAGGCACAGCCCACCCTGCGGAGGGCCTACCATCACAGCTGCCACTACCACCAGCCCATTAAAGTACCTGTGGCGCCCCTGAGGCTTCCGTCACCACAGGGACATTGCACCCCAGTCAGAGGTGTAATGTCCCATCCTGGGTAAGGAAAGGGGTACATGTCAGTTCACAGGTAAAACTGCACTACACCCATTACTAGGCACACACTGGGACCAGGGACAGTGGCAGCAACCCTCCCATGCTGCATGCTGGGAGGGGTCGTAAGACCCATCCCTGCTCCCATAGGGTGGTAGCTTAGCAACCGGGGGGTGGGAAGAGCCAGCCGAGTGTAGAGCAGAGAGGAAGGTCAGAGTTTCAGTTTTACCTCAGAGAGTGGTGAGAGAGTGAGGAGACAGCATGTAGCTGTGAAAGAGAAAGGAGATTTGTGAGATCAGAGTGACCGCAACAGAGAAAGAAAGCAACAGAGAAGGAGAGAAACAGAGACTAGAAAAAGAGCTCTAGTCAGGCAGGAGCTAAAGAAAGAAGAAAGTGACGCTTCCTGGTGAAGACCCTGGGACTCAGAGGGTCCAGGTGACACCAAGCAGGGAACGAAGGGATTCCAGGGCCACAGATAGCTACAGAGCTGGTGGCCTGTTCCACAGGAACATCGGTGGAGGGATCAAGCTGCATCAGGGAACGGTCCCTAGTCACTGGAGGAGAAGCCATCTCCAAAGGTTAAAAGACTGAGGTCCAGGGAAAGCTGCATGCTCCCCGGACCAAAGCCCACAGCAAGAATCTCTGGAAAAGGGGCAAATACCGACAGGCGAGCTCCCAGCCCGGAGGCTGCAGTGGAGGCCGAGCCAGGTTCATCCAGCAAAGGCAAGGCTAGTGAAGTCAGCTGAGAAAGGACACAATTAGAGTGGTGCACTGGCATTTACCCCCAGATCTACTCGGGATCGGCGGAGGTCCCCGACAGTGGTCCCAGCAGTCCAAAGGCTCCTGCAGGCCTTGACAAGAACTGTGAGTAAAGACCTTGAAACTGCACCCCTGGTGTTGCCTCAGTTATTTATCTGCATAGACACTTACAAGCACCAACAGTGTCACCGGGGCACCGCTCCACCTGTGGGGAGCAGTACCACCATTGCTGCCATTCCATCACCCCGGAGGCCTCACACAGCAGCGGCGGCTTAATAGCCGCAAACCACAGGTGGCGTCACGACAAATATACACTTTAATTACCCCTACGTCACCAGTCATATTAATTGACACCCACCAGGGTCACGGAGTCGGGCCCCGCCACCACTGACGACCCCGGACTAGTCCGGCCCGGCACCGGGTGTCCCATAGCCCTGGGGTGGGCGAGTCAATCTTGGTGTCACGAACAGGATTTCGTGCCCGGTCCCACCGAGTACTGTGTGCCTGAAGAAACTGTGCTGAAGAGACTTTCCCTGTTTGAAAACCGCCGCCATTAGCCTGGCTGAGCGCGGGAAGAAGAGGGGCGTGCCTGCAGGAAAGAGCGCGAAAATATGCCCCACCCCCTCCCTGCTCAGGGCAGAGATTGAAAAATGGCGCCCTGAAAAGAGAATTGACTGACTGGCGGTTCAGCTTGCTGCCTAAAAAAAGGAGAAGTCGACTTACCGGCCAGAGAAGGAGAATCCCGGAAACACCAAGGGGGAGCGGACGGAAGATGTCTGCGTTCAGCCCGGTCGGCAGCATGGCGGGATTCCGAAGTGGAAGAGGTGGAGTGGCCTTTGATGTGGAGGATCGCGGCCCGAGTGAGCTCCCCGCGGGAACCGCTGCCTGGTTGGAGCGGGAGCTGGGTCGATTCTGCGTCTGGGTGAGAGCACAGACACTGCAGCAGGTGCTCGACTGGAAGGCGGAAGTCTGGAGGATGGTCGCCGCGGTGTGGGCCCAGGAACAGAGGGCCGCCGCAGCAGCCGTGTCGCATGAAGATAAAGCCACGCAGACCCCACGGCATCCCTCCTCAGCTGGGAGCCAGGACCCGACAGCACCGTGACGAGTGAGCCCTGTGAAGCACCACTCCGGGATCAAGAGGTACCGTGTACGCTGCCCCCGCCACCATTCCCGCTGGAGGTTCAGAGCCCGGGGATGTATTGTGCCTGAAGAAGAAGTCCGGTGTCCCGTACGACATTGGCACAGTATGGTCCCCTGCAATGGTAACCGCATCCGTACGTTAACCCCTGAAGTTAAAAGTTCAAGTTGAAAGTTTTGAAATTATGCCTCCTGCCTTTGTTGAACGTCCCTAAGTTCTCCAGGAGACGCCACCCAGCACGAGAGGTGGAAGGAGGAGGACCTTGTCTGACTTGTTGACCGTCGCTGGGTCGGAGTCCCAGTGGGCGCCATCAAGGGTCGGAGCCCCTGGTGGAGGACGACAAGGAGTTTATGGAGTCAGGACAGTACATAGCCCCTGAATGTCTGCCCATTGTTCTTTTCGAAGATGACACCCTATTCCTGAATCCTTGTCCCCTGTTCTTTTTGAAGATGACCCCCCCCTGTTTATGTGTTACCGGGACACTGGACTGGAATGTGGTCCCCGGTGAATGTGTTATTTATGTGCCTCCCATAAAGGGATGTAATGTCCTAAAGTTTTAATGTTTTATGCATAACAAAATTTTGCAGTTTCTTCCATTGTTTTTGTTGTTTCAGCCCGAGGACGTGCTGGGATTCGCTGTGGGGGAGTGTGGCGCCCCTGAGGCTTCCGTCGCCACAGGGACATTGCACCCCAGTCAGAGGTGTAATGTCCCATCCTGGGTAAGGAAAGGGGTACATACCAGTTCACAGGTAAAACTGCACTACACCCATTGCTAGGCACACACTGGGACCAGGGACAGTGGCAGCAACCCTCCCATGCTGCATGCTGGGAGGGGTCGTAAGACCCATCCCTGCTCCCATAGGGTGGTAGCTTAGCAACCGGGGGGTGGGAAGAGCCAGCCGAGTGTAGAGCAGAGAGGAAGGTCAGAGTTTCAGTTTTACCTCAGAGAGTGGTGAGAGAGTGAGAAGACAGCATGTAGCTGTGAAAGAGAAAGGAGCTCTGTGAGTTCAGAGTGTCCGCAACAGAGAAAGAAAGCAACAGAGAAGGAGAGAAACAGAGAGTAGAAAAAGAGCTCTAGTCAGGCAGGAGCTAAAGAAAGAAGAAAGTGACGCTTCCTGGTGAAGACCCTGGGACTCAGGGGGTCCAGGTGGCACCAAGCAGGGAACGAAGGGATTCCAGGGCCACAGATAGCTACAGAGCTGGTGGCCTGTTCCACAGGAACATCGGTGGAGGGATCAAGCTGCATCAGGGGACGGTCCCTAGTCACTGGAGGAGGAGAAGCCATCTCCAAAGGTTAAAAGACCGAGGTCCAGGGAAAGCTGCATGCTCCCCGGACCAAAGCCCACAGCAAGAATCTCTGGAAAAGGGGCAAATACCGACAGGCGAGCTCCCAGCCCGGAGGCTGCAGTGGAGGCCGAGCCAGGTTCATCCAGCAAAGGCAAGGCTAGTGAAGTCAGCTGAGAAAGGACACAATTAGAGGGGTGCACTGGCATTTACCCCCAGATCTACTCGGGATCGGCGGAGGTCCCCGACGGTGGTCCCAGCAGTCCAAAGGCTCCTGCAGGCCTTGACAAGAACTGTGAGTAAAGAAACTGCACCCCTGGTGTTGCCTCAGTTATTTATCTGCATAGACACTTACAAGCACCAACAGTGTCATCGGGGCACCGCTCCACCTGTGGGGAGCAGTACCACCATTGCTGCCATTCCATCACCCCGGAGGCCTCACACAGCAGCGGCGGCTTAATAGCCGCAAACCACAGGTGGCGTCACGACAAATATACACTTTAATTACCCCTACGTCACCAGTCATATTAATTGACACCCACCAGGGTCACGGAGTCGGGCCCCGCCACCACTGACGACCCCGGACTAGTCCGGCCCGGCACCGGGTGTCCCATAGCCCTGGGGTGGGCGAGTCATACCCACATTGAGCAACGGCGGTTCTCCATCCTTAACCGCAACCCACAAGTGGCGTCACATGACAAAAACTCTTATCTCCCCTGTAAATACCCCCATTACCAAAAGGAAGGATAAATCGCAATATTTTTTTTCACCTCTGCCTGTATCTGTACTATGCTGCTATTGTAAAGATTTTTATTCTACAATTGAAATAAAGAAAAAGATTTTTTATTTATCACAAGCCTGGCTCGCTGGATTTATCCTTCCGTTATATCAATTGCTGGCAAGAGCTCCTGCCATTTATCTGTTGCTGAGCGTTTATATGGAATAGCAGCCTATTCATTGAATCAACTTGGTAAGCTGGCATTTTTTCTTTTTCCCCATTACCAAAAGGGGCTCAGAGCACGGGACCGGGCAACGGCCACCAGAGTGACATTCCCGTTTAGTACTGCCCGGGACCGAGTACCTCCTTCTCTGGGAGACACAATATCACATCCAATTCTCCCAAATGAGAGAACATACACCAGTGTGACCCCGGCTTCAAACATACTGTAGAAATCGTCTGTGTGTTTTAGGAGCCATATCCTTGTGTCTCCTCACTGTCTTGAATTGTCGGGCTGTAAGACAATTGATTGCAACGGAAGTCCCTTGCTGTGATCTAACTACAGTGGGAAAAAAGCCATCAATAAATGAACAGGGCTTTCATCAGCTGAAAGCTGAAATATCAACTGATCAACAAGAGACTAACCTTTTTCTTCTCTGCAAAATTTTTACAAAACTGACTATTTTAGGATCAAAGATAATGCTGCAGATTAATAAACAGTGAAGAAAACGATAGTTCTTATGTTCCAAGGGTTTTTCTTGGCACGCTGTCCTGTAGCAATAGTGTCCAGAACTAATCCGTTGATCACTGCATCCAATGCCTGTCTTCACTGGTATTTTAATGAGGCCAGTGATTAGCTGCAGCAGTCACGCAAGTAGTCGCAGACATTATTGTTACAGCACAGATCGTTGGGGAGAAGTAGTAGATTTATCAGGTAAGTAATGTGTCTTTAAATTAGGGACGTTTTCTCCCTTGGAAGAAATATTTGAATATGAGGAAACACCATAAGATGTCTTTTTCAGGCAGATTCCGCTCTAACATGCCTGAAAAATTGCTAATTAAACACCTACAAGAATGAACATATGCATTTCTATGTAAAAATTAGTTGCTGTTCATATGTTCAGTCTTTTAAGAGGGTTTTGTAACTACCTCATATTTTCAAAGACGTCAAATGATTGAAAGAACAGAGCTGACAACTCTTTAGGTGTTTTTCCACTCTGAAGATGCTTTGTAATTTAGTAGACTGGAGTCACACTTGTGTGTGACTCACGGGAGGATCGCATTGCCTGGACTGGCCGCCCGTTCTCCTAACAGGAGCATGCAGCTTCATGTGTTTTTACGCGGTTAACTCCCTCCTATCAGGAGAGCCGTGGCCAGGCTGGGTGATAAGATGCGATCCTCAAGCAAGTCATATGCAAGTGTGACTCCAGCCTAAGGCTATGTGCGCACTTTGCTTTTTTACCTGCTTTTCCACTGTTTTTTCAACTGCAGCGTTTTCATGCCAAAATGCTTGCATTATACTTTTCAAGCAAAGTCAATGGGACATTGAGCTTTTTTGTGCGCATTTTGCTATTCAAAACACTGCGTTTAATTTGCATAAATTTGGGCAAAAACTCAGCGTTTAAAGAAGCAGCATGTCAATTGTTTTTGCCATATTGTCTGCGTTTCCCATCCATTCAATTTAATACAAAACTACAGCGTTTCTAAAAGCACTGGAAAAGCACTAAAAACTCATGAAAACCGCAAGGTGCGCATAGGCTACTTTCTTTGCGTTTTACATGCATTTTTAAAGCCAAAAGCATTGTCCTTTCTGCCAGAAGATGCGTTTTGAACTGCAACTACCTCGATGCAAAGTGCGCACATAGCCTAATAGAAGTAAACAGTAAGGCCCAGATGTCTTTTTCAGTGTTTTGCCAGTTTTTTTGCTTGAAAAAGTGCTAGCAGTCCCGTCATTGTTAACCCCTTCACGACCATTGACGGAAAGATCTGTCATGGTGCCCTGGGCCTTAACGACCAAGGACGGATCTTTCCGTCATGGCGGAATCGCGACACTGGAGCCTCCGGTGACTGCAATCGGTTAGCATAAACCGCAGATTTGGGGAGGAGGGGACCTGTTCCTGACCTCAGGAGGGGTGGTGCCTCCTCCCCGGACCTAAGGAGGCTGTGATTGGCTGACGAACACCGCTCAACCAATCACAGCCACTGTAATGTTCCAGCCATTTAAAGTGACTGAAACATTGAAATCCAGCCCTGGCCAGTGCAGCTATAGCACTGGCCATTGGCTGGAGCTGGGTAACCTCACTGGATCACCCTCCCCCACCGCCGTGATCTGTGCTCCCTCACCTGTCACCGGCGTGATCTGTGCTCCCTCACCTGTGACCCCTGTGATCTGTGCTCCCTCCCCTGTCACCCCCGTGATCTGTGCTCCCTCCCCTGTCACCCCCGTGATCTGTGCTCCCTCACCTGTCACCGGCGTGATCTGTGCTCCCTCACCTGTCACCCCCGTGATCTGTGCTCCCTCCCCTGTCACCCCCGTGATCTGTGCTCCCTCACCTGTCTCCCCCGTGATCTGCCTCTGCTCACCTGTCACCCCCGTGATCTGTGCTCCCTCCCCTGTCACCCCCGTGATCTGTGCTCCCTCCCCTGTCACCCCCGTGATCTGTGCTCCCTCCCCTGTCACCCCCGTGATCTGTGCTCCCTCACCTGTCTCCCCCGTGATCTGCGCTCTGCTCACCTGTCACCCCCGTGATCTGTGCTCCCTCACCTGTCACCCCCGTGATCTGTGCTCCCTCCCCTGTCACCCCCGTGATCTGTGTTCCCTCACCTGTCACCCCCGTGATCTGTGCTCCCTCCCCTGTCACCCCCGTGATCTGTGCTCCCTCACCTGTCTCCCCCGTGATCTGCGCTCTGCTCACCTGTCACCCCCGTGATCTGTGCTCCCTCCCCTGTCACCCCCATGATCTGTGCTCCCTCACCTGTCACCTCCGTGATCTGTGCTCCCTCACCTGTCACCTCCGTGATCTGTGCTCTGCTCACCTGTCTCCCCCGTGATCTGTGCTCCCTCACCTGTCCACCCCTGTGATCTGTGCTCCCTCACCTGTCCACCCCTGTGATCTGTGCTCCCTCCCCTGTCACCCCCGTGATCTGTGCTCCCTCCCCTGTCACCCCCGTGATCTGTGCTCCCTCACCTGTCACCCCCGTCATCTGTGCTTCCTCCCCTGTCACCCCCGTGATCTGTGCTCCCTCCCCTGTCACCCCTGTGATCTGTGCTCCCTCACCTGTCTCCCCCGTGATCTGCGCTCTGCTCACCTGTCACCCCCGTGATCTGTGCTCCCTCCCCTGTCACCCCCGTGATCTGTGCTCCCTCCCCTGTCACCCCCGTGATCTGTGCTCCCTCACCTGTCACCGGCGTGATCTGTGCTCCCTCCCCTGTCACCCCCGTGATCTGTGCTCGCTCCCCTGTCACCCCCGTGATCTGTGCTCCCTCACCTGTCTCCCCCGTGATCTGCGCTCTGCTCACCTGTCACCCCCGTGATCTGTGCTCCCTCACCTGTCACCCCCGTGATCTGTGCTCCCTCCCCTGTCACCCCCGTGATCTGTGCTTCCTCACCTGTCACCTCCGTGATCTGCGCTCTGCTCACCTGTCACCCCCGTGATCTGTGCTCTGCTCACCTGTCTCCCCCGTGATCTGCGCTGCGCTCCCTCTCCCACCTCTCACCCTCCCTGATCTGCTGCCTCCTTCATCTCCTGTGATCCTGCTGCCTAGATCCATCCTGTAGGGTAACTATCCCCAATCTCACCTCCCACTCCCCTTCCCTGCCATCCCCCCTTCCCCCCATCCTCTGCCGCTCCTGCATCCACTGCGCCCTCTCCCATCCGCCCCCACCCTATCCCAGCCGCCGCCGTCTCACATTCACAGATGCTTTTATATGCCGCTGCCCCCCCATCTGCCGCCCCCCCAATCTGCCGCTGTTCTGATCCATCTTGTAAGTATTGTTCGTGGCTCTTTTCTAACTATCCCCAATCGCATCTCCCACTCCCTCTCCCCCCCTCCTCCCTCACCTGCCTGCCGCCAAGTGCTGATCAGCTACATGATTGGCTAATCAGGTACCTAATTGTTGCTCTAGTTTTTGCTTTTTTTTTGTGCACCCCAAATAAAAAAAACAAAACAAAACATGTACAATTAGGTACCTGATCAGCAATCGTCCTGCAGTCGTACTCGACTTTGGACAGGACTTCTTTTTTCCATCCCACCTAGTCCCCCCCCCCTTTTTTGCAGAACATTTGTGCGTGCGCCCTATTTTTTTTTCTATGCCATGGGGGTCTAGTTTCCAAAATGGGGTCACATGTGGGGGAGCTCCACTGTTTCGGCACCTCAGGGAGTCTCCAAACACAACATGGAATACGCTAATTATCCCAGACAATTTTGCGTTTGAAACGTCAAATGACGCTCCTTGAATTCCGAGCCCTGCTGTGCGCCCAAACATTTGATTTCCACCACATATGAGATGTCTGTGTACTCAGGAGAAATTGCACAATACATTTTATGGTGCAATTTTTCCTGATACCCTTGTGAAAAAAAAGCTACCTGGTTGAAGTAACAATTTTGTGGTAAAAAAAAAAATTTTTTATTTGCACGGCTCAACTCTATTAACTTTTGTGAAGCTCCCAGAGGTTCAAAGTGCTCAATAAACATCTAGACAAATGCCATGAGGGGTCTAGTTTCCAAAATGGGGCCACATGTGGGGGAGTTCCACTGTTTCAGCACCTCAGGGGATCTCCAAACGCAACATGGTGCGGCTAACGATTCTAGCTAATTTTCTGTTCAAAAAGTCAAATGACGCTCCTTCCCTTCCGAGTCCTGCCATGTGCCCAAACAGTGGTTTTTCGCCACATATGAGGTATCTGTGTGCTCAGAAGAAATTGCCCAACAAATTTTTGGGGTTCATTTAATCCTGCTACCCTTGTGAATATGCAATATTTGAGGCTAAATTAACATTTTTGTTGCAAAAAGTAAAATGTTCATTTTTTCCTTCCACATTGCTTTAGTTACTGTGAAGCACCTGAAGGGTTAATAACCTTCTTGAATGTGGTTTTGAGTAGCCTGAGGGGTGCCGTTTTTGGAATGGTGTCACTTTTGGGTGTTTTCTTTCATGTAGACCTCTCAAAATCGCTTCAAATGTGATGTGGTCCCTAAAAAATGTGGCTTTGTAAATTTTGTTGTAAAAATGAGAAATTGCTCATAAACTTTGAACCCCTATAACTTCCTTAAATTTTTTTTTTTTCCCCAAATTGTTCTGATGTAAAGTAGACATGTGGGAAATGTTATTTATTAATTATTTTGTGTCATATGTCTCGTTGGTTTTAGAGCATAAAAATTAAAAGTTTGAAAATTACAAAATTTTCAAAATTTTCGCGAAATTTCCGTTCTTTTCACAAAGAAACGCAAAAAATATCAGCCTAAATTTACCACTAACATGAAGCCCAATATGACATGAGAAAACAATCTCAGAATCACCGGGATCCGTTGAAGCGTTCCAGAGTTATAACCTCATAAAGTGACACTGGTCAAAATTGCAAAAAATGTCCTGGTCTTTAGGGTCAAAATAGGCTTGGGGCTGAAGGGGTTAAATGGCATTAAAAAAAGTGACAGCAGAAAATAAAAATTTCAGCAATTTTTACAGTGTCTTTTTTTACTTGTGTCTTCCAGTCAATTTTTTTTATCTCCATTTAACAAAGAAGAGACTTTTTATTATTAAATGGAGTACAAGAAACAACTGTAAAATGCCACAAAAAATGGTGAAAAAAAAACAAAAAACATACACAGTTGTCAAAATTTGTTGATAAAGTGATCAGAACATGACCCAAAAAATAAACTAAAAAAGACACTTCATGAAAAAAAGTCTGCGTTTCCTGAAACATCTTAATTTTCAAAAAACCTGGTGAATTTGCCCGCCTGAAAAAGATACACACATACCCTTAAGGCCTGCGACACACATCCGTGCCGCCGGCACGTGTTTGTCATTTTTTTCACGTACCGGCGGCACGGAGACACGTTAAGCAATGCTACCGTATTGTAGCAGGCACACACACGTAAAACCACATGGAACGTGTGTCCGTGTGCGTTTGTACGTGTGTGCGTTTTTCAAAGCGCTGACATGTCAGTGTTTTCTCCCGCAGCACGGGTGTCACACGGCCCGCACCCGTACCACACGGGTGTAGTGTGGATGCGGTTCCGTGTGACACGCGCCAGAGAAAACACACGTGTCAGTGAAAAAAAAATAACCTTAACTCACCTTCTCCAGCCCTCCTGCCTCTGCCGCTGCTGCCTCTTGCTGCCGACCGCCACTCATTATTCTCATTGAATATTCACTTCACTGCCTGGCAGCAGCAGCAGCGGGGAGACGGGAGGGCTGGAGACCGAGGATCAGCACCACGGACAGCAGCGCGGACAGCAGGAAGGACCAGGTGAGTATGTTAATTACCGGTTCTACGTGTGCTATCGCGGATAGCACACGTAGAACACGCGTGTCCCGCACGTACCAGAGACACATACTTACCTGCATGCAACACGCAGGGGAAATACGTGTCTCTCGGCACGTGCGTGATTTTCACGTGAATGTGGCAGAGGCCTAAGGCTGTGTCCGCACTTTGCGTTGTCCTGCTTGCAGTTCAAAATGCACCCTCTGGCAGTAATTGATTTAGCCAAAGTTGCTTTTGACCACAAAATAGCACTAAAAACGGATGCGTATTTACCGCGTTTTAGCCACGTTTTTTGCGCTTTTTACATGCTTTCCCATTGCGTTTTGAAAGATGCGTTTTGAACATAAAGACACTGCTAAATAAAGTTGAAACAGTCAAACACAATGAAAAAAGGGGAAAAAAAAGGAACACATAATTATTGAAATGATAAAGAAAATAGTTATATTTCTTATAATTATAGCGGTTTTATACTATTTAGCGGTAAAATAACATTAAATTTATATTTTTCATTAATTTAATTGTCGGACTATGTGTGTGTGTAAAAGGACATATCATTCCATTATTTTAATGTCAGAAAAGATTGCGTTTTGGAATTAAAAATAGCATTGTTTATGTGTCGCGGGCGGAGGGGCCACGCTCGCTACGCTCGGGTCCGGGGCTGCTGCTGCTCGGTGGCTCGAGTGGTGGGCTGGACCCGGTGACTCGAGCAGCGCTCCTCTCCCCCGAGTGAAAAGGGGTGTTGGGTGGTTTTTGGGGAGATAGTTCGTAACGCCACCCATGGGTCGTGGTGATGGTGGGCACCACCGCTGCTGGTGACGGGTCTCCCTGGAGCGATGGTGGGGAGCAGCTAGGTGTTAACCCCTCCGTGAGTAGGGGTCGGTGATCCCAGGGCCCGGTAGTGGCGGGAAGGCAGGAAGGCCGGGGGTGCAGGGTTGCGGGCGCAGCGCGGCGCGGTGCCGGATGGCACTGTTGTACTCACTCAGGCACAGATTCACAGAGTCTCTGGTAAACCAAACGGCTGGATGGACGGGTCCTGCAGCCAGCTGCAGTGTCTTTGCTCTCCCTGGAAAGGTTGATGGTGGCTGTCTTTCCCTGCACCGCTGTGAATGTATTGACTCCGATGGTTTTCCACTGGTAGTCCGCTCCCCGGCGTGTATGTACCGAGGGAGCCTGTTTTGCCAGCAGGCGCTGGCCCTTGGATCTCTAGCCTCTGGCGGTGGCTTTTTATATTCACTGTGTGGACGGTTGCCTTCTGTTGGGTCTTGGGTGTGAGTGTTCCCCTGGGGTCCCGGTCACTATCGGATTTGACCTTTTCGGTGGCTCCGAGCCTGGTCAGGGTCTGATGGCCCTGCCTTTGTGCTTGGTACAGATCTGCTCTGTGGCTCGGTACCGGTGGGCCACCGCCCGTCCCCGGTCCTACGGTTCTGCTGACCTGCACCACTCCTGCAGACGGCCACCACCGTCTGCCGACCTTGCTGTACATGCCTGGGCTTATACCCAGACACCAACAGTTTTTCTCCTGTCACTTTCAACTCCAAACTTAAACTACTAACTGACTACTTTTTTCGCCTCCAGGCCTGTGAACTCCTCGGTGGGCGGGGCCAACCGCCTGGCTTCGCCCCACCTGGTGTGGACATCAGACACTGGAGGAGGCAACAAGGTTTTTGTTTGACTGTTGTTGCCTAACCAGGGGAGGGTGTGTGTGTGATGTTGTGTTTGTGACTACCTGGCTAGTCCAGGGCGTCACATATGCAGCTAAAAAGCATGTAAAACGCTGGAATTTTGATGTTTCTTGCTTTTTGCTACTTCTCATTGACTTCAATGTTAGCAAAACGCAGCCCAAATGGCAAAAACAATTGACATGCTGCTTCTTTGAACGTATGGTTTTTGCCACAAATTATGCAAATTAAACGCTGCATTTGGAAATGCCAAGTGCGGACTAGAAATCACCATTTTCCATAGACTTTACAGGAAAATCAAAACGCATGCCTTTTGGCATGAAAACGCTGCAGTTCAAAACAGACCTAAAAAGCAGCTGAAACGCAGGTGGAAACAGAAAGTGCGGACACAGCCTAAATGTCTTAGGCCACGTGCACACATTGAGTATTTGGTGAGTTTTTTACCTCAATATTTGTAAGGCCACATGAACACATTGCGTGTTTCGTGAGTTTTTTACCTCAATATTTGTAAGGCCACGTGAACACATTGAGTATTTGGTGAATTTTTTACCTCAGTATTTGTAAGGTCTCGTGCACACGGTAAGTATTTCATGAGTTTTTTACCTCATTATTTGTAAGGCCACGTATACGCAGTGAGTATTTGGTGAATGTTTTACCTGAGTATCTTTAAGGCTGCTTTCACACCTCCTGTTTTAGCAGAGCCGGCCAATCCGGCTCTAAAACCTATGCAACGGATGCGGCGACAATACCGCATCCTTTGCATAAGTTTTTACATGCGGCCCATCCGGTTTTTGCCACTTGCGGCAGGCTACTGAGCATGCGCAGTGGAAAAAAATGCATGCGGCGGCCGGATGCGGTTGTTGCCGCAGGATGCCGCATGCGGCGTCCATAGGCATGCATTGCAAATTGCGCCGCATCGGCCGGATGCGGCGCAATGCGAGTTTTTTGCCAGACAAAAAACTGTGCCAGGCAACGTCCCATCCGGCCGCCGCATCGGCTAAATCTGCCGCATGAGGCAAAAAACGGACGGAACGCAAGCCCATGCGGCACAATACGGCACTAATGTAAGTCTATGCAAAAAAAACGCAACTGGCGGCAAAAATAACCGGTTGCATTTTTTCTGCAAAGCGCCGGATTGTGTCGCACAGGAAAAACCGGATGTGTGAAAACAGCCTAAGCCAAAACCAGGAGTGGAATAATCAGAGGAAAAGTATAATAGAAACACAGGCACCCCGTCTGGATTTATCACACACTCCTGTGTTTAGCTTACACTGAGGTAAAAAACTCACCAAATTCTCAGTGTGCACGTGGCCTTAGAGACTGAACAATTCGTTGGCATGTCGTCTTCTTCTCAGGCCATATGTATTCCTTACCAAAAGCACTGTAAAGAAACCTATGTATAAACATTGTCTGTGTGGAAGTGTTCTGTAATTGAAGACAGCCAACGCAATGAAATTTTATTATTTATCTCTACAAAACACATAAGGACAGTTAGATACACAATATTTCAGAGTGTTTTCCTGTTAGATATTATGAGGCGGCACACCTGGCTGTCTTTTGCTATGCTTCACCTCAGAAATTTTATGAATGTCAATATATAAGAACAATAACTGCTTGAAAAGCAGATGGACACTAACGAAATCCACACGGAAAATCAGCTAGGCCTGTGGTGAGCCTGCAAAGCTGGCCATCATTCTTACCACAGGATGTAATCAGGTGCGGCATTCTCTGGCACACCGCTCTCATCCACGGGATGGTTATAATGTAAGAAATGTGGACTATAAAACTATGGCAAGCCTAGAAGATGACAATCATACACATTGATAAATGATAAGAACCCACTGCCATATTCTTCATAGAAAATAAAGAACCAAACATATACACTTTTAACTGAAGAATCTAAAAAAAACAACCCCAAACAATTGTCCACAAGCATATAGTCTTGTAAAAAGTAAGGACTCCATATTTGACATCATTATTTACCTATATTAAATATAATAAATTAAATGTGGATATGCTCACATATGGTAACGTAAAATAAAACACTCATGATACAGTTAGTTATCAATATAGCCAGTATTCATTGGAAAACATTTTGATACACTAAACAGTCAGTTGCATGTATATATGCATGAACAGTATACTTGCACAAGACAAGTATACACCGTGTGCAGAATTATTAAGCAAGTTGTATTTTAGAGATTTTTTTTTATTATTGATCAACAACTATGTTCTCAATCAACCCAAAAGACTCATAAATATCAAAGCTTAATATTTTTGGAAGTTGGAGTGTTTTTTTTTTAGATTTGGCTAACTTAGGAGGATATCTGTTTGTGCAGGTAACTATTAGTGTGCAGAATTATTAGGCAACTTAATAAAAACCAAATATATTCCCATCTCACTTGTTTATTTTCACCAGGTAAACCAATTTAACTACAAAATTTAGAAATAAACATTTCTGACATACAAAAACAAACCTTCAAAAAATTAGTGATAGCCTCCTTTCTTTATGATGACACTCAACAGCCTACCATCCATAGATTCTGTGAGTTGCTTGATCTGTTTACAATCAACATTGCGTGCAGCAGCCACCACAGCCTTCCAGACACTGTTCCGAGAGGTTTACTGTTTTCCCTCCCTGTAGATCTCACATTTTATGAGGGACCACAGGTTCTCTATGGGGTTCAGATCAGGTGAACAAGGGGGCCATGTCATTATCTTTCCATCTTTTAGACTTTAAATTGCCAGCCACACTGTGGAGTAGTTGGATGCATGTGATGGAGCATTGTCCTGCATGAAAATCATGCTTTTCTTTAACGATACCGACTTCTTCCTGTAACACTGCTTGAAAAAGTTGTCTTCCAGAAACTGGCAGTAGGTCTGGGAGTTGAGCTTCACTCCATCCTCAACCCGAAAAGTTCCCACAAGTTCATCTTTGATGATACCAGCCCATACCAGTACCCCCACCTCCACCTTGCTGGCGTCTGAGTCGGAGTGGAGCTCTCTGCCCTTTACTGATCCAGCCTCTGGCCCATCCATCTGGCCCATCAGGAGTCACTCTCATTTCATCAGTTCATAAAATCTTTGAAAAGTCAGTCTTAATATATTTCTTGGCCCAGTCTTGACGTTTTTTGTCTTATGTTTCTTGTTCAAAGGTGGTCGTTTTTCAGCCTTCCTTACCTTGGCCATGTCCCTGAGTATGGCACACCTTGTGCTTTTTGATACTCCAGTAACGTTGCAGCTCTGAAATATGGCCAAACTGGTGGCAAATGGCATCTTGGCAGCTTCACGCTTGATTTCCTCAATTCATGGGCAGTTATTTTACGCCTTTTTTTGCCCAACACGCTTCTTGCGACCCTGTTGGCTATTTTCCATGAAACGCTTGATTATTCGGTGATCACACTTCAAAAGTTTGACAATTTCAAGACTGCTGCATCCCTCTGCAAGACATCTCACAATTTTGGACTTTTCAGAGACCGTCAAATCTCTCTTCTGACCCATTTTGCCAAAGGAAAGGAAGTTGCCTAATAATTAAGCACACCTTATATAGGGTGTTGATGTCATTACACCACAACCCTCCTCATTACAGAGATGCACATCACCTGATTTTAATCTTTGCGCTCACGCCCTAAGGCCTCCTTCACACGTCCGTGTCTCCGGTACATGTTTGGTCTGTTCCTCACGCGCTGGAGACACAGGCACACGTAGACACATTAAAATCAATGGGTTTGCGCACACGTACGTGTTTTGCCATGGACCCTGTGTACGTGTGGAGCATACGTGTGCCCGTGTGCTCCACACATAGACATGTCCGTTTTTCTCTTGTGCCGCCCCTACGTCAGCAGCCGAGTTGCTCGGATACGGATTCTCAGTGGCTCGAGGGTCTCCGGACCCGGGGGTCGTGCGGCCACTCAAATGAATGGGGTTATTTACAAGGGGTATTATAGAGTTTGTGACGCCTCTCGTGGTATGTGGTAACTAGGAGTACCACCGCTGCAGTTGGGGAGTACCCGGGGATGATGGAATGGGGCAGCCAGGTGTTGTAACCCTCCACGGGTAGGGGGAGTACCCCGGGACTCAGTGGTTGAGGAGGATGCTGTTGGATGCAAGGGGGGTCACTGTGGTACTCACTCAGTCCATTAAGTAAACACCGACAACTGGTCAAACAAGTCTCTGGACACCACTGCCGCTAAGGGGAGCTTAGTTTGGGTCCCGTTCCCAAAAGTGCTGCCTGGTGATCTGAGACCTGCCTCCTCGCACTAAGTTTACTTCTCTGATGGTCCCGGTAGTATGAAACTTGCCGGGACCCGCTCCCCACTATGGCTTAGTGTGGGAGCTTGCTCTTAGGGCTCACTCTTGTGATTTTCTGGACCATTTTGGATTGGAAAGTCCTATCCCCCTCGTTGCGCTAATGCCCCGATTTTGGAGCGGGTGGGAACGGATCTTGAAGGCTTCGTTCTCCTCAGGTAAATTATCGGGTTGTCTGAAGCTACTCCCCGACCTAGGGTCCACGTACCTCGTCGTGCCTCGGTCCCGGACCAGTGATGGTGCAAGGCCGCCGGCTGTCCTCCTCGACAGGTCCGTGCCCCTTACCACGATCCCCTGCGACCGGGGGTCTGACTCCTCCAGGCCCAGACCACCGTCTGCCACCTAGATAGTTTCCCAGGAGCCCCGCTCCCGCCCTCCTCTCAATTTCACTCATCAGACTACACTCTCCTCTTGACACTCCTCACCTCTCCTCTCCAACCCCCCCAGGTGGGCGACTCTATTCCACTCAAGCTGTCCACTGGTGTGTTTGGTGGGTGTGGTGAAGGGTGTATCTAGGATTTGATTAGCTGATGTAGGCAACACCATATAGTTAGGGACCCAAAACCAAGAAGGAGGTGGATACTGCACGGGAGGGCAGATTGTGCAGTACCCTGTGACGACCCGATAGTTCAGGGGCATCACACTCCGGCATCACGGGTGTCACAGGAACCGCACACAGACCGCACAGATGTGTCCGTGTGACACGCACCAGAGAAAACACACGTGTCTGTGAAATAAAAAGAATTTTTATACTCACCTTCTCCAGTCCTGCTTTCTCTACCACTGCTATCACTTGCTTCCGACTCCCGCTCATTATGCTCATTGCATATTCACTCCACTGCAGGCCGGAAGCAGCAGCAGCGGGCAGTCGGCAGGGAAGACGACCGAAGATCAGCACCACTGATAGCAATGCCAGGGACAGGTGAGCAGAAAGTTCCCATTCTCCGTGTGTTATCACGGATAACACATGGAGAGCACACGTGTGCCATAAACACGGCACACGGAGGACAATATGCACCTTTGACACGTCCTTGAAAAACGTGCGTGATTTTCACGTACGTGTGAAAGAGGCCTAAGGACACTTCAAGCAGATCTATACTGGGTGTGCAAGCCCTGGAAGTCGGCAGTAGGAGCCAGGGATAAGGCAGTCACTGCTAGGTGGCCGGGAAGGTTAAAGTGCCAGCATCCCGATTGGGGAAGATCAGGACAGTGCACAATGTCTTGATGCTCTTCCCCAGCGGGGATGCCAGTACGGAAGTCTTGATTGTTTTTGATTTTGATTGTTTGACCAAATAATGCTTTGCCATCCACCCATTAAGTACAATCTGAACTCCCCATGGCTAGGAATACAATACAGCTCTGAGGCAAATAGCTCCAATGAGAAGCTGAAAGATAGTCGTGTAACATTATTTGGATACTCACATTCACAAATAACAAAATAGCACACTGGGGTACAAAATAATAAAATATAACTTTTAATAGATTTCCTGAAAAGGAAGCAGGAGATCCTTACTTCTCAGAAGTCATCTTAAAAACACCAAAATCGCAACAAATCCCCTTTAGCATGTGTAAGGGGTTCAAAATCAGAGGCCAGGACTACGCCTGTTTAGATAACAAAACTAGTATGCTTACCTGTTCATTACATATACCAGGACAGCTCACCAGCAGGGTTTGGACAAATACAGTACCACAGAGTCCAAAATACCCTGTATTGCAGGTAGGAAAAAATGGAATGGTCTCACCCAATAAGATAGCGATCCCTCCACTTCCAATCTATAGGATCCTCATAACCTCTTGGGCGTCCCAATGGTCCTTTATTGGACTTATCATATGGTCCCCTTAGCTAGGATTGAGGTCTTGATGTCCCTGTTCTCCCAACGCGTTTCTTACATAGGTAATCGTCAGGGGAGTCTATATCAGGTGTCGGTCCTTGCACACAAGGACTGGACAGGACATGCTGTAAATATAAACAAACAGGTTACCCGATATTTACCTTCATTACCAGCCTCCGCAGCTCTCACGCTGCCAGTGCCGGCTCCTGCTCCCTGCACACGCTAAGCTAAGAGGTGTGCGCTGGTAACTTAGGTAAACATCGGGTAACCATACCCGATGTTTACCTTAGTTACCAGTGTCTGCAGCTTCCAGACGCCGGCTCCGGCTTTCTTCATTGAATTGGTCGGTGGTTGACCTCCACCTTGCTATGCACCCCAATTTGGGATGTATTCCATCTGTCTGGATTTTGGCGGTTGGTGACTGTTCACATTAAGTCATCAGGCTTTGTCCACAGGCTATTTACTTCATGCAGCATTTGCTTGGACCTGTCCCGCCCACAGCCATGACTCAGTCATGGGTACGGGATTGAAATAGACCAGGTGAGTGCTGCTAAGGGCAGTTCTACTATTCATATGTGAGGCCGTATGGCACATTTTATAAAAATATTTTAGTGTAGGACTGCTTCAAATGAGATTTGCCGTGACGTGGCGAAGCAGCTCAAGAAATTGCAATTTTTTGCCAAAAATCTCAAAAATTTTTTTATAATAAGTACAGTTTGGAATGTTTAGTGCTGTAGTGCACATTTGGTGCTGGCTTTTTGTTTTTTAAACATCGGGTAACCATACCCGATGTTTACCTTAGTTACCAGTGTCTGCAGCTTCCAGACGCCGGCTCCGTGCAAGCGCAGCATCGCTTGCACGTTGCTGCTGGCTGGGGGCTGGTCACTGGTCGCTGGTGAGATCTGCCTGTTTGACAGCTCACCAGCGACCATGTAGCGACGCAGCAGCGATCCTGACCAGGTCAGATCGCTGGTGGGATCGCTGCTGCGTCGCTAAAGTGTGACGGTACCCTTAGCCTCCAGTGTCTTTAGTGAAGGCTCTGTAGCCATTCGGATTCACTTCTCCAGATCAGTGATTAGTGACTTTGCTCCAGTAGATCCTCTTACCCCCTGCTTGACCCTGTGAGCATTACAAAGCCCTACCTATGCAGCTTTATTTAGCTAATCTGAAACAACTACAATTGACCCTATTTAGACCCCCTTCACACATGCACATAAAGAAAGCATGTATCATCCCTGTGCCGTTCCTGTGACATGTAACAGAAAAAAATGCATGATATGCGTTAATGGTTTTTATGGTTAAAGATGTGCAAAGATAGATAGATATATAGATAGATAGCATAACTGTTCTGTTGCTGTGTCTCTCAGTAATCACACTCAGTGGAGATCTTCAGGCTATTTATTAGGTGGTATTGTCAGCCATAACATCTCTCTCTGCTGCCTGCACTCTGTCTGCAGTACCAGCGAGTTCCCACTTGCTTGTAAACACATACAAGAAGAGAGACCCCTAGAGGCCCCTAGGGGACATACAGCATATACATATTGCTACATCCTTTCTCTTTAAACAAGAATAACAATCAAACTTAATAAACACAAGTTAATCTGACCAAGTAAAAGAGAATTACAATAGATACAGTTAGATATAATCCTTGCAGGCTTTCTGATCATTCGGCTGGCCCTAGTAACATAAGAAGAGTCACTGTCCACCTCTGGTAGTTGTTCTGATTCTGGTAATATGCCTTCTGATATTGCCTTTTTTCTGGTTAACAGTCTCACCCTGATGGTCAGCAGTCACTGTTGGTACTTGGCTTGGACTTGCTGCCTCGTTATCTTGGGTATCAGGATATTGTTCAAAAGGCCATGAATCATCTTGTTCTTGTGTTTTCCTCAAATATCTCCTATTTCTCCTTAGGCTTCTTCCGTCTTCTGTTACAATTTCGTAAGACCGAGGTCCTAGTTTCTGGACAACCTTTGCCTTTTGCCAGTGTTTGTCGTATTTCATGCTTGACTGCAGCCGTATGTTGTCATTCCTCTGGAAATCTGGCAGATCCTTTGCAGATTTATTGTAATAGAAAGCTTGCCTATCTTGATTTTTCTTTAGTTAAGCTTTGATGTTTCCCAACAACTTTGGCTTTAACAGATGATCCCCCTCTTTACGTGGATCTGCACTCTCCCCATTTGGCACAGGTGATTTAAATCAGCAGGAGACTGCAAGAGGGGTCAGCCTTCTTTTTGCTCCCAGTTCACATATGGGAGCCAGTGGGAGGTGAGTGCACAGCTCCTCTAACTGTGTGCTGGTGCTGTGTGGTGGCTGCTGTTTTGGTGGTGTGGTGTCGGTGGGGCGGCGCGGCCTGGAGCCTTGGGGGCTTTGCCTTGCAGCATGGGTGCTGTGAGGCACCAGGTCGCCCACCCTGCTGGCGCTTTGTCGCTGCGGCGGTGGTCAGTGCACAGTGCCGCACAAAAAGGTCAGGTTAGGGACCCACTCAAGAGGTTTGCCATGACGTGGCAGTGGGCTTAATACAATCTGATCAGAATGGTAACAAAAGAACCTCATGTTCTATTTAATTTTTTGCCTAGCGGCTTTAGATCATTTTATTTTTGGGATATGCGATCCATGTCTTTTTCTTCATAGTATGATATATATCATTCTATCCCCCTCTTTACTTGGATCTGCACTCTCCCCATTTGGCACAGGTGATTTTAATCAGCAGGAGACTGCAAGAGGGGTCAGCCTTCTTTTTGCTCCCAGTTCACATATGGGAGCCAGTGGGAGGTGAGTGCACAGCTACTCTCACTGTGTGCTGGTGCTGTGTGGTGGCTGCTGTTGTGGTGGTGTGGTGTCGGTGGGGCGGCGCGGCCTGGAGCCTTGGGGGCTTTGCCTTGCAGCATGGGTGCTGTGAGGCACAAGGTCGCCCGCCCTGCTGGCGCTTTGTCGCTGCGGCGGTGGTCAGTGCACAGTGCCGCACAAAAAGGTCAGGTTAGGGACCCACTCAAGAGGTTTGCCGTGACGTGGCAGTGGGCTTAATACAATCTGATCAGAATGGTAACAAAAGAACCTCAAGTTCTATTTAATTTTTTGCCTAGCGGCTTTAGATCATTGTATTTTTGGGATGTGCGATCCATGTCTTTTTCTTCATAGTATGATATCACCCTGATGGTCAGCAGTCACTGTTGGTACTTGGCTTGGACTTGCTGCCTCGTTATCTTGGGTATCAGGATATTGTTCAAAAGGCCATGAATCATCTTGTTCTTGTGTTTTCCTCAAATATCTCCTATTTCTCCTTAGGCTTCTTCCGTCTTCTGTTACAATTTCGTAAGACCGAGGTCCTAGTTTCTGGACAACCTTTGCCTTTTGCCAGTGTTTGTCGTATTTGCTGCTTGACTGCAGCCGTATGTTGTCATTCCTCTGGAAATCTGGCAGATCCTTTGCAGATTTATTGTAATAGAAAGCTTGCCTATCTTGATTTTTCTTTAGTTGAGCTTTGATGTTTCCCAACAACTTTGGCTTTAACAGATGACTAGCGGTTGGTATGAGTGTCTTTGTATGTCTACTCATGAGCCTCTGTGCCGGACTGCTGTCTATGCCTTGGGTGGGTGTGTTTCTATGATCCAGTATAGACAGATATACATCAGTACCTGCCTGTTTTGCTTTTTTAAGGAGTCTTTTGGCCGTTTTTACTGCGGACTCTGCTTTGCCATTACTCTGTGGATATCTTGGAGAAGACGTCTGGTGTTCAAATTCCCATCTCTTGCTGAAAGTTTTAAACTCTTCTGAAGTAAACTGAGCAGCATTGTCAGAGAACACGATATCTGGAATGCCATACCTGGCAAAATGGGCCTTGAGTTTTTTAATCACTGTTCTCGCCCTTGTGTCCTGTAACAAATCAATCTCCCAAAAGTTAGATAAATAGTCCACTGTAATCAGGTATTCTTTGTCATTCCATGTGAACACATCTGTTCCAACTTTTGACCAAGGCCTCTGTGGAATTTTATGAGGTTGCAATGTCTCCTTTTGTTGCTTATCACTGCAGGATGCACATATTTCACATTGTGCTATATAATTTTTAATGTGGTCATTCATTCCTGGCCAATAAATAGATTCTCTTGCTTGCCGTAGACATCCTTCCCTGCCTAAGTGCGAAGAGTGCAGTGTTTCCACTATGTCTCTCCTGAGTGCTTCTGGTATAACAGCTCTGTCTCCTTTAAAGATGATTCCTTGCTGCACTGACAGTTTATCTCTTATGTGGAAGAATGGAGAAACTTCCCTAGGTGCATGCTGCTTGTATTTTGGCCAGCCCTGCAAGATGACAGTCTTTAAGATCTGGAGTATTTTATCCTTCTCTGTACAAGTCTGTATTTGCTTAAACTTGTCTTTTGACACCGCCAGATAGTCACACATATTGACGGTTTCAATTTCATTCTCCTCATCATTTGTGACAGGTAGGTATGCTCTGCTTAGAGTATCTGCAATCAGTAAGTCTCTTCCTGGACAGTAACAGATGTCAAAATCATATCTCTGAAGTCGTAACAGCATGCGCTGTAGTCTCTTTGGGGCATTTAGTAGTGGTTTCTTTGTAATGCTCTCCAAAGGCTTGTGATCAGATTGCACTGTTACTCGTCGACCATAGGTGTACTGGTGAAACTTCTCCATCCCAAATACCACAGTCAGTAACTCCTTCTCAATCTGAGCATATCCCTGCTCTGTTGATGTTAGGGCTCTGCTTGCAAACGTGATTGGCTGTTTGTTCTGCATTAGTGTAGCTCCAAGGCCTTTTTCTGAAGCATCACATTGTACCACCACTTCTTGATCTGAGTCGAAATACTTCAGGGTTGCTGCATCTGCAATAGCCTTCTTTACTGACCGGAAAGCAGTTTCCTGGTTTTCTGTCCATTCCCAGAGCACATCTTTGTGGGTTAGCTGTCTCAGTGGCTCACACATATCTGACAGATGCTTGCAAAACTTGGAGAGATAATTTACCATGCCCAGAAATCGTTGTACTCCACACACATCAGTTGCGGTTGGCAAATCTTGAATTGTTCTCACCTTTTCTGGATCCACTTTTACACCATTTGAAGTCAGATGTCCAATATATGCAACTTCTGTCATTTTCAGTTTGAATTTGTCCACGTTCAGCTTTATTTGTTTTGCTCTACATCGGTCCAAAAATTGTATCATCTTCTGATCATGATCCTTGATTGCAGCTGCCATATATTCGCCTTCTCCCACTATAAGGATATCATCTGCTATTGTTGTTACTCCAGGAAGTCCTTAAAAAGCCTGCATCAATTTCTGCTGGAACATCTCCGGAGCCGGTTTTAGTCCCATGGGCAGTCTCAGCCATTTATAGCGTCCAAATGGTGAAGAAAATGTTGTCAATAAACTTGATTCTTCAGTCAGTTCCACATGCCAGAATCCATTTTTGACATCACATACAGAAAATATTTTAGCCTTTGATAGATCTGGGAGAACATCCTCCAATGTTGGCATCGGGTAATGATTTCTTTTCAGCGCCTTGTTGAGTGGCTTCGGATCAATGCATATTCTTAACTTGCCTGATGGTTTCTGCACTATGACCAAACTGCTGATCCAATCTGTACTCTTCTGGACTGGTTCTATCATGCCTCTTTTCTGTAAATCTTGTAGCTCTACTTTCAGTGGTTGCATTAAAGCTACAGGCACCCTTCTTGTAGGTAATCTGGTAGGCTGCATGGTTTTATCAATTTCTAGCCTGTATTTACCTTCAAAACATCCATCACCTTCAAATAAATCAGCATACTCCATTTTTATTTTTTTGAAAGTCCAAATTGCGCTCTGCATTTAGTTTGGGATTTGGTATATCCTGGGAAACCTCAACAGACATAATGTTCTGAGACTGTACTTTTATTAAGTCCATTGCCTGCACTGCTTTTACTCCCAGTATTGGTCCATGGTTCCCACCATGCAGCACGGTAAATTCAACTCTATAACTTTTCCTGTTACATGGGTTCCGTATTTTGAGCTTACATGTCCCCATAGGTTTCAGAACACTTTTGTTGTACATCACCAGTACCTTGTCCGTTGGCTCAATGGAAACCTGCTTGTTCAGCAGAGCACTTGGAATTACATTACAGCTTGCTCCACAATCCAGCTGAAATCTAATGGGCTTCTCATCCAACAGGAAGGTTGCATAGAGCTGCTTGGCGTCCTTGACTACTGGCTGCCTGATTACATTGACATTCTCTGTTGCAGGTTGCAGCTGTAGCCATGTAATGTCCTCTGCACTGTCAGTGTCTGGTGTCACAGTGTGGCCTTGTTTATGCTGTTTGCTTATTCCCAGCCTGCAGACAGCTGAGAAATGATTCTTCTTGCCACATAACCTGCAGGTTTCGCCCTATGCTGCACACTTGGTCTTGTCTCTCTCATGTCTCTTACCACAATATTTGCAGTGGATCGTGCTTATAGGGGAGTTTGGTCTTGTCTTTACTTTCATAGATACTGCATGTACCTTATCATCATTATTATCACTGGTGCCTGCCATCATCTTCAGGCTGCGCTTTGTCAGCTCTGCAGCCCTGAAGATTTGCATGCATCTCTCTAAGGTCAGCTCTTCGTCTCTGAGTAAACGTTCTCTGAGGCGAGTGTCCATAATGCCACATACAATTCTGTCTCTTATGAGGCTATCCCTGATTTCCCCAAAGCCACATGTTGCAGCCAATGTCCTCAGCTCTGTTACATATCTGTCTACATTTTCACCATCCGCCTGCTGTCTTGTGAAAAACTTGTATCTCTCCACAGTCTCATTTCTCTTGGGGTCACAGTGCTTATCAAATGCCTCCACAATCTCTGCTAGGACGAGGGGGTCTGTGTCTGGCAGTAAGGTCTGGGCTAGTTCTCTGCCTTTTTCCCCAATTAAGTAATAAAAGAGCTTTACTTTATGTTTGTCATCACTGGGGGCCACTGTCAGATCCACATACAGAGTAAACTCCTCTTTCCAGTGTCTCCATGTCTGGGATAGATTACATGATGAGACATCCAGTTTCTGAGGGGGCTTCAGACCAGTCTCCATCTTGTATAATGACAGGAAATCTGTACTCACAGTTGCAATGATGTTCTGTACAGTCCTCGTCACACACAAGCTCTGAGGATTTGCAGGTGTGTCACATGAAGGTTCTGTGCCCAGCTGCCACCATGTTCTGTTGCTGTGTCTCTCAGTAATCACACTCAGTGGAGATCTTCAGGGAATTTATTAGGTGGTATTGTCAGCCATTGCATCTCTCCCTGCTGCCTGCACTCTGTCTGCAGTACCAGCGAGTTCGCACTTGCTTGTAAACACATACAAGAAGAGAGACCCCTAGAGGCCCCTAGGGGACATACAGCATATACATATTGCTACAATAACAAAGTTTCACCCAAGCCTGTTTCTGTGGACTAATGTAATCAGGCCTACAATAGGATTCATTGTCCTGCAACTCTGCAGCTGGTGGGGGGTTGTGTGTATATTGTTCCCTTTTGCAGGGGGCCTCCCTGATGCACAATCCTGCAGACTGATAGGAGACAGTCCTCCATCAAATTTGGAGTTTCATGTAACAAATGTACTAGGGGATGGGATGTGATCACCTCTCCTCATCCAGGGAGCTGATCTGAAAGACATTGAAAAGTAATGAGACAGGTATTTGGATGTTGCTGGTGCTGTGACATGGAAGAACGATGATCTGCTGCTGTTTCCAGATCCTGGTGCCACAACTTGCACTAAATAGCAGAATTGCTGGCACTTCCTAAATTTATAGTTCACTATTTATGTGACGCCCTGGCCTATCAGGTCGTCACAGGGTATTGTGCAATCTGCACTTCTGTGCAATATCCACTTCCTCCTTAGTTACGGGTCCCTAACCAAATGGTGTTGCCAAAAACCAGCTAATCAAAATCCTAGAAACACTCTGCACCACACCCACCAGACACACCAGTAGACGGCCTGCGTGGAATAGGGTCACCCACTTGGGGGGTTGGTTAACGGGAGGTCGGGAGTGTCAGGAGTTAGTCAGTTGAAGTTGGAGGTGAAAGGGAGAGGTGGTCAGGAGCTGGGCTCCTTGAAGTACTAGGTAGCAGACGTGGTCTGGGCCTGGTAGGAGCTGGACCCCGGTCGCAGGGAATCGTGACAAGGGGCACGGCATTGTCGTGGAGGATATCCGGAGGCCTTGTACCATCACCGGGCTGGGACCAGGGCATGACGGGGTACGTGGACCCTAGGTCAGGGAGTAGCTTCAGGCAACCTGACAATTTACCCGACGAGAACGGAGCCTTCAAGATCCGCTCTCTACCCGCTCCAAAATCTGGGTACTAGCGCAACTAGAGGGATAGGACTTTCCACAATACGGTCCAAGAAATCCCAAGCGTGAACCCTGAGAGCAAGCTACCTCAGTTAGCCATACTGAGGAGCGGGACCCGACTAGTTTCAGGTTACAGGGACCAACCAGAGAGAAACAAGGTGCCAAGGGAAAGGTCACAGATCAACAGGCAACACCAATGGAAATGGGACCCAAGCGTGCTTCCCCCTAAGCGGCAGCGGTGTCCAGAACTTTGGTTTACTACAGTTGTTGTTGTCAGCGTTATTGGACTGAGTGAGTACGCAAGTGACCCATAGTTCCCCAACGGCATCTCCCTGTCACCATCACCGAGTCCCGGGGCATCCCCCTCCCGTGGAGGGTTTAAACACCTGGCTGCCCACTCCATCGCCATCGGGTACTCCCAGCCGCAGCGGTGGTACTCCACCTTACCACACACCATGGGTGGTATCACAAACTATTCGATACAATACCCCTTCTAAATACCCCCTTTTTCTATTCGAGTGGCCGCAAGACCCCCGGGGTCCGGACGCCCCTCGAGCCACCGCGGATCCGGATCCGAGCAGCCCGGCTGCTGACAAGGGGTCGATACACCTACATCATTCCGGTTTTTTCCCCTTCCCTTTACTTGAGTGCAACTGTTATTTTGGATACAACTTGCACTAAAGACATGGGATCTTCAATTCCATGGTAGTGGACATCTTGCACATCCTGCTGGATTAGAGAATTATTTTAAGGATCTGAGGTTTGTTTTTCTTGGTGTCCCCGAATTTGTTTATTTTACTCTTTGCTGTATTAGAGACATAGGAAAATGAAATCTATGCTCACTGGAATATTCTCCCAGTCACAAATAAAGTTTTTCTGGATTGTTCACCGGCCTGCTGTCCCTGCCTGCTCTGCCACACACCCTGTCACAAACTAGTGCAAGTGATGCGATCAGAGCAGAGGGAGTGGAGAACAGGGGCCTGACAACAAATGGAACCAGTACCTCAGAACACAGGTCTTGGACTGTTTGGAGCTTACAAACAATGGCCTGTGAAATAGGGGTCTGTTAGGATGACTGTCCAAGAATCAACTAATTATGGTTTTGGAAGGAGCTAGCTTTCAAGATGACACTGGAGAGGGATTCCCAGAGCAATTGGAGGAAACACAGTGCTTGGAGGTAAATACTAGAGATGAGCCACCACCCTAGTGTTCGAGCTCGGTTCGGTTCGTTGAACGGCGGGTGTGTTCATCGAACCCCATTGAAAACAATGGCAGGCAAACACAAGCACATGCAAACACATAGAAAACACCTTCTAAGGTGTCCAAAAGATGACAAACAACTCAGAAGACACCACAAACACATGGAAAAGTACATATACTCATGCTGAAAGAAAAGAGCTGGACGAGTAAAAGGAGGAGGAGGCACAGATGTAGTAGTATCTCCAAATGAACATCGATGCCATGACTGTGCAACTGGAGCCTTGCTCATTTTGGGCTTCCAATCTGGAAAAATTGCCTGAGCTCGCCACTAAAGCGGGCTTTACACGAGACGATAGATTGTGCGATATGTCGTCGGGGTCACGGTTTTCATGACGCACATCCGGCATACCGCACGACGTCGTCTCGTGTGACAACTCCTAGCGACGCAGTATCGCTCACAAATCGTGAGTCGTGTACTCGTCGCTAGGTTTCATATAATTGTTTAATTAAAATGGCGGCGGATGTTCATCGTTTCCGTGGCATCACACGTTGCTCCGTGTGACACCACGGGAACGATGAACAACAGCTTTACCTGCCTCCCGCGGCACCCGATGGCTTAATGGAAGCAAAGAGGTGGTCGGGATGTTTACATCCCGCTCATCTCCGCCCCTCCGCTTTTATTGGCTGCCTGCCGTGTGACGTCGCTGTGACGCCGAACGTCCCGCCCACTCCAGGAAGTGGACGTTCGTCGCCCACAGCGAGGTCGTCCGGAAGGTAAGTACGTGTGACGGGGGTTAAACGAGTTTGTGCGCCATGGGCAACTAATTGCCCGTGACGCAAAAATGACGGGGGCGGGTACAATCGATTGTGCTATCGCACAATCTATCGTCTCGTGTAAAGCAGGCTTTACGCTTGTAGATCTTGTCATGTCTCGCAGCCAGCGTTCTCTCGGAACATGTATTCAGTGCTGCTGGGGGTGTGCTGACAGATAAGTGCTTGCGTCTGTCCAGTGACAATGTGGACAGACTAACGTTCATCAATATGAACAAATCATGGATCCGCAAGGACTTTTCTATCCCTGTGTCATCCTGGGGAGAGTAAAGGCTTGCGTATTTTTGATTGTGCTTCATGAAAATCAACATTTTAAGTTTGCACCTGTGGGACAATTGATGCCACTTAAGTGGTGTCTGTGGCCAAATTTTTTGAAAAAAAATGGAGACTTGTTGGAGTCCCCTTGCTGTGTTTTAGATGATTTTAGAAGGGCATGACATGCCTAAGAGGTTGACTTTCAGCATCTGCAAGCTGGTGGCTACAGAAATGCTGCCTTTCCGCCTGGTGGACACAGAGGATTTTTGAGACCTTATGCCCGTCGCAGTGCCCCAGTACCAGATGCCCAGTCGCCACTACTTCTCCAAGAAAGGTGTGCCTGCGCTACACCAGCATGTTGTGTTAGAGGGGCAACCAAGGGCCATTGTAGTCGTTGCAGATACTGCCCTCTGGCTGTTGCACAGCCCGGTACTCTTCCTCTGCGCCCCAACCACCACTCCAGTGCAATTCAGTATTACGCACATTTTCTCTTCAGGCGTCACAAATACAGACACGGTCACAGGATCTTTTAACTAAAGTGCTGACTGGGCACTGGGTAACTATGGTGAGAGATGGAGAAGGGTCTGCTGTACATCGTCAATCCTCTGTATGTAGAAATTCCTCCTCTGCTTCTGCCTCCTCCACCTCGTCTCAGTCCTCCACTTCCGCCCAAAGCCTGTCTGGTAAGGCAACCCGCGTTGTAACTGTACACAAGGAATCCCGCACACCTCCTTACTATGCTGGCAGCAGAGCTCAACGGCATCAGGCGGTCGACTCTTTACTTTGAAATGTATGGGAAATGTGAGTCACACCGCTGAGGAGTTGTGGACGGTCAGCTCTGGAGACCGAGTTTCATCAATGGTTGTCTCCACTCAACCTGCAGCCAGGGAAGCCTGTGTGCGACAATGCTGCAAATCTTGGTGCGGCCCTTCGCCGGGGCAATGTGACACAGATGCCTTGTATGGCTCACGTGTTGAACCTGATTGTCCAGCAATTTTTAAACCACTATCCCGGCCTACATGGGCTTCTGCAGCATTTAGTAGTGGAAAACGTAGGCAATGTAATGATACACGGCTATGATAATGTGAGTCTCTTATTTAAGGAATATAATATATCTTAAGATCAAATGGGATCAAGATAATAAGCACCATTGATGCTATGGGTCAGCCACAATGCGCTGGAGAGGACCCTGGATCTGGCTATGGGAGCCTGTGATATAGGGAAGATCCTGTGGGACGCACGGCACGCACGATCACTGACACTGAGAGGATTACCTGTCCCACAGGATCTTCCCTATACCACAGGCTCCCATAGCCAGATCCAGGGTCCTCTCCAGCGCATTGTGGCTGAGCCATAGCATCAAAGCTGCTTATTATCTTATTATCTTGATCCCATTTGATCTTAAGATATATTATGTTCCTTATATAAGAGACTCACATTATCATAGCCGTGTATCATTACATTGCCTGCGTTTTCCACTACTAAATGCTGACAGACTCCTCTTTATACCCTGTTTGCAGGTTTATAGTTACAGTCCACAAAGTTTCCCTATAAACTGACAAGATTCTTCCCTATTACTTTATATACAGGATTTTTGTGGCAGTTGACCCAGCTGCTTTGTCATAAATATGATCCCAGGCCTTATTCAGAAGGCAGATATCCTCTATTGAATTTTCTGCATTTTCTCCGATCTTTCTACATTACAGTGCAGTGGTGGCTGCAGAGTTTTGTGGCAGTTGACCCAGCTGCTTTGTCATAAATATGATCCCAGGCCTTATTTAGAAGGCAGATATCCTCTATTGAATTTTCTGCATTTCCTCCGATCATACTACACTCCATCTTTCCTACTGGAGACGACTCCATATGGTCAGATTGTCCGACCGGATGAAGGCCTAAGACCGAAACGTCTCAAGGTGGACTTTCTACCATTGTACAGCACATTTTTCTTTCACCTGCTCACAATAAAGAAAAAATAGACCAAAGATTTGAACTTGTGTTCTTTTTTGGGGAACTACTCAGTGTGCCGGGGTTCACCTTTGACCTGTCTGTATTTAATTACCCCAGAGCACCTGTCTAAGGTGATGCTAGGTCTTACTTTTTTCTGCTGAGCATAATGTAGACCCTCATTCCCAAACTGTAACTCCTCTTGGTGGAGACAATGAGGAACATGCTACATAGTTACATTGTTAGTTACATAGGTTGAAATAAGACATAGATCCATCTAGTTCTGATGAGATACCTCAGATACCTGATTGGAACGACAACTTTACTATTCGGTCAGGGCAGGAAGAGGTTGGCTTTGAGGATGAGAGGAGTGAGAACACACAGGGTGATGATGAAGTTGGAGATCCCACTTACTGTCAACCCACAGTCAGCCAGTCGATGAGGTCAGCAGAGCAGGTGGAGGAGGATGCTGCTGACGACGAGGTTAGGTTGCGCCTTCCTGGACAGAGATGGAGTACTGGAACCACGTCAACAACTGCATCCTCAGCCAGAACTCTGCCTCTGAGCAGAAGTCGTGGTGGCTCTTCAGGTCGCATGAGCTCTAAGCCTTGCCTAGCCTGGGCCTTTTTTGACATCGCAAATATCACCCAACTCATGTCATCTGTAAGATTTGTCACTAATCTCTAAGTAGAGGCCAGAAACTCACTAGTTTGAGTACTTCATCCATGAACCGTCACATGGATATGATGTGATAAGGTGAGCGTGCATTGATGACATTAATCCACTGTGAATGCAAGATGCTTATTTGCCGTTCATTGTATGCATTGTTATTCACATGTAAAAGGGTAAGAGTGTACAGTATAAATGACCTTTAGTCACTGTAAATGCAAAAGGATTATTTACTGTCTATTGTATGTCCACCAACAAGGGGCCGTTGTTTTGCATCTGCCTTTGACTGTTTGTTCACTATAGCAACAGCAAAACGGTCTTCGGCTGTGGACTTGGAGACCAGAGGAGTTGATGTATGTGAGCTGAAGGAAAAGCGAAAGGTGTGCATAACAGAAAGGAGCCGCCGCAGAAACACTTAGGTGGATTGTGAGGATACTGGTGTTAGAGTTTGGTGAGGAGGACCATAACGCGTTTGAGCAGCATCCTGTGCCAGAGACCGCCATTCTTCAGTTGCTGGCTATACTGATCACTGTTAGATGATCTTCAAGTCTCTATTTATGGCAGCTGGACACCACAGTACCCGGGTACGGTAGGCTGGGCCCAGGACTGCGTGCACGTAACACTTCTTTTTGGTTCCAAAACACATCTGTTTGGCTTAGGCCGACTATATAGACAATAAGACTTGTTGGCTCTGCTCTGTCAGTTTGTCAGTTACTGTTAAAATCTTAAAGGGACAGCGCCACATGTTTGCATTGACTGTTGCTGTAGAAGATTTCCAGGACTGTGTTGCTGAGCTGTGTGGTTTGCCTTCCCACTGTTAAGGCCCTGTCACACTAAGCAACATCGCTAGCAACATCGCTGCTAACGAACAACTTTTGTGACGTTGCTAGCGATGTTGCTGTGTGTGACAACCAGCAACAACCTGGCCCCTGCTGTGAGGTCGTTGGTTGTTGCTGAATGTCCTGGGCCATTGTTTAGTTGTTGCTGTCCCGCTGTGAAGCACAGATCGCTGTGTGTGACAGCGAGACAGCAACAACTAAATGTGCAGGCAGTAGGAGCCGGCTTCTGCGGAGGCTGGTAACCAATGTAAACATTGGGTAACCAAGAAGCCCTGTCCTTGGTTACCCGATATTTACCTTTGATACCAGCCTCCGCCGCTCTCACTGTCAGTGCCGGCTCCTGCTCTGTGCACATGTAGCTGCAGGACACATCGGGTTAATTAACCCGATGTGTGCTGTAACTAGGAGAGCAAGGAGCCAGCACTAAGCATTGTGCGCTGCTCCCTGCTCTGTGCACATTTAGCTGCAGCACACATCAGGTAATTAACCCCATGTGTGCTGTAACTAGGAGAGCAGGGAGCCAGCGCTAAGCATTGTGCGCTGCTCCCTGCTCTGTGCACATTTAGCTGCAGCACACATCGGGTAATTAACCCGATGTGTGCTGTAACTAGGAGAGCAGGGAGCCAGCGCTCAGTGTGCGCTGCTCCCTGCTCTCTGCACGTGTAGCTCCGTGCGCTGGTAACCAAGGTAAATATCGGGTTGGTTACCCGATATTTACCTTAGTTACCAAGCGCAGCATCTTCCAGGCGGTGCTGGGGGCTGGTCACTGGTTGCTGGTGAGCTCACCAGCAACTCGTGTAGCCACGCTCCAGCGATCCCTGCCAGGTCAGGTTGCTGGTGGGATCGCTGGAGCGTCGCAGTGTGACATCTCACCAGCAACCTCCTAGCAACTTACCAGCGATCCCTATCGTTGTTGGGATCGCTGGTAAGTTGTTTAGTGTGACTGGACCTTTATCATCTGCCTTATCTGTGAGGCTTCAGCAAATAAGGGTATTCAGGGGGGGTTAATGGGTTTTGTCTATGTTTAGGTAGATATGTTGTAAGCTCTTGTGTTGCGCCACTAGTAGGTCGTGTTCGCACACACACACGCACACGCACACGCACGCACACACGCACACGCACGCACACACACACACACAATTACTCCTGCTACCCAGAGGGATTACCAGGTATTAGGCAAATGTTTGTGAGAAGGAGGTGTAAATTGCCATTACGAGTGGCGCAGAATAGGGGTGTAGGCTTTTGGCCTTGTGAATAGATTGTTCTATTCTTTCTGTTTTATGCATTTTTTTTTTGTTTTTTTGTTTGTTTTGGTAAAGTAAAACAATCATTTATCGACCCAACTGCCTACAGTCCTTTTCCTGGTGCGTGGGTTAGCTGTATACTGGGGAGCCCACCCTGTACACGACTTTCAATGAAGCATAAGTCGCAGTGGGAAGCTCACTGTGCTACAATGCGGCCTAGCGGGGCGGGGCAACCACCGTCTGCCAAATAAAGTGCATCCGCGTGCTCTTCATCCTCTATGACTGTGGGGACAGCAGTCACACATTCTTTTGGACGCAGACCTTCCATCTCTTTACCCGCAACAGGCAGTGTGATTGGCAGGTCGTAAGTTGTTTTGGAAGTGGAAACAGCTGCTGTTGTTTAGCTCTCTCAGACATCGAGAGCACCACTTATGGATGAAGGCAACATTATATCTCCGCCTGCACCTTCCTCACAGATTGCCTGGGCTAGTTGCAGTTAAACATTGGCTACTAGCGATGGAGACAGGAGGTGTATCTTACTTTACAAGACTTCTACACCGCTGACTATCACACACTGATACTATGCCCAAGGGATTGCCTGGACGTTTTGCAGTTAAAAATTGGCTACTACAGATGGAGAAGTGGAGTAGCTTTCTTGACAGCATTGGTACGCTATTGACTATCATACACTGATACTATACCCAAAGGAATTGCCTGGACTTTTTGCAGTTAAAAATTGGCTACTACAGATGGAGAGGTGGGGTAGTTTCTTGACAGCAGTGCTACGCCACTGAATATCACACACTGATACTATGCCCAAAGGACTGCCTGGACTAGCTGCAGTTAAAAATTGGCTACTAGAGATGGAGAGGTGAGGTAGCTTTCTTGACAGCAGTGCTACACCACTGGCTATCACACACTGATACTATGCCCAAAGGAATTGCCTGGACTTTTTGCTTTTAAAAATTGGCTACTACAGATGGAGAGGTGAGGTAGCTTTCTTGACAGCAGTAGTAGGCCACTGAAAATCACACACTGATACTATGTCCAAGGGATTGCCTGGACTTTTTGCAGTTAAAAATTGGCTACTACAGATGGAGAGGTTTAGTAGCCAGCTTGACAACAGTGGTACGCCACTGACTATCACACACTGATACTATGTCCAAGGGATTGCCTGGACTAGCTGCAGTTAAAAATTGGCTACTACAGATGGAGAAGTGGAGTAGCTTTCTTGACAGCATTGGTACGCTATTGACTATCATACACTGATACTATACCCAAAGGAATTGCCTGGACTTTTTGCAGTTAAAAATTGGCTACTACAGATGGAGAGGTGGGGTAGTTTCTTGACAGCAGTGCTACGCCACTGAATATCACACACTGATACTATGCCCAAAGGACTGCCTGGACTAGCTGCAGTTAAAAATTGGCTACTAGAGATGGAGAGGTGAGGTAGCTTTCTTGACAGCAGTGCTACACCACTGGCTATCACACACTGATACTATGCCCAAAGGAATTGCCTGGACTTTTTGCTTTTAAAAATTGGCTACTACAGATGGAGAGGTGAGGTAGCTTTCTTGACAGCAGTAGTAGGCCACTGAAAATCACACACTGATACTATGTCCAAGGGATTGCCTGGACTTTTTGCAGTTAAAAATTGGCTACTACAGATGGAGAGGTTTAGTAGCCAGCTTGACAACAGTGGTACGCCACTGACTATCACACACTGATACTATGTCCAAGGGATTGCCTGGACTAGCTGCAGTTAAAAATTGGCTACTACAGATATAGATGTGGGGTAGCTTTCTTGACAGCAGTGGTACGCCACTGACTATCACACACTGATACTATGCCCAAGGGATTGCCTGGACTAGCTGCAGTTAAAAATTGGCTACTACAGATGGAGAGGTGGGGTAGCTTTCTTGACAGCAGTGGTACGACACTGACTGATACTATGCCAAAGGGATTGGCTGGACTAGCTGCAGTTAAAAATTGGCTTCTACAGATGGAGAGGTGGAGTAGCTTTCTTGACAGCAGTGGCACACCACTGACTATCACAAACTGATACTATGAACAAGAAATTGCCTGGACAAGCTGCATTTAAAAATTGGCTACTACAGATGGAGAGGTGGTGTAGCTTTCTTGACAGCAGTGCTTCACCACTATCACACACTGATACTATGCCCAAAGGAATTGCCTGAGCTGATTTGGACAGATGCTGTGAAACTTGAACAGCGCTGGCATAGACCTACCTACCAAAAATTGCCATGAACTGCTCTAATCTAGTCCCTACTCCCTAAACCGATGTCTCTATGCACTTTATAGCACCCATAGCAGCAGCAGCAGCGGGAGCGGTGACTGACACAACCGCAGCACTGAGATATTGGCGGCGATGGGGAAAATGGCCGGGTCTTATAGGGCAAGGACATGTGACATACACAGCCAATGACATACGCCCTTGCTTGTCTGCCAAAAATGCACTTTGCTGTGTGTATGTCTGTGATTGGCTGACAGCCTGGCCCACCCCACTGGACACGCGGTTAGGAAAAAAAAATGGCGATCGCCATTCTTTCAGCACTCAGCAGCACTTATCTAAACCCCGTCCCCCCCACACACTATACGCTGAATTTGGATAATATTACTATTAACATTGAATGACAGTATTACTGTGAAAAGCCAGCAGGTAACTAGCTACGCTTTTGGTGATCGAACCGTTATCGAACGGTAACTCAAACTGTCGAACGTGAAGCTAATCGTTCGAGTTCGTCGAACGACTCGAACATCGCCAAAAACAGGTCGAACTTGAGATTGGCGAACAGTTCGATTAGAACACCGCTCCTCTCTCGTAAATACCCTGAAAAGTCAGTGGGTTGTGTGGAATGAGGAGGAGATGGCATTGCTTGAGGATGAATCAACCATGGAAGATAAACAAGAGGCCATTTGGAAAGCTCATGAGAGGCAGCTTGCTGTGGAAGCAGCTAGAAGCTCCAAGCATACCTTAACTACAACACCCATAATGAGGTAATCCCCAATGACTTGATGCCATTTAATAAGGCTTCGGGGCACAATGAGGGATTCTTCAAAAACTTAAATATCAATGTCTGTTAATGGAAGTTCCAGAAATGGTGGAGCGGGTCAGACATCTGGTAGGGCTCTCAGAGGGTGGAGCTACAGAGGCATATCGAGCTATGGACTTATAGGACTCAGTTATGCATGTTAGCCTGTAATGGGGAAGGCTCTTTTAAAATCCCATTGGATCAAACAGGCCTGTCATCACTGGCTAGAGGGAGAGGGGGCCCTAACTATGGAGACGGTCCTACAGGTCATTCTACAAGAGCAGTTCTTTGCCAAATGCACTGCTGAGATCAGAGAATGGGTTTGTGAGAGAAAACCAGTGACAGTAGAACAAGCCGGTGCTGTAGCTGAAGAGGTGCTTACTTTGAAGCTTTCATGGAAGAATCTGCTGAGGAATAGAGAGAAAACTACCAGCACCCCAACACCAATGGTTCATTGTCCTTCAGTCAGGACTGTTAGGCAGGTATTAGAAATACGCACCCAGATAGATATAAAGATAGATAGCTTCATTGTACAGCTATTAACCAAATAAATAAATAATTAAATTTAAAAAATGACGTGGGGTCCCATCAATTGTTGATAACAATCAAAGATAAAGAAGACAGCTGGGAACTGATATTATCAATCTGGGAAGGTCCATGGTTCTTCGGCCTTTTCCAGCCTCAACATAGCAGCCCGCAGGCGCCTCAGAATTGGAGCATCATATTAGATGCTCCAATTCTTATGCTTCATCACCGCTGTTATGGATGCCATGCTATATTCCCCTTTTAGTTTTCCTCACTAATATTTTCCCTTTACTCCTGTCTGTTGTCTGGTGCGCATTGTATGATTGCTTTTTTTTTACCCTTGTTTGTCTTTCCTCTTTGTGTTTTTATCCTAGCGTGGAACGAGTGTTCCTAAAGCCCAGTGCACTAAACAGGATTGTGAAAGTATCTGTCTGGGGACATCAGGGAGCTCAGAGTTGCGTGGGGTAAGTTTCAGGGTTTGACACTCCCATTCCTTCTCTAGTAGCAATGGCTACCTTCTCCCATCTCACCTTGCGCCGACCAGCCCCTATGGTGGAGTGCATCAACCAGGAGCTGCCCTGGAGTGGTACCTGGTGCCTATCGTCAGATAAGTCTAACCGCACCATTTGTGGCTCTGGTGAAGACTGGGCAGGCACTTCCTTCTCTCCCTTCTAACATGTAGTATGACACCCCCATTACTAACACAGTAATAAAGAAAAAAAACACAACAATATTTTATTGAAGTAAACACTCCCAGACACTTTCCCTCCTTTCCCACTTTAATTTTTAGAAGAAACACTCAGGTCCGCTGTAGTCCAGGGAATCCATCAGAATTCATGAAGTCTGTCATAGTCCACAAATGGAAACTTGAAAATAAAAACACAAATATACAAATGCAGCAAAATAAAACAAGACACTTTCCTTAGTTCCCCATGAGGGAGGTGTGAAGATCAACATAGATTTTAATAAGTATACATGTGAGCGTGTCTCCGGTACGTATGAAAACGGAAGCTACATGTGTTGGAAACACATACGGCGCCTTAGGCTGCTTTCACACATCCGGCTTGAGCTCTGCGGCTCAATCCGGCTGTGCAAGCTATGCAACGGATGCGGTGAACACACCGCAACCTTTGCATAAGTTTTTCCTTTGCGGCCAGTCCGATTTTTGCCGCTTGCGGCATGCTACTGAGCATGCGCAGTGGCAAAAACCGCATGCGGCGGCCGGATGCGGTTATTGCCACATCGCGCCGCATCCGGCCGCCGTAGGCATGCATTGAAAAATGCGCCGCATCGGCCGAATGCGGCGCGATGCGTTTTTTTTTTGCCACACGATAAAACGTGCCAGGCAACGTTCCATCCGGCCGCCGCATCGGCTAAATCTGCCGCATGCGGCAAAAACCGGATGGAACGCAAGGCCATGCGGCACAATGCGGCACTAATTAAAGTCTATGCAGAAAAAACGCAACCGGCAGCAAAAAAAAACGGTTGCGATTTTCCTGCAAAGTGCCGGAGTGTGCCGCATTGCAGAAACCGGAGGTGTGAAAGCAGCCTTAGTGATATGATAGTTGGATAAAATACCCTTACAGAGGTACAGTGCAAAAAATACCTTATAAGACTGGCGTGGGATTTTTGCTTGTTGGCCATTCGAATAGTGCACTCGAAATGATCTGAAGGGTTATAACTCTAGACAAGGGCTGATGTCGCTGAGTACAAAGGAGGACATATTTCATTAATTTGCTTTAATAAAGATACTGCTCTTTATAAACTCTCATTCTAGCACCTTCTGCGTCCTCCTGCAGTGGTCTCTGTACTTACAGCCCAGCCTAGGTCAGACATATGTTAGGTAAAGGTAATTACAGCCTGTAAAGCTAGGGTTCCATGCAGTATAAAAAATCAGCACCAATTTTCACTCAGGAAAGTGGGATGCTTTTTTTTCTCACATGTCATCAGTGTGCTGTCCTTGAGCAATCCTTTTTTTTCTCAGTAGCTATTAATCATTTAGAGGACCATATACAGCTTTCTATGTTACAGAATGGTAATGTATCCAATAAAAAACTAATGCGATACTGTGGTATCTCATTTTTTCTCGCATTCACAGACTTGAATGGGTGAGTTTCATTCGATTTCAGATAGAAATCACAACAACCTGGGTATTTTGAAGAAACGCTAAGAAATAATGAAAATATCATAGAATAAATTCAAAATGTTTTTTTATTCCATCATTTTTTATTTTTTATTCAAACAAAAACCACACCACAAAGGAGATCATGTTACATCCAAAATTTCTTCTTATTTCTTCTGCATAGTCAAAAATCAAAAATGAATATTCTGGTAGTCTTTTTTATGGGTGGGTGATTTTAACTTGGTTGTCTGTATGTAGTTGTTGTTTTTAAGCTAATAATTCCATTTTTGTGTTCGTTCTAGATAATTATCTAATATCAGGCTTGCTTTAACCAATCTTTACCAACAAGGCACTATTGAAGAACAATGGATGAGGGACTTCTATAACAAAAAATAAAAAAAGAAAAAAAGAAAAAAAGAGAGTGGCGGTATTCAATTCCCTACTGGAAGAAAATTCAGAGGCAATTTTGGGCTGGAATCACCCCCCCTTTTTATGAATTATATAATGATAATGAATTGATGTGAATTTTCATATATATTTATAGTATATTAGATATTGTGTATTTATTGCCCTGTGTCGGAGATTTATTTATACCAATGTCTTTAATATCAGGAACATCGTGGTTGTCTCGGCCCGCGGTGAGATTTGGGGGGTTACTGTTGCGCTCTCTGGTGATTGCCCAGTGGGTAGCTACTGCAGGAGCTACCTGCGGGTTGTCCCAGTAGACTGCACTTGTGATCCTTCTCGCCCCCTTTTTTGGCCGAGCTACTGTTAATAAAAATAAGGGGGTGATCAATATGATCTAATATAGTTTGCTCTATGGGTTTGTCATGAGTATTTTGAACGATGAGGCATAAGAGTAATGTAGCTATATATCAGGTTTTTTGGGTGTTCATGAAAGTATAATTCTTTATATTAAAAAAATGATGGATATAAGGGAAATATATTCAAAATTATTTTATACCATCCATCTATTGAGTAACTGTCATATTTATGATATGTGACATATACATGGGATATTTCTCCAATGAGTATGTGAGCACCCCTTTTCTTGCGATATTATCAGAGAACCATATTATATTTGCGATTTTGATAGAAGTAACTATATGTTGCTGGCTACTTTCTCTGTTTTTTCTGATTCTAGCTGTATATTTATGGGACTGCATGCATGCACTTGTATAAATGTGTGATCGCAATATAGGGATACTGATAGGCGCTATTAACATTGCAGCGCCATGGATATTCATTTTCATGCATGCACTTGTATAAGTGTAGATCGCAATACGGGGATACTGACAGACTGCATGCTTGCATTTGTACAAATGAGGATTGTAATACCGTGATACTGATGGACACTAGTAATATTGTAATGCCATGGATATTCATTTCAAGGCATGCACCTGTATAAATGCAGATTGCAATACGAAGATACTGATAGACTGCGTGCATGCATCTGTATAAATGTAGATCGTAATACCTGGATATTGATAGGCGCTATTAACATTGTAGCGCCATGGATATTCACTTTAATGTTGTTTGGAAGTCTGCAGATCACTGTATTGCGATATAATGTGCGGTTTGGATGTGCGGTCCAGCGCGCGTGGCAGGGAGTGATTCTTTCTGGCGCTGACATGCGCAGCTATAGCTTTGGGGAGATTCCGATGGTGTTCCCCTGCATTACATCAGTGACGTGTACCCTATACACGCCTCCTCCGTAGTTTATTGGCTATTTGCCACACACCCTCTTTTGCCTTATTGGTTGCGGACTGATATATCAGCAGCAACTTTCTCCCTACCCGACATGCCCCTCTTGAGAAAGCTGGCGCGAAACGTGCGTACGTCGGGGAAAGGAGAGAGTCATCCACTGCTCAGGTATTATTAGAGTTAGGCTAACGTCTAAGTGTATAATGATGCTAAAGTAATATGGTGTATATGATTCGTGCGGTGCTGTGTGATACCATCGGGCATACACTGTGAATTTACATTGGTTCTGGCCACACTTATTACAGCTTTGTGTGGCAAAAGGCTGGTTACGGCTTTATTTGCGGATTGATAGGCAGAAGTGTGTCACTGTTTAGTATGCCTAAGCCTAGGTGCGGTGCTATGTGATATTGTCGGGCATACACTGTCAATAGTGTGTCACTGTTTTTATGCCTAAACCTAGGTGAAATCGCTAATATTAATCTATCTATCGGCTGTTAGTAGGATTTTTTTGCCAGAGAGGCATTTTGAATATAATATTAGACTATGTGGCATGGAAATTCCTCCCCTAGTCGTTTGGCGTTATTTCTTGACATATGTCTTTAAAATAGAGGCCGATATTTCATGCCCCCAATTACTGCTTTCCATATGTGAAATTCAGCTGGTTACAAAGATTTTGAAACAAGATTAATCGGTAGATATTAACTTTATTGATGAAATTGATATTTTCAGAGGCTAAATCCAATACTTCTTTGCCAGTATGATGAGCCGCTGCACCGTATGAATCAAATCATATATTATATATATAAAAAATAAAAATTTTAAAAAATAGATGGTTACTGCATAGCAGGATATGTATTGCCAAACCTTTCTAACCTGAGACAGTTTTTTGGATGTAACATGATCTCCTTTGGGGTGTGGTTTTTGTTTGAATAAAAAATAAAAAATGATGGAATAAAAAAACATTTTGAATTTATTCTATGATATTTTCATTATTTCTTAGCGTTTCTTCAAAATACCCAGGTAGTTTACCTAAGGGTGCTTTCTGTCATATAGTTGCTTCTTTGAAGGCTAATTTAATATGTTTTTTGGACTTTGTGTGTTTCTAAAAATCACAACAGGCTGCCATTTTTTTCACAGGCAGATTGTCAGTGAATAGAATCAGTTATCTGTACTTCCCCATTTTATAATATGGGCCAGTGTGTTATCTATAAAGTTGAGCGAGTACCTAACTATTCGTACTCACTATACTCACAATGAGTACTTTCTAATTCTCGCGTATTCGTTCTGAATAGCGTGTGCAATGAAAGTCAATGGGGAAAACTCGCAATGTAACGAGTCACCCAAACTCTGCACTATTTGCTACTCGTATGAATAGTACAGCATTCGGGTTACTCGTTACTTTGCACGTTTTTCCCCATTGACATGCATTGCACACCCTATTCGGAATGATTAGACAGTACTCTTTATGAGTATAGCGAGTACGAATAGTTAGGTACTCGCTCAGCTCTAGTTATCTGATAAAAAATGTGATAGGATTCCCCCGAATGATACGCTTGTGTGCACGAGCCCAGCACATTTGTGTTGATTACATATCTATTCAGATTGAGACGGCAATTCGGAAACCAGCAGGAGAACCACAAGGCATAGGAAAAGGAGCAGCAATTTATTGTCCGGAAACCCCTTTAAGCTGAATAGATAACAATTTTTTATATTTTCCATTTTTGACACCATATACCTTTCTTCTGTAGCAGTGTTGGGATATTCAGGGGCAGCTGCAGTGTAAGTGCAAATTCTGTGCTCGTAGCACATATAAAGGCATACATGCGATACATTGGATGTGTATATGTGCAGTAACCATGAGTCACCTTTTATCACTCATTTATGTTATCCTGCTATAAATCTATATAGCCGTTGCTAGGCTATCATTTCCCAAACACAAGCCTGAGATCAGCATTTCTGAAACCTGTAATACCCCAAACTTCCATAGCTACATTTTATGAATCTCTCTTGGAGCGATTTAAAGCCTGAAATTGGTGCACGGCTATTGCCAGCTTCATAAAGCAGGTTAAAAACGTGTTTTGTACTAAATGACCTGTGAAATTCTAATCTTCAGATCAGGATATAATAAAATTTCCATCCCTTAATCTTTTACTAGACCAGCAAGAGTATCAGGTAATTGAAATAATGGGCTTTTAAAAATATTCCTACTCCATGCTACGTCATAAATCAGTCTAAATAGTTGTATGGTTCCTTGTCCCAAACCTAAAATATTTTTAATTATGAACTAATGTCTGAATTGTCCTAAAAGTATCTCCCTAAGTGAAATATGAAGCATATCTGTTTCATTTAGAACTTGTGTGCAATAACAGAAATAATGATATATGGTATATTTAATTTGTAATCTAGATTTGTGAATATTTATGTTATGGCTTTTCTAGTGAATTTATAACTATGAGATATTGTGGTTTGGGGCTGATTTTTAAAGTGAACCTGAGAGCTAATACATATTGACCGATCGATGGTCAGCATGTACCAGGCACTGATTGTACGATTTCAGCCATGTGTGTTTGACTCTAAAACGCTGCGACATGTAAAAAAAAAACTAAGTTTAAAATCTCTTCAGGGACAGAGCTGCAGGGGAACTAGTCAGACAGTCTTCTCCAACCTACTGCTCTGTGGTGTCAAGTCACTCCCTACATTCATCACTGTCACTCAAGGAGATGGGGAGAGTAGCACTGGTGACCTGCTTGTCAAACTAATTATCACGCAAGGTATGGGAAGTACCAAACGAATGGCAAAAGGGAAGGGGGAGATGGTGACCCCTGACCAAACCTACCACTGGGCCCTAGGTTTCCTCACCACCCTAGATAGGATCTGCATCTGCCGAGCTCTATAGCTGACCCTAGGCTAACCCTGATCTGGGCCCTAAGTAAGGAGCAGATGGGATGAGCTCTTCATCAACCCCACTAGGCGCGGGATAACACATGAAGGAAACCAACAACAAACGTATCTCCAGTTGACTTAATGACAGATATGCAACAGCCACCAAGTTTCTCCAGATGTATTCAAACAGACTGCTAGCACTGAAGACTTGATAAAGGCATTTGAAATATCACTAGCAACGAGTAATAGGAAGTGAAGGTATATAAAGACAAGGAAAGTACTGATGAACAGTAGCTGACAGGCTGAGGAAATCCGCAGGATCCCAAAGAGAAACTGATAAAAACCAAGCAGAAATAATAGAAGGTGAGGGAGCAGTTTGCACAGCCAGACGCTGTGACCTTCTATAGCTATACACCACAGGACTATCTGTCTTCAGTGACACACCCATGACACTAGTCTCCTGTTTAAGAATTCTTAATGCACTAGACAATTAGTTGAAGGACATTTCTAAAATCTAATTTATAAGCTGCATTACTTTTACTTGCATTTTTGACTTTCGAAAGGGCTGACACGGCAGGAGATAGTGGGGCACTCCCCACAAATTAGACAACTTAATGAATAAAAAACAATGCAAGTGAATTGTTAGATAACCTTTTTGAAACACTGCAGAAAACGTAAGCAATGTGTAGCTAACGAGGGGCACAAATTAACAATCATTTTAATTATAAAAATGACTGGTGAATTGGCCCACATATTGCAGGATATGGTTATACTGTGATTACACTGTTGAATAGTAAGAATGAAAAAACATAAAAACAATATGAATGACAAATGTACATTGTAGTGAAAAAACTTTAACAATTGTTTGTTTGATTTTCAGCATTTGCTATAGATCTAGCTGATTTACTGTTAAGAGATTTACCTACTGTATATCCAAAAGGTATGTTTGTAGCCAACATATGCAAATTACCTCTGCAGAGAGGAAGAGGACTTGAATTCTATTGCCATCTATTGGAAGTAGCAAACCTAAAAGTGAATATCGACCCTTTAATGAACCTTGTCATATAACTTAAGATATATAAGCCAAACCAGAATCTCAATTTACAGACACTGTTTCGGTCTATTGCCCTTCATCAGTGCAGAGTATGAGATCTGATTTGGCTAGGTGAGAGGCTATGACTGACATTTAAGGGGTACGTTTTTTTCCTTATGGAGAGTGTGAGGCTAGGCTTAGCATGCCAGTATGAGGAGATTTAAAAACCTTGCATGCGCCTTTGGGAAATGAAGTACGTAACTTGCCTTTTCAAAGAGACAGAAGACTTGAAATCTAGTGCCACATATTGAAAGTAGCAATCCTAAAAGTCAATATCCACCCTTTAATTTATGTTTACCAGCTGTTTTTCAGCCACTAAGATGCGGGAATTGCCTGCAAATCATGTTAATTCGATAGCCATGTTTGCTACTGGCATTACTGTGATTGGCCGGCTGCATCGCAGCATCGGGTCTTATATAATACCTGGGAGTGCGATGCTGGGCACACCTCAGTTCAGGGAGAGTTGATGTAGGAGGTAGAGCTTAGCTTAGAGCAGGATTGTACACTTGCACCTTTTAGGGCCTTTCATGTGGCAGAAAGAGGTTTTTTTTAGGTTGGTTTAATTTAATAAATAAATATTTAAATTTAAAAAATGGAGTGGGGTCCCTCCCATTTTTAATAACCAACCAAGGTGAATCAGCGAGTTGGTGGCTGATAGTATCATGCTGGGAAGGCCCATTGATATTTGGTCCTCCCCAGCCTAAAAATAGCGGCCCACAGTCGGCCCAGAATTAGCAAATACTGGGTCTTCTTGATTACCCTGGTGCAGTGGCAATCGGGGTAATATTTTTGGGGGCTCATGTCAGCTACGTACAGTCATGGCCAAAAGTTTTGAGAATGACACCAAAATTATATTTTCACATGATCTGTTGCCCTCTGGTTTTTAATTGTGTTTGTCTGATGTTTACATCACATACAGAAATATAATTGCAATCATATTATGAGTACCAAAAGGTTATATTGACAGTTAGAATGAGTTAATGCAGCAAGTCAATATTTGCAGTGTTGATCCTTCTTCTTCAGGACCTCTGCAATTCTCCCTGGCATGCTCTCAATCAACTTCTGGACGAAATCCTGACTGATAGCTGTCCATTCTTGCATAAGCAATGCTTGCATTTTGCCAGAATTTGTTGGTTTTTGTTTGTCCACCCATCTCTTGATGATTGCCCACAAGTTCTCAATGGGATTAAGATCTGGGGAGTTCCAGGCCATGGACCCAAAATCTCTATGTTTTGTTCCATGAGCCATTTAGTGATCACCTTTGCTTTATGGCAAGGTGCTCCATCATGCTGGAAAAGGCATTGTTGGGCGCCAAACTGCTCTTGGACAGTTGGGAGAAGTTGCTCTTGGAGGACATTCTGGTACCATTCTTTATTCATGGCTGTGTTTTTAGGCAAGACTGTGAGTGAGCCGATTCCCTTGGCTGAGAAGCAACCCCACACATGAATCGTTTCAGGATGCTTAACAGTTGGCATGAGACAAGACTGGTGGTAGCGCTCACCTCTTCTTCTCCTAATAAGCTGTTTTCCAGATGTCCCAAACAATCGAAAAGGGGATTCATCTGAGAAAATGACTTTACCCCAGTCCTCAGCAGTCCACTCCCTGTACCTTTTGCAGAATATCAGTCGGTCCCTGATGTTTTTTCTGGAGAGAAGTGGCTTCTTTGCTGCCCTCCTTGAAACCAGGCCTTGCTCAAGCAGTCTCCGCCTCACAGTGTGTGCAGAAGCACTCACACCAGCCTGCTGCCATTGCTGAGCTAGCTCGGCACTGCTGGTAGTCCGATCCCGCAGCTGAAACAGTTTTAAGATACGGTCCTGGCATTTGCTGGTCCTTCTTGGGCGCCCTGGAGCCTTTTCGGCAACAATGGAAGCTCTCTCCTTGAAGTTTTTGATGATGCGATAGATTGTTGACTGAGGTGCAATCTTTGTAGCTGCGATACTCTTCCCTGTTAGGCCATTTTTGTGCAGAGCAATGATGGCTGCACGTGTTTCTTCAGAGATAACCATGGTTAACTGAAGAGAAACAATGATACCAAGCACCAGCCTCCTTTTAAAGTGTCCAGTGGTGTCATTCTTACTTAATCATGACTGATTGATCGCCAGCCCTGTCCTCATCAACACCCACACCTGTGTTAATGGAACAATCACTAAAACAATGTTAGCTGCTCCTTTTAAGGCAGGAATGCAATGATATTGAAATGTGTTTTGGGGGTTAAAGTTCATTTTCTTAGCCAATATTGACTTTGCAAGTAATTGCTGTTAAGCTGATCACTCTTTATGACATTCTGGAGTATATGCAAATTGCCATTAGAAAAACTTAAGCAGTAGACTTTGTAAAAATTAATATTTGTAGCATTCTCAAAACTTTTGGCTATGACTGTAGTATCAGTTGGCATCAAGCACAGGGGTTAATAAAAGAGAGATGTCTATCAGACACTCCCATTACTAATACAGTAAGTGTATCATTTAAAAAACACACACACACAGGAAAAAAAGTTTATTTCAATAAAGACGCCCCCACACTATTCCTCGCTCACCCATTTATTTACAAATGTTCCAACAAACTCAGACACAATTCACAATCCAGGACTCCAATTCCAGCAACTGTGAATAGCAGTTAAGTACAGCCATTTACAGACATTGAGAATGATGACAAAGCTTATTAGAGCTGCCGTGTCTCACTTAGCCATTTAGCCGTCAGCTCTCATGATGAGCAATGCCGTCGTATCGTACCTGGCATTTGTGAATAGCTGTATGTTACTGCTAATCAGATACTATTAGTTGCATTTTAATACAGCAATTGATAGTATCCAATATCGAGAGCACACCATTATATTTTTGAGAACTCACTTTCTATATCGCCTGGGTAGTGCACATAATCCTGTTTCCCTGCCCACTTGATTTTGGTATCTTCGGTCTCAATGGATGCTGACACGCATGGCCATCTCACTTACAGAGGTGATGCCGGGTGTTTCCATGTCATGGGCCAAAAGCCAGTTTTTGAGCAGGCGGAGAATAGCATTGTGCATTATACTAATTCAATGGCTATGCATTAAGTGTTTACTTTATCACAAGAGGCTTTAATAATATACAGTAATATAATTAGTATATTTGTATTTACCCTGCATTCCAGCTATCAATTATCATTCTGATATGTTGTTCACTGGTGGTCCCTCCTGCTTGAGGCACCTTTATCTTGTTTTTAGTATAATTTCTTTAACCAATAAACTTGAAATTGATTTTCAGAACATTTGTGTACATGTTCACTTGTTATGCTATAATCCCGATATTCACTTGGATCCATGCATATTTTGATACTATATCCTCTTGAGTGAAGTATGATTTCTTGTTATACCTAATGGACCTTTCTAATGATGTATAATATGACTTTCTTGTAGGTAACAATATTACAAGTTAGTAGATTACAAGAGATGTAGCTTTGATTCAGAACAGTATTCTTATTACACTTTTGAGTCTGACATGTTTTTATGTCACAATAAAGTAAAAAAACTGGCTTTTGCTTCCAAATGGTTCAACATTGTAGACCAACTAGGTGGAATTATGTCATTTTTTTGTCTTATTACAGGCATATATGCTTATAAACTATGTACCGTTATTAGCTGCACAAGTTGTCATTAACAGCTTAGAGCATAAAAATCTAGTGGTCGGATACCAACAAACTGATGTTTTTGCCCACTGTGAACAGTTTTCATCTTATAGGAGTTTTACCTTACAAAAGCAATGGTTTAAAAAAGAAAAAACAAAGCCAATGCATTGATTGACACCTGATCCATTTCTCTGACTGGTGTCAGTCACCTATTTTTGTCTAGTCATGACGCATCTGACTATACATGAAGAATTACATGCTGGCCATTCAAAGGACTGCCGGCCTGAGATGGTCATCAAGAGGATTTCACAAGTGTCACGTCCTCACCAGAGTCCGCTCCTGAGACTTTTGCTTCAGTCACCAGGTGCCGCCGTATTCCCGCTGTTGACTGTGCTGGTGATGGGGGAGGAGTCAGTACCGGTGACTCTGGTGGGCGCAGGCTCTGCTCAACCATTAGGCTGGGTTTTCCTGGTGCCTGCAGTACCACTGGCTGAGTGGCATGTATCTTCCAGCTGAGGTTGCCACAATTCAGCTTCAGCCAATGGGAGGACACCACAGCCTTTTTATCCCCTCTTATGTCTGCTGGCCATTGCAAGATATAAATTGTATTCCTGCTAAACTCTGGTTCCCCCCTGCTCTGATTATTGATTCCTGCTTTGACCCCGGCCTGATCTCTGACTTCTCTCCTGCCTGTCGTATTTGTACCTCTGTTTTGTTTTCTGATTACATCCTTGCCTGCCTGATTCTGTCCCTGTTTTGCATTTTGCAATTCGACCCTGGCTACTACTCTTATCGGACTGCAGCCTACCACAGGTAGTGATCTCCATGTCCCTGTGTAATTCCAAATGCCTGTATAAGGGTTAAATGGTTTCAGGTTCTTGGGGGCCTTACTTTGTGAGCAGCTTTCCTCTAACCTGTCCATTAAAGCCAGTCTGAGCCTGTGGATCTGTGCCGCCCCCGTGGAAGCAGCCAAGCTGCTCGGATCCGGGTTCGCTGTGGCTCTAGGGTGTCCGGACCCAGGGGTTGTGTGGCCACTCAAATGTAAGGGGGATATTTACAGGGGAGTTGATATGTAGTTCGTGACACCACCCGTGGTGTACAGTAAGTTGGGGAGTACCGCCACTGCCGCTGGGAGTACCCGGGGTGATGGAGTGGGGCAGCAAGGTGTCGTGGCCCTCCACGGGTAGGTGAAATACTCTGGGACTCGGTGAGGGGTGCCGTGGGGTGCAGGGGTCATTCTTGTACTCACTCAGTTCATAAGCAGACACTCACAACCGGGTAAACCAAGCCGCTGAGGGGAGTTCGTCCAGGTCCCGCCCCCAATAGTGTTGCCTGGTGATCCGTGACCTGCCTCCTGGCACTTAGTTTGACTTCAACTTGGTAGGCCGGTAGTATGGAACTAGCCGGGCCCCGCTCCCTACTATGGCTAAGTATGGGAGCTTGCTCTCAGGGCTCACGCTTGGGATTTTCTGGACCGTTTTGAATTGGAAAGTCCTATCCCCCTCATTGCGCTAGTGCCCCGATTCTGCAGCGGGTGGGATCAGATCATAAAGGCTCCGTTCTCCTCAGGTGAATTGTCGGATTGCCTGAAGCTACTCCCCGACCTAGGGTCCGTGTACCCCGTTGTGCCTTCGGTCCCGGACCGGTGATAGTGCTAGGCTGCCGGCTGTCCTCCTCGACAGGTCCAAGCACCTCGCCACAATACCCTGCGACCGGGGGTCCGACTCCTCTAGGTCCAGACCACCGTCTGCAACCTAAACAGTTCTTTCAGGAGTCACCGTTCCCGACTTCCTCTGAGCTCCTCACAGCTCGAGGGCTACTTCTCAACCACTCTACTTCAACTCCCAGACTCGACTCACTACACTCCTCACTTCCTCTCCCTGACCCCCCTGTTGGGCGACTCTATTCCACTCAAGCCGTCCACTGCTGTGTCTGGTAGGAGTGATGCAGGGTGTATCTAGAATTTGATTTTCTGCTGGAGGCAACACCATTTAGTTAGGGACCCAGAACCAAGAGGGAGGCAGAATACTGCACGGAATGGCAGCTTGTGCAGTACCCTGTAACGACCTGATAGTCTAGGGGCGTCACAGATCCAGGCAGGCGTTACATTATATCTGGCCCATTAAACTGAGGGGGGGGAAAATGGATTCCCTCCAAACTGTGATAAATCAGGTGCTTACCCTGTCTGGCCTTGTCCAAGGACTTGCACAGCAAGTACAACATCTTGAATCTACCAAGGTTCAAGCTCCTCCAGCATCTCCATCATTGTATCTGGAGTCCTGTCGACTTCAAGTGAGCAGCTCACGTTGTAGAGCCCCTCATGGAAAGCCTGGATCTCAGAGACAATTGCTACCAGAACAACAGCACCTGAGTGGGCCCCAGGATTCTCACTTAGGTGCCCAGGCACTCCCTGTGGACCCTATAAAGTTATTGTTACCTGTCCAATTGTCTCACCCAGGAAAAGCTATGCAGCTGCAGGCCTTTGTTGATTGTGGCTATGCAGCTAATTTCATAGACTCTATTGTAGCAAAGGAGATGGGTTTGTCTTTGCTAATATTGAATGCTCCTATTAGTGTCAGCAGACATGTATGTCTTTATCTATTAACCTAACTAGAGCTGAACATGTCTTCATATCTCATGCATTCAGGGATTTTGCTGATGTGTTTTCTGTATCTGAATCTGAAAAATTACCTCCGCACGGAGATTATGATTGCCTCATAGATTTGGTCCCCAATTCTCGACTCCCCAAGGGTAAAATTTATAATCTTTCTGGTCAAGAGAATCAGGCCATGAAAGATTATATAGCAGACAGTCTGCAGAAAAGGTTTATCAGACCATCCAGGTCCCCAGTCAGTGTTGGATTTTTTTTCGTTAATAAAAAAGGTGGTTGTCTCAGACCTTGTATAGACTATTGGGAACTTAAAGCTATTACTGTAAAGAATCAGTACCCTCTGCCACTCATCGCCGATCTCTTTAACCAGCTCATAGGAGCCCGGTGGTTCACCAAGCTGGATCTCAAGGGTGCATATTAGCTAATCCGCATCAGAGAAGGAGATGAGTGTAAAATGGCATTTAACACTCCAGAGGGACACTATGAGTACCTTATAATGCTTTTCGGTTAAGTAATGCGCTGGCTGTCTTTCAGAACTTTGTCAGTGACATTTTCAGAGATACCTGTGGTCAATATGTGGTGGTTTATCTGGATGACAACCTGATTTATTCTCCTGATGCTACGACACATGTCCAACATGTACGCACTGTACTCCAGAGACTCAGGGAGAACTCCCTATTTGCTAAATATGAAAAAGTGGGTTTTTTTGAGGCAGAGGTTAATTTCCTGGGTTAAATTTTGTCTGCAGAAGGCTTCCGCATGGATTCCTCTAAGGTTGAACCGATTAAGGAGTGGGTGAAACCCAAGTCTCTGAAAGCCTTGCAGCGTTTCCTTGGGTTTGCTAATTATTATCGCAAATTTATTAGATATTTTGCCAAAATTGCCAAACCCCTCACCGATTTGACTAAAAAGGGGGCTGATGTGGTTAATTGGAAGCCAGAGGAGATCCATGCCTTCTCAAAATTAAAAGAATGTTTTTCCTCAGACCCGATTCTGATTCAGCCTGACCTTATGCGTCCGTTTATTGTAGAAGTTAATGCATCTGAGGTTGGAGTGGGAGCGGTGCTATCACAAGTACTCCGTCTCTCACTCAGCTTCGTGCAAGTGCCTTATTTTCCCGCAAGTTTTCTCCCACGGAGAGAAATTATGACATTGGTTGGCTGTTGGCAATTAAATGGGCCTTCAAGGAATGGCGCCACTTCCTCAAGGGCGCCAAACATAAGATCACAGTTATCACAGACCATAGGAATCTCACTTATCTGGAATCTGCTAAGAGATTCAATTCTAGGCAAGCCAGGTGGGCATTGTTCTTCTCCAGATTTGATTTTGTGGTAATGTTCCGACTTGGTACCAAGAACACAAGAGCTGATGCACTGTCCTGTAGCTTCTGTCCCTCTCAGTCTGAAAACTCTGAACCAGTCCCTATTTTAGCTAAAAGCATTATTGTGTCATCTGTTTTGCTTAGATTTGATAGAAGAGTTCCGTAATACCCAAGACCAAGCTCCTGAAACCACTCCTGACTGTAAATTGTTTGTCGCCCCCTCACTTCACCTACGGGTACTTCAAGAATCCCACAATTCTGTGCTTGCAGGTCACCCTGGTATAGGCTAGTAACTAGTAGTAGTAGTAGACTAGTAACCAGAAATTTTTGGTAGTAGTAGTAGTAGACTAGTAACCAGAAATTTTTGGTGGCCAAACGTAGTGAAGGATTGTAAGGAATATGTACTAGCTTGTGAAATGTGTGCTCGAGCCAAGGCACCATGTACCCGTCCCGGATTTCTCCAGTCCCTACCTACCCTAGTATGCCCTTGAACACATCTCTCCATGGACTTCATCACTGACCTCCCACCCTCAGAAGGGAAGAGTTGTATCTGGGTAGTATTGGTAGATTCAGCAAACAGTGTCATTTTGTTCCTCAGTCCGGCTTACAAAATTCTGAAACTCTTAGCAGGTTGCTCATTACGCATATTGTGCGGTTACACGGGGTTCCAGAAAATATTGTTTCTCACTAAGGAACAGAGTTCGTCTTGAAATTCTGGAGGGATTTTTGTAAAAAGATCAATATAGAGTTATCTTGTTCTGACCAATGGTCAGACTGAATGTTCCAATCAAACCCTTGAACAATATCTCTGGTGTTATGTGCCTGGCCGTCAGTCTGACTGAGTAGAATATCTGCCGCTAGCTGAGTTTGCCATCAATAATCAGTATCAGGAATCCATCCATACTACCTCTTTTTTGTGCAATTTAGGGTTGCATCCACATTTTTGTTCTCTTTCTTCCACTGCGGTGCATACTCCTGAGGCTAAAAAAACTGTGGACAAGCTGAAGGCTATCTGGTCTGAGGTAAGATGAGAAAGCACAGGTTGGTCAAGCCTCCTCTGCTAATACGAGATGTTCCAAGGGTCCAAGCCTTAGGGGCACTTTGCACACTACGACATCGCAAGCCGATGCTTGCGATGCCGAATGCGATAGTCCCCGCCCCGTCGCAGCTGCGATATCATGGTGATAGCTGCCGTAGCGAACATTATCGCTACGGCAGCTTCACATGCACTCACCTGCCCTGCAACGTCGCTCTGGCTGACGAACCGCCTCCTTATTAAGGGTGCGGGTCGTGCGGCGTCATAGCGACGTCACATGGCAGGCGGCCAATAGAAGCGGAGGGGCGGAGCTGTGCGGGATGTAAACATCCCGCCCACCTCCGTCCTTTCGCATAGCCGGCGTGAGCCGCAGGACGCAGGTAAGGCGATGTTCCTCACTCATGCGGCTTCACACACAGCGATGTTTGCTGCCGCAGGAACGAGGAACAACATCGTAACATCGGTCCTCCCGAAATTATGGAAATGAACGACGCTACACCGATGATACGATTTGGACGTTTTTGCGCTCCTTAATCGTATCAAAAAGGATTTACACACTACGATATCAACTGCGACGCCGGATTTGCGTCACTTTCGATTTGACCCCACCGACATCGCAGCTGTTGTAGTGTGCAAAGTGACCCTTAGAGTTGGGGACAAGGTATGGTACGGAATATTAAACTTAAGGTCCCTTCTGCTAAGCTGGGTCCCAGATTTATTGGACCTTACGAGATAGTCGAGGTCATTAACCCCGCAGCTTTCCGCCTGAAACTCCCCCCATCCTTTAAGACAGACCTGGGCAAGGGGCGGCCCGCGGGCCACACCCGGCCCGCCTACTCTCTGTGACCGGCCCGCCCGTCTTCAGCCGGTGCAGTGGAGCCGGGCTGCAGCATGCCGAGCAGGGAGAGATCCTGTGCAGGTCCGCACAGTAAGTGCAGGCAGCGGAACGCAGGAGTCTTTCCTCTGTTCCCTGCCGGCACTAATTGTCAGTGACACACGCGCGCGCTCTGACGTTGTCATTACTGCGCTGCGTGTGTCATTTCAAAAGTTCCCGCCCACCCGGCAGGAGAAGGAGCAGCACAGCAGAAGGAATAATTCATGCTGCAGGACCTGCGATGACGTCACGCCCATGTGACTGTGTGGGAGGAGACACGGGATGACGGGCAGAAAGCAAAGATACTGAATCCTGAAGGAGATGTGGACACATGATAACTGGTAATAAGAAAAGAGGGGACATGAGAGGGAGGGGGCTGCAGGGTGAGTGGCATATGAGGGAAGATGGAGCTGCAGGGTGAGTGGCATATGAGGGAAGATGGAGCTGCAGGGTGAGTGGCATATGTGGGAAGATGGAGTTGCAGGGTGAGTGGCATATGTGGGAAGATGGAGTTGCAGGGTGAGTGGCATATGTGGGAAGATGGAGCTGCAGGGTGAGTGGCATATGAGGGAAGATGGAGTTGCCGGGTGAGTGGCATATGAGGGAAGATGGAGCTGCAGGGTGAGTGGCATATGAGGGAAGATGGAGCTGCAGGGTGAGTGGCATATGTGGGAAGATGGAGTTGCAGGGTGAGTGGCATATGTGGGAAGATGGAGTTGCAGGGTGAGTGGCATATGTGGGAAGATGGAGCTGCAGGGTGAGTGGCATATGAGGGAAGATGGAGTTGCCGGGTGAATGGCATATGAGGGAAGATGGAGTTGCAGGGTGAGTGGCATATGAGGGAAGATGGAGTTGCAGGGTGAGTGCATTTGAGGAAAGATGGAGTTGCAGGGTGAGTGGCATATGAGGGAAGATGGAGCTGCAGGGTGAGTGGCATATGAGGGAAGATGGAGTTGCAGGGTGAGTGGCATATGTGGGAAGATGGAGTTGCAGGGTGAGTGGCATATGTGGGAAGATGGAGTTGCAGGGTGAGTGGCATATGAGGAAAGATGGAGTTGCAGGGTGAGTGGCATATGAGGGAAGATGGAGTTGCAGGGTGAGTGGCATATGTGGGAAGATGGAGTTGCAGGGTGAGTGGCATATGAGGGAAGATGGAGTTGCAGGGTGAGTGGCATATGTGGGAATATGGAGCTGCAGGGTGAGTGGCATATGAGGGAAGATGGAGTTGCAGGGTGAGTGGCATATGTGGGAAGATGGAGCTGCAGGGTGAGTGGCATATGAGGGAAGATGGAGTTGCAGGGTGAGTGGCATATGAGGGAAGATGGAGTTGCAGGGTGAGTGGCATATGTGGGAAGATGGAGTTGCAGGGTGAGTGGCATATGAGGGAAGATGGAGTTGCAGGGTGAGTGGCATATGTGGGAAGATGGAGTTGCAGCGTGAGTGGCATATGAGGGAAGATGGAGTTGCAGGATGAGTGGCATATGAGGGAAGATGGAGCTGCAGGGTGAGTGGCATATGAGGGAAGATGGAGCTGCAGGGTGAGTGGCATATGAGGGAAGATGGAGCTGCAGGGTGAGTGGCATATGTGGGAAGATGGAGTTGCAGGGTGAGTGGCATATGAGGGAAGATGGAGTTGCAGGGTGAGTGGCATATGTGGGAAGATGGAGCTGCAGGGTGAGTGGCATATGTGGGAAGATGGAGCTGCAGGGTGAGTGCATATGAGGGAAGATGGAGTTGCAGGGTGAGTGGCATATGAGGGAAGATGGAGCTGCAGGGTGAGTGCATATGTGGGAAGATGGAGTTGCAGGGTGAGTGGCATATGAGGGAAGATGGAGCTGCAGGGTGAGTGCATATGTGGGAAGATGGAGTTGCAGGGTGAGTGGCATATGTGGGAAGATGGAGTTGCAGGGTGAGTGCATATGAGGGAAGATGGAGTTGCAGGGTGAGTGGCATATGTGGGAATATGGAGCTGCAGGGTGAGTGGCATATGAGGGAAGATGGAGTTGCAGGGTGAGTGGCATATGTGGGAAGATGGAGCTGCAGGGTGAGTGCATATGAGGGAAGATGGAGCTGCAGGGTGAGTGGCATATGAGGGAAGATGGAGCTGCAGGGTGAGTGCATATGAGGGAAGATGGAGTTGCAGGGTGAGTGGCATATGAGGGAAGATGGAGCTGCAGGGTGAGTGCATATGTGGGAAGATGGAGTTGCAGGGTGAGTGGCATATGTGGGAAGATGGAGTTGCAGGGTGAGTGCATATGAGGGAAGATGGAGCTGCAGGGTGAGTGGCATATGAGGGAAGATGGAGCTGCAGGGTGAGTGGCATATGAGGGAAGATGGAGTTGCAGGGTGAGTGGCATATGTGGGAAGATGGAGTTGCAGGGTGAGTGGCAGATGAGGGAAGATGGAGTTGTAGGGTGAGTGGCATATGTGGGAAGATGGAGTTGCAGGGTGAGTGCATATGAGGGAAGATGGAGTTGCAGGGTGAGTGCATATGAGGGAAGATGGAGTTGCAGGGTGAGTGGCATATGAGGGAAGATGGAGTTGCAGGGTGAGTGGCATATGTGGGAAGATGGAGTTGCAGGGTGAGTGGCATATGTGGGAAGATGGAGTTGCAGGGTGAGTGGCATATGAGGGAAGATGGAGTTGCAGGGTGAGTGGCATATGTGGGAAGATGGAGCTGCAGGGTGAGTGCATATGAGGGAAGATGGAGCTGCAGGGTGAGTGGCATATGAGGGAAGATGGAGCTGCAGGGTGAGTGCATATGAGGGAAGATGGAGTTGCAGGGTGAGTGGCATATGAGGGAAGATGGAGCTGCAGGGTGAGTGCATATGTGGGAAGATGGAGTTGCAGGGTGAGTGGCATATGTGGGAAGATGGAGTTGCAGGGTGAGTGCATATGAGGGAAGATGGAGCTGCAGGGTGAGTGGCATATGAGGGAAGATGGAGCTGCAGGGTGAGTGGCATATGAGGGAAGATGGAGTTGCAGGGTGAGTGGCATATGTGGGAAGATGGAGTTGCAGGGTGAGTGGCAGATGAGGGAAGATGGAGTTGTAGGGTGAGTGGCATATGTGGGAAGATGGAGTTGCAGGGTGAGTGCATATGAGGGAAGATGGAGTTGCAGGGTGAGTGCATATGAGGGAAGATGGAGTTGCAGGGTGAGTGGCATATGAGGGAAGATGGAGTTGCAGGGTGAGTGGCATATGAGGGAAGATGGAGTTGCAGGGTGAGTGGCATATGAGGGAAGATGGAGCTGCAGGGTGAGTGGCATATGAGGGAAGATGGAGTTGCAGGGTGAGTGGCATATGTGGGAAGATGGAGTTGCAGGGTGAGTGGCATATGTGGGAATATGGAGCTGCAGGGTGAGTGGCATATGAGGGAAGATGGAGTTGCAGGGTGAGTGGCATATGTGGGAAGATGGAGCTGCAGGGTGAGTGCATATGAGGGAAGATGGAGCTGCAGGGTGAGTGGCATATGAGGGAAGATGGAGCTGCAGGGTGAGTGCATATGAGGGAAGATGGAGTTGCAGGGTGAGTGGCATATGAGGGAAGATGGAGCTGCAGGGTGAGTGCATATGTGGGAAGATGGAGTTGCAGGGTGAGTGGCATATGTGGGAAGATGGAGTTGCAGGGTGAGTGCATATGAGGGAAGATGGAGCTGCAGGGTGAGTGGCATATGAGGGAAGATGGAGCTGCAGGGTGAGTGGCATATGAGGGAAGATGGAGTTGCAGGGTGAGTGGCATATGTGGGAAGATGGAGTTGCAGGGTGAGTGGCATATGTGGGAAGATGGAGTTGCAGGGTGAGTGGCAGATGAGGGAAGATGGAGTTGTAGGGTGAGTGGCATATGTGGGAAGATGGAGTTGCAGGGTGAGTGCATATGAGGGAAGATGGAGTTGCAGGGTGAGTGCATATGAGGGAAGATGGAGTTGCAGGGTGAGTGGCATATGAGGGAAGATGGAGTTGCAGGGTGAGTGGCATATGAGGGAAGATGGAGTTGCAGGGTGAGTGGCATATGAGGGAAGATGGAGCTGCAGGGTGAGTGGCATATGAGGGAAGATGGAGTTGCAGGGTGAGTGGCATATGTGGGAAGATGGAGTTGCAGGGTGAGTGGCATATGTGGGAATATGGAGCTGCAGGGTGAGTGGCATATGAGGGAAGATGGAGTTGCAGGGTGAGTGGCATATGTGGGAAGATGGAGCTGCAGGGTGAGTGGCATATGAGGGAAGATGGAGTTGCAGGGTGAGTGGCATATGAGGGAAGATGGAGTTGCAGGGTGAGTGGCATATGTGGGAAGATGGAGTTGCAGGGTGAGTGGCATATGAGGGAAGATGGAGTTGCAGGGTGAGTGGCATATGTGGGAAGATGGAGTTGCAGCGTGAGTGGCATATGAGGGAAGATGGAGTTGCAGGATGAGTGGCATATGAGGGAAGATGGAGTTGCAGGGTGAGTGGCATATGAGGGAAGATGGAGCTGCAGGGTGAGTGGCATATGAGGGAAGATGGAGCTGCAGGGTGAGTGGCATATGTGGGAAGATGGAGTTGCAGGGTGAGTGGCATATGAGGGAAGATGGAGTTGCAGGGTGAGTGGCATATGTGGGAAGATGGAGCTGCAGGGTGAGTGGCATATGTGGGAAGATGGAGCTGCAGGGTGAGTGCATATGAGGGAAGATGGAGTTGCAGGGTGAGTGGCATATGAGGGAAGATGGAGCTGCAGGGTGAGTGCATATGTGGGAAGATGGAGTTGCAGGGTGAGTGGCATATGAGGGAAGATGGAGCTGCAGGGTGAGTGCATATGTGGGAAGATGGAGTTGCAGGGTGAGTGGCATATGTGGGAAGATGGAGTTGCAGGGTGAGTGCATATGAGGGAAGATGGAGTTGCAGGGTGAGTGGCATATGTGGGAATATGGAGCTGCAGGGTGAGTGGCATATGAGGGAAGATGGAGTTGCAGGGTGAGTGGCATATGTGGGAAGATGGAGCTGCAGGGTGAGTGCATATGAGGGAAGATGGAGCTGCAGGGTGAGTGGCATATGAGGGAAGATGGAGCTGCAGGGTGAGTGCATATGAGGGAAGATGGAGTTGCAGGGTGAGTGGCATATGAGGGAAGATGGAGCTGCAGGGTGAGTGCATATGTGGGAAGATGGAGTTGCAGGGTGAGTGGCATATGTGGGAAGATGGAGTTGCAGGGTGAGTGCATATGAGGGAAGATGGAGCTGCAGGGTGAGTGGCATATGAGGGAAGATGGAGCTGCAGGGTGAGTGGCATATGAGGGAAGATGGAGTTGCAGGGTGAGTGGCATATGTGGGAAGATGGAGTTGCAGGGTGAGTGGCAGATGAGGGAAGATGGAGTTGTAGGGTGAGTGGCATATGTGGGAAGATGGAGTTGCAGGGTGAGTGCATATGAGGGAAGATGGAGTTGCAGGGTGAGTGCATATGAGGGGAGATGGAGTTGCAGGGTGAGTGGCATATGAGGGAAGATGGAGTTGCAGGGTGAGTGGCATATGAGGGAAGATGGAGTTGCAGGGTGAGTGGCATATGAGGGAAGATGGAGCTGCAGGGTGAGTGGCATATGAGGGAAGATGGAGTTGCAGGGTGAGTGGCATATGTGGGAAGATGGAGTTGCAGGGTGAGTGGCATATGTGGGAATATGGAGCTGCAGGGTGAGTGGCATATGAGGGAAGATGGAGTTGCAGGGTGAGTGGCATATGTGGGAAGATGGAGCTGCAGGGTGAGTGGCATATGAGGGAAGATGGAGTTGCAGGGTGAGTGGCATATGAGGGAAGATGGAGTTGCAGGGTGAGTGGCATATGTGGGAAGATGGAGTTGCAGGGTGAGTGGCATATGAGGGAAGATGGAGTTGCAGGGTGAGTGGCATATGTGGGAAGATGGAGTTGCAGCGTGAGTGGCATATGAGGGAAGATGGAGTTGCAGGATGAGTGGCATATGAGGGAAGATGGAGTTGCAGGGTGAGTGGCATATGAGGGAAGATGGAGCTGCAGGGTGAGTGGCATATGAGGGAAGATGGAGCTGCAGGGTGAGTGGCATATGTGGGAAGATGGAGTTGCAGGGTGAGTGGCATATGAGGGAAGATGGAGTTGCAGGGTGAGTGGCATATGTGGGAAGATGGAGCTGCAGGGTGAGTGGCATATGAGGGAAGATGGAGCTGCAGGGTGAGTGCATATGAGGGAAGATGGAGTTGCAGGGTGAGTGGCATATGAGGGAAGATGGAGCTGCAGGGTGAGTGCATATGTGGGAAGATGGAGTTGCAGGGTGAGTGAAATATGTGGGAAGATGGAGTTGCAGGGTGAGTGCATATGAGGGAAGATGGAGCTGCAGGGTGAGTGGCATATGAGGGAAGATGGAGCTGCAGGGTGAGTGGCATATGAGGGAAGATGGAGTTGCAGGGTGAGTGGCATATGTGGGAAGATGGAGTTGCAGGGTGAGTGGCAGATGAGGGAAGATGGAGTTGTAGGGTGAGTGGCATATGAGGGCTGCAGACTGACAGAAGGATGTGAAGGGGTGCAGAGTGTTTGAGAGGGGTAAGTTGGTGTACAGGCAGGGTGAGATATGTGGGCAGGGTGTGTGACATATCGTGGTGTAGTGTGTGATCTGGGGGGTGCAGGTTGTATGGGGAGCAGGGTGTGTGAGATATGGGGGTGCAGGTTGTATGGGTAGCAGGGTGTGGGAGATATGGGGGTGCAGGTTGTATGGGGAGCGGGGTGTGTGACATATGGGGGTGTAGTGTGTGTGATATGGGGGTGCAGGCTGTATGGGGTGCAGTGTGTGTGATATGGGGGTGCAGGCTGTATGGGGAGCAGGGTGTGTGGCATATGGGGGTGTAGTATATTACAGGTATGCTATATGGAGGTGTATATAGTGGTGTAGTATATGGGGGGTATAGTGATGTAGTATATTACAGGTGTGCTATATGGAGGTGTATATTACAAGTGTGCTATATAGGGGTGTAGTGATGTAGTATATTACAGGTGTACTATATGGGGGTGTACTATATTACAGGTGTAGTATATGGGGTGTAGTGATGTAGTATATTACAGGTGTGCTATATGGAGGTGTAGTATATTACAGGTGTGCTATATGGAGGTGTAGTATATTACAGGTGTACTATATGGGGGTGTACTATATTACAGGTGTAGTATATGGGGTGTAGTGATGTAGTATATTACAGGTGTATATAGGGGTGTAGTATATTACAGGTGTACTATATGGAGGTGTAGTATATTACAGGTGTACTATATGGGGGTGTACTATATTACAGGTGTAGTATATGGGGTGTAGTGATGTAGTATATTACAGGTGTACTATATGGAGGTGTAGTATATCACAGGTGTGCTATATGGAGGTGTAGTATATTACAGGTGTGCTATATGGAGGTGTAGTATATTACAGGTGTACTATATGGAGGTGTACTATATTACAGGTGTAGTATATGGGGTGTAGTGATGTAGTATATTACAGGTGTAGTATATAGGGGTGTAATGGTAGTATATCGGAGGTGTATTATATAGTTGTGTAGTATAATACAGGTGTATATGGGGGTGTAGTATATTACAGGTATATGGAGGGAGTGTAGTATAATACAGGTGTAGTATATAGGGGTGTAGTGGTGTAGTTTATTACAGGTGTAGTATATGGAGGGGGTGTAGTAATGTAGTATATTGGGTAGAACTGAGGTAATTATATTAGTCCGGCCCTCTAAACCAATCCCAATTTCTCAAGCAGCCCCATGGGAAAATTAATTGCCCACCCCTGCTTTAAGATATCAAATGTGTTCTACAAGTCCCTCCTCAAGTTATATCGTTTCCCGATTCACCCAGTCAGGGCCCCCCCACTCCTGTTTTGGTTGAAGGTAACTTGAGTATGAGGCACAGAGAATACTTGATTCCTGTATTGTCAGAGGGGCGGTAGAGTATTTGGTACATTGGAGGGGTTATGGCCCAAAGGAGAGATCATGGGTCCCTGCGAACGATATTCATGCTAAGGGTCTGGTCCAGAGGTTTTACCTCCAATTCCGCAGCAAGACAGGCTTTGAGGGTCCAGTGGCCCCTAGTGGAGGGGTGGTACTGTCACGTCCTCACCAGGGTCCGCTCCTGCGACTTCAGCTTCAGTCACCACCATATTCCCACTGTGGACTGGGCTGGTGATGGGGGATGAGCCAGTGGCTCTGGTGGGCGCAGGCTCTGCTCATCAACTAGGCTGGGTTTTGCTGGTGCCTGCAGTACCACTGGCTGAGTATAGGTGGTGTGTATCTTTCAGCTGAGGTTGCCACAATTCAGTTTCAGCCAATGAAAAGACACCACACCCTTTTAATTCCCTCTTCTGTCTGCTGGCCATTGCCAGATATAGATTGTATTCCTGTTAGACTCTGGTTCACCCCTGCTCTGATTATTGATTCCTGCTTTGATCCCGGCCTGTTCTCTGACAACTCTCCTGCCTGCCGTATTTGTACCTCGCTGCCCGATCCGGATTTGACCTCTGCTTTGTTTTCAGATTACGTCCTTGCCTGCCTGATTCTGTCCCTGTTTTGCATTTCCCTGTTCGACCCTGCCTGGCTACTACTCTCATCAGACTGCAGCCTACCACAGGTAGTGATCTCCAGGGCCCTGTGTAATTCCAAATGCCTGTATAGGGGTTAAGGGGTCTCTTGCTCTCGGGGTCCTTGCTTTGTGTGCAGCTTTCCTCTAGCCTGTCCATTACAGCCAGTCTGAGCCTGTGGATCCAGGCAGGTTTTACAACAAGTAGGGGATCTCCTTCTATGACATCCAAGACATAATGAGGCTGGTCACTGTGAGATAACTCCATAGTCCTCTTGTTTAAGTACTAGTAATCTGAGATTGGTTGCTAAAGACATGATTATTCTCAAAAATATTCTACAGCGCAAGATTGGAAAGATTCTGGGCCATGTATCTCTACTAACCAGCAGCTTGGTTTTCTTCGCACTCTCCATCTGTCACAGGTGCCCAGGAAACAAAGGGTAACCTATGCTAGCCCTAAGGCTGGGGCCCCTGCACTCACCCTCACTCCCAGAGGTATTCTTGAAGGTACGGAGGTCCTGGCCCTTTCTCCTATCCTAGCTCTGGTGTAATTCCCCTTCTCCACCTCCATCTGAGGGGTGCGCCAGGACTGTAAACACCAACCCACCACAACCAGACACAGACAGGTGAAAACGACAACTCGTACACACAGCAACCACACACAAAGAAGCCACTACAAGTGCACAACAGGAAACAACATAAAAGGGGAAAGAAAACAGACTACTGGGAAACTTCCATACCGTACAACCAGCACACCATAAAATGCTGCAACCTGCACCCATGCTACAGCCCAAAAAGCAAAACAGAGAGAGGGCTTCTCCAGCTCCTATCTCCTCCTGACCAAGGTTTCAAATGAATGAAAATAACCAGCACCCTCTGCTGGAGCCAGAGGGTATATATAGGACCTGGGAGTGGTCCAACCCAGAAACACCTGACCAGGAGTCAGAAGTTGCTGAAAGGTTAACTGACAGTAACCCTCTCCTCCCCAAATGAAAGGGAATTCATTTAATCAGCAGAGTCTCACAAGATAAAGTGAGACTCTGATCCAGAAACTGTCACTAAACTCTACAACAGAGAGACGACCGTGACACCAACACTCCATCAAAACATGGTTTACCAGCCACAGTATAAGTCCTCAAGCACATGACCATACAATGGATTTTATGGATTTGTGTGTTACCTATAGGTCCATACCATACCCACATTTCAGATGTTATCAAAGTTGTATGTCTGAATCTTATGTCCAGATACACACCACTATGTTGTGTAAATGAGCCTATGCTCGGTCTATATGAATTTTGATACATATTAGATGTGAGGATCCAAAGGGTTATATTTAATAAGGCTTTTTGCTAGATATGTACTTTCCTTTGAAAACAAATTATCTAGCACATAGTGCATAGTCAGCATTCAAGGCTTTATGTCTATGTGTAACATCTGTGTGCACATCCCATAGCCAACATTCACCTGAGTTGATTTAGAGCTGGCTAAAGTTCACCGGTATTCTTTATCAAATGTTTGAGGAATGTTAATAAAATATATCCCGTTGTACTCAACTGTCATCTATCAGCATGAATCTCTCAGGCCCTACTCAGAAGGTTGGAAAGCATGGCTGGAAACCCAATCCTATTGTTTATAGCTCGACATACATTATTCTTTATTTTGTCCATGTGGTTTTACTCAGAGCTATCCCATGAGGAATTTTGAATGCGCACTGTGCCAAAGCTAATATGGTCCTACGTTATTTTACACATTTGCACATTTTCCTACTCAAATTAACACAATTAGACGAGAAAATCAAGGAACGCTCGTTTCCTTTAATCCCCCCGACAATTGGAACCAATTCAGCTATCATTTCTGAAGTGGCATGCAGAACCTCAGTAATAATGCCGACTGAAGAACAAAAAAATCTGAATTAATATTTTCCTAAATGGTTTCCAAGGAGAATCACATTACAAACATGTAGCAACATATGTTACATATTTCTAGAAAATGAGACAATAAATAGGAGCCAACACAAATGTTTTAGTTTATTGATAAGTGCTATCTTATGGCAGCCTAGTGTTTTTAATATGATAGCAATAAAGACGTCAGTTATGGCATAAAGGAGAGAATAGGACAGTCAAAATTAACCATCTCACACCTGGAAATAATAGTAAAGCACCATTCATTCACAGAGCACTACCATGTGGTGAACTTATGAGGTTAAGTATTGAGGCTGATAGGAAACAACTTTTTATGCCTGGAAACGTCCAACATTTATTGCATTGCTAGATATGTTGTCTTCAGATATACTCTGCCACATTTCATCATTCAGACCCAAAATGCTAGTGGCCCCTTTTATTACCTAGAGAAGAATCACTAATGGATTTTTGGATCACACATTCAAAGGTCTGGCTTCATTCCTATGTGGAAAATTATCATAATCGCACCTACTCACTCATCTACCATCAAAGGTAATTGCCCTACAATGAGTGAGGTGCTTGGTCCTTCATTATAAGGGGATAAGCTTACATGTGAGATTATTCAGTAACAATACTTATGGCATGACAAAGAAAAATGGCCAGCATTATAGATACTGAATCTTTTAAAATTTGGTTTTATTCATTTCTCCTTAAAGGCCTAACAGTGTGGAATCATACAAAAGATATGGATAGCATACCACTTTTACTACAAAAAAGGGGTCTTAACGGGATTCTGTGAGCACAGTATGACTATTCAAACCAAGTTCAGGCACTCGGTGCATCATGGTGTAGCCAAACATTTAAGTGCACCTTCCACCTGCTAGTTTTCCCTTTATCTTTACCCTCTCTTCTTTCATTGACAGCTCCAGCAAAGACTGAAGTAAGATTATTGGCAAGGCAAAAACAGAGGTGCATGATACTCGTCCAGTGCTCCTGATTCATGAAGAGGTGTACGCCTCTTCAAGAATCGGGAGTGTCTGACTCCAGCTCGTGATGAGGGAGCGAGGCCACTCTTGATGTATTGGGTCCCATGTGCCATTAATTTATGGTGTTTAGCTCTTGGCTTTAAGCCCATATTATTTTACAGTTATGGGGTGAGGTTAAAGCTTCATCTCCTGCAATCTAACAGGTACAGTCCCTGATTGTCAAAGACAACTGGGGATCTCGCTGTGGATACATAAGCAGTACATTTTTGGTTCTGTCCTCTATTTTGTCAGATACATAGTGTTCAAAAAGTACACAGTGCATAGAAGCATTGAAAGATCTGGTGATCACATGGGTGTCTCTCTGGTATTGCAAAGCTGGTGGGTAGTAGCAGAGTCAGATTAGCTCTGCCAGCGGCATGGGTCCTTTGGATGTCAAAGTTATAGTATAAAAAAATAACAAAGAAAAAATATATTCAGAGAACTCGTATGACCCTTTGGGGGACAAATTATAACAAATATATATATATATATATATATTATATATATATATATATATATATATATATATATATATATATATATATATATTTATATATACAGTGCCTACAAGTAGTATTCAACCCCCTGCAGATTTAGCAGGTTTGATAAGATGCAAATAAGTTAGAGCCTGCAAACTTCAAACAAGAGCAGGATTTATTAACAGATGCATAAATCTTACAAACCAACAAGTTATGTTGCTCAGTTAAATTTTAATACATTTTCAACATAAAAGTGTGGGTCAATTATTATTCAACCCCTAGGTTTAATATTTTGTGGAATAACCCTTGTTTGCAATTACAGCTAATAATCGTCTTTTATAAGATCTGATCAGGCTGGCACAGGTCTCTGGAGTTATTTTGGCCCACTCCTCCATGCAGATCTTCTCCAAGTTATCTAGGTTCTTTGGGTGTCTCATGTGGACTTTAATCTTGAGCTCCTTCCACAAGTTTTCAATTGGGTTAAGGTCAGGAGACTGGCTAGGCCACTGCAACACCTTGATTTTTTCCCTCTTGAACCAGGCCTTGGTTTTCTTGGCTGTGTGCTTTGGGTCGTTGTCTTGTTGGAAGATGAAATGACGACCCATCTTAAGATCCTTGATGGAGGAGCGGAGGTTCTTGGCCAAAATCTCCAGGTAGGCCGTGCTATCCATCTTCCCATGGATGTGGACCAGATGGCCAGGCCCCTTGGCTGAGAAACAGCCCCACAGCATGATGCTGCCACCACCATGCTTGACTGTAGGGATGGTATTCTTGGGGTCGTATGCAGTGCCATCCAGTCTCCAAACGTCACGTGTGTGGTTGGCACCAAAGATCTCGATCTTGGTCTCATCAGACCAGAGAACCTTGAACGAGTCTGTCTCAGAGTCCTCCAAGTGATCATGAGCAAACTGTAGACGAGCCTTGATATGACGCTTTGAAAGTAAAAGGTACCTTACGGGCTCGTCTGGAACGGAGACCATTGCGGTGGAGTACGTTACTTATGGTATTGACTGAAACCAATGTCCCCACTGCCATGAGATCTTCCCGGAGCTCCTTCCTTGTTGTCCTTGGGTTAGCCTTGACTCTTCGGACAAGCCTGGCCTCGGCACGGGTGGAAACTTTCAAAGGCTGTCCAGGCCGTGGAAGGCTAACAGTTGTTCCATAAGCCTTCCACTTCCGGATGATGCTCTCAACAGTGGAGACAGGTAGGCCCAACTCCTTGGAAAGGGTTTTGTACCCCTTGCCAGCCTTGTGACCCTCCACGATCTTGCCTCTGATGGCCTTGGAATGCTTTTTTGTCTTTCCCATGTTGACCAAGTATGAGTGCTGTTCACAAGTTTGGGGAGGGTCTTAATTAGTCAGAAAAGGCTGGAAAAAGAGATAATTAATCCAAACATGTCAAGCTCATTGTTCTTTGTGCCTGAAATACTTCTTAATACTTTAGGGGAACCAAACAGAATTCTTGTGGTTTGAGGGGTTGAATAATAAATGACCCTCTGAATAAACTTTTCACAATTTAAAAAAAAAAAATAAAAAAAGAAATAACATTCTTTTTTGCTGCAGTGCATTTCACACTTCCAGGTTGATCTACAGTTCAAATGTCACAATGCCAAGTTAATTCCGAATGTGTAAACCTGCTAAATCTGCAGGGGGTTGAATACTACTTGTAGGCACTGTATATACACACACACTTTGTAAATATAAAATACTTCAAAACAGAGGACAAATAAGTAGTAATAATAGTAATAATGATGATAATAATAATAATAATAATAATAATAATAATAAGTTCCCATAACAAATATTTTCTTTTCATATCACTGTCAAGGAAAAATTCCATAGTTTCGGAAACCTCTTTCTTAACAGCGAATGTCTGCTGAAATCTCGAATCATGCATTACTGAATGCTAGCAAGGAGGAAACCACACCAAACAAAATGTTGCTGGTATAAGCTCCTCGTTCAATAGTATTAGGAGGTACACACCCGAGTGCTTTATTATCATTATTACACAAACCTTTGTATATCTCAATGGTGGGATGATCTCTTAGAAAAACTCCCAACAGTATGCCATTGGTAAAACTAGAAGCACATACAAAAAAACATGAGGTTTATATTTATATCTGGGAACTACCTCTTCTGCTCTCTATAACTTAAGAGTCCTTATCGCGCAGAGATTTTGGCACACAGCTGCTCAGTCAGTCTTTATTATCCACATCTGCATTCCGTTGCTGTGTATCAGTCTTCAGCTGGTGACCTTGGTATACAGTACACAGACTTCTCCTGATATGTAATGTAGCAGTAATCCGAAAACAAACTGAAATATGCATCAGACATCAGTTGCAGGCTTTAAAACTCCATCTTGCTCCTCATATACAAAAGAAAACTTGGTTATAGAAAGGTATATATTTGTCATATAAAAATCATATAGAGAAACGTATATATATATATATTGTAAGGTTGCACCCCGCAACCTGGGGGGTTCCACTCGCTTGCAGCGGTGTGAGGTAGCTTCAGCAATACATGTACACAGTCTCTTTATAAAAATTGCCAGCCGTTTATTAAAAACTTGTCATAAACGGCAAACATTAAACATAACAGGCCTCTCCTGGCTTAAGGCAAAAACATAGCACAATCACATACCGTGGGCTTCCAGTCCAATACAGTCTCTATTGGAAGTGTGGCGCCTGTACACACTGGCTCCTGCCAGCCAGCAAACAACACTTGCTGTGGCTCCTTCCAAGAACCCAGAGACACTCTGCAGACTCCTGTCTGTCTCTCCACTCCAGGAGAGCTTTGGTCCAGTAGCCACAGCACTAACCAGCCTGGCTTGCACACTACTTCCAGTCTAAACCCAGAGTGAAATCCAGAGCCCCCTGCTCTGCTCTCACACCCTGCAGAACACACACTGAGTCTCCTAAATCAGACTGGACACACCCACAGGTGGAGGTCTGTGATTATCCAGACCTGCACAGCACACAGGCATTATTAAAGGGAACCTGACCCTTAAATGCAGAAACAAGCCTTTGTGGAACTACAAGTCCCATAGCAACCTCTTCAGTTTAATATCGCAGCGACCTTCTCCACTGCGACATATAGCGACCATTTACCACATTGGTGGTCGCTACCTCACATATCCCCCCCCTCTGTTCAAACTTGTAGGGTTGAACACTCGATACCCTACAGGGGCCTCGAGACGGGGCATCAGGGTCACCTTGCCCTACCAGTTGAGAGGGCCCACTTTGAAAACCTTGAGCTCCAGTTCTCGACAAACCGTCTGTCACCAAACCCTTCACAGGAAACCCACTTCTCAGACACGGTCCCTGGTCAGACCTATCTCTCCATGACCGTCTCAAACGGTCAGTGTGGTAGTGAGACACTCTCTTAATCGTAACTACTGTGCGGCTCGACCCTGCGCTATTCAGTCCACTAGAGGGGCTACTGTTTGGGTACATCAGCCCTGAGGTTCTGCCGTAACTAGATCCTATGCATTCTCTGTGTCCAGATCAATATTGGGCTCTTCTTCTAGGACATCTTCGTCCATTGCTCTGATTGTTCACTTTCTCAATGCCATCTTTGGCTAGAGACATGTCCCAAGCACCATTTTTTCCTTCGGACATTGTCTTAGAGGGCTTAGAGTCTTCAGAATCTGTGCTACAGCCCGATGTATAATTAGGTCCTCTATAACCTTGGCTCCTTTTACTACAGGACCTGCTTCCTTTGCCATCTGAAGCAACACAGTCACCAGGTGGACTGCACTTCTTTGGGCCCTGACCCGAAAGCGGTTGCGACCTCACACTAACTTGACAAAGGTTTTCTGCAATCTTCTGTCTTTCAAGGTTCAATTGCTTTAGTTCTTCCAGGTATCCCAGTCGGTATTCTAGGAGAACTCGTACATTTTCAACACAATCCTTTGTTCCCACAATGACACAGGGAACCATACTGACTTCACAGAGTATCCTGGCTTCATTATGAATATTAATTCTTACTCTCGTCACACCGGACGTATCAACCATCTCCTGCATGACTCTTCCATTTCTTCCAATCAGCTTATTGACCAGTTTTCTGGGCACTTGTGTGACCTCCTCCACAAACTCCAACAACCTTCGAGCTGTCTTGACTGCTTCTGCAGTTTTCCCATAGATTCGGAATGTTCCACTATTTTCTTCCACTTCAATAGCTGTAATACCTGGAACCTTCCTGGCTTGCTGAATGTTACTTCTCAGCGCTCTTATTGCAAGCCCAATTAATGGTTTCTTCACAACAACCACTTCCTGAAACGCTGCGGTGAGCTGCTTCATATGCTCCAATTGTTTGGTGTCTTCTGCCATCCTTCTAGAGATGAGCCACTTCGTGCGAAGACACTGTAGGTGCATGTCACTCAGGATAGCCACCCGCTTCTTTGTGACATCACTGACAGAGCACACCACCAACCGACAAGACTCTGGGGCAAAGTACACTTTACAGGCTCCTACTGCCTTCTGAAATCTCTCATGCACCTTCTCACTGGCACAGGCTTCTCTTAAGTCTTTTGGCACATCTATCAGATAATTGAAGACTGGTCTGCTTCCTTTACTTTCAAGGACACTAGACTGTTCCTGAGGTCTCTTGCCTCCTTCTATATTCTTCACCAAAGGCTCACCTTTTGAGTTACACCCTCCTCGGGCTCAGCCCCAGCCTCAGAGCCATTGGGTTTCAGGCTCTTAGCTGAGTCAATCATCTTGTCTGCGGTCTTGGTCTTACCCACCGAGTCAGTCAGGCTCTCAGCGTCTGATGAGACCTCACGTCCAGACCTCACCTCTTCTTCAGAGGCTCTTTCCACTTTTACAGCACCAGCTGTGTCTTGGGACTTCACTGCATTCCCTCCAACTTCCTCTTGGGTCTCTGCAGTGTCACCCTCTGCCCTCGCTTGGGAGTTCACAACATCGCCTTCTACCAGGGTGTCACACCCTTCACCACAGTACTCTGTTCCTCTTAGAGCTTTGGGGCTGTATTCACTGTTATCCACCCTAGCACTAGATAGTTCACCGGTCTGCTCACTATGACCTTTGTGGATTTTTCTTCCACCAACACTCTCTAGGATGTCATCTCTTACAGTACTTTCCAGGATTTGATATCCTATAGTGCTTACACTCAACAGACCATCAGCATCACACTGGGAAGTCATAGGGGACACCACCAGTACTTCCTTGGTCGGCTCCTTTTCTGCGTTTTCACCCTGCTGATTTCTGTTGTTACAATGTGTCAGTTCCAGCTCAGACTCATCTTTCTTTGGCATGGTTTTGCTGTCCGACTCTACATTAGCGGTTGCCATTGGCAACGTGCCTTTTTCAACCTTCTGTGCACACTCAGATTCTGGAAGAGAATCCACACTTTGGGCAGAAATACACGGCACTGTCTCTATCTGAACCATATTGTCAGAGGTTGTAGCTTGCTCCGCCCCTCTGGCGACGGGAGGTTTTCCCCTCTTTGCTCATCAGTACGTCACTGTACTCATTTGTCACTTTAGTAAAGTCAGTGTCTTTACTGGAGTCATCGTCAGTCCCCCTTGTGTCCTGGACTAACAAGCCCCCACTTAACCAAGTGTTGAACCCCCTGTCTGGAGCTCTCCCGTTTTTAACAGTCACACTATCCTTTGTTACTGTAAACGTCATATCCCTAAGGGGGTCACGTCCATCTCTTTCTTTGGTCACCCCTAACTTAGTACTGTCACCTCTAGTAGGCATGGTCTTCCCCTTATTACATAATATCATACTACTAGGAACACTTTCAGCCTCCCGCTGTGATAGGGCTTCCTTTGAGCCTTTCCGGCTTTTACACAAGCAGCTGGCCATTTCCGCCATCGACCACAAGTCGTCAAAAAAATTAAAGTCCCGGCCTATTATAATGGGATGCGGTAAGTCAAGCACTACCTCAACATTAACGGGTCCTAACACCCCATCCGTCTCAACAACCACTCGGGACCGTGGATACTCTCCAATGTTCCCATGTCTGCAGCTGGCTTCCATCCTTCCAAGAATCGGGTAGTTATCGAGTGTGGCCCTCACCAGGGACACCAAGCTCACCGAGTCTACCAGCCCAGTCACACATTTGCCATCAACTTCCACAGAACACAGACGTGACTTCTCGTCAGCCAGGCAGTCTGTACCGCAGACCGGACATGCATAGCATGAACACCATTGTCCTTGGCTACTGTCCATTGGTGCCACTACACCTTCGGATTTGGGATGCTCCGCCCCTTTTTGTGCCACCATCGTTCTCTGGGACCCCGCCCCCTTTTGGGTAACCACCCCTTTCTGGGACTCCGCCCCCTTTTGGGGTTTCTGTGGCTTCCTTGCAGTGTCTTTAGACCCCAGTTCACACAGTTCCCCTTTATCTCGCTGGGCACCCTGTGTTCGTACTGGCCCCAGAAGGGAGTTCATCAACTGGTCCACTGCTCCCACATCGGTGCGCACTGACGGCTCCTGCTGTCCACGCACAAGGAACTAGTACAGCTCCTTCATAGCATCCATTTGTGCACCCTCCATGCTGAAACAAGAAAACAAACAGGAGGGGCGCTCCAATGGGTAATACCCGGTGGTCTAAAGAGGGGGGAGGGGGCTAGAGAACCACTAACCTTTCCAGGTTGTACCGCCGGTACAACCAGGATCTCCAGCCTGTGGTGTATCACTGCTCACCAAACAGGGCCCCGCAATTCCGGGTTGGCCTGGAACCTCCAGTCACTGGTCTCTCGCCACTGCAGCACAGAACCCTGCAGACCCGCTGATTCACCGCCAGCAGCTGCAGTACACTGTCCCTGTTCGTGGACCCGCCAATCCACCGCCAGCTGCTTGAGTGCGCTGACACGATTTTCGTGGACCCGCCGATCCACTGCAAACAGCTTCGAAAATTGTTTTCATGGACTCGCCGATCCACAGGCAACACTTCCTTGCAGTGTGTAGACAGCAGAGAAAAAAAAAAACCTTCGTGGACCTGGCTGATCCACAGGAACAACACCTCAGCAGTTGCTAGATGAGCTGCCTGGATTGCTGCCTGCATTCTCCACCATATGTAAGGTTGCACCCCGCAACCTGGGGGGTTCCACTCGCTTGCAGCGGTGTGAGGTAGCTTCAGCAACACATGTACACAGTCTCTTTATAAAAATTTCCAGCCGTTTATTAAAAACTTGTCATAAACGGCAAACATTAAACATAACAGGCCTCTCCTGGCTTAAGGCAAAAACATAGCACAATCACATACGGTGGGCTTCCAGTCCAATACAGTCTCTATTGGAAGTGTAGCGCCTGTACACACTGGCTCCTGCCAGCCAGTGAACAACACTTGCTGTGGCTCCTTCCAAGAACCCAATGACACTCTGCAGACTCCTGTCTGTCTCTCCACTCCAGGAGAGCTTTGGTCCAGTAGCCACAGCACTAACCAGCCTGGCTTGCACACTACTTCCAGTCTAAACCCAGACTGAAATCCAGAGCCCCCTGCTCTGCTCTCACACCCTGAAGAACACACACTGAGTCTCCTAAATCAGACTGGACACACCCACAGGTGGAGGTCTGTGATTATCCAGACCTGCACAGCACACAGGCATTATTAAAGGGAACCTGACCCTTAAATGCAGAAACAAGCCTTTGTGGAACTACAAGTCACATAGCAACCTCTTCAGTTTAATATCGCAGCAACCTTCTCCACTGCGACATATAGCGACCATTTACCACATTGGTGGTCGCTACCTCACAATATATACACAGTACGTTTGGGCACACCTTCTCATTCAAAGAGTTTTCTTTATTTTCATGACTCTGAAAATTGTAGATTCACATTGAAGGCTTCAAAACTATGAATTAAAACATGTGGAATTAAAAACTGAAAATATGTCTTATATTCTAGGTTCTTCAAAGTAGACACCTTTTGCTTTGATTACTGCTTTGCACACTCTTGCCATTCTCTTGATGAGCTTCAAGAGGTAGTTCTAACAGTCTTGAAGGAGTTCCTAGAGATGCTTAGCACTTGTTAGCCCTTTTGCCTTCACTCTGCGGTCCAGCTCACCCCAAACCATCTTGATTGGGTTCAGATCTGGTGACTGTGGAGGTGAAGTCATCTGGCGTAGCATCCCATCACTCTCCTTCTTAGTTAAATAGCCCTTACACAGCCTGGAGGTGTGTTTGTGGTCATTGTCCTGTTAAAAAATAAATGATGGTCCAACTAAACGCAAACCGAATGGAAGAGCATGGCGCTGCAAGATGCTGTGGTAGCCATGCTAGTTCAGTATGCCTTCAATTTTGAATAAATCCCCAACAGTGTCACCAGCAAAGCACCCCCACACCATCACACCTCCTCCTCCATGCTTCACAGTGGGAACCAGGCATGTAGAGTCCATCCGTTCACCTTTTCTGCGTCGCACAAAGACAGTGATTGAATCCAAAGATCTCAAATTTGGACTCATCAGACCAAAGCTCAGATTTCCACTTGTCTAATGTCCATTCCTTGTGTTCTTTAGCCCAAACAAGTCTCTTCTGCTTGTTGCCTGTTCTTAGCAGTGGTTTCCTAGCAGCTATTTTACCATGAAGGCCTGCTGCACAAAAGTCTCCTCTGAACAGTTGTTCTAGAGATGTGTCTGCTGCTAGAACTCTGTGTGGCATTGACCTGGTCTCTAATCTGAGCTGCAGTTAACCTGCGATTTCTGAGGCTTGTGACTCGGATAAACTTATCCTCCGCAGCAGAGGTGACTCTTGGTCTTCTTTCCTGGGGCGGTCCTCATGTGAGCCAGTTTCTTTATAGCGTTTGATGGTTTTTGCCACTGCACTTGGGGACACTTTCAAAGTTTTCCCAATTTTTCGGACTGACTGACCTTCATTTCTTAAAGTAATGATGGACACTTGATTCAAACAAAAATCCACATCATATCCACATAGTGGTAGCCCCCCTGGAAGAAGCAAACGCGAAACGTGTGTAGGGGTACTTCCTCTCACCCTCAGGTTGTCTTTCAATTTTGGTCATGTGTTTTTTCTTCTTTTTTGTGTGCCCGACCTTTCCCTTACGGCTCCTTTGAGCTATTTTCAACATTGGGAGGGCTACCACTATGTGGATATGAAGAGGATTTTTGTCTGAATCCTTTATTTGGGTGCTTTTCCCTTCTGCATTTATGCAGAGATTTGTGGCTTACTGACACTCTTTTTGTCTGCCTTTGAAAGGGTTCTTTATATTACTAGATCCTTTTGGTGCAGTTTATCTATTTTTCTCCATTCCATTTCTCCCATTGTTACCATTGGAAGTCCAGCTAAATCCTGTATTAGGGAACTGTTATCTTCATCCTTGAGGGTTATTTCAGGTTATTTCCTCATTTACTCGCTTATGGACATCAGTTGTTTATTATCATCTTACACAATATATGTGTTTTTTCCTGAGCAGCCATTATTCTTTTCTCATATGAAATATTCATCCCTCCATTTATGAGGTTTTTCTTCAGCCTTTGTTTTCAGGTACCTTGACAATCACAGTTTTTTCACACATACCATTTTTTTGCACTATGCATTTCATAAAACCTTTTTTCTTACTACCTGAGGCTATCTGCTAGTGACCTCGTGTTTTATGCATGTATGTTTTAATATGGATTGTTCTGATAAAGATATATTTTTAGTCATTTGGCTTATTCACTCAAATTTCTGGTAGGTTTTGTACTACTACTAATAATAATGTTAGAAATTAATTTAGTAGGTTATTTGGTGTGAAATGTGAACAATAAAAAATGTAAGCAAAAATAGGAAACAAAAAAAAAAATTGGTTTTATATATTTGCATCACAAAAAAATATAAATTGCACAGTAATTTATATGTAAGCCAAAATGGCACTAAAAATGACAGCCTTTGTCCCACGTACAATAAATCCGCATAAAGTCACATCATTTAAAAAAAAAAATAACAATGGTATCGGCCTTGAAATGCAAAGAGGGAAAAAAAAGAAAATATTTGAGCCACAGCTTCTAACGTCCTCCTTCTGAATCTGCCATAATACACAGGAAACTACCTTATATGTTTTCTTATATAACTAAATACAAAATTAGTAATTTGGTAGCATATACTTCCCCTTTGCTTCCATGCTGTACACTCAGTCACCCCTCACTCAGTGATGTATCCCAGCTCAGAGGCAGGAAGTCTCACATAGATGTCAAAATATAGGGTTAGGGGTGAGCCCAACTTTACTCCCCTGTTCTTAAAGGCCCAGAGTCAGTAAAATAGAATATTAGTTTTCCTGATTAAATATATTTTGGAATCTTTTTATTTAATATAATTTCCCAGGAGGTTATAGGTCCTTTTTTTAGGGATTGGCTACATTTAGAAAGATCGTTTGAAACTCCATAAATTGATATATTGTGTCACATAAAACTGTAAATGCTCCTATGCGCCCCACTGCCCATTGATGTGATTTTTAAACATTGAAGATTGTTGGGCTCAGGATCCACAGAATGCTATTTGCAGCATCCACTTTCAGTCTTGTGATAATTACCCAAATTTTCAGCGTAGCAGAGAGCAGTATTCCCAGCTATTGTCTCTTTATTTGCTTGCACTGTGTGTATATTTTCTGCCACCTTTGCCTGTGTATGATTGAGATGATTATTGTTCTCTTGAGATTTGTGATCTAGGGCTAAAGGGGGCTTTACATGCTATGATATCGCTAACGTATTATCGTCGGGGTCACGGCGTTTGTGACGCACATCCGGCGACGTTAGCGACATCGCAGCATGTGACACATACGACCGACCTTAAACGATCGCAAAAGTGGTCAAAATCATTTGCCATGGAGAGATCGTCCTGAATCAAAAAATCGTTGTCTGCTTAGTAGCGATGTTGTTCGTTTCTGCGGCAGCACACATCGCTATGTGTGACACCACAGGAGCGACGAACATCTTCTTACCTGGTTCCACCGGCAATGTGGAAGGAAGAAGGTGGGTGGGATGTTACGTCCCACTCATCTCTGCCCCTCCGCTTCTATTGGACGGCCACTTAGTGACGCCGCAGTGACATCGCTATGACGCCGAACGCACCTCCCCCTTGAGGGAGGGATTGTTCGGTGGTCATAGCGATGTCGCTGACCAGGTATGCGCATGTGACGCTGCCATAGCAATAATGTTTGCTATGGCAGCGATCACCAGATGTCGCACGAGCGACGGGGGCGGGTGCTATCGCGTTCGACATCGCTAGCAATCGCTAGTGATGTCACAGCGTGTAAAGTACCCTTAAGTCCACACGCTGCAGTTTATTCGTTAACAACAAAACTGTACTTTCCAGCAGAAAAACTCACCTTGTGCAAGAAAACACAACAAACAAATGCATGCGTTTCTATGAGTGAAATCAATGGCTGGAAGGGCTAAAAAAACGCAGGAGTAAACGGACAAAGAAGTGACATGCTGCAGTTTTTTTGTCAGCCCCAAAATGCAAGTAAAAAAAAGCAATATGTGCCCAGCATTTGGGAATTCTCATAGACTTTGCTGGGAGAAGGAAAGACACAGCTTTTGGCACCCAGAAAACGTGAAAAAAAACGCAGCATGCGCATGGAGCCTAAATTGTATCGGTGGCTGGCTCTCTCAAATAACACACTTCCAAGGTTGTTACACTACAGTATGTATTCTTTGAATCTCTTTGGAATTCAAAATGTGTAAGATGCAGAATTTAAATGCTAATGGTAATAAAGTCATGTATTTTACCTTTATCGGAGTGATTAATTAGGTCATTTATTTTTTTGATTACTGTAGACTCGGTAGACTAGGGACAAAGAAAAATAAATTTGTCCAGATCACCTGCTCAAGGTAGACCGTTAAACTCTGGACCAAGCACGGAGAAGAAGTCGGCAAAACTTGAACAGTAAATCCAGAAAAAAAAAAAAATATTTGTATATTTTTAAGAAAACTCTCTTTGGACTGGATTGCTGGATTTTTTTCTGGATTTTCTGTAGACTGGGGGTAGGGAGCCTTTTTTCTGCAAAAGACCATTTGGATATTTATAACTTCATTCAGGGACCGCACAAAATAATCAACTTGAAATTGTTATATTTGGTCAGACAATTAATTAACTCACCCCTGATGTGATGGAGCATATGCATCACAGGAAACGCTGGGGTCACATATATCACAGGGGAGGTGTGGGCACATATATCACTAGGGAGACTGGGGCATATAAGAAGGAAGGCATGAACGCCGGGCCATATGGGCGCCGCGCTCTATTGCCAAGGAGACTCCATGTCTGGGTGTGACTTTGAGTGGGGTGCATGACACTTACTGTTTTGTTCAGGCTAACTTCCATCATCCCGCTGCCGGTCCTCGTTATAGACGACATAGTAACGCATGCTATGCGAGTTCACTTGCCATCCAAACTTGTTCAGTTTATTCTTCACACTGTTATGATAGACATATCCTCACTCCTCACAGTTGTTTCTGGGGAATTCTTTCACGACCTGTTCGCCACTATCTTGGAACTCGTCCTCAAGGTGCCGAGTCTGCGTCTTCGTTTCCCCTTTCCTTACACCTTCGTCTGCTTCTCAGCACAGGTGACTGTCTAGTCACATCACTTGCTTGAACCTGCTGGGGTGAGCCATAGGCTTCGGACTTCACAAGATTAACTCAGGGTTCCTTGACTGGCCCTGACACCAAAGCCATGTCTTATCTTACCCAAACCCTATCCAGAACTGGCAACACATGAGATCGACACCACTAGCCAATCCACTTGTCACCTGTCACTCCTCCTCTACCTCAACTTAACCCTGTCTTATCATTAATCTACCACTGCTCCAGCCTGCCCACTAGGTGGCGCCTGCTGGCAAAAATGCCCTGGCTCTGTCACATTGAAAACCTTCACTCCACTAGCAGCATTTATATGCTAACATACATTTATAACAATGAATGCAATATGTTTAGTATAAAACACCTTTCACAGTACAGGTAGACAACTTATAGCATAAAAGAGTGTGGGGACTCGACCAACTCTACATATACATCACAGGAGATGCTGGGGGCATGTACATCACTAGCGAGACTGCAGCTGCTGCTGTATTAATCTGTGGGATGGCATAATTACCATTGAGAAAGCCACACTGCAGGGGGCAATACGCATTGGGTTACAATACCTCCCCGTTACATTTATCCTGACCTTGGCTCAAGTTTCGTTTGGCATTTTACTTTTTTCTCATGGATAAATACACTTGGGTTTGGTATAGAGCTCAGGGATTTACACCACTTTTTATTTTAATTTATTCGTTGTGGTAAACGTTTTGTTACATTCCTATATGAGTTGCTTATTTTCTCACTGAGATGATTTTCTATTTTGATCTATATTTATATATGAATTGTTTTTAGTCTTCCTGTGCTATTTTTTTGTCATCATTTGTATTTTACTTATACCACTTCACAGCAGTTATTTACATGTTGCCTTTATTTGGGAAGTATTCATGATTGCCAAATGATTATTCATTATAGTAATCTTTGCCTCATTTTATCTGAGATTTGCCCAGTCAAGGAGGATGGCTGCTAGCTTGATTGCACATATTTTGGTTTGTTGAAGTCAATGGACTCTTTTAAATGTTTTTAATATTTGATTCCACCTTGTTGTTTCATTTTATATATATTTAATAATTTATTTGGAGAATCTGGTTTCATGCATACTTCTCTCTAGTTTCCTCATTGCAATTACACTGGCATGGACACTGGTTGGTCCCTTTAACCCCTTCACGACCGGCCGATTTTTCGCTTTCCTTTTTTCGCCATTCTTTTTCTGAGACGTAACTTTTTTATTTTTCAGTCAATATGGTCATGTGAGGGCTCATTTTTTGCGGAACGAGCTGTACGTTTAAAAGAAACCATCAGTTTTACCATATAGTGTACTAGAAAACGGAAAAAAAAATCCAAATGCAGAAAAAATTGCAAAAAAAGTGCGATAGCACTATGGTTTTTGAGATATTTTATTCTCTGTGTTCACTATATGGTAAAACTGATGTGTGGGTGTGATGCCTCAGGTCAGTGCGAGTTCGTAGACACCAAACATGTATAGGTTTACTTTTATATAAGGGGTTAAAAAAAATCGGAAGTATGTCCGAAAAAAGTGGCGCACGTTTTACGCCATATTCCGTGACCCGTAGCGTTCTCATTTTTTGGGATCTATGGCTCAATGACGGCTTATTTTTTGCGTCTCAAGCTGACGTTTTTAACGGTACCATTTTTGCGCAGATGCTACGTTTTGATCGCCTCTTATTGCATTTTGCGCAAAAGTTGTGGCGACAAAAAAACATCGTTTTGGCGTTTGGAATTTTTTTGCCGCTACGCCGTATACTGATCAGATTAATTGATTTTATATTTTGATAGATCAGGCGTTTCTGAACGCGGCGATACCAAATGTGTGTATATTTTTTATTTTTTTAACCCTTTAATTTTCAATGGGGTGAATGGGGGGTGATTTGAACTTTTAGGTTTTTTTTTTAAAACTTTTTTTTTTTTTTTATTTTACTAGTCCCCCTAGGGGGCTATTGCGATCAGCATTCCGATCGCTCTGCAGTATCTGCTGATCACAGCTACAAGGCTGTAAACAGCAGATACGCTCTCTTTCTCTTTTGCTGTGCCAATGGCACAGCGAAAGTGAAAGCAAGTCAGGTGTAGTACAGGAGTCATCACATGACCCTGTGCTACCATGACAACTATCGGGAGTCACGTGATCGCGTCACGTGACTTCCGGTATCGGGCGGTAAGTAAATGTTTACAGCGATCGCGCTTATAATGGCGCTGTCACATATTGACAGCGCCATATATGGGGTTAAACGGCACGAGCAGATAACGATTCTGCTCGTGCCTAGCAGGCACACATCTCAGCTGTGAAAATCAGCTGAGATGTGTGCCGATCGCAGCATGATGCTGCCGGCAGACCGCGGGCAGTAACATTATGACCGCAAGGACGTAATTTTACGGCCCGCGGTCGTTAAGGGGTTAAATTTGTAGTACCATCAGTTTTACTTCCTCCCATATACACCACAAGAGATGCTGGGGCATATATATCACTAGGAAGCATATACTTCAATGGCAAAGATGGTGCATTTACACTGGAGATCAAAATTAGAAAACAATGTATGATCACTTGCTTTTTTTCCTAGAAATAATGTAATCTACATTGATCAACATTTCAAAGTTTTTTTTGTAAGGGGTATACCATGCGACTACAACAGTGTTTTACAAAAGATTCAAAGTTTATCAACATGCAAACTCTATTTTGCCCAAAATGTGATGCTCAAAATTACAGAACAGCAAAGACTGTAGCACAGAGAAAGCTTATAAGTAAGTTTTCTTAAGGTAACAACAGTCACCAATCAGTAGGAAGTGTACAGTCCTTTGCTTTGCATCTGCGGCCATAGAACATCACTAGTCTCTCACACTGCTCTGGTGTGATTTTGGTGCACTCTTCTTCCAGTCTCTTCCACAGTTTTTTGACTGTAAGGCTATGTGCGCACTTTGCTTTTTACCTGCTTTTTCAACTGCAGCGTTTAATGCCAAAATGGTTGTGTTCTGCTTTTCAAGCAAAGTCTGTGGGAATTTGGTTTTCTTGTCCGCACTTTGCAGTTCAAACTGCAGCCTTTTTGTTGCAGAACTTTGGTCAAAAACTCAGCTTTGCAGGCCAAAACCCAAATGACAAAAACAATTGTCATGTTTTTGTTTTTGCCATTTGGGTTTTGCCCTGCAAAGCTGAGTTTTTGACCAAAGTTCTGCAACAAAAAGGCTGCAGTTTGAACTGCAAAGTGCGGACAAGAAAACCAAATTCCCATAGACTTTGCTTGAAAAGCAGAACACAACAATTTTGGCATTAAACGCTGCAGTTGAAAAAGCAGCAAAAAAGCAGGTAAAAAGCAGGTAAAAAGCAAAGTGCGCACATAGCCTTATGGGTTTCTTGGCCATAACTATATCACCAAGGATTTTCCAGAGGTTTTCTATTGGGTTTAGATCAGGACTCTGGGATGTGTGACAGGTGACATGGTCCAGCATGAAAATTGCTGGCCGATTGAGTGATGAACGCAAGTAAGGAACCACGTGTTGTTGAAAAAGGTTCTGATACACACTTGCATTCACTCTGCAATGTAGCTGTATGAGGCCCAACTTCTGCTGCAGAAAACATTCCCCAAATCATGTCACTACCTCTACCACCTTTCACTGACTCCTTAACAGAGTATGGGTTCAGTCTTTCCCCAGTTCGTCGATGAACATAATGTTTCCCATCAGATCCAAATAAATTAAACTTGCTTTCATCACTAAAATGAACTGTGGACCACTTCTCCTCTGTCCACACGACATGCTCCTCACCATAGGTGTGTCTAGCCTTTTGGTTCTTTCCACTAATGAAAAGTTTGGACACTGCACAGTGGGCTTTCAGTCCAAATGCTGTTAAACGTCGTGACACCGTATGAGACAAATCCTTACCCTGTTCAGTGCTGAACTGGAGAGAAATTCCATTCAGTTGCAGCGTTGAAACGATTACCAAAACAGAGTATCTACATTATCCTGCCCTTTCTTGCATTAGGGTAAGTTCCCACTTACGTTGTTTTGGTTCCGTCGCCTTGAGGAATTACGGTATCCTGCAAAATATTTTGCATGAATACGTTTTTTCCCCCATAGGCTTCTATTAGCGACGATTGCGACGGATGGCCTTGCGTTGCATCCGCTGCGTGACGGATCAGTCGTTTACTGACTGACCGTCAGGCGGGAGCAACGCTGACTGTAAGATTTTTCGGAGCGGCAAAAAAACGGACTCTGCATGTGTCCGTCGCCATCCGTCATTTGTTATAATGGATGTCTATGATGCTGGATTCCGCCGTTATCCGTCACACGACGGAATCCAGTGCTGGATTCCGTCATGCTCTACTGAGCATGCCCAGCATGTTTGGCATACCCATTGGGCTGTCCCAAACACAAGTGGATCACAACAGATCCGTTAAAAAACACGCAAAACAGATGTCATGGATGCGACGGATCAGTTTTTTCCACAGGATTCCCGTGAACGGTTCCTGTGAAATAACACATCCGTTGCAGCAGTTGACATCTAAAAAACGACGGATCCATTGTTGCGTCTCAAAGACGGACCTGACGGAAGCAAAACAATGGAAGTGTGAACTTACCCGAAGTCTTCTGAGAGCAACCAGTCTTCTTGGGGGAGTTGAAAGAGTTTGTGATAAAAAGATGCAATATTCTCAAAATCACAGACTTGGAACGACCAACTTCTCTTGCTATGGCTGATATGATCACCCCTTTGTCTTTCATCTGGTCATTCTGCTGCCGGGGAGTTTCAGTCACTTTGGAACGGCACCCCATTTTTTGAAAAGTCAGTGAAAACTGGAAAGTTAGGCTGCCAGTGAAATAGGGTTTGTCAGATAATTAAGGAAATTGGCACCAGGTGTCAGATTAACACCAATAACTTGCAGGTATCTGAAAGTGTTCTCTAATTTTGATCCGTGTTCTTTTACATTTATCTGATTTACATTTTTATTATGTACTTTAGAATAAATTCAATTTATGAAATAAGCTTAAAATACCGCTAGTTTACTCATGTTAGGATATAATCACATATGACTACACAATGACCTTAACATTTAGGAAACTGTGTGTTGTTCTCTAATTTTGATCACAGTGAACATAAACTAGTGAGACTGGGACTTACGCTGCTGTATTAATGTGTGGGACGGGAGCGCATTGCACGCTAGCTCTGCCCACAAAGTATGTGATGACGCTGGCACTGGCCAGCATGAGGATGCAATCTTTCAATACATATGCATGCAGCTTTCACTGCTGCTTGCAGTGCAAGAGGGGTTTAAAGGGTTGGCTGCCAACCCGAGCATTTTGTTCCCTGGGAATCTGTCCAGGGGCCGCAGAAAATGAGTGCCCACCCATGCTGTAGGAAATGAAGGGAATTTTGTTTACTTACCGTAAATTCCTTTTCTTCTAGCTCCAATTGGGAGACCCAGACAATTGGGTGTATAGGCTATGCCTCCGGAGGCCGCACAAAGTATTACACTAAAAGTGTAAAGCCCCTCCCCTTCTGCCTATACACCCCCCGTGCTCCCACGGGCTCCTCAGTTTTGGTGCAAAAGCAAGAAGGAGGAAAAAAATTATAAACTGGTTTAAAGTAAATTCAATCCGAAGGAATATCGGAGAACTGAAACCATTCAACATGAACAACATGTGTACACAAAAAAACAGGGGCGGGTGCTGGGTCTCCCAATTGGAGCTAGAAGAAAAGGAATTTACGGTAAGTAAACAAAATTCCCTTCTTCTTTGTCGCTCCATTGGGAGACCCAGACAATTGGGACGTCCAAAAGCAGTCCCTGGGTGGGTAAAATAATACCTCGTAATAGAGCAGTAAAACGGCCCCTTCCTACAGGTGGGCAACCGCCGCCTGAAGGACTCGTCTACCTAGGCTGGCATCCGCCGAAGCATAGGTATGCACCTGATAGTGTTTCGTGAAAGTGTGCAGGCTCGACCAGGTAGCCGCCTGACACACCTGCTGAGCCGTAGCCTGGTGCCTCAAAGCCCAGGACGCGCCCACGGCTCTGGTAGAATGGGCCTTCAGCCCTGAGGGAACCGGAAGCCCCGCAGAACGGTAAGCTTCGAGAATTGGCTCCTTGATCCACCGAGCCAGGGTTGATTTGGAAGCCTGTGACCCTTTACGCTGGCCAGCGACAAGGACAAAGAGTGCATCCGAGCGGCGCAGGGGCGCCGTACGAGAAATGTAGAGTCTGAGTGCTCTCACCAGATCTAACAAGTGCAAATCCTTTTCACATTGGTGAACTGGATGAGGACAAAAAGAGGGTAAGGACATATCCTGATTGAGATGAAAGGGGGATACCACCTTGGGGAGAAATTCCGGAACCGGACGCAGAACCACCTTGTCCTGGTGAAACACCAGGAAAGGGGCTTTGCATGACAACGCTGCTAGCTCAGACACTCTCCGAAGAGAAGTGACTGCTACTAGGAAAACCACTTTCTGCGAAAGGCGTGAGAGAGAAATATCCCTCATTGGCTCGAATGGTGGTTTCTGAAGAACCATCAGCACCCTGTTCAGATCCCAGGGTTCTAACGGCCGCTTGTAAGGAGGAACGATGTGACAAACCCCCTGCAGGAACGTGCGTACCTGTGGAAGTCTGGCTAGGCGCTTCTGGAAAAACACAGAGAGCGCTGAGACTTGTCCCTTAAGGGAGCCGAGCGACAAACCCTTTTCCAGTCCAGATTGAAGGAAGGACAGAAAAGTGGGCAAGGCAAAAGGCCAGGGCGAAAAACCCTGAGCAGAGCACCATGACAGGAAAATTCTCCACGTCCTGTGGTAGATCTTGGCGGACGTTGGTTTCCTAGCCTGTCTCATAGTGGCAATGACCTCTTGAGATAATCCTGAAGACGCTAGGATCCAGGACTCAATGGCCACACAGTCAGGTTGAGGGCCGCAGAATTCAGATGGAAAAACGGCCCTTGAGACAGCAAGTCTGGTCGGTCTGGTAGTGCCCACGGTTGGCCGACCGTGAGAAGCCACAGATCCGGGTACCACGACCTCCTCGGCCAGTCTGGAGCGACGAGGATGACGCGGCGGCAGTCGGCCCTGATCTTGCGTAACACTCTGGGCAACAGTGCCAGCGGAGGAAACACATAAGGGAGCTGAAACTGCGACCAATCCTGAACTAAGGCGTCTGCCGCCATAGCTCTGGGATCTTGAGACCGTGCCATGAACGTCGGTACCTTGTTGTTGTGCCAGGATGCCATGAGGTCGACGTCCGGCACCCCCCAGCGGCAACAGATCTCCTGAAACACGTCCGGGTGAAGGGACCATTCCCCTGCGTCCATGCCCTGGCGACTGAGATAATCTGCTTCCCAGTTTTCCACGCCTGGGATGTGAACTGCAGAGATGGTGGAAGCCGTGGCTTCCACCCACATCAAAATCCGCCGGACTTCCTGGAAGGCTTGCCGACTGCGTGTGCCGCCTTGGTGGTTGATGTATGCCACCGCTGTGGAATTGTCCGACTGAATTCGGATCTGCTTGCCTTCCAGCCACTGCTGGAACGCTTTCAGGGCAAGGTACACTGCCCGTATTTCCAGAACATTGATCTGAAGTGAGGACTCTTGCTGGGTCCACGTACCCTGAGCCCTGTGGTGGAGAAAAACCGCTCCCCACCCTGACAGACTCGCGTCCGTCGTGACCACCTCCCAGGATGGGGGTAGGAAGGATTTCCCTTTCGATAATGAAGTGGGAAGAAGCCACCACCGAAGGGAAGCTTTGGTCGCCTGAGAGAGAGAGACGTTCCTGTCGAGGGACGTCGGCTTCCTGTCCCATTTGCGTAGGATGTCCCATTGAAGAGGACGCAGGTGAAACTGCGCGAAAGGGACTGCCTCCATTGCTGCCACCATCTTCCCCAGGAAGTGCATGAGGCGCCTCAAGGGGTGTGCCTGACCTTGAAGGAGAGATTGTACCTTTTTCTGTAGTGAACGCTGCTTGATCAGCGGAAGCTTCACTATCGCTGAGAGGGTATGAAACTCCATGCCAAGATATGTCAGCGATTGGGCCGGTGTCAGATTTGACTTTGGAAAATTGATGATCCACCCGAAACTCTGGAGAGTCTCCAGAGTAGCGTCGAGGCTGTGTTGGCATGCCTCTTGAGAGGGTGCCTTGATCAGCAGATCGTCCAAGTAAGGGATCACCGAGTGACCCTGAGAGTGGAGGACCGCTACTACAGTAGCCATAACCTTGGTGAAAACCCGTGGGGCTGTTGCCAGGCCGAACGGCAGTGCCACGAACTGCAGGTGTTCGTCTCCTATGGCGAAGCGCAAGAAGCGCTGGTGCTCTGGAGCAATCGGTACGTGGAGATAAGCATCTTTGATATCGATCGATGCAAGGAAATCTCCTTGGGACATTGAGGCGATGACGGAGCGGAGGGATTCCATCCGGAACCGCCTGGTCTTTACGTGTTTGTTGAGCAGTTTCAGGTCCAGGACAGGACGGAAAGACCCGTCCTTCTTTGGGACCACAAACAGGTTGGAGTAAAAACCGTGACCCTGTTGCTGAAGAGGAACAGGGACCACCACTCCTTCTGCCTTCAGAGTGCCCAGCGCCTGCAGAAGAGCCTCGGCTCGCTCGGGAGGCGGGGATGACCTGAAAAATCGAGTCGGGGGACGAGAGTTGAACTCTATCTTGTAACCGTGAGACAGAATGTCTCTCACCCAACGGTCTTTTACCCGTGGCAGCCAGGTGTCGCAAAAGCGGGAGAGCCTGCCACCGACCGAGGATGCGGATTGAGGAGGCCGAAAGTCATGAGGAAGCCGCTTTGGTAGCGGCACCTCCGGTGGTCTTTTTAGGACGTGACTTAGACCGCCATGAATCAGAGTTTCTTTGATCTTTCTGAGGCCTTTTGGACGAGAATTGGGACCTGCCCGCGCCCCGAAAGGACCGAAACCTCGACTGCCCCCTCCTCTGTTGGGGTATGTTCGGTTTGGGCTGGGGTAAGGATGTATCCTTTCCCTTGGATTGTTTGATTTCATCCAAACGCTCGCCAAACAATCGTTCGCCAGAAATTGGCAAACTGGTTAAGCGCTTTTTGGAAACAGAATCTGCCTTCCATTCCCGTAGCCACAAGGCCCTGCGAAGTACCACCGAATTGGCGGATGCAACCGCCGTACGGCTCGCAGAGTCCAGGACAGCATTAATAGCGTAAGACGCAAATGCCGACGTCTGAGCAGTTATGGACGCCACCTGCGGCGCGGACGTGCGTGTGGCTGCGTCAATTTGCGCTTGACCTGCTGAGATAGCTTGTAGCGACCATACGGCTGCGAATGCTGGGGCAAAAGAAGCACCGATAGCTTCATAGATGGATTTCAACCAGAGCTCCATCTGCCTGTCAGTGGCATCTTTGAGTGAAGCCCCATCTTCCACTGCAAGTATGGATCTAGCCGCCAGTCTGGAGATTGGAGGATCCACTTTGGGACACTGAGTCCAACCTTTGACCACGTCAGGGGGAAAGGGATAACGTGTATCCTTAAGGCGCTTAGAAAAACGCTTATCTGGACAATCATGGTGATTCTGGACTGCCTCTCTGAAATCAGAGTGGTCCAGAAACATACTCGGTGTACGCTTGGGAAACCTGAAACGGAATTTCTCCTGCTGAGAAGCTGACTCCTCCACCGGAGGAGCTGAGGGAGAAATATCCAACATTTGATTGATGGACGCAATAAGATCGTTCACTATGGCGTCCCCGTCCGGAGTATCAAGATTGAGAGCGGCCTCAGGATCAGACTCCTGATCAGCTGTCTCTGCGTCATCAACCAGAGATTCCCCCCGCTGAGACCCTGAACAACATGATGATGTCGAGGGAATTTCCAAGCGAGCTCGCTTAATCGGTCTGGGGCTGAGGTCCGTGTCAGAGCCCCCAGCCTGGGATCTATGAGATACCCCGGGGGGACATTGTTGGTCCAACTGAGGGGGGCCAGGGAACAATGATTCAACAGTGTCCCTGTGCTGAGATACCGGTCTGGACTGCAAGGCTTCTAGTATCTTAGCCATAGTTTCAGAGAGTTTATCCGTAAAGACTGCAAACTCCGTCCCTGTCACCTGGATAGTGTCAGCAGGTGGCTCCCCCTGGGCCCCTCTTAGCAGAGGCTCCGGCTGAGTAAGTGCAGCAGGGGCCGAGCAGTGCACACAATGAGGGTCAGTGGAACCTGCCGGTAGCGGCGTCGTACATGCGGCGCAGGCAGCATAGTAAGCCTGTGTTTTGGCACCCCTGCCTTTTGTGGGCGCCATGCTATTGTCTTCCCTGAGCAACACAATAGGGTATATAGCCAGAAATCAACTGTGCACTATACAGTGTAAAGTATATACCATAAACATATAATTTATAATTACACTTCTGCACAATGGGGCTAGCACCACAGGTGCTGCTTACCACCCGCTTAAAGCGGTTGTGAGGCCACCAGAATCCCTGCCTGGGTCTCCCAGAATTTGTCCCCCTCTGCAGCGTCCGAGGAGCTGACAGGAATGACTGCCGGCGTCCTGAAGAGAGGAGGGAGCCGTGGGCGTGACCCAGAAAGTGCGGGAACTGGTGCCCCACTGTGCACAGTGAGGGGGATGGAGTATGCAAAGCATGCTCCAGCCCTCGTTGCTGCTCGTCCTGTACAGCGTCCCGCCCTTCCCCTGCCTGTCAGGGCTGGGGGTGGGAGGAAAAAAGACTAGGCCGCAAAAGCCGGGGACTCGAGTAATAAGCGCGGCCGCCGTATAAGCGCGGCCGGCGCGGAAGTCCCCGGCGCACTACAAGTCCCAGCCGTGCCGCAGTGTTAACCATGGCAGCGGCGGTCAGCGCGGTAGTCCCCATACACAAACACACTCAGTGACGCTGTGTGTGTAATGGCACATTTAACCCGGTCAGCGCCGCAGTCCCCGGTGCACTAGCACACCCAGCAATGCTGGAGTGTTGCTGTGTGCGGTCCCCACGGGGACACAGAGTACCTCCAAGTAGCAGGGCCATGTCCCTGAACGATACCCGGCTCCTATCCACCAGGCTCCTCAGGAGTTGTGGATGAAGCACGGTCTCAGTGCCTGGAGACCGATAGGATCCCACTTCACCCAGAGCCCTAAGGGGGATGGGGAAGGAAAACAGCATGTGGGCTCCAGCCTCCGTACCCACAATGGATACCTCAACCTTAACAACACCGCCGACAAGAGTGGGGTGAGAAGGGAGCATGCTGGGGGCCCTATATGGGCCCACTTTTCTTCCATCCGACATAGTCAGCAGCTGCTGCTGACCAATCTGTGGAGCTGTGCGTGCATGTCTGCCTCCTTCGCACAAAGCATAAAAACTGAGGAGCCCGTGGGAGCACGGGGGGTGTATAGGCAGAAGGGGAGGGGCTTTACACTTTTAGTGTAATACTTTGTGCGGCCTCCGGAGGCATAGCCTATACACCCAATTGTCTGGGTCTCCCAATGGAGCGACAAAGAAAACAAATCTTCCAGCTCTCAAAGATAACACTTTCAAAATACTTACCAACTAACGTATTTGGTCATATTTGTGCATCAATCATTAAGGGAATAAAAGTCTCCCAACTCTCAATGATAAACCAATGCTTTACTACAAAAGTACTAAAAAAAACCCATTTGTACTTCCAAGAAAATCAATAAAACGTTTCGAACGTTTCAGTATTTTTGGATCACCATGAATCACACTCTACAATTGTTGGAACAATACTTTAAATCTCAACTCTACTGTGGAATCTCATGCACAATGTGATCAAGAACACTAAACGACTCAAAACACATTAGCCTTATCTTGACGCACAAATGTGATAAAAAATGATGAAATGTTCAAAATTGCTCATCTTTATTGAAAGTAGAGATGTAAAAATATATATGTAATAAAGCACTGGAAGTTTTATCTTTGCATACAGGAAGATTTTTGTAATTCCCTTTATTATTGGTACACTGGATTGAAGCGCATTCCTTGCAGTGAGAAGTTTCCATCACATGTCTGGTGAGCTGTTTCTACCCTCTCTGATCTGATTGCTATATGTCACTTATTCTGAAGACCACCGCATCTTTTCAGCCATCCAAGTCTAGAAGTCTTTTAAATGGAAGACTTAAGAACGTTTTTGCCTTTAAGGGTATTGTACACACAATATGTATTTGGTACAGAAATTCCTGCATCTCTTGGCAGGAAATCTGCAGCGCAAAATACGCATATTTTTGGTGCAAATTTACCCCCACTCAATAGTATGGGTGAAATATGCTAAAATATTGGAAGGTTTTAACGTGCTGCAGATTTAATTCTGCAAGTTAAAAATAAGCAACGTGTGCATGAGACTTCAGGACGCTCATTTATTTTACAGGCATCAGGAAACCCTTCAGGTTTTGTGATAAAACTGCACAGAAAAAAAAACGTGCACACAGCCTTAATTTTCCATTTCAGACAATATTTAAAATCTGGTTGCGCCTAAGGTACTGTGTGTATGCATTAGCTGGGATGCTTCCTTTGTTATAGGATGTTATATTTGGCATATGTTGGATTCTAAGCTACGTCAGTCACATTGTTACATCGTATGCTATACCGGAAGGATACCCTGTACTGAATACGGAAACAAAGGAAGAAGACTGCAGTCAGAAGTCCAGAAAGATCTGCTGCTCGTAACACAGAGTGCCACTTTCCTTTACAGAAAATGGAAAAAAAAAATGCCACGCACAATCTGAAAATGCAGCTCAATGCTAGATTTAGGCTGCAGAAGTACCCAGTAACAACACCGAGGACCTCTAAGAAGAACTCAGATACTGGTATTGCAAGTTTGCTTCCAATCATCTTGGCTTCTCTGCAAATCCCACAGCAATGATGGTGGTTCTTTACTGTCTAGGCCCTTTCTTTCTACTTTTTTTTGTCCCCCTCCAAAAAGACTATCATTCTAAAATACATTCATTAGGAAGGAGGAACTAGTTAATAAGTCATCAATATGTAGTTTTCAAACATTTGTCACTAATGGTACCAATGCTTGGTAATGATCGATAAAGGAGGTATAGAACACCTTGAGGAGCAGAAGTGGAAAATTAGCAAAACCTTAAATCATGGTGGATGGGGAGGTATTTTAAGGCTGGGATTTTACACACTAGTCTTAAGGGGGCTTTACACGCAACGACATCGCTAACGAGAGGTCGTTGGGGGTCACTGAATTCGTGACGCACAACCGGCCTCGTTAGCGACGTCGTTGCGTGTGAAACGCAGGAACGACCATTAATGATCAAAATTACTTACCTAATCGTTTTTCGTTGACACGTCGTTCTAATCCCGATTATCGTTGCTGTTGTAGGACACAAGTTGTTCATTCCTGCGGCAGCACACATCGCTATGTGTGTCACCGCAGGAACGAGGAGCAACATCGTACCTGCAGCCGCTGGCACTGAGGAAGGAAAGAGGTGGGCGGGATATTCCGGCCACTCATCTCCGCTTCTATTGGGCGGCCACTTAGTGACGCCGACCGAACCTCCCCCTTATAAGGGAGGCGGTTCGCCGGCGACGTCGCTAGGCAGGTAAGTACGTGTAACGGGGACTAGCGATGTTGTGCACCACGGGCAGCGATTTGCCCGTGACGCACAACCGACGGGGGTGGGTGCTTTTGCTAGCGATGTCGCTGCGTGTAAAGTGGCATTTAAACAGAAACTCATCGGAGTATGATGAACCTAATTGATTTACTTTCCATACTTCCATAGCTTGATAAATCTCTCTTGTGCTTTACACCATGATGTGTTCAGTTTCTAAAAAGAAATTAGCGGTAGAGGCAAGAAACTTTCCCTTAGTTTATTAGAAAAGGGTTCTGCTTATTGAGCAAAAGGCTTTCCATTTACTTGCCAACCAGATTCTCATATTTAGGGCTAAGTTATATGGCCATATAACTCATCCAAGGATGGCATCACAATGCTCAGCCTGGCAGTCGGCATTCCTGACCCGAGCGTGACAGTATGTGTTTCTAGGTAGCTGTGACACTTGGGTGTGGAGACCCGCTGGGCAGTTCAAACATCGCGATGAGATCCTCAGCCGAGTTATACCATGAGGACTGTCTTTTTTAAACCTATACAGCGGGTGAAATAATTGAACACATCAATTTTCTGAGTAAATATATTTCTAAAGGTGCTATTGACATGAATTTCTCATCAGAGGTTGGAAACAACCCATTCATTTCACACAGGCAAAAGAATCAAAAACCACAGATGTCCATAAATATGTAATACATATGACATTGGTATAAAATATTGAAAACACTTACTGAAATGTATTTAATGTTTCAGACTAAAGCCTGTGTCTGTGATGAAGCTTCCAGACACCTTCTGAAGGAGAATCTAGTCGTATGCATTGTTCAGGTGTGATCTATGGTCCATTCTTCCACACCCTCTTCAAAACCTGAAGGTTCCGTGGCTCAATCTATGAACACTGAGCTTAAGTTCAATCCATAAACTTTCTATTGGATTCAGGTCAGGTGATTGGCTGGGCCATTCGAACAGGTTTATTTTCTCCTAAATCACCTGAGTTTCCTTGGGTGTGTGTTTGCGATCATTGTCTTGCTGAAATATTATTTCATCTTTATCATCCTGGTAGATGGCAGTTTTGTATATTTTTAGCCATCAAGAATTTCTCAGCACATTTGTCCATTCATCTTTCCTTCAATGATATGAAGTTTGTCAGCGCCGTTTGCAATGATAACAACCCTACAACATGATATTCCCACCTCCAAACTTCTCTGTTGGTTTTATGGTGGAACTCCGGCATCCAGAGTTCAATTTTGGTCTTAGTTGACCAATCTATATTCTCCCGGTAATTCACAGAATTCTCTAAATATTGTTGCGCAAACGTTAACTTTCTTGAACATGCTTTTTGACAGCAATGGAGTCTTGTGTAATGAGTGTGCATACAGGCCATGGAGGTTAAGTGCATTGTTTGTTTTCATGAAAACAATTATACCTACTGATTCCCAGGTCTTTCTATATCTCTTAGCAGATGGTCCATGGCTCTTTGACAACTCTTCTAATGCTTTGCACGTCTCTGTCTGAAATCTTGAGTCATCTAGGTCATAGCCAGTTTATAGTGTAATGATGTTCTTTTCACTTCCAGTTATCCCAACAGTGCTCACTCGACCCTTGAGGAGTTTAGAAATACTTCTGTACCCAATGCAATCTGTATGCTTTGCAACAAAAGGGTTGCAAAAATCTCGAGACAGCTCACTGGTTTTACCCATCATAAGATATTTCTTGTATGGCACCTTGGTAATGAGACACCTTTTAATAGGCCATCAGTTGAACCAGCTGATATTTTTCATTAAGTGACAGGAATGCTTTTGTAATTACTGGTATATTTCAGCCGATGTCATGACTTCACATGGCCTTTTGCACTTCTCTTCACGTGTTCAATACTTTTTCCCGGTGTTATTTCTCATCACGTATAACTTAATTTATGAACATCAATGTTTTTTTTCTTTCCTTGTGTGCATTGGATGGGTTGTTACTGATATTTGTCATATGCAAAGAATTGTTAAAAATCCACATTTGACTTTTAGGATCACTACTTCCAATAGGTGGCGCTGCGCTAGAGTTTGCCTCCTTTCCTGGAGAGACAAACTGATATCTGGTGAGAAATTCATGTCAATAGCACCTAATATACGGGAGTGGGGAACCTCCGGCCCGGGGTGACCTTTTCTGCGGCTCCCGGGAATCTGCAAGCTACTGCATCTTGCCGGCTGCTGATCCTTTAAATCCCCATGTGCGCTGCGAGGAAACGTGTTCAGCGCTCATTACTGAACGCTGGTCAGTGCCAGTGTGCTCGGGACTTACTTTGTGGGCGGGGTTTAGTGTTCTGCGCCCCATCCCACAGAAGACCAGCAGCAGTTTCCCAGCTTCCAGCGCTGTGTGCCCGCCCCCCCAGTACGCACTGCCACTGTGCTGTGACCACTCCCACTGTGCTGTGTGACCACTCCCCCAGTACAAGCTCCCACTATACGGTGTGTCCGCGCTCCCACTGTGTGTTGTGTCCGTTCCCCCTGTGCGCACTCCCACTATGGTGTGTGTCCGCTCCCAATATGCCCACTCCCACTGTGACCCCCCACCCGCCACCAGGACTATGTGCCTCCCCCTTACTGCTGTGTGCCCCCAGGGCTGTGTGACTCACCAAATGCGGTGTACGACCCCCAGTGCTGTTCCCCCCAATGATGTTCATGCCCCCCTAGTGATTAGTGTGCTCCACAAGTGTTGTCAGTTTCCCCAGTGCCCAGTAGTGATGTGCATGGCCCCCCCAGTGCTGTCTGTTCCCCAAAGCCATATCTATGCCTCCCAGTGATGTATATACCCTTAGCCTTCCTTGTGATGTATATGCTCCGAGCCCCTCCTGTGATCTATATATCATAGGCGGGGCTGGAGCATACACATCACAGGAGACGCCGATGGGCATATACATCACAGGAGGGGCTGGGCCATATACAGCACAGGAGGTGCATATACAGCACAGAAGGGGCTGGTGGCATATACATCAAATTGGAGATGCTGGAGCATATACATCACAGTGAAGGCACATAACATCACAGGAGGGGCTGGGTCATCTCCTGTAATGTATATACAGCAGTCCCAGCCCCTCCTGTGATGTATGTACAGCAGTCCCAGTGTCTGTTATGTGATGTATATGATTTACCAATCTTATTATCACAAAGAGTTGACTGTGCTCCAGACCAAGGACAATCCTGGAAAAGCAGTTGTGAGAAGCAATATGATCAATATCACTGAAAATTAACCGCCGCACCAAAGAGAAGCAGCTCCAACCACCACAGTAGGGTGAGTTGTTTGACCAAATGTGGCCAGGTAATTTTCACATTGAAAATTTTGTGCGGACACCGAAGGCTGGTAGAAATTTTCAAACGGCTCCCGGCAGTAATAAGGTTCCCCACCCCTGACCTACTATATCTACTTACGGAATTTGTGACCTGTTAAATTCTTATTTCACCAGCTGTATAACTATATGCTGCTACTATAATGGACAACATTGTACATATTGAGAAAATGATGGTTCTAAATACAAATTTCTTATAAAAGTGCAAGCAGACCCCAAACTTGCAAGAACCTTGGCTCTCAAGGCATCAACACGATCACACAAAACACGCAGCAATCAATGAATAAGCAGCAAACACTATACAAGGAGAAATTTTAATGTTTTGTGCATAACTTTTTTTGGGTTATACTTTTGTTTCCGCTGATTGTTCATCTGTCCATTTACCCAATGTATAAGCAGTACATACACAGATATTCTTACAATTCATTTATATGTCATGCCTTCTCTGAAAAGAACAGAGGATGTGTTGACCTCTCAAGCCCTGTCATGCCAGCTTCTTCCAAGCAGAAGGACTTGTTAATTGACTATGGTATGGGGGATGAAACTAAGATTACAGATTGCAAAAATAAAAAAAAATTAAAAAAAAATAAAAGTAAATCTTGCAATATGCAGCTTGTAATGATAGTTGACTTGTTTACAAAGGTCTAGGATAAGTATGGGTTAAAATTTGCCAGACAGGTATAGAGGAGGGGTTGCACATTCTCAGCAGACATGGAAAACAAGTAATTACTGGGGGGGAGGGATATGTTATTCAACACACGTAGTGGGTATCAACAAAAAGCCCCCCCTCAAAAAAAAAAAACATGCAACAACTGTTTTTAAAACCTTTACTGCAATGGAAAATTGACGTAAATGAGCAGTTAGAAAGCAACCATATTGGTTTTCAATCCCCTAAACGGCAACAAAACAGAAAAGTAAACCTCCTGTGTGCATACTGTTTTCTAAGTCAGAACAGAAAGTGCCCACTTCACACTTATTGATCGGGAAGGGGGGGGTGGGTTCTCCTTAAATATCAGCAAATATGATTTTATGGAAAGAAACAGCTTTAAAATTTACGTTCACAGCATTTACCAGGCTCCTGTGCACTAATTTTGTTGTAATTACTCAATGAAGCAGCAAATAATCACCTATTTTTATTTTGGCATTTACATCTCACAATTTTCTTTAAAGGTCAAAATCCAGTGTTACCGGGGAAAAAAAAAAAAAGAAACCAAAAAATAAAACCAAAAACAAAAAAAAAACAAAACAAAAAAAAAACCCGATCTCCAGGTAGCACAGGCTATTTGCTATAGCAATGTTAGACGGAAAAATGGAAAGCAGGGCATTACACTAAATTTCTGGATCTATGAATACTAGTGAAGTAGAAATAGTATCTAGATGTTAGATATTTTCAGAAGGGAATAAATGCCTGCTGAAGCTGGATTTTGGTTGTAATTTGCTTTCTTTTAGCTTTACCATAATACACGCTGAACGCTGCAACTGCTCAATTATAGCAGATTGATGCTTTATGTCCTAGCTTGTCTGAGATTTCCCTAACCCACCCCACCCTTGACTACCATACACCAAATATTGTGGATATGAGCCCAAATCATCCCAGTAAATCCAGTGAGCAAAGTTAGTGTAATGCACTGGTGTGAAGTGAGATAAAAAATACAGTCTCTTCTTTTCAATCGTCGTCAAAGTTCTGCTGTAGGAGAAAGTTGGCCGCAAGATTTTCATTCTTCTCGCATGCAAAATAAGCTTGTACCACAAGTCCTTCAGGGAATCCTAGTGCTTTTAGCTGGAAAGTAGAAACAAAAAGAAAACAGTCAGATTCAAGCCTATCCATACACTCCGATGGGGTGCAGAAATCAACCACCATGATAAAGTGACCCCCTTCCTCCAACGTTTTTTGCCCTATAAGCTGAAGCCACCACCACTGGTATCTTATATACAGCATTCTAACATGCAGTATATAAGAGCCCAGGCCGCTGGGTATAACATAGAAAACACTTTATAATACTCACCTAGAAGGTCGCTCCGGTGCACAACGCTTGGATGGGTGGCGCCGTTCTCCAGGATTGGCACCTTCCTTTTCGGCCATCTTGGTTTTCCTTATTCTGAAGCCGCGGTGCATGACGCATGTACGTCATACAAATGTGCCGGCATTCAGGTCCTGCACAGGCGCACTACAATGCTTTGATCTGCCCTGAGCAGGGCAGATCAAAGTGCGCCTGCGCAGGAGCTCAAAGCCGGTGCGTGTGTATGACAGACGCGTCATGCACCGCATATATTTTGATAATATTTATTAAAGGTTATATTTTGTTTTCACACATTTTGCTACACAAATTGCTCTGCTGATTTTACATAACCTTGATGAGCATTATACACGATTATTTATTTTTCAGATAGAATGTAGTTAGAAATTAGAAGAAGCGGCTGAAGACCATAGATGGAGATCAAAACAGTCCAGATCTACAATGAACCATGCACAGCAGCACTGGGAGGAGCAAGACTAGCCTGAGGCCCATGGTCTCTATCGTCAAATTAGATTTTCTCTTTGTGAGTTTAAATGTTTGAAATAGAACAAAGTCATCACTTATCCACAGGATGGCTGATCAATTCCATATCGGTGGAGGTCTGACTGGTGAAAAGATGGGTGTTACGTGGGTGCTCAGATTACAAAGTTTCTGATAAGTAGAGGTCTAAAACCGACAACCCTCAGTCTGCAGCTTCACAGCACTTTAAATGTGACACAGGTCGCACGACCAAAGATAGCTAGTTTTAGCTGCTAAATTAAAGCGTAATGCCGGTGAAAGGAGGTCACATATTGATGCCTAGGGTACCGCTTCACGTCCTAGAAAGGCAGAACTAGCTTTTCCAGTGATACAGAGACTTGTTTGTTAAAGTTCTTAGCTGCTGGACTTGTATCACCACTAAAATCTGTGTGTAGCCCCAGCCTTAATGATCTAGCCTAATCATATTTGCAAAGTTTAGCTCTACATCCAACATCATCTTCTATGAAAATTTAGAAAGGGACAAAGGCAGACACTATCTTGAGAGCTCAGCAGTCATGTTTTTCTTTTAGCTCAGAATTTTACTACAATGGCTCGAAGTGGTCTACAAAAACTGAAAAGTACCAAAGACCATCTCAGATGACGTTGCTTGTCCATGAAGGTTTCAAGGCAACCCCAAATTCCAAGTATCTGCTGTCATAAGTTCACGTTTATGCCAAATGTATTTTTTTTCTTAAAGATGCATCTGAGTGGGTATCTGTAAATCTCAAGCTACTGTACGAGTTACTGAAAAAGAGGTGTGCAATACAGGAAACATGGTGCATAGCAGGAGGGAGCAGCGTGGATTTTCGCTTTGTGGAATGCCCTTCATTACTGCTTGTACAGGATTATAATCTCAGCTTGCTCAGTCCTTTGAAGTCATGGAGGCAGTTCTACTTGATATAACTGACCGCTATCTTTAAAAGGAAGGCTGTCAATCACTGCTTAGGACCACCTACTGGACTTAGGCACACAAAGAGCGTGGATTTAACAGATCAAACAAGGTATACTGAATCAGATCCTTCTGCAAATCAGACACCATGTTTAGGTTTTTGTATAATGACAAATCATTTACTTACCCTTTCTATAGCTTCTTTTTCCTGAGGTGTGACTTGAATGTAGTTCATATGACCACTTCCAGCCTCAGCTGCTACTCCTCCTCCTCCTCCTCCTCCTCTTCCCCCACCTTGTCCACCCGATTCTGGGACTGGATCATTTAACATCTGAATAAACTGCTCCTGATGTTGACTAATCTGCTGTTATTGAAGATAACAAAGATTAAATACCTCTGCACATCTTTCTACGATCATGCTATACAGGCCGCAAGGAGAAAATATCCAAGTAGGTAAAATGTTGTGCGTGTTCCTTTTCAAAAAGGATGTTACCTGCAGTAATGAGGGATTTTCCCGTCCTATCTGCTGGAGAAGTGCCGGTAATAAAGAGGGACTCTGCTGAATAATTTGCCTCATCTGCTGAAACTGAGGCTGATTCTGCAAGAAATCAAGGGGATTTCCTAGAAATAAAATAAATAAATATTGTACATACATTGCACATTCAATGCCACAGAGTAATGCAATTAGTAGGATTTGGCTGAGTGAATTTTAATGTTAGGTACATGCAGACCCTGGTTTTCCACAAAGCAATCAATATAGAAAGTAGCATTCATATGGTTCCTATTTACAGCATAACTTACTGTTTCCTGAGAAATGATGCTGTATATAGCCAAATCTTACCTCCAGTAGAAGGTGTGCAAGGAGTAGTAGAGGTTGCACCTGCACCAGCCCCAGCTACTGTAGGGAGAGGCTGAGTAGGAACACTACTGACTGCTTGCGGTGGGTCAGCAACTGCTTGACCTTCTCGATCACCTGGAATTCCCTGAAATGGGAAAATGAAACAACGTAACAATGGATAATTTCACACTTGAGCTCTTAATTGTCGTTATGCAAGTGCGTAAAATAGTTATCCAAGATCGACAATACCAATTAACTAATACAGGTGTCAGTGTTATCCAGCTTCAAAATATTGCTTACAAGCTCAATATACAGTACACATCTACTGTCTAGCACTTCCCCGGAAGTGATCTGTTTATAGCAGGTTGCATGTGGGCGGAGACCCGATCAGTGACTTCCATTGGGGTTCAGGTCAAATCCAGGCACCCAACTGACCCTTAGATAAAGTCCAGCTGACCCTGCCGAACTTACACAGTCAGCTCATCTCGTCTTCACCTTTTAAAACGACGCCACTCTGGTCCTGCGGTGCCATCTTGTAATTGTAACTTCTGACTGGCTGGAAGTCAGACGTTATATGTCACAAGCTCACAAAGTGGCTCCATCTTCTATTGCCTCCACTCCAGTCGCTCTCGGCGATTTGTGACCAGTGTTTCATGTAGCACGCCAGAGGTCACAAAGCAATGCATATGTACGAGAGCATCATTCTGGCTCTCAGAAATGCATTGAGAACTTGTGATGCAAATACCAGACAGCCAGAAGTGTTGGGTACAAGATAGCGCTGCAAAACCATAGTGGGGCCAAAAAAAAAAAAAAAAAAAAAGAAAGATGAAGCCACCAGAGGGTGAGTATAATAGTATAATACAGGGAGCAGGGGACTTACATTTAAAGCGCCACCCCAGCAGTGGAAAAAGAGCAAAAAAAAAACCTGGAGTGGTTTAACAGCTTTATTTACCACTATTTAGTTAACATGAAGTATCAAAAAGAAAGCATGACAGACAAAAAATGCCATGGAAAAAAACCCCCAGAAGTAATCTAATTGACATAATGGGTACAAAAATGGTGCAGAAATTCTGCAACATCGAAAACTCACTAAAAGCTCATCGTGGCAATGTAGCCTTGGACAGATTTAGGCTATGTTCACACAATGCATCTTTTATTGTGTTTCTGAGGTCACACAGATGCACCTAAATGCCTGCATTTCCTTCCCCCAGCAATGTCTATGAGATTTCTAGTCTGCTGTCCACACTGGACATCTTTTGTTGGCTGCATCTTGGCTGCGTTTTTGAAGATGCAGCATGTCAAGTCTTTATGCATTTTTGAGCCCTCCAGTCAATAGATTTAACTTGAAAAATGCAATGAGCAAAATGCGGTTAAAAACGCAGCAAAATCGCATGCTGTTTTTTTATGAGTTTTTGCGCGGGTGCCTTTTTTGGGGGCCAAAAACGCTGCATCTTTGTGGTTAGAAAAGATGCACTGTGTGAACATAGCCTTATGAATTGCATCTTTAAATGTGGCTATTCTCAGATGTGCTAAATTCTTATTGTAGCATACTGGTAAATTTGTCATAAATCTCAGTGACGCAACTTCCAGCAAAACTGCCTCTTATGATAAACTTCACATATTGGCAAGTACCGCAGAGTGGGTGGAAAACGGTGAAAAGATAAGAAAATGAAGGGTTACTTTTTTGTTCATACCGTGTAATGGTGATAAGAAGAGGACATGCTTACCATGAGAAGGTACTCCACAGCCCTGTCAGGGTTATTGAAACTAGCTCTAAGGGCCGCAATGACTTGCTCTCGTTCATAGCCCATGGACATGATCTCTGTCACCATATTCTCATATGACTGGCCTGTTACTGAAACAACGGGAATGACATGAGGCAGTGGACAGCACGAATTCTCAACTTTCTACCCGATTGTTCATAACTCCTACATATCACTTCAGTACTCTTAGGCTGTTTTCACATTTCGTTTTTACCTCCTTCAGTGGTCCCGTCGGAGCTTCCGTCCTAACACCCCGGCAAAATGTGTTTCGGATGCATACGCCGACGGGGCCATTGACTATAATGGAGCAGGCGGAGTCAGCATGTGCTCTGTCTTGCACCATTTTTGGGTGTTACACTTTCTGCAGGCGGACACCCAGAAGTAGCAGACTTATACAAGACTTCATTATACAAGATTTCTCCTCCCCTTCTCTTCATTGGGGGGTAGAGTCATACATACAATAATTGTGAGAGCACGCTGACTAACAGGATTTTATTAAACTAGGGCTTAGGAAACCATACTGTGTCTGCGTGCAGGGAGGTATTCACCTTTTCTGAGCGCAGGCAATCACTGGGAGGTTACAGTGACTCCCCGGCGCCTGTATACATCAAAATTAATGACCGTGCCTACAGAAGGGCAGACCTATTCAAGGGAGAATACGCAGGTGCAGGATTTCCAGCAGCGCACCTAACGTCAAAGTCATACTGAAGAGAAGGGGAGGAGAAATCTTGTATAATGAACACTAGATGGGCTTAGGTCTTTTTTGAACCATTATAACACTGGAGAAGCGTAGGTCCCATAGCCTGGAAGATCGAAACAATAAAAGATCATACAGGTATGATTTAAGGCTGTATACAACCTGCATGCCTGGATTAATAACTCAAAGCTCAAAACGGGGACAGATTCCCTTTAAATTAGGTTTTCCATATGAATACAAGTTTCATGCTAGTCAAATGGTTGTTTCTTCCTCATACTAGTCGTCCCATTCATCATGTTATCGCTCCCCTGTGGGCACGATAACATGATTTGTAAGCGCTGGGGTCATTGCTGTCCCTCTGTAAATCTCGTGGATAAATTATTTTTTTTTTTACACCTCAGTGTGCTTCTGTATTTTGCTGTATGCTTCCGGGCTTCAGGCACATGTCCAGAAACAGAAGCCTGGTGTCCACAGAGAAGCCGAAGATTGGTCACAGACTCGCCAAAGAAGGGAATTTTGTTTACTTACCGTAAATTCCTTTTCTTCTAGCTCCTATTGGGAGACCCAGACAATTGGGTGTATAGCTTCTGCCTCCGGAGGCCACACAAAGTATTACACTTTAAAAAGTGTAACCCCTCCCCTCTGCCTATACACCCTCCCGTGCATCACGGGCCCATCAGTTTTGGTGCCAAAGCAGGAAGGAGGAAACTTATAAATTGGTCTAAGGTAAACTCAATCCGAAGGATGTTTGGAGAACTAAACCATGAACCAAAGAACAATTCAACATGAACAACATGTGTACACAAAAGAACAACAGCCCGAAGGGAACAGGGGCGGGTGCTGGGTCTCCCAATAGGAGCTAGAAGAAAAGGAATTTACGGTAAACAAAATTCCCTTCTTTGTCGCTCCATTGGGAGACCCAGACAATTGGGACGTCCAAAAGCAGTCCCTGGGTGGGTAAAAGAATACCTCGATAAAAAGAGCCGTAAAACGGCCCCCTCCTACAGGTGGGCAACTGCCGCCTGAAGGACTCGCCTACCTAGGCTGGCATCTGCCGAAGCATAGGTATGCACCTGATAGTGTTTCGTGAAAGTGTGCAGACTCGACCAGGTAGCCGCCTGACACACCTGCTGAGCCGTAGCCTGGTGCCGCAGTGCCCAGGACGCACCCACGGCTCTGGTAGAATGGGCTTTCAGCCCTGAAGGAACCGGAAGCCCAGAAGTACGGTAGGCCTCAAGAATCGGTTCCTTGATCCACCGAGCCAAGGTGGACTTTGAAGCCTGCGACCCCTTACGCTGGCCAGCGACAAGGACAAAGAGCGCATCAGAACGGCGCAGGGGCGCCGTACGAGAAATGTAGAGTCGGAGTACTCTCACGAGATCTAACAAGTGCAAATCCTTTTCACATTGGTGAACTGGATTGGGACAAAAAGAAGGTAAGGAGATATCCTGATTGAGATGAAAAGGGGATACCACCTTCGGGAGAAACTCCGGGACCGGACGCAGAACCACCTTATCCTGGTGAAACACCAGGAAGGGGGCTTTGCATGACAGCGCTGCTAGCTCAGACACTCTCCGAAGTGATGTGACTGCCACTAGGAAGACCACCTTCTGTGAAAGGCGTGAAAGAGAAACATCCCTCATCGGCTCGAAAGGTGGTTTCTGAAGAGCCGTTAGCACCCTGTTAAGATCCCAGGGTTCTAGCGGACGCTTGTAAGGTGGTACTATGTGACAAACCCCCTGCAGGAACGTGCGTACCTGCGGACGCCTGGCTAGACGCTTTTGAAAAAACACGGAAAGCGCCGATACCTGTCCCTTGAGAGAGCCGAGAGACAAACCCTTGTCTAATCCGGATTGAAGGAAAGACAGAAAAGTGGGCAAGGCAAACGGCCAGGGAGTAAAACCCTGATCAGAGCACCAGGATAAGAAGATCTTCCACGTCCTGTGGTAGATCTTGGCGGACGTTGGTTTTCTGGCCTGTCTCATAGTGGCAATGACCTCTTGAGATAACCCTGAAGACGCTAGGATCCAGGACTCAATGGCCACACAGTCAGGTTGAGGGCCGCAGAATTCAGATGGAAAAAAGGCCCTTGAGACAGCAAGTCTGGTCGGTCTGGTAGTGCCCATGGTTGACCCACCGTGAGATGCCACAGATCCGGGTACCACGACCTCCTCGGCCAGTCTGGGGCGATGAGGATGGCGCGGCGGCAGTCGGACCTGATCTTGCGTAACACTCTGGGCAGCAGTGCCAGAGGGGGAAATACATAGGGCAGACGAAACTGCGACCAATCCTGCACTAATGCGTCTGCCGCCAGAGCTCTGTGATCTTGAGACCGTGCCATGAATGCCGGGACCTTGTTGTTGTGCCGGGACGCCATTAGTTCCACGTCTGGCGTTCCCCAGCGGCAACAGATCTCTTGAAACATGTCCGGGTGAAGAGACCATTCCCCTGCGTCCATGCCCTGGCGACTGAGAAAGTCTGCTTCCCAGTTTTCTACGCCCGGGATGTGAACTGCGGAGATGGTGGAGGCTGTGGCTTCCACCCACAGCAGAATCCGCCGAACTTCTTGGAAGGCTTGACGACTGCGTGTGCCGCCTTGGTGGTTGATGTACGCCACCGCCGTGGCGTTGTCCGACTGAATTCGGATCTGCCTGCCTTCCAGCCACAGCTGGAACGCCTTTAAGGCTAGATACACTGCCCTTATCTCCAGAACATTGATCTGAAGGGAGGACTCTGTCTGAGTCCAGGTTCCCTGAGCCCTGTGGTGGAGGAAGACCGCTCCCCACCCTGACAGACTCGCGTCCGTCGTGACCACAGCCCAGGATGGGGGCAGGAAGGATTTCCCTTTCGACAGGGAAGTGGGAAGAAGCCACCACTGAAGAGAGGCTTTGGTTGCCCGAGAAAGAGAGACGTTCCTGTCGAGGGACGTCGACCTCCTGTCCCATTTGCGGAGAATGTCCCATTGGAGTGGACGCAGATGAAACTGCGCAAATGGAACTGCCTCCATTGCTGCCACCATCTTCCCTAGGAAGTGCATGAGCCGCCTCAAGGGGTGAGACTGGGCTCGAAGGAGAGATTGCACCCCTGTCTGTAGTGAACGCTGTTTGTCCAGCGGGAGCTTCACTATCGCTGAGAGAGTATGAAACTCCATCCCGAGGTAAGTGAGCGATTGGGTCAGTGTCAAATTTGACTTTGGGAAATTGATGATCCACCCGAACCTCTGGAGAGTCTCCAGAGCAGTGTTCAGGCTGTGTTGGCATGCCACCCGGGAGGGTGCTTTGACTAGAAGATCGTCTAAGTAAGGGATCACCGAGTGTCCCTGAGAGTGTAGGACTGCCACCACTGCTGCCATGACCTTGGTGAAGACCCGTGGGGCTGTCGCCAGGCCGAAAGGCAGTGCCACGAACTGAAGGTGTTCGTCTCCGATGGCGAAACGCAGGAAGCGTTGATGCTCTGGTGCAATCGGCACGTGGAGATAAGCATCCCTGATGTCGATTGATGCTAGGAAGTCTCCTTGGGACATCGAGGCGATGACGGTGCGGAGAGATTCCATCCGGAACCGTCTGGTTTTCACGTGTCTGTTGAGCAGTTTGAGGTCCAGAACGGGACGGAATGATCCGTCCTTTTTTGGCACCACAAACAAGTTGGAGTAAAAACCGCGACCACATTCTTGAAGGGGAACAGGGATCACCACTCCTTCTGCCTTCAGAGTGTTCACCGCCTGAAAAAGAGCATTGGCTCGCTCTGGGGGCGGAGATGTTCTGAAGAAACGAGTCGGAGGATGAGAGCTGAGCTCTATCCTGTAACCGTGAGACAGAATGTCTCTCACCCATCGGTCTTGGACATGTGGCAACCAGGCGTCGCAAAAGCGGGAGAGCCTGCCACCGACCGAGGATGCGGTCTGGGGAGGCCGAAAGTCATGAGGAGGCCGCCTTGGGGGCGGTTCCTCCGGCGGTCTTTTTAGGACGTGACTTAGACCTCCATGAAGCAGAGTTCCTCTGGCCCTTCTGTGGCCTGTTGGACGTGGAGAATTGAGACGTGGCTGAGGGCCGAAAGGACCGAAACCTCGGTTGTATCCTCCGTTGCTGAGGTCTGTTTGGTTTGGACTGGGGTAATGACGAGTCCTTTCCCTTGGATTGTTTAATAATTTCATCCAATTGCTCGCCAAACAGACGGTCGCCAGAAAATGGCAAACCGGTTAAGAACTTCTTGGAAGCAGAGTCTGCCTTCCATTCGCGTAGCCACATGGCCCTGCGAACTGCCACTGAATTGGCAGATGCTACCGCTGTACGGCCCGCAGAGTCCAGGACGGCGTTCATGGCGTAGGACGAAAAAGCCGACGCCTGAGAGGTTAAAGACACAACCTGCGGAGTAGAGGCACGTGTGACTGCATTAATCTCAGACAGACAAGCTGAGATAGCTTGGAGTCCCCATACGGCTGCGAATGGCTTCATAGATGGATTTCATCAGGAGCTCTATTTGCCTGTCAGTGGCATCCTTGAGCGATGAACCATCTGCCACTGCTACTATGGATCTAGCCGCCAGTCTAGAGACCGGAGGATCCACTTTTGGACACTGAGCCCAACCCTTAACTACGTCAGTGGGGAAGGGGTAACGTGTGTCATTAAGGCGCTTAGTAAAGCGCTTGTCCGGAAATGCTCGGTGTTTCTGGACTGTATCTCTGAAGTTGGAGTGATCGAAAAACGCACTCCGTGTACGTTTGGGAAACCTAAATTGGAATTTCTCCTGCTGAGAAGCTGACTCCTCAATCGGTGGAGCTGGAGGAGAAAGTTCTAGCACCTGGTTGATGGACGCTATAAGGTCATTTACTATGGCGTCCCCTTCAGGTGTATCAAGATTGAGAGCAGCGTCAGGATCAGAGCCCTGATCTGCCACCTCCGCTTCATCCTCCAGAGAGTCCTCATGCTGAGACCCTGAGCAGTGTGAAGAAGTCGAGGGAAGCTCCCAGCGAGCCCGTTTAGCCGGTCTGGGACTGCGGTCCGTGTCGGAGTCCTCACCGTGGGACCTAGGAGTCACCCCAGGAGCACTTTGCTGCTTCGACCGAGGGGGGCCTGGGGGCAATGAATCAACAGTGCCCGGGGCCTGTGTTACAGGTCTGGACTGCAAAGCTTCTAGTATCTTAGCAGACCATCTATCCATAGACTGAGCCATGGATTGTGAAAGTGACTCAGAAAGTTTCTCAGCCAACACTGCAAACTCTGTCCCTGCCACCTGGACAGTGGTAGCCGGTGGTTCTACCTGGGCCGGGGGTCCCACCCGTGGCTGAGGCTCCGGCTGAGTGAGTGTCACAGGGGCCGAGCATTGCACACAATGAGGGTAGGTGGAACCTGCAGGTAACATAGCCGCACAAGAGGTACAGATTGCAAAATAAGCCTGTGCCTTGGCACCCTTGCTTTTTGCGGACGACATGCTGTTGTCTCCTCTTAGAGCAATCAGTGAGGGTATATAGCCAAAAGCAAATAATGCGGCCGAACAGAGCAATGTATACAGTATATGGATATATCTATATATACTCTTCGGCACCCGGGGGGGCCAGCACCAGGTAACCGGTGCGGCTTACCGACCGCCCTCAACGGTTGTGTGTCCACCAGATTCCCTGCCTGGGCCTCCCAGAGCTGTGGAGCTCGGTCTGAAGTTCTCCACCGGTAGAAGTGCAGATAGCAATGGCTGCCAGCGTTCTCAGAGGAGGAGGGAGCCGTGGGCGTGCCTCAGAAAGTGCGGGAATCTGGTGCCCCACAGTGCTCAGTGAGGGGGGAGGAGGATACCTAGTATGCTCCAGCCCTCACTGCTGACGTCCAGTCTAGCGTCCCGCCCTTACCCCTGACTGGCAGGCCCGGGGGCGGGAGTATGCGGTACTAGGCCGCAGAAGCCGGGGACTAAAGTTAGTAACCCGGCCGGCAAACAGGCGCGGTCGGCGCGGTAGTCCCGGCGGTGGAGCTGGAGGTGTCAAAACACACAGCAGCCGCTGCAGCTTCTGTAACACAGGCGCTCTATGCGCCGTCCCCAAGGGGACACAGAGTACCTCAGAGTAGCAGGGCCTTCACCGCTGACGTCCCCTGACGATACCCGATCTCCTGTCCGTCAGATTCCCCCAGGGGCTGCGGAGGGAGCCCGGTCCCAGTGCATGGTGACCGGTTAGGATCCCACTTCTCCCAGAGCCCCTAAGGGATGGGGAAGGATAACGGCATGTGGCTCCAGCCTTTGTACCCGCAATGGGTATCTCAACCTTAACAGCACCGCCGACCAGAGTGGGGTGAGAAGGGAGCATGCCGGGAGCCCTGTTAGGAGCCCTCTTTTCTTCCATCCGATAAAGTCAGCAGCTGCTGCTGACTAAAATGTGGAGCTTGCGTGCATGTGTGCCTCCTTCAACACAAAGCAAAAAACTGATGGGCCCGTGATGCACGGGAGGGTGTATAGGCAGAGGGGAGGGGTTACACTTTTTAAAGTGTAATACTTTGTGTGGCCTCCGGAGGCAGAAGCTATACACCCAATTGTCTGGGTCTCCCAATGGAGCGACAAAGAAAGACATCCTTTCAAGTTCTGATATCAGGCTTCTTCTTGTGCATGTTCTCCGGACATGCACAGTGCATCTCTGAAGCTGGAAATCGTACACCTGGCTTCAGAGATGCACTAATGTGAAGAAAGTGGTGTGTATGCATGAAATTTACAATGGGACAATGATGGCTATTGCATATTATGGTATCACGCCTGCATGGGTATGATAACATGTTGAGTTGGACGACTATTCTGGGGAATCAAATGCCCCACAAACTAGTGAAACCGTTAATTACAAATTGGAAACAAAACTTTAAAATAGATTGACACATGGTTGTGAGGTATACATTACCAAAGGGCATTTATACATGAATGTACACATGCTTGTGGTTGGGAGAACACGGGGACCTGTCAGGTTCCCTTTAAAAAGAGGGATCTGCAGTAAGATTTTGAGTCCACAGGTTTACTAGCACAAGCTACCGTTATACGAGTAAAGTAAGTTAAAAAAAAACAAAAAAACAAATGAGCTGAGCATTTCATCCATTGCATCTCCCATGCCTGTGTGCCTATAGTCGGGACCCAGCCATTCTCTGCCCTTATTCAGATTGACACAAGTTGACACATGGTGAGTTTTTAATATTAGAGTGTAGGTACTGTCCCGATTTTAGGCTTTTTTGATCAAAATAGTGTTTACCAAGTACCCTGTGTTTGTTTATTTATATGCACTATGCTTTTATTTAGTTACAGCAGGGTATACGATCATATTCTTATTTTGGGTTTTCTGAGTAAAGCAAGTTAGCAGTAAAACTCTGGTAATGTCCCAAGAAACCTGTGTGATATTGAAAAACAAAAAGAAGGGAATTTTGTTTACTTACCGTAAATTCCTTTTCTTCTAGCTCTAATTGGGAGACCCAGACAATTGGGTGTATAGGCTATGCCTCCGGAGGCCGCACAAAGTATTACACTCAAAAGTGTTAAGCCCCTCCCCTTCTGCCTATACACCCCCCGTGCTCCTCAGTTTTGGTGCAAAAGCAAGAAGGAGGAAAAAGAATTATAAACTGGTTTAAAGTAACTTCAATCCGAAGGAATATCGGAGAACTGAAACCATTCAACATGAACAACATGTGTACACAAAAAAACAGGGGCGGGTGCTGGGTCTCCCAATTAGAGCTAGAAGAAAAGGAATTTACGGTAAGTAAACAAAATTCCCTTCTTTGTCGCTCTATTGGGAGACCCAGACAATTGGGACGTCCAAAAGCAGTCCCTGGGTGGGTAAAATAATACCTCATAAGAGAGCCGTAAAACGGCCCTTTCCTACAGGTGGGCAACCGCCGCCTGAAGGACTCGTCTACCTAGGCTGGCATCCGCCGAAGCATAGGTATGCACCTGATAGTGTTTCGTGAAAGTGTGCAGGCTCGACCAGGTAGCCGCCTGCCACACCTGCTGAGCCGCAGCCTGGTGCCTCAAAGCCCAGGACGCGCCCACGGCTCTGGTAGAATGGGCCTTCAGCCCTGAGGGAACCGGAAGCCCAGCCGAACGGTAAGCTTCGATAATTGGCTCCTTGATCCACCGAGCCAGGGTTGATTTGGAAACCTGTGACCCTTTACGCTGGCCAGCGACAAGGACAAAGAGTGCATCCGAGCGGCGCAGGGGCGCCGTACGAGAAATGTAGAGTCTGAGTGCTCTCACCAAATCTAACAAGTGCAAATCCTTTTCACATTGGTGAACTGGATGAGGATAAAAAGAAGGCAAGGAGATATCCTGATTGAGATGAAAGGAGGATACCACCTTAGGGAGAAAATCCGGAACCGGACGTAGAACCACCTTGTCCTGGTGAAACACCAGGAAAGGGGCTTTGCACGACAATGCTGCTAGCTCAGTCACTCTCCGAAGAGAAGTGACTGCTACTAGAAAAAACCACTTTCTGCGAAAGTTGTGAGAGGGAAATATCTCTCATTGGCTCGAATGGTGGTTTCTGAAGAACCATCAGAACCCTGTTTAGATCCCAGGGTTCTAACGGCCGCTTGTAAGGTGGAACGATGTGACAAACCCCCTGCAGGAACGTGCGTACCTGTGGAAGCCTGGCTAGGCGCTTCTGGAAAAACACAGAGAGCGCAGAGACTTGTCCCTTAAGGGAGCCGAGCGACAAACCCTTTTCCAGTCCAGATTGAAAGAAGGACAGAAAAGTGGGCAAGGCAAAAGGCCAGGGAGAAAAAACCCTGAGCAGAGCACCACGACAGGAAAATTTTCCACGTCCTGTGGTAGATCTTGGCGGACGATGGTTTCCTAGCCTGTCTCATAGTGGCAAAGACGTCTTGAGATAACCCTGAAGACGCTAGGGTCCAGGACTCAATGGCCACACAGTCAGGTTGAGGGCCGCAGAATTCAGATGGAAAAAACGGCCCTCGAGATAGCAAGTCTGTTTGGTCTGGTAGTGTCCACGGTCGGCCGACCGTGAGATGCCCCAGATCCGGGTACCACGACCACCTTGGCCAGTCTGGAGCGACGATGATGGCGCGGCGGCAGTCGGTCCTGATCTTGCGTAACACTCTGGGCAACAGTGCCAGCGGAGGAAACACATAAGGGAGCTGAAACTGCGACCAATCCTGAACTAAGGCGTCTGCCGCCAGAGCTCTGGGATCTTGAGACCGTGCCATGAACATTGGTACCTTGTTGTTGTGCCGGGACGCCATGAGGTCGACGTCCGGCACCCCCCAGCAGCAACAGATCTCCTGAAACACGTCCGGGTGAAGGGACCATTCCCCTGCGTCCATGCCCTGGCAACTGAAATAATCTGCTTCCCAGTTTTCCACGCCTGGGATGTGAACTGCGGATATGGTGGATGCCGTGGCTTCCACCCACATCAAAATCCGCCGGACTTCCTGGAAGGCTTGCCGGCTGCGTGTGTCGCCTTGGTGGTTGAAGTATGCCACCGCTGTGGAATTGTCCGACTGAATTCGGATCTGCTTGCTCTCCAGCCACTGCTGGAACGCTTTCTGGGCAAGATACACTGCCCGTATGTCCAGAACGTTGATCTGAAGCGAGGACTCTTGCTGGGTCCACGTACCCTGAGCCCTGTGGTGGAGAAAAACCGCTCCCCACCCTGACAGACTCGCGTCTGTCGTGACTACTTCCCAGGATGTGGGTAGGAAGGATATCCCCTTCGATAATGAAGTGGGAAGAAGCCACCACCGAAGGGAAGCTTTGGTCGCCTGAGAGAGGGAGACGGTCCTGTCGAGGGACGTCGGCTTCCTGTCCCATTTGCGTAGGATGTCCCATTGAAGGGGACGCAGGTGAAACTGCGCGAAAGGGACTGCCTCCATTGCTGCCACCATCTTCCCCAGGAAGTGCATGAGGCGCCTCAAGGGGTGTGACTGGCCTTGAAGGAGAGATTGTACCCCTTTCTGTAGTGACTACTGCTTGATCAGCGGAAGCTTCACTATCGCTGAGAGGGTATGAAACTCCATGCCAAGATATGTCAGCGATTGGGCCGGTGTCAGATTTGACTTTGTAAAATTGATGATCCACCCGACACCCTGGAGAGTCTCCAGGGAAGCGTCGAAGCTGCGTTGGCATGCCTCTTGAGAGGGTGCCTTGATCAGTATCCAAGTACGGGATCACCGAGTGACCCTGAGAGTGGAGGACCGCTACTACAGTAGCCATAACCTTGGTAAAAACCCGTGGAGCTGTTGCCAGGCCGAACGGCCGTGCCACGAATTGCAGGTGTTCATTTCCTATGGCGAAGCGCAAGAAGCGCTGGTGCTCTGGAGCAATCGGTACGTGGAGATAAGCATCTTTGATATCGATCGACGCAAGGAAATCTCCTTGGGACATTGAGGCGATGACGGAGCGGGGGGATTCCATCCTGAACCGTCTGGTTTTTACATGTTTGTTGAGCAGTTCCAGGTCCAGGACCGGGCGGAAAGAGCCGTCCTCCTTTGGGACCACAAACAAGTTAGAGTAAAAACCGTGGCTCAGTTGCTGAAGAGGAACCGGGATCACCACTCCTTCTGCCTTCAGAGTGCGCAGCGCCTGCCGAAGAGCCTCGGCTCGCTAGTGAGGCGGGGATGACCTGAAGAATCGAGTCGGGGGACGAGAGGTGAACTCTATCTTGTAACCGTGAGACAGAATGTCTCTCACCCAGCGGTCTTTTATTTGTGGCAGCCAGGTGTCGCAAAAGCGGGAAAGCCTGCCACCGACCGAGGATGCTACTAGAGGAGGTCGAAAGTCATGAGGAAGCCGCTTTGTTAGCGGCGCCTCCGGTGGCCTTTTAAGGACGTGACTTAGACCGCCATGCATCAGAGTTCCTTTGTACTTTCTGAGACCTTTTGGACGAGGAGAATTGGAACCTGCCCGTGCCCTGAAAGGGCCGAAACCTCGACTGCCCTCTCCTCCGTTGGGGTATGTCCTGTTTGGACTGGGGTAAGGATGTATCCTTTCCCTTGGATTGTTTGATGATTTCATCCAGACGCTCGCCAAACAGCCTGTCGCCAGAAATTGGCAAACTGGTTAAGCGCTTTTTTGGAAGCAGAATCTGCCTTCCATTCCCGTAGCCACAAGGCCCTGCGGAGTACCACCGAATTGGCGGCCGCGACCGCCGTACGGCTCGCAGAGTCCAGGACAGCAATAATAGCGTAAGACGCAATTGCCGAGGTCTGGGTGGTAATGGATGCCACTTGTGGAGCGGCCGTGCATGTGGCTGCTTCAATTTGTGCTTGACCTGCTGAGATAGCTTGTAGCGCCCATACAGCTGCGAATGCTGGGGCAAAAGAAGCTCCGATAGCTTCATAGATGGATTTCAACCAGAGCTCCATCTGCCTGTCAGTGGCATCCTTGAGCGAGGCCCCCTCGTCCACTGCAAGTATGGATCTAGCCGCCAGTCTGGAGATTGGAGGATCCACTTTGGGACACTGAGTCCAACCTTTAACCACGTCAGGGGGAAAAGGATAACGTGTATCCTTAAGGCGCTTAGAAAAAACGCTTATCTGGACAAGCATGATGATTCTGGACTGCCTCTCTGAAATCAGAGTGGTCTAGAAACATACTCGGTGTAAGAGAAGCTGACTCCTCCGCCGGAGGAGCGGAGGGAGAAATATCCAGCATTTGATCGATGGACGCAATAAGAACGTTCAGTATGGCGTCCCCGTCTGGAGTATTAAGATTGAGAGCGCCCTCAGGATCAGAATCCTGATCAGCTGTCTCCGCATTATCAACCAGAGATTCCCCCCGCTGAGACCCTGAACAATATGATGTCGAGGGAAATTCTAAGTGAGCCCGCTTAGTCGGTCTGGGGCTGGGGTCTAAGTCAGAACCCTCAGCCTGGGATGCATGAGATACCCCGGGAGGACATTGTTGGTCCAACTGAGGGGGTCAGGGAACAATGATTCAACAGAGTCCCTTTGCTGAGATACCGGCCTGGACTGCAAGGTTTCTAGTATCTTAGGCTAAGTTCACACATCCTGTGTTTTGCATCAGTCACAATCCGTCGCCTTGGGGAATTACGGTACCCTGCAAAATATTTTGCAGGAATCCTGTATTTCCCCATAGACTTATATTAGCGACGGATTGCGACTGATGACCCTGCGTTGCATCCGCTGCGTCGCGGTCCGTCGTTTTTGACTGACCGCCGAACGGGGAGCAACGCAGAATGTAACGTTTTTCGGGCCGTTGAAAACAACGCACCGCGCAGGAATCCGTCGCGATCCGCCAAGCTTGTAATGCATGTCTATGGTGCAGGATTCCGTTGTAATCCGTCTTACAACGGAATCCAGCGCAGGATTCCGTCATGCTCTACTGAGCATGCCCAGCATGTTTGGCACGCCCACTGGGCTGTCCCAAACACAGACGGATCATGACTGATCCGTCAAGAAACGGACGCACAGCGGATGTAACGGACGCAACTGATCCGTTTTTTCACAGGATTCCTGTGAAAGGAATCCTGTGAAAAACACATCAGTTGCATCAGTTGACATCTAAAAAACAACGGATCCGTTGCTGACGGACCTGACGGATTGAAAACACAGGATGTGTGAACTTAGCCTTAGCCATAGTCTCAGAGAGTTTTGCAAACTCCGTCCCCGTCACTAGGACAGTGTCAACAGGTGGCTCCCCCTGGGCCCCTCTTAGCAGAGGCCCTGGCTGAAGAAGTGACACAGGGGCCGAACATTGCACACAATGAGGGTCAATGGAACCTGCCGGCAGCTGGGTCGTACAAGCGACGCAGGCAGCATAATAAGCCTGTGTTTTTGGCACCCCTGCCTTTTGTGGGCGCCATGCTATTGTTTTCCCTGAGTAACACACTAGGGTATATAGCCAGAATGAACTGTGCTCATACAGTGTAAAATATATACTAAAAACAGATAATGTATCAGTACACTACAGCACCATGAGGCTAGCACCAACAGGTGCTGCTTACCAGCCGCCTAAAGCGGTTATGAGGCCACCAGAGACCGTGTCTGGGTCTCTCAGGGTTTGTCCCTCTCTGCAGCGTCGTAGGAGCTGACAGGAAATGGCTGCGGCGTCCTGACGAGAGGAGGGAGCCGTGGGCGTAGCCGAGGTGCTCACACTGTGCACAGTGAGGGGGGTGGAGTATGGAAATCATACTCCAGCCCTCAGTGCTGCTCTTCCATGCAGCGTCCCGCCCTTCCCCTGCCTGTCAGGGCTGAGGGCGGGAGAAAGTGAAACTAGGCCGCAAGCCAAGCCGGGGACTCGAGTATAAGCGTGGCCGCCGTAAAAGCGCGGCCAACGCCGAAGTCCCCGGCGAACTACAAGTCCCAGCCGCGCCGCAGTTTCCCATGGCAGCGGCGGTTAGCGCGGTAGCCTCTACATATAAACACACTCAGCGACGCTGAGTGTGTAATGGCACAGTTTAACCCGGTCCCCCGGTGCACTAGCACACCCAGCAAAGCTGAGGTGTTGCCGTGCGCGGTCCCCACAGGGATACAGAGTACCTTCACGTAGCAGGGCCATGTCCCTGAACGGTACCCGGCTCCTATCCAGCAGGCTCCACAGGAGTTGTGGATGAAGCACGGTCTCAGTGCCTGGAGACCGATAGGATCCCACTTCACCCAGAGCCCTGAGGGGGATGGGGAAGGAAAGCAGCATGTGGGCTCCAGCCTCCATACCCGCAATGGATACCTCAACCTTAACAACACCGCCGACAAGAGTGGGGTGAGAAGGGAGCATGCTGGGGGCCCTATATGGGCCCACTTTTCTTCCAACCGACACAGTCAGCAGCTGCTGCTGACTAATCTGTGGAGCTGTGCTGTGCGTGTCTGACCTCCTTCGCACAAAGCAAAAAAAATGAGGAGCCCGTGGGAGCACGGGGGGTGTATAGGCAGAAGGGGAGGGGCTTAACATTTTTGAGTGTAATACTTTGTGCGGCCTCCGGAGGCATAGCCTATACACCCAATTGTCTGGGTCTCCCAATAGAGCGACAAAGAAATTAAAGGGAACCCGTCAGCAGAAATTTCGCCCAAAACCTAAAAGCTTCCCCGTCTGCAGCTCCTGGGCTGCATTCTAGAAAGGTCCCAGTTATTATTGTGCCCCATGTGAGACCAAAATAAAGGCTTTAAAAAGTGGTACCTTTTTGTATTCAGATACTGTAAATGTGACACGGGGGCGGGCTCTCTGGCGTCCGTTATTCTGCCTCCTGGTCCTGTATGCCGCTCCCATCGCTCCTTTCCATAGCTGATGCACCGCCCACTGCTCCAGCCATCCCCGCGCATGCCCAGTGCCAGTCTCACTGGACTGAGCAGTGTGACTGCTGGTGATGTGTGCGCAGGCAAGTGATTATGGGCGGGGCTGTGATTGTTATCAGCAAGTACCCGCCCATAATCTCGTGAGCGCGCAAACCTCACCAGCGGTCACACTGTGCTCAGGGTAGTGTTAGACTGTATGGGCTGCTTCCAGGGATGACATCTCTTTTGTCACGTGATAGTATCTTGAACACGCCCCTATCACGTGACAAAAGGGATGTCATCCCTGGAAGCAGCCCATACAGTCTAGCACTACCCTGAGCACAGTGTGTCTGACCGCTGGTGAGGTTTGCGCGCTCACGAGATTATGGGCGGGTACTTGCTGATAATCACAGCCCTGCCCATAATCACTTGCCTGTGCACACGTCACCAGCAGTCACACTGCTCAGTCCAGTGAGACTGGCACTGGGCATGCGTGGGGATGGCTGGAGCAGTGGGCGGTGCATCAGCTATGGAAAGGAGCGATGGGGGCGGCATACCGGACCAGGAGGCAGAATAACAGACGCCAGAGAGCCCGCCCCCGTGTCACATTTACAGTATCTGAATACAAAAAGGTACCACTTTATAAAGTCTTTATTTTGGTCTCACATGGGGCACAATAACAACAGGGACCTTTCTAAAATGCAGCCCAGGAGCGGCAGAGGGGGAATCTTTTAGGTTTTGGGCGATATTTCTGCTGACAGGTTCCTTTTAAAAGCATGCAAGCCTCAGTCATGTGCACATCAAGCTGCTGAATGCTTTTTATACCTTCAGGAAATAGAAAAAGTCTGCAGTCACTATTTTGGCAACATCCCATCAGTCAGTATGATAAATGTGAGCATGCAGGTCATAGGAAGATGAATAAAATTATACCTCAATATTCGAGATCTTATTCCAGAGAAATTGTTTTTCTTATATGTAAATGAGCTGTTAAGATCTATGGGCCAGATACTGGTCTCCATCAGAATTCTGCCTTCAGAGCTTATTTTAAATGAAAGGCGGCATTACTATGTAGATAAAGGGAGCAGACTGTCATTACATGTCTCACACTGGTAATGCTTCCTTTCATTTAAATTAAGTACTAGAGTCAGATTCTCAGGGAGAGCTGCACCAGGCCCATATATCTTAAAGGGAACCTGTCAGGTGTAATATGCACCCAGGACCACGAGCAGTTCTGGGTACATATTACTAATCCCTGCCTAACCATCCCTGTATACACTAGCATAGATAAAGAGATCTTTAGAAATACTTTTTCTAAAGATCTTTGTCGTATGCTAATGAGGCCCACGACTAGTCACAAGGGTGTGAGTTCCCTTGGCTAGTCGGCCCACATAGCATGTTAGCACACCCCTGTGGGTGTACTAAGATGCCAATGAATGTGCAGCTTCACCGCACATACCTCACTCTTGATGGCGGCCGGCGGAGGATGGATGTGCACTGCGCATGATCTGGAGTACCCGAGACATCCGATCATGCGCACTAAGTTGATGCCAGATGTAAGCTTCCCGGTATAGTATAGAGCGTATGACCGGAAGTGCTGAGGACTCCGGATCATAGCCAGTGCGCATCCATCCTCCGCCAACTGCCATCAAGACTTAGGTAGCGTTCATGAGCATGTTAGTACACCCACAGGGGCGTGCTACCATGCTATGTGGGCTGACTAGCTAAGGGAACTCACGCTCTTGTGACTAGTCCCCTCGCTCATTAGCATATGATAAAAGATCATGAGAAATACTTTTTCTAAAGATCTCTTTATCTATGCTAGTGTATACAGGGACGGGTAGGCAGGGATTAGTAATATGTACCCAGAACTTCTCGTGGTTCGGGGGGCATATTGCACCTGACAGGTCCCCTTTATCAGCTCTAACTTTTTTCTATTCTATTTTATTGCTGTAGTGGTGCTTTACACTACAGTAATAGTCCCCTGCCCCAGGTTTTATACTAACTCTCTGGCATTTCCATCCTTTGTTGGCATCGCTCCAGTCCCATATTATGCCCATAACGTCTGACTGGCCAGAAGCCAGAAGTTGTGTCACAAGCTCTCAATGCTTCTCTATGAGAACCAGAACGAAGCTCTAACAGTTGTATTGATTTGTGATCGCCGATGCGTTCCAAGAAACAATGGAGCTGCCGGCAGGTCACAAAGCGACTGACATCGATGGGAGCGTCGGTGAAAACAGATGGAGACACCAGGAGGACAGTATAAGAAATGGGGCAGGGGACTTTGATTTAAAGCACCATTACAGCCATGAAAAAAAAAAAACGCTGGAGTGGTACTTTAACACCTCCATAACATCTGCTATACGTGCACGGCACAAAAAAGAGCAAGTGTATGGAGCAGGCTCATGGGGAAAGCCCACCCCGTACTCAGCAGGTCCTGGTTGTGTATTACAGCCAGGACCTGCCTAACAACCGCGGGTGGAATTCTGCTCCACCCTCGATTGTTAACCTGATAAATCCTGCTGTCAAAGTGACATTTAAGACACGACAGATTGGGGGCGCACCATTTAAAGCATCCATCAGCGCACCAGTCATGTGATCGCGGGTCACCAAAGGGTTGGTATGACAGCAAGGCATCTGCTGAAGATCTCCATGCTTGTCATAGCAGTGCTCCTTTGAAAGCCTGCGTGTGGCCAGGCTTCAAAGGATACTGTGATTTCTGCCTTCTAAAGCAAGTCTGTGACATTACTATATATAGCAAAAGCGATCAAACAAATCGCAGATTGTAGTATCCTAAGGGAACTATTAAAAATAGTGAATGTTCAAGAAAAAAAAAAAGTTTGAAAAAATATGAAAAAAAATGAAAGTTAACCTTTCTTTTGCCCCATTAAAAAAAAAATAAAAAAAAAATACATGTGGTATCACTGTGTTCAGTAATTCCAATTTATCAAAGCAGGAATAACATGTTTGTTAAACCCCTAAAACAAAAAAAAAAATTAAAAACGCCAAAATTATGTTTTTTTTGGTCCCGGCAATACCACAAAAAAAATGCTGTAACAAGAGATCAAAATGTCACATCTCAAGTCATTACACGGCCACATTGACTGAGAAATAAAAACGTTACGAGTCTTGGAAAATGGTGACAGGACCGGCAAGTTATTTTTTTGGGCAAACTTCTGATTTTTTTGACTACTTAAAAAAAAAACTGGACCTGTTTAGTATCACCACAATTATACTGGTTAGGAGAATCATATTGCTATTTAGAGACAATGTACACAGAAAAAACAATTCCCAAAAAACATGTCAGAATTGTGTTTTGTTCACAATTTCTCCACGTTGGGAATTTTCCCCCCTTTTACTGTACACTACGATTCAAATTGAATGGTGTCATTCAAAAGTACAGCTCGTCTCGCAAAAAGTGAGCCCTCATATGGCTATGTGGCCAGAAAAAAAAAAAGTTAGGAGAGGGAAAAAAAAATGAAAGACGACTAACCACGTTACAAAGGGGTTAAGAAATCCATAGATTTCTCTAGAACAAACAGACTTGCAGATAGCCAGGTATGATTTTATTCAACTTTCTATGCCCTGTACGCCCAAATAGATGGCTATGGAGGCTTGACCGTATTGACAGATTCCTTTTAACATGGCTGGTCTAAGTTTACTAATAGAATTCCCATAAGCAGAAATGCTGCTTACTTACAGGTATAGGCTCAACCAGCAGGTAAATGGCATTAAATCCTAAGCTGCCTTATTGGAGCAGCAGCTACAGGGAGAAAAGAAAGTTTTATTTCTCCTTACAGCCACTTGCCTACACTCAGTGGGAGAACTTAAAGTCACACCTAACTATACAGTACGGCTATAATTACTTTCCGACACCATATCACAGCGTGTGAAGAGTAAACTAAATCCTTGCGCCAGGGAGTGATTATACTCGCACTCATTGTACAGGCAGCAGTGACAAACAGCTCCTTGCAGCCCCAATAACTGAAAGCAGGTGGCCGCAGGAAGGGTCGTAGTTCATTTTAGCACTTTAGGCATCGCCGACCCTTGGAAAGAGGGAAAAAAAATATTTTTCATGGAGCAAACAGTCACACCCATGATAGTCCGTGTCTGACTTTTCCCCAGAGTGGTGAGCACAAAAGTACGGGAGACTTGTCCGATATGGATCCGGATATCAGAAAGAAAAAAAACCCCTCTCCAATGCACTAGAAATCTGTTAAAGCCAAAACACTCTGCTCTGTTCTTATCCATTTTTCATGGACTGTTTGATATGTCAGACACTGACCAAACGCCAAGAAGAATTTTGAAGGAACTTTACGTTATATTTCATACCATGAAAGCCCTGCTCTTTCTGTGCACTCCGGTGAAACGGGTTGTCCTGATCAGTAATTGACAGCTTCCTTGTCCAAGTGTGCATAGAGAGAGAGCTGTCAATCACTGAGTAAGTCCACCCACTGGACCCGAGTGCAGAGAAAAAGCAGGGATTTCATGGCATAAACACAAGCTGAACGGAGTCTTTTCGCATACAATACTATATAGCAATGCGTTCAGCTTCTCCTGCTCTATAACATGTCCATGGTATTGCACTGCATCTCCAAACTGACAGGTTCCCTTATAATAGCTTTACAAGATGCCCACACTCCCTCATTACATACATGTAAGAAAAACACACACAGAAGACACTAAACCCACCCAGTGCACTTGTGGCATCCTCAAAAAGGGAAGGTCGAGAAGAATCACTGGGTATGCTAGAGGAAAAAAAAAAGAAATAAAAAATTTAATTAGTTAGGACTTCACATATCAAGGTCTAGCAGTGCCAAATTTAGAAGAAGCAGCAACACAAACCCCCCAAAGAAAGCAATAAAAAGATAAAAAATCATGTGTTTATAGAAATGTGTGCTGTGGCCAAGGCTGTACTCATACACTCATTTTGTTGCTTTCTATGATACGAGGGGCTGCTGATAAGTCTTTGGCTTTACCCAAAAAGAACGAGATAGGATGATGAAACTTTACATTTATTCCACATACTCTCCACTGATATCAACACACTCCTTACATTGGTATTGCAAGTTCTGTAAGCCTAGCAAAAGAAGGATTTCTGTTGTGCCTCAAACCAGGCGTCCGTAGCAACCATGGCATCAGAAATGGTGTTAAATTTGGTACCCTTGAGGGGTTTCTTCAGGTTTGGAAACAGATGATAGTTGGGAGGGAGCTAGATCTGGTGAATAAGGTGGGTGATCTCTGGTGAATAAGGTGGGTGATCAGCTTGAAGCCCAGCTCTGCCATGGTCGCTTGTGCAGTGTGAGCGGAGGCGTTGTCTTGCAGGAATAAGATTCCTTTGTACAGCTTGCCGAGCCTTTTGGCCTTGAGAGCTGCCTTCAATTGGTCCAAAAGTTCAATGTAATACCTTGCATTGATGGTGGAACCCTTTTGAAGGTAGTCCACTAGTAGCACCCCCCTCCTTATCCCAGAACACAGACGCCATCAGCTTAGTGGCTGAGTTTTCTACCCTGAACTTCTTTGGACAAGGAGAACCACTGTGCCTCCACTCTTGACTGCTCCTTATTTTCAGGGTCATACAAATTAATCCAAGTCTCATCCATAGTGACCAGTCGATCCAAGAAGTTCTTATCAGTCCAGAACCACTAACAAATGGACTGGGAAGTTTTCACTCACACTGATCTGTTGTAAAACATTTGGGAACTCACTTTGCAGATAGCTTTCTCATATCCAAATGTTCATGGATAATGACACAAACACATTCATGGGAAATCCCCATAATGTCTGCTACTTCTTTAGCTGAAATTAGTTGATTCTCCAGTATGAGGTTGTGCACAAAATTGACGATCTCCAGAACAACAACAACTCTCGGTCATCCAGGACGTTCCTCATCATTGGTGCTGAAGTGGCCTGTTTTAAATTTGGCAACCCAGTTCTTTATTGTGGAATATGAAGGGCATTGTTCTCCCAATGTCTGTGACATATCACCATGAATATCCTTCACGGACTTTCCTTGCAGAAACAAGAATTTATCACTCCTCTGCTCTCAGTTGCTGTGAATATCGCATTAGACTCTGCCATTTCATTTTCCCGTGTGCGTAGAACACTGTTGCCATAAGCAACAAACAATTTTAAAATCATATATTAGACACTTAAGGCTTTCATGTGATGTAACATTCATTACCATAGAACAAAAAAAAAATCACAAAGCCAAAGACTTATCAGCAACCCCTAGAACTTATCTTTCCAAAAATTTGCTCTGTGCAATAAGCTGCAGTTTACAACAATGCTGTTAGATTTGATGGCAACACACAAAAACCCAGAAACAGATTGCAACATATGTAAGTGGCATTTGATTGATAGGTTCAACATCGCAGAGTGGTCAATCCTATAAAGCAAGACCATGTGTGAACAGGTCCTTATGTGTAAGATGAAAATAAAGGTGGCCACACACATTCAGAAGCTGTCTATATACTAACAAGCTTCCTATAGACATGCTCTGAATGACAGAAGCCGCTACCAAGCATTCTCTGCCGACGGCTTGTCTACTGTAAGAACAAAGGATTGGGCATATTGATATTACACCCCCACCTTATCATAGAAAGATGGGTGAAAGGTCACGCTGAACTCAGCAGGTTAGGCTTATAAAAGTCTAATGTATATGACCACTTTCAGATCAGGCTGCTAGTGGAAAGTAACGGAGGTTGTCCACTACCCTAGCTGAATTACTAATTTTGCCATAAATGCTCAAGGATAATGACTCTAAATTACTCTATATACTTTTCTACCTGGTTCCATGTTTTCGTCTTTACTTAATATGCACCGGCACCAGCTCGGTTGTCAGTGATCACTTCCTCTTTACAGTCCTTTATTGTTAATTTCCCAACATTCCCTGTGCTGGGCTGCAAGCCAGCAGTGAGCTCAGACCTGTAACTCCGCCTACACCACTAATCACTCCTCCCCCAGCTTCACGCACAGGCCCAGCACCAGCTGCTGTACAGGACAATGCAGGGAATAGAAGTAGTGCACAAAGCCCCATTACACCAGCCCTGACCATAACGATTATTCCATACTCCCTGACATGGATGATGGGAGGGATCAATGGATGGGGAGAGATCTGAATGTACTCACATTAAAAAAGAAGATACAGCAGGGTGTATATGCATTACATAGGGTATACAGCAGTGTGCACACATACAGATGCAAGGGAGAGCTGGCAGCATTCACAAATACCGAGTGAGCTCTGCTAAATGCAGCCACACCCACTAACATGACAAGCCCCGCCCACATCAGTTTCCACAGCTCGGAAGTGAGGGAGAATCTGATGGGAAGCAGATTCTCAGCCAGAGGTCATGTGGCCAGATGGGCAGCTCAGGTTACACCAGGATTTCACAAAGATAAGTTTTAGTGAAAGGCTTAGATGGAAGAGATATATAAAGTAGTGTACAAACCCTTTAAGTGACAAGGAGCAAAGGCCAAAAATGATACATACCTGCACTCAGTTGAAGTTGGGCTCACCGTTTCTTCAGGGCTTTCAGATTTCTCTTCAGGTTTAGAAACATCCTTAGGTACAGCATTGACGGGGGGCTCTGTAGCGAAAGGGCTAGGTATAGGGACACTAGGATTGGGATACGGAAGAGATAGGGCGGCATTGGTTCGAGAAATAGGTGTGTATGTCAAGGGTGGTGATGCAGGGGCCGCAGTAGCAGTGCTGGCAGGCTGGGATGGTGCTGGAGCTGGCGCAGATGAACCAGTTGCTGCCTTTGGCTTAAAGGGAAGAAAAAAAAAAAAAGTAAAAATCACAAAAACTCAGACTAGAATACTGTTAATACCTGATGCCATGCTCTTCCCTATATATGAGAACACATTTTTATAAATAAGACATTATGACATTATATAAGTGCCTCATTATACAAGGTGTATACAGGATATACACCACAGCCCAAGAGAGCGGGGGGCCCCAACCTGTGGCCACATGCAACTTGCAGGCCCAATGTGTGACTCACGGCTGTCTGCCCGCTTGGTTCATTAGCACCTGTGAAGAGAAGGTTGCCATACGGGGGCTTATTAAGTAGCCCTGCACAGCAGAGCAGAACTGGTGTCCATATTATCGCTGGATGGGGTGTGTAGTACGCACTGTTAGAGGGGGCTTGAGATAGTCTGCTTCATAGTAAAATACTATACGAGTGTACGGTAGGAATGAATGTCACTCTGCCTCTTTAGGCACAAGGTCTGTGTGCACATTCTATCTGCAAGGAAGCAGATATCTTAGGCTAAGTTCACACTTGCGTTGTTTCGCATCAGTCACAATCAGTCGCCTTGAGGAATCCATTTTTTCTCCATAGACTTCTATTAGCGACGGACTGTGACTGATGACCTTGCGTTGCATCCGCCGCTGATGGATCAGTCGTTCACTGACTGACAATCAGGCGGGAGCAACGCTGAATGTAACGTTTTTTTGAGTGCGGCGGATTTTTTTTTTTTTACTATGAGCAGGCACACAGTAAAAAACCATGACGACTCTAAATTCAGTTCCAGCAGCAGGAACGATCAGCTGATCGCCTGGCGGCCAGCATTTGTGAACAATCAGTTGACCGCCCAGCGGCCGACTTTTGTGAACAATCAGTTGATCGCCCAGCAGCCGGCTTTTGTGAACAATCAGTTGATCGCCCAGCGGCCGGCTGTGAACTTTTTCTCTCATCCAAGTTTGCTCAGAGAGTGATTAGATTTATGAAAATGCATATAAGTTGTCCATATTGAGATTTTTTTTTTCCTTCGGAGAGACTGCCCATCGATTAAGCAAAAAAAACAAAAAAGAAATTGGATATAGAGAACATAGGAAAAAGTGTTATCCATCAAAACAATGGATTGCACTTGTCTGCACAAGCCCTTTCACTGACTTTTAGGCTACGTGCCCACGGGGACAGTGTCCTGCGGTCATATCCGCAGGTGCTCCCAGAAATCCGCAACAGAACTTTCTCTGTTTCAATGCTGCGGATATACAGCGGAATGTCCTACGGATATGGTGCGGATATTCTGCATTGAGGATACAGTACCATGGCTTCGGCACTGCATCCTCAATGCAGAACAAGTGCTGCAGTGATTGGGGTTGCTCATACTTAACTCCATCATGCAGCACCTCGCTTTCCGGCGGCCGGGTAACTGTGCTGGAGGTGGGCGGGCCTGAACTAGCTCCGGCTGTCACATGACCGGAGCTCGTGCAGGCCCCGCCCACCTCTTCCTTCCTGTACCTGGCTGGATCCACCGCGCTGCTGTACACCGGACGGAGAAAGTGACTCGGGTGTCTATCAAGGCAGGTAAGTATATGAGACACTGCGGAGAAATCCGCAACAATAATTGACATGCTGCAGATTTTTCCGCACGAAAATCCGCACGATTTATGCTGCGGAAAAATCCGCAGCGTGGGCACAGCATTTCCCAAATGCCATAGAAATGGCTGGGGAGTAGCTGTGCTGCAGATTTTTGGAAAATCCGCAGCTTTTCCACGAGAAATCCGTGGCAAAATCTGCGCATTTTCTGCAGCGTGGGCACATTGACCATGCCAAGAACATGGTCTAAGGCTAACAGGCCACCCCAGCTGGCAGATTAGGTCATTAATTGAGTTTCTGCTTGCAGTGACAATCATCAGGTCCCCATGATCGTGTTGTACGAATGCCGATGGGGATTTATTAAAGGTTTATACTATGCTAAATAAAAGGTATTGGTGAAAAAGCAGCTCTCCAGTATTACCCTGTAGCTTGAAGGGACATGATGTACGTCTATATTTTCAGGGTGCAGATAGTAACTTACTTTTGTCACCATCACCACTACAAAGTTTTTCTCGTCAATCTTGTATTCTTTGAGTGCCGTGTCATCATTAAGGATTTTTCCTAGAATGAAGCAGACAGGTTATTATTAAACACTGAAAATGGGGGAAGGTGGACCAGCGGTGGCCAAACCTCTCACATTTACCAGGTTCTCTTCACATTGGTGTTACTCAGTCAGACAGGGGTTTTGGGGTTACTCAGCCAGACAGGGGTTTGGGGGTTACTCAGCCAGACAGGGGTTTCGGCGTTCGTCAGCCAGACAGGGGTTTCGGCGTTCGTCAGCCAGACAGGGGTTTCGGCGTTCGTCAGCCAGACAGGGGTTTCGGCGTTCGTCAGCCAGACAGGGGTTTCGGCGTTCGTCAGCCAGACAGGGGTTTCGGCGTTCGTCAGCCAGACAGGGGTTTCGGCGTTCGTCAGCCAGACAGGGGTTTCGGCGTTCGTCAGCCAGACAGGGGTTTCGGCGTTCGTCAGCCAGACAGGGGTTTCGGCGTTCGTCAGCCAGACAGGGGTTTCGGCGTTCGTCAGCCAGACAGGGGTTTCGGCGTTCGTCAGCCAGACAGGGGTTTCGGCGTTCGTCAGCCAGACAGGGGTTTCGGCGTTCGTCAGCCAGACAGGGGTTTCGGCGTTCGTCAGCCAGACAGGGGTTTCGGCGTTCGTCAGCCAGACAGGGGTTTCGGCGTTCGTCAGCCAGACAGGGGTTTCGGCGTTCGTCAGCCAGACAGGGGTTTCGGCGTTCGTCAGCCAGACAGGGGTTTCGGCGTTCGTCAGCCAGACAGGGGTTTCGGCGTTCGTCAGCCAGACAGGGGTTTCGGCGTTCGTCAGCCAGACAGGGGTTTCGGCGTTCGTCAGCCAGACAGGGGTTTCGGCGTTCGTCAGCCAGACAGGGGTTTCGGCGTTCGTCAGCCAGACAGGGGTTTCGGCGTTCGTCAGCCAGACAGGGGTTTCGGCGTTCGTCAGCCAGACAGGGGTTTCGGGGTTACTCAGCCAGACAGGGGTTTGGGGGTTACTCAGCCAGACAGGGGTTTCGGCGTTCGTCAGCCAGACAGGGGTTTCGGCGTTCGTCAGCCAGACAGGGGTTTCGGCGTTCGTCAGCCAGACAGGGGTTTCGGCGTTCGTCAGCCAGACAGGGGTTTCGGCGTTCGTCAGCCAGACAGGGGTTTCGGCGTTCGTCAGCCAGACAGGGGTTTCGGCGTTCGTCAGCCAGACAGGGGTTTCGGCGTTCGTCAGCCAGACAGGGGTTTCGGCGTTCGTCAGCCAGACAGGGGTTTCGGCGTTCGTCAGCCAGACAGGGGTTTCGGCGTTCGTCAGCCAGACAGGGGTTTCGGCGTTCGTCAGCCAGACAGGGGTTTCGGCGTTCGTCAGCCAGACAGGGGTTTCGGCGTTCGTCAGCCAGACAGGGGTTTCGGCGTTCGTCAGCCAGACAGGGGTTTCGGCGTTCGTCAGCCAGACAGGGGTTTCGGCGTTCGTCAGCCAGACAGGGGTTTCGGCGTTCGTCAGCCAGACAGGGGTTTCGGCGTTCGTCAGCCAGACAGGGGTTTCGGCGTTCGTCAGCCAGACAGGGGTTTCGGCGTTCGTCAGCCAGACAGGGGTTTCGGCGTTCGTCAGCCAGACAGGGGTTTCGGCGTTCGTCAGCCAGACAGGGGTTTCGGCGTTCGTCAGCCAGACAGGGGTTTCGGCGTTCGTCAGCCAGACAGGGGTTTCGGCGTTCGTCAGCCAGACAGGGGTTTCGGCGTTCGTCAGCCAGACAGGGGTTTCGGCGTTCGTCAGCCAGACAGGGGTTTCGGCGTTCGTCAGCCAGACAGGGGTTTCGGCGTTCGTCAGCCAGACAGGGGTTTCGGCGTTCGTCAGCCAGACAGGGGTTTCGGCGTTCGTCAGCCAGACAGGGGTTTCGGCGTTCGTCAGCCAGACAGGGGTTTCGGCGTTCGTCAGCCAGACAGGGGTTTCGGCGTTCGTCAGCCAGACAGGGGTTTCGGCGTTCGTCAGCCAGACAGGGGTTTCGGCGTTCGTCAGCCAGACAGGGGTTTCGGCGTTCGTCAGCCAGACAGGGGTTTCGGCGTTCGTCAGTCAGACAGGGGTTTCGGCGTTCGTCAGTCAGACAGGGGTTTCGGCGTTCGTCAGTCAGACAGGGGTTTCGGCGTTCGTCAGTCAGACAGGGGTTTCGGCGTTCGTCAGTCAGACAGGGGTTTCGGCGTTCGTCAGTCAGACAGGGGTTTCGGCGTTCGTCAGTCAGACAGGGGTTTCGGCGTTCGTCAGTCAGACAGGGTTTTTTGTGTTAGTCAGACAGGGTTTTTGGTATTCTACATTGCAAAAACTCCACAAACTGTAGAGCCCCTTTAGGCTACATCCTCACGATCAGTATCTGTTGAGTTTTTTACCATGTAGAATTTCTTCACCATCTCCTTCGTTTACGTGCATTTTTTTCCTTACATTTTGGGGTGTGTTTTTGTCTGTTTGGCGACATCCTTTAAATGAAGCAGTTTTGTTTTAGAATCTTCATCTGCGGATTACATGTGTTTTTTATGCACTTCCGCCACGTAAACACACCAAAAATGCATTTGCGCTTTTTTAACTGCGGAATTTCCATATCTAATGCAAGTCTATGGGAAAGTTCCACACAGAAAACTCAGCACACCCACAAGAGACATTGGCCTGCTGCGGATTGGAAAAACACGTTGCAGGTCAGTTTATGCTGTGTAAAGAGGCACCGTGGGCAGGAGATTTCTATTAGCCGATCCACTCTTCTTATACTGTAAAGCGCTGCATTTTACTCAGGCAGCAAAAATACGAGTAAAACTCATTGTGGGCATGTACTTAAGTCACATGAGACTACTAGAACCCCAAAAGGAACCTAATGGATAACATTAGGGTTTGTAAGTACTTACTGCCATTTATTTGCCCAAAAAAACAGCAGTTTCATTTCTCAAGCCAGGATTTTGTGTGAACAGAGCCTAAGACCACATTCACACCTTCAGTATTTGGTCAGCATTTTACATTAATATTTGCAGCTAAAACCAGGAGTGGACCACTCAGAGGAAAAGTATAATGGAAACACAGGCACCACTTCTGTTTTATCCACCCACTCCTGGTTTTGGCCTACCAAATACTCAATGTGTTAAGGTGGCCGTACAAAGTAGATCACTACTTCATATAATCCGAAATAACAGCTGCACTCAAGGAAAGGGGAGGGAAAATAATTTTTTTCTCTCAAAAAATAATTTCATGTTTTCAAGGCAGCAATGCATATTCCCATTTCAATAGTCACTGTTTACATCCTTTAGTTATTTACCCTTCTCCTTTACTTGAGTGCAACTGTTATTTTGGATACTACTCCTCTCTTCTCTTCTTTACACAATCGCATATAAGATTTCTCCCGTGCCTCCCCCATACTCTGGAACGCTCTACCCCAGCAAATCAGACGCTCTCTCCTACCGTGGAAAGCTTCAAGAGGAACCTGAAGAGCCACCTCTTCCGACAAGCCTACAACCTACAATAGCCCTCAGTCCAGTACACCACTGCGCAACCGGCTCTGTCCTCACCTATTGTACCCTGATCCATTCCCTGTAGACTGTGAGCCCTCGCGGGCAGGGTCCTCTCTCCTCCTGTACCAGTCTGGTTTTTTTTTTTAATGTTAATGATTGTTGTACTAGTTTTTATATATACCCTTTTCACATGTAAACGCCATGGATTTAATGATTTAATGGTGCTATAATAAATAAATAATACTATATGTTATTTTCAGTTTCAGTTTAGGAAGTGTCGGCAATCCTTCTATTCTCCATATAAGCCATACATTCATCACTCAGTGCCTGTAATTACCTGCATAAATTAATTTTTGGCCAGCAACTGGAAATGCATCCTTTCCCTTCTCTTGTTCAATTTTCTCCTTCAAAGCTTTAACCTGTGGAGAGGGAGATTGATTTAGAGAGGAGGATCCCATAGATCAGTTATACAATCAGCTGTTATGGGCGGTGGTCGGATGTGTACAGCGCACGGAGCAGAACGGCACGACGCTAAGGGGAGATCGGCGCCTATTCAGCAAATTGTGACATACCTAAACGCATAAAACTATACAGTATCCACTTTAGGCCCCTTTCACACATCATGTTTTTCCCATCAGTCACAATCCGTTGAATTTTGAAAAAACGGATCCGGCGACTGATGCCGCTGAATCCGGTTTTTGCTTATAGACTTGTATTAGCGACGTTTCATCGAACCCACGTCGAAAAAACAGTCGGGACAGTTCTGTCTCCATCTGTCGTATGGCAGAATGGAAGCCTATGGGCGCAGGATCCGTCGTAATCCGGTGATGGATTACGTTTTCTTTTTAACTGAGCATGCTCAGGTGGGGTGTAAAAACACTATATATGATGCGAAGGATCCGTCAAGCCAACGGATTGTGACTGATGGCAAAAAAAATGATGTGTGAAAGGGGCCTAACCAATGGCTCTGAAGAAACAATCCTAAGCTTTGTTTTTTAATCGCTAAACCTGCCTAAATGTGTGTGCAGCATAAGTAAATCTCCTAGATCCTAGACGAAGATGTAATAATATTAGCAAACATCTCATGTGCAGGGCATTGCAGGAGCTTAGGTATCCATTGTTATTATCACTAACAACTATTTGTCACTATGAGTGGTCATAACCATGGATTTCTAAGCTGCAATGCCCTGAACATGAGGTAAGACACATGGCTAATTAGAACTATACTGTATGTCTAATTAGAGGCATTTGCTAATATTACATCTACTATATATTGGGATAGGATTTTGGAGATGGGAATACCCCTCTAATGCTAATACAGTAGATACATGTGCCTCTACATTCAACTGAAAGGGAATCTGTCACCAGGTTTTTGTGTCCGACATCTGAGTGCAGCATAATGTAGAGATAGAGACCCTGATTCCAGTGATGTGTCACTTACTGAGCTGTTTGCTGTCATTTTGATAAAATCAATGTTTTCTCTGCTGCAGATCTAGCAGTTATACAGAGCTCATGAATATGCTGGACTACCTGCAGCACGCCAAATAGTCCTGTAATGATAATTGTTACTGAGGGCTATAGGGAGCAGGCTCAGGAGCAGAGCCTGTTTCATGAACAGTAGATGTTAGATAGCCAGGATCTGCCTGCAACAGCCGAAGCTAACGTCACCGTTAAATAATGCTCCCATCAGCCCCCTATAATGCGACTGCAAGGAGCCAAAGTCTGCTGAAGGCCCCTGTGCCTGCCACCTTAGTTGCCACATCATGTGAAGCTACAGTGTACTTGATAGCACACTATTTACTGCAGTACTACAACAACTGCAAGCTCAAGTCCCTTAAGAGAACTTAAAGGGAACCAGAAGAAGGGAATTTTGTTACTTACCGTAAATTCCTTTTCTTCTAGCTCTTATTGGGAGACCCAGACGATTGGGGTATAGCTACTGCCCTCTGGAGGCCACACAAAGCACTACATTAAAAGTGCAAGGCCCCTCCCCCTCTGGCTATACCCCCCCGTGGTATCACGGGTTCTCCAGTTTTAGTGCCAAAGCAAGAAGGAGGAAGCCATTAACTGGTTTAAACAAATTAACTCCGAATAACATCGGAGAACTGAAAAACCGTTCAACATGAACAACATGTGTACCCGCAAACAACAAAAAAACATCCCGAAGGACAACAGGGCGGGTGCTGGGTCTCCCAATAAGAGCTAGAAGAAAAGGAATTTACGGTAAGTAACAAAATTCCCTTCTTCTTCAGCGCTCTATTGGGAGACCCAGACGATTGGGACGTCCAAAAGCTGTCCCTGGGTGGGTAAATAAATACCTCATGTTAGAGCTGCAAAACAGCCCTCCCCTACGGGGGTGTCACTGCCGCCTGCAGGACTCTTCTACCTAAGCTGGCATCCGCCGAAGCATAGGTATGCACCTGATAATGCTTGGTGAAAGTGTGCAGACTGGACCAGGTAGCTGCCTGGCACACCTGTTGAGCCGAAGCCTGGTGACGTAATGCCCAGGACGCACCCACGGCTCTGGTTGAGTGGGCTTTTAGCCCTGAAGGAACCGGAAGCCCCGCAGAACGGTAGGCCTCTAGAATTGGTTCTTTGATCCATCGAGCCAGGGTGGCTTTAGAAGCCTGCAACCCTTTGCGCGGACCAGCGACAAGGACAAAAAGTGCATCGGCACGGCGTATGGGCGCCGTGCGGGAAATGTAGATTCTGAGTGCCCTCACCAGATCTAGCAAACGTAAGTCCTTTTCATACCGGTGAACCGGATGAGGACAAAACGAAGGCAAGGAGATATCCTGATTAAGATGAAAAGAGGATACGACCTTAGGAAGAAACTCCGGAATAGGGCGCAGCACAACCTTGTCCTGGTGGAACACCAGGAAGGGAGCCTTGGATGACAGAGCTGCCAGCTCAGACACTCGCCGAAGCGATGTGATCGCAACAAGAAACGCCACTTTCTGCGACAGCCGAGAAAAGGAAACTTCCTTCAGAGGCTCGAAGGGCGGCTTCTGGAGAGCAACTAGTACCCTGTTCAGATCCCATGGATCTAACGGTCGCTTGTACGGGGGCACAATATGACAGACCCCCTGCAAGAACGTGCGCACCTTAGGAAGACGTGCTAGACGCTTCTGAAAAAACACGGATAGTGCCGAAACTTGCCCTTTAAGGGAGCTGAGCGACAAGCCCTTTTCTAACCCCGATTGCAGGAAGGAAAGAAACTTGGGTAATGCAAATGGCCAGGGAGACACTCCCTGAGCAGAGCACCAGGATAAGAAAAATCTTCCACGTCCTGTGGTAGATCTTAGCAGAATTCGACTTTCTAGCTTGTCTCATTGTGGCAACCACTCCTTGAGATAATCCTGCAGATGCTAGGATCCATGACTCAATGGCCACACAGTCAGGTTCAGGGCCGCAGAATTCCGATGGAGAAAACGGCCCTTGAGACAGTAAGTCTGGTCGGTCTGGTAGTGACCCCGGTCGGCCGACCGTGAGATGCCACAGATCCGGATACCACGATCTCCTCGGCCAGTCTGGTGCGACGAGTATGACGCGGCTGCAATCGGATCTGATTTTTGCGCAGTACTCTGGGCAAGAGTGCCAGAGGTGGAAACACATATGTGAGCCGGAACTGCGACCAATCTTGCACTAAGGCGTCTGCCGCCAGAGCTCTGTGATCGCGCGATCGTGCCATAAATGCCGGGACCTTGTTGGTGTGCCGAGACGCCATTAGGTCGACGTCCGGCACCCCCCAGCGGCAACAGATTCCCTGAAACACGTCCGGGTGAAGGGACCATTCCCCCGCGTCCATGCCCTGGCGACTGAGGAAGTCTGCTTCCCAGTTTTCTACGCCCGGGATGTGAACTGCGGATATGGTGGATGCTGTGTCCTCCACCCACATGAGGATTCGCCGGACTTCCTGGAAGGCTGCTGACTGCGTGTCCCTCCTTGGTGGTTGATGTATGCCACCGCTGTGGAGATGTCCGACTGGATTCGGATCTGCTCTCTTTCTAGCCACTTCTGGAAAGCTAATAGGGTAAGATACCCTGCCCCGATTTCCAGAACATCGATCTGAAGGGTGGACTCCTGCTGAGTCCACGTCCCCTGAGCCATGTGGCGGAGACAAACTGCTCCCCACCCCGACAGACTCGTATCTGTCGTGACCACTGCCCAGGATGGGGGCTATGACAATGAGGTGGGAATAAGCCACTATTGCAGAGAGTCCTCGGCCGTCAGGGAAAGGGAGACTTCCCGTCCAGGGAGGTTGACTGCCCATCCCATTGGCGGAGAATGTCCCATTGCCGTTGGCGCAGATGAAACTGCGCAAAGATAACTGCCTCGATGGCTGCCACCATCTTCCTTAGGAAGTGCATGAGGCGCCTTAAGGGGTGCGACTGGCCTTGAAGGAGAGACTGCACCTCTGTCTGCAGTGAACGCTGCTGGTTCAGCGGAAGCTTCACTATGGCTGATAGAGTATGAAACTCCATGCCGAGATACGTTAGTGATTGAGTCGGAGACAGATTTGACCTTGCCAAATTGATGATCCACCCGAAAGTCTGGAGAGTCTCCAGCGAAACATTCAGGCTGCGTTGGCATGCCTCGAGGGAGGGTGCTTTGACGAGTAGATCGTCCAAGTACGGGATCACCGGGTGTCCCTGAGAGTGCAAGACTGCTACCACTGCTGCCATGACCTTGGTGAACACCCGTGGGGCTGTCGCCAGACTGAATGGCAGAGCTACGAACAGAAGATGTTCGTCTCCTATCACAAAACGTAGAAAACGTTGGTGCTCCGTAGCAATTGGCACGTGGCGATAGGCATCTTTGATGTCTGTTGAGGCAAGGAAGTCTCCTCGAGACATTGAGGCAATGACGGATCGGAGGAATCCCATCCGGAACCGCCTGGCGTTCGCATGCTCGTTGAGCAGTTTCAGAACCAGAACAGGACGGAAGGGACCGTCCATTTTTGGAGCCCCAAAGAGATTGGAGTACAAACCCTCGCCCTCGTTCCTGAGGGGGGCCAGGGATCTCCACTCCTTCTGCTCTTAGAGCGTCCACCGCCTGCAGCAGGGCATCTGCTCGGTGGAGAGGTGGGGCCGTTCTGAAGAATGGAGTCGGAGGACGAGAACAGAACACTGTCCTGTGCACGTGAGCACAATGTCCGTCACCCACCAGTCAGTGACCTGTGGCAGCTAAATGTCGCCAAAGGCGGGGGAGTCTGCCATCAACCGCGGAGAGAGAGAGAGAGAGAGCTGAGAGTCCTGAGGAGACCGCCTTGGTAGCGGTTCCTCCGACTGCCTTCCTTGGGCGAGATTGAGCCCGGCCGGAATCTGAGCCCGTCTGAGGTTTTGTAGCCCTTTTGCACGAGGACAATTGGGACCTGCCGGAGCTTGGGAAGGACCGAAACCTCGACTGTACTTTTAGGACAGTATTAACAGGGTAAGTCGCAGTGCAGACATTGCGTACAGATGTCCCTGTTCAAGGTCCGCTGCGCAAGAACAGCAGAAAAGGTTAGGTTGCCAATACGGCTGTGGATGCCGGAGCAACCGACACGCCGATAGCCTCCTAGACAGATTTCAACCAGAGTCCATCTGTCTGTGAATGGCATCTTGAAGTGAAGCCCCATCTCCATATGCAAGCCTGGAGATTGGAGAATCCACCTTTGGACCCTGGGTCCCGCGCTGACCACGTCAGGGGAAAAAAGGGATAACGTGTATCCTAAAAACGTTTGGAGAAGACGCTTATCTGGTAAGCGTGGTGTTCCTGGACTGCTTCTCTGAAGTCAGCGTGGCCAGAAAAACACTCAATATCTGCGTGAGACACTGAAAAGGAACTTCTCCTGTTCGTCTCCTATCCCCACTGGGGGAGCTGAGGGAGAAAGATCCAACCTTCCATTGATGGACGGTATAGGATCATTCCGTATGACGTTACCACCCGGTGTATCCGGATTGAGAGCGATGTCAGTATCAAAGCCCTGAAGAACTGCCTTTTGGTCAAGTAGATTGCCCATGGGTGCAAGTCTCTATATTATGACTACTCCGTCCCTGTCCATGGACAGAGTTGACAGGAGGTTTCTTTGGCCCCAACTAGTAGAGCCCCGGCAGACGAAGTGCTAGAGACCCCGGCAGACCTACAGGGGAGCATGCACACAATGGGACGGTGTCATGAACAGCATCCCATGTAGTAAACACAGCACTGAAATCTGTGTTGCTTTTTTGCCGCTGCCGACTAGCTATCTAGAAGTATATAGCCAAGATTGGCGACCGTACATTGCAATGTATAGCATACAGGCATAAAGTACAAATGACCACTGCAGCACAAGCAATACAAGCAGCATAGAAGCCTGTGCCCTGGCACCCCTGCTCTTCTGCTGCTGTATACTAGTCATCTAGGGGAATATAGCCCAGAAGAGTGACCCTACAGTGCAATGTATAGCATACAAGCACAAGTACAAATGAACACTGCAGCACATGCAATCCAAGCAGCATAGAAGCCTGTGCCCTGGCACCCCAGCTCTTCTGCTGCTATAGACTAGTCATCTAGGGGAATATAGCCCAGAAGAGTGACCATACAGTGCAATGTATAGCATACAAGCATAAAGTACAAATGCACACTGCAGCCCATGCAATACAAGCAGCATAGAAAAAAACCTGTGCCCCAGCACCCTTGGTTTTCTGCTGCTGTAGTCTAGCCATTCCAGAAGAATATAGCTAAGACTAGCGACTGTACAGTGCATATCAGCATAAACACAAATGAACACCTCAGTCGTGTAAAACAAGCAGCCTAGAAAGCCTGTGCTTTAGCACACCTGCTTTCCTGCTGCGGATGAGTCGCTCCCCAAGCGGGCATATAGCGACCTATGTAGTTAAAAACAACACATGTATCCACTGCAGATTTCAGCACTATATGTGCCTCTTACCGCCCGCTATAAGCGGGTGTATGATCGCCACCGTCCTGCCTTGGCGCCGAAAGTCCTGAAGAACTGCCAGTAATGGCTGCCGGCTTCTTCCCCAGCTCGTGTGAGTAGGGGCGGGCCGTGGGCGTGCCCCAAGGCAGAGCGGGAATCCGGCGTCCGACAGTGTGCAGTGAGAGGGCTGGAGCATGTAAAAAGGCTCCAGCCCTCGGCGCTGCTGATTGCTCAGCGCCTGTCCCCTTCCCTGAGTGACAGGGAGGGGGTGGGAACGAAGCGGCACTAGGCCGCAGAAGCCGGGGACTGGAGTTATCAGCGCCGCCGCCGTAAAAGCGCGGTCGGCGCCCAGTCCCCGGCGAACTACAAGTCCCAGCCGCGCCGCCGCTCCCGGAGCGTCCGGCGCGGTAGTTCCCAAAACACAAAGTCACTCAGCAAAGCTGCAGTGACTGTAACCCTTTACTGTCCCCGGCGCACTAGCACACCCAGCAAGTCTGGAGTGTGCTGTGCCTGTGTGTACGGGGACACAGAGTACCTGTAATGGTGCAGGGCCATGTCCCTGAACGGTACTCCAGCTCCGTATCCAGCAGGTTCAAATGGGTCTGTGGATGGAGCCCGGCGTCAGAGCTTTGAGGCCGGCAGGATCCCACTTCCACAGAGCCCCTCAGGGGGATGTGGAAGGAAAGCAGCATGTCAGGCTCCAGCCCTGTACCAGCAATAGGTACCTCAACCTTACAACACCATCCAGGGGTGAGAAGGGAGCATGCTGGGAACACTATATGTGTCCTCTTTTCTTCCATCCGAAATAGTCAGCAGCTACTGCTGACTAAAATCTGTGGAGCTATGCGTGGATGTCTGACCTCCTTCGCACACAAAGCTAAAACTGGAGAACCCGTGATACCACGGGGGGGGTATAGCCAGAGGGGGAGGGGCCTTGCACTTTTAATGTAGTGCTTTGTGTGGCCTCCAGAGGGCAGTAGCTATACCCCAATCGTCTGGGTCTCCCAATAAGAGCGCTGAAGAAATCAGCATGTTCCTGTATAAGGTGCAGCCAGTGCAGTACTGGCATTATCAGGCCCAGCGTGTACATACCATCAGGGGGCAGCTCGGGTATTAAGGCAGTGAAATCCAACTTTACAAAGTTTGAAAAATCAAGCACTTTTTGATTGACGTGTGCACCTCTCTCCTGATGTCCGGGCGTGTTATGCACGTGTATCCCCGCCCCCCCCCCCCCTCCGCCCCCGCCGCCTGTTCCTTCCTCTCTCTGGCTGTATTCAAATTTCTCTCTTCAGAAACATGGCGCTGGAGTTGGCACCTGCGCATAGCGCTTATCTCTGGCGCCATGTTTCTGAAGCCCGCAGTAGCTAGTATTACCTGCAGCTACGATATCGTGCCGCCCCAGGATACAGTGACCGGGTCTCGCAGCACTGCCGTCACGGGGTCATGTGAGTCCATTGTGAACTTACCTCACTTGACCCCCGATGTCGCTGGCAGGCTACTGTCGGCTTTTTCCTGTGGCGTCCCGGTGTCCTAGGCGGCTGCTGTGCTGGCACGGTACGATATCGTAGCTGCAGGTAATACTAGCTACTGCAGGCTTCAGAAACATGGCGCCGGAGATAAGTGCTATGCGCAGGTGCCAACTCCAGCGCCATGTTTCTGAAGAGAGAAATTTGAATACAACAAGAGAGAGGAAGGAACAGGCGGCGGGGGGGCGGGGATACACGTGCATAAGCCGCCCGGACATCAGGAGAGAGGTGCACACGTCAATCAAAAAGTGCTTGATTTTTCAAACTTTATAAAGTTGGATTTCACAGCCTAAACACCCGAGCTGCACCCTAATGGTATGTACACACTGTGCCTGATAGTGCCAGTACTGCACTGGCTGCAGCTTATACACGAAAATCCTGATGTTTGGTTCCCTTTAAAGGGAACCTGCCAGATACAATATGCACCCAGAAACATGAGAAGTTCTGGGTGTATATTGCTAATCTCTGCCTAACCGTCCCTGTATACACTAGCATAGATAAAGAGATCTTTAGAAAAACTATTTGTAAAGATCTTTTATCGTATGCTAATGAGCGTGGGGACTAGTCGCAAGAGCGCCCCCCCCCCCCGGCTAGTCCGCCCTCTAAGCATGATAGCACGCCCACAGGGGTGTACCAACATGCTATTCAATATCCACTGCCCAGCATCATCAGCGGTGACTCGCGTACCTGTGTCCGTTGTCACTGCTTCAGACACAGGGTTTAGGCTCAGTGCACATGATCAGAAGGCCCAGCACTTCCAGTCATGTGCAGTAGACCGCTCTGAAGCCAGGACGTGTACACCCAGCTTCATTGTGCACATGACAGGAAGTGCTGGGACATCTGATCATGTGCACTGAGCCTAAACCCAGCTTCTGAGGCGGTGACAATGGACACCAGTACGCGCGTCACTGCCGATGACACTTGGCAATGGGCATTGAATACCATGTTAGTACACCCCTGTGCTAAGAGGACGGACTAATCGAAGGGGGGAACCAATGCCCTTGCAAATAGTCCCCGCGCTCATATCATAAAGAATCGTTAGAAATACTTTTTCTAAAGATCTCTTTATCTATGTTAGTGTATACAGGGATGGTTAGGCAGGGATTAGCAATATACACCCAGAACTGCCCGTGGCTCTGCGTGCATATTACACCCGACAGGTTCCCTTTAAAAAAAGATGCACATACAAGTTAGAAACAGTCATGGCCATGACCCTTGAAATTGTTCCAGAAAATGAAGTATTTCTCCCAGAAAATATTCTATTACAGGCTTATTTATACACATCTGTATTTCCTTTGTGTGTACTGGAACAGAAAAAAAAAGGAAAATTGGACAATGTCAAAGAACCCCAAAAATGGGCAAAACTTGACACCTTTCCTAAATTGTATGGACAATATGAAAATGACAACTGAAACCAGATAAAGAAGTTGACTCAATCTTTGCACTGTGTGCGCCATATTTAGCATAGAGAACAGAAAGAGAAGAAGAGAACTGTGAGGACTTGAGCACCAAAAATGTAGAAAAGTATCAATCTCAAGGTTAAGGCTATGTGCCCACGCTGCGGATTTTGCGCGGATTTGCCGCGGATTTCCCGAAAATCTGCAGCAGCGGCACTTCCAAGCCATTTCAATGGCATTTTGGAAATGCTGTGTCCATGCTGCGGATTTTTCCGCTGCGGATTTGCCGCGGATTTTGATCCGGAAAAATCTGCAGCATGTCAATTGTTTGGTGCAGATTTGGTGCGGATTTTTGGTTTTGAATGGGGAAAAAAAAAAAAAAAAATCCGCATCAAAATCCGCGGGTGCGGATTTGCCGCGAAAGTCGCGGATTTTCAGGCAGAAAAATCCGCAAGTACATTCTACCGTGGACACATAGCCTAAATCTAATTTAAAGGGAACCTGTCATCAGGAATTTGGCTTTCAACCTAAACGTTTCCCCCTCTGCAGCTCCTGGGCTGCATTCTAGGAAGGTTTTTGTACTTTTTGTGCCCCTTTTTAAACCAAAATAAACACTTTATAAACTTGTACCTTTCTGTTTGAAAATCTTGTTAATTTTCCATGGGGGCGGGCCGTGTGGCGTCCGTTGCTGTAGCTTACGCCGTCCCCCATGCTCCAAATCATGCCTCATAACGCCGCCCACTGCGCCGAGGTCCCGTGCACGCCGGGACACCTAGTGACGTGGTCGCAGGCACGAGAGTATGGGCGGCGCTGTGATTGCATCGCAAGTGCGCGCCCATACTCTCGTGTGCGCGCTCTCCCCTCTGTACGTCGCTCAGATCCTCTGCTTCTCCTGTGCTCCGCTCCTCCCATCTATTTCCTGCTGCAGGGTACGATGGGAAGGAGGTGACGTCGGGCCGGCGCAGAACGCTGGAGGCAGTGGGGGAAAGGGCGGGCACGAGAGTATGGGCGGGCACTTGCGATGCAATCACAGCGCCGCCCATACTCTCGTGCATGCGACCACGTCACTAGGTGTCCCGGCGTGCACGGGACCTCGGCGCAGTGGGCGGCGTTATGAGGCATGATTTGGAGCATGGGGGACGGCGTAAGCTACAGCAACGGACGCCACACGGCCCGCCCCCATGGAAAATTAACAAGATTTTCAAACAGAAAGGTACAAGTTTATAAAGTGTTTATTTTGGTTTAAAAAGGGGCACAAAAAGTACAAAAACCTTCCTAGAATGCAGCCCAGGAGCTGCAGAGGGGGAAACGTTTAGGTTGAAAGCCAAATTCCTGATGACAGGTTCCCTTTAATGTTCTTTGCCTGACTGTCCTGAGGAAGGGAGCTGGGTCTCCCGAAACGCGTTGACCAGTGCACAAATAAAGCTACATTAATCTTCAAATCTTCCGGACTGGTAGTCATTGGCGTGGCGTGGAAATACCCTGCTCTACAACTCTCTGTTATCTGCCAATTTGGGGACCGCTGCCTTGACTCGGAGTTACGTATATGCTGTCATAGGTGTTGTGACTTTCACAACCCCTATAGGTGAGTGTGACTACCCCCTTTCAAAACCCCCCCTTCCTACCGGGGTAAGACCCTATTTGCGCTCCTTTTTCCACAGTTTTCTGTTCTACCGACATTATGTTAGTGGAAGCTGCAAAATCATGGGCAGCAGCGGGCTGTGATTAGTCTGTGCCATGCAGAACAGGCAAGGAGGCAGCAACTCCCGTTAGTCCTAAGGGCCAAAATAAATAGTCCTGACGACCCCTTTAATGAATTAGGCGCATCTTACTCCAGCAGTCCTGAACTGGTATGTACACCCTGTCTTAGTGAATCAGCCCAAGGTAGTGTACGTGCTCAATAGAAAGTCTATACGTCGCTCTGGGCATGGTGTACGGGCTTATACACACCCTGTACTCATGCAGTCAGGCGAGGGTGTGGGGTCTAACAACCCGAACCACCACCAATAGGCAGCCTCTACAAAATATTAGGAAAAACTTTGGAAACAATAAGATATCTCATAAGGTAAGGCTCCCATAACAACTTACCCAATTTATCCATTAAAGACTCTGAATAGACCTACATCCCCCCCTCCCAAAAAAATGTACACTTTCTCAGTCACAGATAAGTTGACGAGACTGATGCACCCACTCCCCTTCCATCTCCTCGAGTTATAGTAGATGATGCACATCCTAATGAAAAGGGAACAGGCATCAAGTGACAGCTGTGCTTCATGCCTTATTGCAACTGGGCGGCACAATGAAGAAAACAAAAGCCTCCATCAAACCCACGAATAAGGCTAAGTTCACATTTCCGCTAAAATGTATCAGTCACAATCCACTGCTCTTGTAAACAACGGAATCCGTTTAGCGGATTCCGTTGCTCCCATAGACTTGTATGAGCAGCGGATTGAGACTGATGATGCTGCGTTGCACCCTCCGCCCGGCGGTCAGTCGTGGAACGACTGACCGCCGGGCGGGAGGAACGCAGTCTAACGTTTTTTGAGCAACGCGATCCGTCGGATTTCGCTGCGCATGCTCTCTGGCTCCCTGCACACGTCACCAGCTTTGGTTGGTTACCCGATATTTACCCTGGTTACGGTGCAAGGAGCCAGCGCTAAGCGGTGTACGCCCGTAACCAAGGTAAATATCGGGTAACCAAGGTAAACATCGGGTGCTTTGCTGTTACCCGATATTTAGTCTGGTACGTGTGCAGGGAGGCCGACACTTCCCTGCTCGGCCCCGCCCCCTCCCGCACTCCGCACATGTGTGTACACACACACACTCACCTGTCCCCAGCCATGCAGACCAGCACTGCCACTGACACCCTCGTCTGGCCCTGCTCGGCTCCGCCCCCTCCCTCACTCCGCATGTGCACACACACACTCACACATACATACACTCACCTGTCCCCAGCTATGCAGACCGCAGCACTGCCACTGACATCCTCAGCGCCTGGCCCCGCCCCCCGCTCAGCTCTGCCCCCTCCCGCATTCAGCATGTATACACACACTCACCTGTCCTGCAGTCCCTGCGGTACTGATGTCCTCAGTGCCACGGCCCAGCTCGGCTCCACCCCCCGAACTCCGCCCCCTCGCGCTCCGCCCCCCGCACACAACGGAGTCCGACAAAGAATTCTGTTCTGTCATCCGTTGTACAGCGCATCAGTCACATGCATCAAGCGACGCATGTGACTGATTCAAAACAACGGAAATGTGAACTTAGCCTAAGACTGACATCCACAAAGGCCGCTTTACACACGACGATATCGCTAGCGGTGTGACACGACCAGATCGCTGTTACGATTTGCCGAGATCGCTCATAGGTCGTTTTGTAGCGGTCACACGTACATGTCACAAACGACGCAACAGCAATCAGCGATATATTGTTTGACCAAGGCGGTCGTGTGGATGTTCGTCGTTTTCAGGGTGTCAAACGTAGCAATATGTCTGCTGCATTCCAAACGATGAACAATATTTTGAAACTGAACGACGTGTCAACGATCAACGATTTTCAACCTATTTGTGATTGTTCGGAGTCGCACGTAGGTGTCACACGCAACGACGTCGCTAACAAACACAAAAGTGTGTCACGAAAACCGTGACCCCGACAACATATCGTCAGATAAATCGTAGCGTGCAAAGCGACCTTAACTCTTCGGAGTGCTCAAGGAGATCATGTCCTCCTGGGTCAGGGTGTAAAAAAAAAAAAAAAAAAAAAAAAAAAAAAAGCAGCTGCCGCAGGAGCCTCCCTCCTCTGCAGTAAAACAAAGGTTAAAGAGTATGTTTGCAGGTCATATAAAAGCTGCAGTTTCCATTTGGAGGCCTGAGTACACACTGAAGGGGGGCTGCCTACAGCACTGCTGGGACAGTCTGGTGGAAGGGTCCAACCACACCAGCAGAGGAGTAAGAGGCACAAGGGGCCACAAAAAGCACAGGGTGAGAGTAGGGTACGCTAAAGTGGCAGGGTCACCAGCATCAGCCCATGAACACCCATAAAATAGAAGAAGGGGGGAAACAGCAGTGTCCCAAACCCTCACATTAACACGTACGAGAAACAATAAGTTATATGTATCTCATGCGAGGGATTCAGTCTCCACTTTGCAGCTGTACTGAGCAGCGTGAGGACTCTACAGGGAGGAGGGACACTGAGCACCTCAGCCTAGGAGGGTGGCGTTAAATGCTGCAGATAAACACTGGAGGGTCCAGGCTGGGACGTGGGCTCCCTCAGCCACACATCTATGGGGGGATCCAGTCCATCATGGTCCAGATGTGGAAAAACTCCCAGAAAATAGAATTCCCCCTCTGTGCCATGGATCCAGTGTAAGTACACGAGTGTCATCAGGTGTGAGGTCACTGTGTGCAGGCAGCATTGTGAAATGTGGCTTCAGGGTCACACATAGGGAGGTGCTGCCCCTTTCTGACCGGTATGGTGGCCGTGTTGTGTGTGGCGCCAGTCTGCAGCCCTGTACAATGTCCCAGCAGGACACCTTTCTCTTCAGAGCCCTCTCAGGGCCGTCAGGTGCCCCGGTGCCACCTCCATGTACGCCATGAGCGGCGCCTAGCCGGCCGGGCCGCCACACACTGCCTGCACTGCGCGCCAGAGCGCTAGATACTGCTGCGCACACCACGTGGCCTCGGCCACGCCCCCAAGTCACGTGCCCACCATCCAGCAGGCAAACATGGGCCCAGAACGCGCAATAGTCGCCCCAACCCCCTCCTAGCTATTAACTCTGTCACTGCCAGTGCCCCAAAAAAGTCCCCGACCCTGTCACCGGTCACCCAGGGGGCGCCGCTGGCGGTTGTGGCGCGCTCCGGGCAGCCCGTGTGGAGGCCTGCACCGCACATACACCGCACAGCGCCGCCGCAGCCTTACCGTCTCTTCGCAGTCGATCTCTATCTTGAAGGTCTGTTGCTGCAGAGTTTTCATAGTAATCTGCATGGTGGCGGCGCTGTGTGACCCTCCCGGTCCCGCTGTCTCCTGGGTGTTCCGGCCTGGTAGAGCTTAGCAGCGGCGAGGAGGGGTTTCCCGGATGCGAGGCTTCCAATCTCGATCTCCCTGCCGGTAGTGCTCCGTAACGGTCGCTGTCAGTGTCGGGCGGTCCGCAGATGCCCGGATGTGCGCTCCTGTAGATGACGGTTATTTCGCTGTCTCATCAGCACGGCCTGACCGCCGCCATCATGACTTCGCTCACTGCCAGGCGCGCGGGCCGCACCACGCATGCGCACGCTTCACAACAGGGCGGGGCCGAGTCCCTGGCGTATGGGCGGAGCCTATGGAGTGATTTGACGGGTCTGTGCTCTCCAGACGGCGAGCCTCATAGAACCTTCTGATTGGCTGTGAGGGGGCTGTATGGACACCGCGCACCTGCCTCACCATGTATTACTCAGTCACTAATATGGCGGGCAGGGCTCTAGTCTGTGCACGCTATCCAGAAGGCCCTGCCTACATACAGGGTGATAGAGGGAGTGCGTGGAGTGGCACAGAGTTCTGGGAAGAGGCTTGGAGGGCACAGAGTGCTGAGAAGGGGGGCACTGAGTGCGTGGAGAGGCGAAGGGTGCACGGAGGGGCATTGAATGTTGGGAAGAGGGCCACAGTGGTAGGGAGGTGCAGAGTACTGGGGAGAGGGGCACAGAGTGCTGGAGAGGAGCACAGATTACTGAGAGAGGGCCAAAGAGAGGCACAGAGTACTGGGGAGAGGGGCACAGGGTGGTGTGGAGGTGCATGGAGAGGGGCACGGGGTGGTGTGGAGGTGCATGGAGAGGGGCACGGGGTGGTGTGGAGGTGCACGGAGAGGGGCGTGGGGTGGTGTGGAGGTGCACGGAGAGGGGCGCGGGGTGGTGTGGAGGTGCATGGAGAGGGGCACAGAGTGGTGTGGAGGTGCATGGAGAGGGGCACAGAGTACCTGGGAGGGCCAAAGAGAGGCACAGAGTACTGGGGAGAGGAGGACGGGGTGATGTGGAGAGGGGCACAGCTTACTGAGAGAGAGTCACGGAGGGCCACAGAGTGCGTGGAGAGGGGCACAGAGTGGTGTGGAGGTGCATGGAGAGGGGCACAGAGTACTGGGGAGGGCCAAAGAGAGGCACAGAGTACTGGGGAGAGGAGGACTGGGTGATGTGGAGAGGGGGACAGCTTACTGAGAGAGAGAGTCACGGAGGGCCACAGAGTGCGTGGAGAGGGGCACAGAGTGGTGTGGAGGTGCATGGAGAGAGGCACAGAGTACTGGGGAGAGGAGGACGGGGTGATGTGGAGAGGGGGACAGCTTACTGAGAGAGAGAGTCACGGAGGGCCACAGAGTGCGTGGAGAGGGGCACAGAGTGGTGTGGAGGTGCATGGAGAGAGGCACAGAGTACTGGGGAGAGGAGGACGGGGTGGTGTGGAGGAGCATGTGGTTCATGGAGGGCCACAGAGTGCGTGGAGAGGAGCTCAGAATTCTGGGAAGAGGTACCAGGTGCACAGAGGGGTGCTAAATGCAGGGAAGGTGGGACAGAGTGGGTGTGGAGGGCCACCGAATGGTGGGGAGGAGCACAGGGCGTGTAGAGGGGCACTGAATGCTGGGAAGGGGGGGTACTGACTGCATGCAGAGGGGCATAGAGTGTTAACTTAAGGAGAGGCATGGAGAACACAGTGCTTGGGAGTGGGGCACACAGTACATGGAGGGGCATGAAGTGCTGGAGGCTTTGTTCACACAGAACTATTCCACTAAGATTTTAGATCAGAACTCATTCTGAAACATTCTTCATTGGGTCTGGCAACACAGTGACTGTCCAAACCAAGCACAGGCGCTCGGTGCATCATGGCAGGGCTAATTGTTTTTCAAACAAATTAGCTGGACCAGGAATGCAAAAAGAAAGACAAGCTTAAAATGTAACTTTCTTTGTCGCTCCATTGGGAGACCCAGACAATTGACAATTGGGTGTATAGGCTATGCCTCCGGAGGCCGCACAAAGTATTACACTAAAAGTGTAAAGCCCCTCCCCTTCTGCCTATACACCCCCCGTGCTCCCACGGGCTCCTCAGTTTTTATGCTTTGTGCGAAGGAGGCAGACATGCACGCACAGCTCCACAGCTTGGTCAGCAGCAGCTGCTGACCATGTCGGATGGAAGAAAAGTGGGCCCATATAGAGCCCCCAGCATGCTCCCTTCTCACCCCACTCTTGTCGGCGGTGTTGTTAAGGTTGAGGTATCCATTGCGGGTACGGAGGCTGGAACCCACATGCTGTTTTCCTTCCCCATCCCCCTCAGGGCTCTGGGTGAAGTGGGATCCTATCGGTCCCCAGGCACTGAGACCGTGCTTCATCCACAACTCCTGTGGAGCCTGCTGGATAGGAGCCGGGTACCGTTCAGGGACATGGCCCTGCTACTTGGAGGTACTCTGTATCCCTATGGGGACTGCGCACAGCAACACTTCAGCTTTGCTGGGTGTGCTAGTGCACCGGGGACCGCGGCGCTGACCGGGTTAAAATGTGCCATTACACACTCAGCGTTGCTGAGTGTGTTTTATGTATAGGGACTGCCGCGCTGACCGCCGCTGCCACGGAAACACTGCGGCGCGGCTGGGACTTGTAGTGCGCCGGGGACTTCCGCGCTGACCGCGCTTATACGGCGGCCGCGCGTATTACTCGAGTCCCCGGCTTTTTTGCGGCCTAGTCGCTTTTCCTCCCGCCCTCAGCCCTGACAGGCAGGGGAAGGGCGGGAAGCTGCACAGAACGAGCAGCACTGAGGGCTGGAGCATGCTTTGCATACTCCACCCCTCTCACTGTGCACAGTGCGGCACCAGTTCCCGCACTTTCTGGGCCACGCCCACGACTCCCTCCTCTCCTCAGGACGCCGGCAGCCATTCCTGTCAGCTCCTCGGACACAGCAGAGGGGGACAAAGTCTGGGAGACCCAGGCAGGGACTTGGGTGGCCTCACAACCGCTTTAAGCGGGTGGTAAGCACCTGTGGTGCTAGCCCCATTGTGCAGTAGTGTACCTATACATTTATGTTTATGGTATATAATTTACACTGTAAGGTGCACAGTTGATTTCTGGCTATATACCCTATTGTGTTGCTCAGGGAAGATAATAGCATGGCGCCCACAAAAGGCAGGGGTGCCAAAACACAGGCTTATTATGCTGCCTGCGCCGCATGTACGACCCCACTACCGGCAGGTTCCACTGACCCTCATTGTGTACAGTGCTCGGGCCCTGTGACACTTACTCAGCCAGAGCCTCTGCTAAGAGGGGCCCAGGGGGAGCCACCTGCTGACAATGTCCAGGTGACGGGGACAGAGTTTGCAAAACTCTCTGAGACTATGGCTAAGATACTAGAAGCCTTGCAGTCCAGGCCGGTATCTCAGCACAGGGACTCTGTTGAATCTTTGTTCCCTGGCCCCCCTCAGTTGGACCAACAATGTCCTCCCGGGGTATCTCATAGATCCCAGGCTGAGGGTTCTGACACAGACCCCAGCCCCAGACCGACTAAGCGAGCTCGCTTAGATTTTCTCTCGACATCATCATATTGTTCAGGGTCTCAGCGAGGGGAATCTCGGGTTGATGAAGCGGAGACAGTTGATCAGGATTCTGATCCTGAGGGCGCTCTCAATCTTAATACTCCAGACGGGGACGCCATAGTGAACGATCTTATTGCGTCCATCAATCAAATGCTGGATATTTCTCCCTCAGCTCCTCCGGCAGAGGAGTCGGCTTCTCAGCAGGAGAAATTCTGTTTCAGGTTCCCCAAGCGTACACCGAGTATGTTTCTGGACCACTCTGATTTCAGAGAGGCAGTCCAGAATCACCATGCTTGCCCAGATAAGCGTTTTTCTAAGCGCCTTAAGGATACACGTTATCCCTTTCCCCCTGACGTGGTTAATAGTTGGACTCAGTGTCCCAAAGTGGATCCTCCAATCTCCAGACTGGCGGCTAGATCCATACTTGCAGTGGAAGATGGGGCTTCACTCAAAGATGCCACTGACAGGCAGATGGAGCTCTGGTTGAAATCCATCTATGAAGCTATCGGCGCTTCTTTTGCCCCAGCATTCGCAGCCGTATGGGCGCTACAAGCTATCTCAGCAGGTCAAGCGCAAATTGAAGCAGCCACATGCACGTCCGCGCCACAAGTGGCGTCCATTACCACTCAGACCTCGGCATTTGCGTCTTACGCTATTAATGCTGTCCTGGACTCTGCGAGCCGTACGGCGGTTGCAGCCGCCAATTCGGTGGTACTCCGCAGGGCCTTGTGGCTACGGGAATGGAAGGCAGATTCTGCTTCCAAAAAGCGCTTAACCAGTTTGCCAATTTCTGGCGACAGATTGTTTGGCGAGCGTTTGGATGAAATCATCAAACAATCCAAGGGAAAGGATACATCCTTACCCCAGCCCAAACCGAACATACCCCAACAGAGGAGAGGGCAGTCGAGGTTTCGGTCCTTTCGGGGCGCGGGCAGGTCCCAATTCTCCTCGTCCAAAAGGCCTCAGAAAGAGCAAAGGAACTCTGATGCATGGCGGTCTAAGTCACGTCCTAAAAAGACCACCGGAGGGGCAGCTAACAAAGCAGCTTCCTCATGACTTTCGACCTCCTCAATCCGCATCCTCGGTCGGTGGCAGGCTCTCCCGCTTTTGCGACACCTGGCTGCCACGAATAAAAGACCGCTGGGTGAGAGACATTCTGTCTCACGGTTACAAGATAGAGTTCACCTCTCGTCCCCCGACTCGATTCTTCAGGTCATCCCCGCCTCCCGAGCGAGCCGAGGCTCTTCTGCAGGCGCTGCGCACTCTGAAGGCAGAAGGAGTGGTGATCCCTGTTCCTCTTCAGCAACAGGGCCACGGTTTTTACTCCAACTTGTTTGTGGTCCCAAAGAAGGACGGGTCTTTCCGTCCTGTCCTGGACCTGAAACTGCTCAACAAACACGTAAAAACCAGGCGGTTCCGGATGGAATCCCTCCTCTCCGTCATCGCCTCAATGTCCCAAGGAGATTTCCTTGCATCGATCGATATCAAAGATGCTTATCTCCACGTACCGATTGCTCCGGAGCACCAGCACTTCTTGCGCTTCGCCATAGGAAACGAACACCTGCAGTTCGTGGCACTGCCGTTCGGCCTGGCAACAGCCCCACGGGTTTTTACCAAGGTTATGGCTACTGTAGTAGCGGTCCTACACTCTCAGGGTCACTCGGTGAGCCCGTACTTGGACGATCTGCTGATCAAGGCACCCTCTCAAGAGGCATGCCAACGCAGCCTCGACGCTACCCTGGAGACTCTCCAGAGTTTCGGGTGGATCATCAATTTTCCGAAGTCAAATCTGACACTGGCCCAATCGCTGACATATCTTGGCATGGAGTTTCATACCCTCTCAGCGATAGTGAAGCTTCCGCTGATCAAGCAGCAGTCACTACAGAAAGGGGTACAATCTCTCCTTCAGGGCCAGTCACACCCCTTGAGGCGCCTCATGCACTTCCTGGGGAAGATGGTGGCAGCAATGGAGGCAGTCCCTTTCGCGCAGTTTCACCTGCGTCCTCTTCAATGGGACATCCTACGCAAATGGGACAGGAAGCCGACGTCCCTCGACAGGACCGTCTCCCTCTCTCAAGCGACCAAAGCTTCCCTTCGGTGGTGGCTTCTTCCCACTTCATTATCGAAGGGGAAATCCTTCCTACCCCCATCCTGGGAGGTGGTCACGACGGACGCGAGTCTGTCAGGGTGGGGAGCGGTTTTTCTCCACCACAGGGCTCAGGGTACGTGGACCCAGCAAGAGTCCTCGCTTCAGATCAATGTTCTGGAAATACGGGCAGTGTACCTTGCCCTGAAAGCGTTCCAGCAGTGGCTGGAAGGCAAGCAGATCCGAATTCAGTCGGACAATTCCACAGCGGTGGCATACATCAACCACCAAGGCGGCACACGCAGTCGGCAAGCCTTCCAGGAAGTCCGGCGGATTTTGATGTGGGTGGAAGCCACGGCCTCCACCATCTCTGCAGTTCACATCCCAGGCGTGGAAAACTGGGAAGCAGATTATCTCAGTCGCCAGGGCATGGACGCAGGGGAATGGTCCCTTCACCCGGACGTGTTTCAGGAGATCTGTTGCCGCTGGGGGGTGCCGGACGTCGACCTCATGGCGTCCCAGCACAACAACAAGGTACCGATGTTCATGGCACGGTCTCAAGATCCCAGAGCTCTGGCGGCAGACGCCTTAGTTCAGGATTGGTCGCAGTTTCAGCTCCCTTATGTGTTTCCTCCGCTGGCACTGTTGCCCAGAGTGTTACGCAAGATCAGGGCCGACTGCCGCCGCGTCATCCTCGTCGCTCCAGACTGGCCGAGGAGGTCGTGGTACCCGGATCTGTGGCATCTCACGGTCGGCCAACCGTGGGCACTACCAGACCGACCAGACTTGCTATCTCAAGGGCCGTTTTTCCATCTGAATTCTGCGGCCCTCAACCTGACTGTGTGGCCATTGAATCCTGGATCCTAGCGTCTTCAGGGTTATCTCAAGACGTCATTGCCACTATGAGACAGGCTAGGAAACCAACGTCCGCCAAGATCTACCACAGGACGTGGAAAATTTTCCTGTCGTGGTGCTCTGCTCAGGGTTTTTCTCCCTGGCCTTTTGCCTTGCCCACTTTTCTGTCCTTCCTTCAATCTGGACTGGAAAATGGTTTGTCGCTCGGCTCCCTTAAGGGACAAGTCTCAGCGCTCTCTGTGTTTTTCCAGAAGCGCCTAGCCAGGCTTCCACAGGTACGCACGTTCCTGCAGGGAGTTTGTCACATCGTTCCTCCTTACAAGCGGCCTTTAGAACCCTGGGATCTGAACAGGGTGCTGATGGTTCTTCAGAAACCACCGTTCGAGCCAATGAGGGATATCTCTCTCTCACGCCTTTCGCAGAAAGTGGTTTTTCTAGTAGCAGTCACTTCTCTTCGGAGAGTGTCTGAGCTAGCAGCGTTGTCATGCAAAGCCCCTTTCCTGGTGTTTCACCAGGACAAGGTGGTTCTACGTCCGGTTCCGGAATTTCTCCCTAAGGTGGTATCCCCCTTTCATCTCAATCAGGATATCTCCTTACCTTCTTTTTGTCCTCATCCAGTTCACCAATGTGAAAAGGATTTGCACTTGTTAGATCTGGTGAGAGCACTCAGACTCTACATTTCTCGTACGGCGCCCCTGCGCCGCTCGGATGCACTCTTTGTCCTTGTCGCTGGCCAGCGTAAAGGGTCACAGGCTTCCAAATCAACCCTGGCTCGGTGGATCAAGGAACCAATTCTCGAAGCTTACCGTTCTGCTGGGCTTCCGGTTCCCTCAGGGCTGAAGGCCCATTCTACCAGAGCCGTGGGTGCGTCCTGGGCTTTGAGGCACCAGGCTACGGCTCAGCAGGTGTGCCAGGCGGCTACCTGGTCGAGCCTGCACACTTTCACGAAACACTATCAGGTGCATACCTATGCTTCGGCGGATGCCAGCCTAGGTAGACGAGTCCTTCAGGCGGCGGTTGCCCACCTGTAGGAAGGGGCCGTTTTACGGCTCTATTACGAGGTATTATTTTACCCACCCAGGGACTGCTTTTGGACGTCCCAATTGTCTGGGTCTCCCAATGGAGCGACAAAGAAGAAGGGAATTTTGTTTACTTACCGTAAATTCCTTTTCTTCTAGCTCCAATTGGGAGACCCAGCACCCGCCCCTGTTTTTTTGTGTACACATGTTGTTCATGTTGAATGGTTTCAGTTCTCCGATATTCCTTCGGATTGAATTTACTTTAAACCAGTTTATAATTTTTTCCTCCTTCTGCTTTTGCACCAAAACTGAGGAGCCCGTGGGAGCATGGGGGGTGTATAGGCAGAAGGGGAGGGGCTTTACACTTTTAGTGTAATACTTTGTGCGGCCTCCGGAGGCATAGCCTATACACCCAATTGTCAATTGTCTGGGTCTCCCAATTGGAGCTAGAAGAAAAGGAATTTACGGTAAGTAAACAAAATTCCCTTCTTTACTAAATATGCGGATAAAAGTGAACCGTAGCTCACCGGTTAAAAACCTAGGTGGCTGAAATCCACCCAATGTGAACAAACAATGGGCTGTGAGCACATGAGCCCAAATCAGTCTGCCTCAGTAGGTAAACACCAATGGAGGATAAATCACACAATTATGATATGATGGCTCTAACTGAGGCAAAGACACACAAGAATATTCCTGTCACAACCCCATCCAGGGGAGGATATGCACTTGTGTGTCTCAGGCAGAAACTCCTAAACCCATAGAAACCGTACAAATAATACATCCCACACAGGGTGGGAACGGTCTTACCGGGTCCGGAGATTATACACGGGCATAAATGTAGGTTGTCGGTTCATACAGGGGGCTGTTTAAACAGCATATCCAGATCCCTCAGACACCTAAACCCAGTCAGGCATATAGTTGCAATACCCACTCCCAACGTTTCAAAAAGCGGATCATCAGGGGAGTTCCAATGGGAAAAAGACGCTGTCAAACGGTATCTTCACCGGATGACAATCAACAAATGCCCAGGTCCCTAAAAAGAAGCAGACACAGAAGGTAAGCCCAAGGGCTGCCTGTCAGGCCATATGTGTTATGCCCATTGGTTCTAAACACTCACCGCATCATGGCGTATATCAGGACCCGATTCATAAAATGCCGCGCTTGGCGTCCGGCTAGACACTCCATATATAGCTCGGCGCATGCGCAGATAGGTCCGTCATCGGTGACGTTCACTCCCAGAGTACCTCCGGGTCGGAAGTGACACGTCATCGATCGCCGCGTCGCTACGAAGGCGTTACAGCCACTACCCGATGTATCCACATCCGGGTAAATGAATCGCAGGCTAATCCATCACATAGAAACAGGACAGGGCGTAACCATAGTGATATGGGCGCCCTGTATATTAGCCGCGAAGAATCAAATAAAGGGCACGTAGGTACAAGTCCATAAGCGTGCCGGTATACAAATGCAGTGTCGATGGTCAAACTAATAAAACGGATGATAGAAAAGGCTTGACCCAGGTCAGTCACAGGAGGTATCCAGGTTCATTGGGAAGGCATCTCTACAAGAGGAGTGTAGGGAAAATGGGGAGGAGGGTGGGGGAGGAGACTTCAGGTAGTGCCAAAGGGGGCGATCACAGTATCAGGGGGTGGGGCAGCCACCCCATACATCCCCCGGGGTAATCTAAGAGCACAAAACAGAATATAAACCAGGGGGTAACCAGAAGGGGCGCACAAGGGGATCATCCATACCCTGAGGGCTAGCACTATAAGGGGACAGTCATGGTCAGGATGGGAAGACCCCCTAATTGTTTTTCATACACCTTCCCACCTGCTTGTTTTCCATCTCTGACCTTCTCTGTCTTTGAGGCCGGAGATGTCAATCACAGAAGAGGGGAGGGTGGAAAGGTGTATATAAATAATTAGCCCCACCATGATGCACCGTGTGGCTGTTCTTGGTTTGGACAGTCATTCTGTGGTTACAGAGACCCTTTGAATAATTTGTTAATGTTAACCCCTTAAAGATCACCAATACACCTTTTTACTGACCTGACACAGGAGAATGGCACCCTTCAACTGAAAAAATGCAGCACCTGTCAGGTGTACACTATACCCTACACCCTGCTGTATCAGTCTTGAACGGTGTTTGCACCGATCATGTCTGTTTCACCCCTTAGATGCTGGTATCAATAGTGATAGTGGCATCTAGATGCTTAACTGAGTGTGGGTCTCTCTCTTTAACCCCATCGGCATTGTGGCATCACATGGTTGCGGTCCTGAAGGTTGCTATGTCTAAATAACGCCCTGGTCTGCCAGCTATGGTGTCCTGCTCAGAAAGTGTAATTTTTCTTTCTGGTCATTCCACTTCCTAATTCCTGAAAGCAGCTGAAGGGTTAATAAAATACCTGAGAGCAGCTCTGAACATGTTGAGGGATGTAGTATTTAAAATTGTATCAGTTTTGTGGGTTTTCCAATCAAGGTCAACAAAGTCATATAAAGTCACATTAAAACTGAATAGGTCCCTAAAAAAAAAATTTATTTCCTTAAAAAAAAAAAATGAAAAATTGCTGCTAATTTTTAAACCGTCTAACGTCCTAACAGAATAAAAGGACATTTTACACATAATGCTGATGTAAAGCAGACATAAGGGAAATGTTATTCATTAACGCTTGTGTGGTGTGACTATCTGGATTATAGGTATAAACATTCAAAACTCGAAAATTGCAATTATTTTTAAATGTTTGTCAGATTTCTGATAGTTTCAAAAATACATACAAAACATATTGACCTAAACTTACCACTAATATAAAGTATAATGTGTCATAAAAAGAAAAGGCAATCTCCAAATCATTGGGATATGATTCAACATTCCAGAGTTATTGCCATTTAAAGTGATGCAAAATATGAGGATGTCCAGCTCTTCAGGCAAAAAAATCACGTCTTTATTTTATCATGCAGACACAAAGAATGACATGACCAGCACAACGCGTTTCAGGTGAAAGCACTCACCCTTAATCATGAGGAATTCATGATTAAGGGTGAGTGCTTTCACCTGAAACGCGTTGTGCTGGTCATGTCATTCTTTGTGTCTGCATGATAAAATAAAGACGTGATTTTTTTGCCTGAAGAGCTGGACATCCTCATATTTTGCATTATTTTGGGCTGTGGCAGTGCCTGTCCGTGCTCCAGGACGAAATCAAGACTGAGCTTTTTCCACGGTGAGCTGATTCATACTATTGAACATTTAAAGTGATACTTAATCTGATATTACAGAGTTGGAAAATTTAGCTCAGTCACTAAGGGGTGAAAGAATTAGGCCCTGTGCGCACTTATCGGATTTTGCCGCGGATTTTCTGCGGATTTGCTCCATGTTTCGCTGCAGAAAATGTTCATAACATCTCTGCAGTGAATCACCAGCAAAACCTATGGGAAAAAAAAATCCTGTGCGCACTAGGCGGAATTTGACAGCTGCATGTTTTGCTGCGGGATTCCCACAGCAAAAACAATTGCATGTCACTTCTTTTCCGCACGTCGCTGCGGGATTTCACTCCATTGACTGTCATGTAATCGTGAAATCCCGCAGGGAATAACGCAGGCAGCAAATTCTGTGCCGTTCACTGCGTTTTCCTGCGTTATTCCCTGCGGTATTTCGCGGTTTACCTCCGGTAATGTACATCACTTGCCTGCGGTTTTGCAGGGAAGTGATGTCATTACAGGAAGAGGAAGCAAAGCAGAGAGTAAACAAACACAGATCACAGACACACAGACATCACAGACATAGAACACACATAGAAAGCAAACGGAAATATAGAAAACAAAACACGTGGGCTCCGCTGTATATTTACCGTCCGTCCAGGCTGGGGAGGGAGAGGGGCAGGGTTAATGTCCCCCGCCTCCCGCAGCCGAGAATATCAGCCGCAGCTGTCCCATGCATTATGCGGCAGTATCGGAGTGTCCCCGGCTCTTCCTGCTGCCGTGTAGCAGTGGCAGTCAAGGTAATACAAGGAGTTAATGGTGGCGGATCGCCGCCATTAACTCCAGGCTTGATCATGGCAGCGTCTATGAGGCAGCTAACATGATCAACCCGTAAGTAAAGTGAAAAAACACACACCGAAAAATCCTTTATTTTAAATAAAACACAAACAAGCCTCGTTCACCCTTTTATTAACCTCTCCCGAAACAAAGCTCCGACGTAATCCACAGCTCCGGCATAATCCACAGGTCCTGCGCTGCTTACATCCAGCCGCGACTGTCACACAGCGCTGAATGAATGCAGCCTCGCAGCGAGACAGCAGAGGTAATTACCGGTCATTTCCCACGGCCGGTAATGTGAACTCACTGCCGACCGTGGGAAATGCAGCGATCTGCCCTCTATCTATCTATCTCTCTATCTCTCTCTCTATCTCTCTATCTATCTATCCCTTCTTCTGTCTCTTTATCTATCTATCTACTACCTAAGAAGGAAATTATTTTTTTTTCTTTTTCAATGTGCTTTATTGCATTGAATGCAATAAAGCACATGTACCAACCCGCATGTGGCAAAACCGCGGCAATACCGCGAACAATACCGCGGTAAAACCGCGGCAAACCGCATGCGGTTTTCGGGTGCGGTTTGCCGCGGTTATTTACCGCGGGTGCAGTAATCTTTCAGTGCCTGCGGAATTTTCTTGAGAAAATTCCATTTTCCAGTGCGCACAGGGCCTTAATGTTTGGCCTCGGCTCCGTTCTTTATCAGTAGGAAAGTGGGAGTAAGACGAGTATTATACTCCTCTTTCTTTGACAGCACCGGCAAGGGTATGTGCACTGAACATCTTTTGAAGGCAAGTCCGCTCCGAAATCTGCCTAAAAAGGTGCTTAATAAATGTTAAAAAGAATGATCATTTTCACAGCAATGTAAAAGGACTTGTTCTTCAGATGTTCAGGCTTTTGAGCTTCTTTCATCCCCTTCAGGATTCAAAAAGACACACAGGTGTTAAAAGAAGTGTCCTGACCAACTTCATGCAGCTTGCACTTTATATAAAATAAGTTTAATTAGAAGACAATGCAAAGAACACCGAAGAAGCTATTGAAAAGATGAAAAAAAAGGTGAGGGGTCTGGCACGCGATAAATAAATAAATTTTTCTTTATTGGAACTCCATAAAATATTGGTATAAAAACAAAGTACTCATGGGCTGGTTAGAGGCCCAGCCTGAAAAACAAAGTTCTCATGGGCTGGTTAGAGTCCCAGCCTGAAAACAAAGTGCTCATAGGCTGGTTAGAGTCCCAGCCTGAAAAACAAAGTGCTCATGGGCTGGTTAGAGTCCCAGCCTTAAAAACAAAGTTCTCATGGACTGGTTAGCATCCCAGCCTTAAAAACAAAGTGCTCATGGACTGGTTAGAGTTCCAGCCTTAAAAACAAAGTGCTCATGGGCTGGTTAGAGTCCCAGCCTTAAAAACAAAGTGCTCATGGGCTGGTTACAGTCTCGGCCTGAAAAACAAAGTGCTCATGGGCTGGTTAGCATCCCAGCCTTAAAAACAAAGTGCTCATGGACTGGTTAGAGTCCCAGCCTGAAAAACAAAGTGCTCATGGGCTGGTTAGAGTCCCAGCCTTAAAAACAAAGTGTTCATGGACTGGTTAGCATCCCAGCCTTAAAAACAAAGTGCTCATGGTCTGGTTAGCATCCCAGCCTTAAAAACAAAGTGCTCATGGGCTGGTTAGAGTCCCAGCCTTAAAAACAAAGTGCTCATGGGCTGGTTAGCATCCCAGCCTTAAAAACAAAATGCTCATGGGCTGGGTAGAGTCCCAGCCTTAAAAACATAGTGCTCATAGGCTGGTTAGAGTCCCAGCCTTAAAAACAAAGTGCTCATGGACTGGTTAGAGTCCCAGACTTAAAAACAAAGTGCTCATGGGCTGGTTAGAGTCCCAGCCTTAAAAACAAAGTGCTCATGGGCTGGTTAGAGCCCCAGCCTTAAAAACAAAGTGCTCATGGGCTGGTTAGCATCCCAGCCTTAAAACCAAAGTGCTCATGGGCTGGTTTGAGTTCCAGCCTTAAAAATAAAGTGCTCGTGGACTGGTTAGAGTCCCCGTCTTAGGGTAAGCACACATGGTGAGAAAAACGGAGCGTGTGGAATGCGATAAAAAAATCGCATTCCACCCGCACCCATGTTACTCTTTGGGCCCGTTCCCATGAGCGATTTTTTTTCTCAGCCCTAATTGGACCAAGAAAACAATCGCAGCATGCTGCGGGTGGAATACGATTCGTTTTCACTTACACCCATATAAGTCTATGAGTGCGATGTTTCTATGAGTGTGAGAGAAACATCGCATTGCACTCGCATTGCATCGAGTGCAGTCTGAGAATCACACCAGCTGACAATGGAGGAGATGGGGAGATTCCTCCCTCCCTCTCCTCCGCAGCGCCCGCCCTCCTCCTTTGCGTCTGTGCTGTGGTCGCTGGAACGCAGCACAGTGGCATGATAATCGCATGATACTCTGCTTACACTCCAGTAGAACGGGAGCCGAGTGTCATGCGATTGACTAGCATTAATGCCCGTGTGGCCGCACCCTTAAAAACAAAGTGCTCATGGGCTTGTGAAAGCCCCCTCCTTAAAATCAAAGTTTTCATGGGCTGGTTAAAGCACCCGCCGTATGCGTTTTGGAACATGCGTTCTTACTTATAGGCATAGTGAAAATATAATAAGTGCAACATATAAATTTATGATGTTCGAAACTGACATATCGAAGTTGAGACCTGCTTGAAAGTTTGTGAATCCAGTGGATGTATGGTGAGGTGACCTCCCCTTCCTCCTCTCTCGTCCTATTTAAGGAAAAGAGGACAAAGATGCCGGATATCTAAAAGATGTCATGTGCACATAACCTGACGTAAGTTTCATTCATCTGTGAATCACGGACGTTTCTTGCATCAGAAGGCCTTACTTTGAACACTGGGTCTCCCAACCTGAGCTAGCTGGCCACTATAGTTATCTGAGGCTGGGAGACCCCTGGGTGGGCTAGACTGGTCCACATTTCACAAGGAAGAGACTGGAGGCCCTGCCTGCTCACCTTCTCACAACTAAGAAGTGGTATGCAGGCCACTCCATTACAAGAGTCTGAGAGCCCTGATCTCCGCTTTGCTGGGGGTCCCAGCATTTTACCCCCAGCGATCAGCAAGTTAACTCATACCCTATGGATACTTTATAATTTTTCTGGTTTTTTTTGTTGTAATAACCCTTTACTGAAAAAAATTGTACCCATAATGCACACAATGTTTTTTTCCCACTTTTTTCAACATGGGGAAAAAAAAACATCTTTCGTTAAGGCGTTTTCAGCAGGCACAGAGACAAATTTGATCACTAAGTCAACTGATAACAAGAAAAAAAACACTCCAAACACAAAAGGCGCATACAAACCCCCTTTTTTCTATTCTGACAAGGTTTCTGCATCAGATTTACTGCTTGAAAATTTTACATCTAAAAATGCATGTGAACCTTTTTTGTTTTACATTTTATTCCATTTACCTTGTAGTAAAAGTATTGTCTTATTTATTCAATTATTAGTACAGTTTTATTACTTTTCAACAATAAATACACTTAACACAGTCTTTGTCAATTCTCCATATTCATTTTCTCGCAAAAGTGTGCAAGTGCTTTTGGCAGGACAAGCTATAATTTCATTCCTTAATTTTTATTGGTACCATTTTGGGGGTAATTACAACTTGCAAGACATTATTATTCTACTTCTCTATTATCTGGAATGGGCTAAAAAACAGGAAATCTGGATCAGAGTTGTTCTTAAGGGGTCTTTACACGCAGCGATATCGCTAACGATATCGCTGGTGAAAGCACCTGCCCCCATCGGTTGTGCATCACGGGCAAATCGCTGCCCGTGGCACACAATATCGTTAGGAGCCATCACACGGACTTACCTGCCTAGCGACATCGCTGTGGCCGGCGAACCACCTCCTTTCTAAGGGGGTGGTTCTTGTGGCGTCACAGCGGCGTCACTAAGCGGCCGCCCAATAGAAGCGGAGGGCGGAGATAAGTGGCCGTAACATCTTGCCCACCTCCTTCCTTCCTCATTGCCGGCGGCCGCAGGTAAGCTGTAGTTCGGCGTTCCCGAGGTGTCACACATAGCGATGTGTGCTGCCTCGAGAACGACAAACAACCTGCGTCCTCAAAAATCAACGATTTTATGAAAATGAACGACCTGTCATCGATGGACGATTTGGTGAGTATTTTCCATCGTTAACGGCCACGCGTTGGTGTCCCACGCAACAACGTCGCTAACGATGCCGGATGTGCGTCACGGAATCCGTGACCCCGACGATATATCGTTAGATACGTCGTTGCGTGTAACGGGGCCTCTAGAATCAAAGGTTGGGAACCTGTGCGTTGGTATTCCTCTGCAGAGCCCCGTTTTGAATGGAGTAAGGCTATGTGCCCATGTGGCGTATTTTCATGCAGTTACGCTGCGATCTGCACTGCAGCGTAACTGCATGCATCCTGCGTCCACAGCACAATCTATGAAGATTGTGCCTAATCCATGCCCACATGGCGTATTATAACGCAGTGCTTCGGCTGCTGCCAAATCGCTGCGTTCTAAGAAGTGACATGTCACTTCTTTTGTGCGCTTTGCATGCAGCCCCCGCTCTGTCTATGGGAGGAGCTGCATCCAGAGCGCATGAAATCGGCAGTCACCGAAGCTTCAGAACAGAGCTTTTCAGCTGCGCTCTGAAGCGCACATGCAGTGACGTTACGCTGCTGTGCAGAGCGCACACACGTGGGCACATAGCCTTAAGTTGCAAATCCTCAACTTCTGCTTCAGTTATTATTTATGGGACTGTGGGAAATAGCTGACGATTTTCTCATCAGTGCCATAGACATTACACACGCAGGGCCTGTTTTAGTTAAATTGTGGCTGTGGGCAAAAATAACAAGTGGGGTCCAAAATGCTAACACATTTGTACCATCACAAAATAAGTTGTGAGCTGATTTCAGACTGTTAAAGGAGCACCATCAAATTATATTCAAGTCGTTTGGCACTTGTTTACCGGTCTCTTTAAACAGGCTGACACAGAATGATGGGTGTGGAATGATCATTCTGTTCTCATTCATAACATGTTATCGGCAGCACATCTCCTGTTTACATAGAGTGATGTCTTGATGAGAACACAGATTTGTGTTCCGACATAAACAATATACAAAGATCAAGACCGAAATTTACGCCATACAGTGACCATATAGTGGTAGAGACAGGGCTGGCGTCAGCACCCGGCAAACCCGGGCAAATGCCGGGGCCCTGGAGAGCCGGGGGACCCACTCGGCCTCGTCAGTCCTGCTGTCCCTTGGCTGGGGCCCACTCGCCTTTACAGTTCTGCTGCCCCGAGCCGAGTTCCGGGGACCGCAGTCCTCGGCAGCAATCTGCAGTGCCGTCCCTTTAAGGTGCGCAGACATCCTGGTTTGAACTTCATCTGTGGGCGGAGCTACCGCCTGCTCAGTACCACAGATGAAGGAGGCAAGCTTCTGTCCGGCGCTGTGTGGGCCCCCTCTCCACCATGACCTAAGCGGGTAAGTGCCCTCCCCGCCTCTCGATTATGGGCCCCGGTGAGCTGCTTCTACCCCCTGGATGTATGCCCTGCCAATCCCCCCCCACCCCTCCCCGGTGCCGCGTGAGCTGGCCCCGCAGGGCCGCGTGTGCGGGCCCCGCAGGCTGCGTGTGCTGGCTCCGCAGGGCCGAGAGTGCGGGCCCCGCAGAGCCGCGAGTGCGGGCCCCGCAGAGCCACGGGTGTGTGGGTGCGGGCCCCGCAGAGCCGCGGGTGCGGGCCCCGCAGAGCCGCGGGTGCGGGCCCCGCAGAGCAGCAGAGTTGTGTGTGTTTGTTTGTCTGTATGTAGCAGAGTTGTGTGTGTTTGGCTGTCTGTATGTAGCAGAGTTGTGTGTGTTTGTCTGTATGTAGTCGAGTTGTGTGTGTTTGTCTGTATGTAGCAGAGTTGTGTGTGTTTGTTTGTCTGTATGTAGCAGAGTTGTGTGTGTTTGTATGCAGCAGAGTTGTGTGTGTTTGTATGTAGCAGAGTTGTGTGTGTTTGTTTGTCTGTATGTAGCAGGGTTGTGTGTGTTTGGCTGTCTGTATATAGCAGAGTTGTGTGTGTTCGTCTGTATGCAGCAGAGTTGTGTGTATTTGTCTGTATGCAGCAGAGTTGTGTGTGTCTGTCTGTCTGTAAGTGTATATGACTGTATAGATTTGTCTGTTTATATGTATTTTTGTGAGTTTGTCTTTAAATATGTATATATACGTGTTCGTATCGGTGTCTGTGTTTGGATGGGGCCCACTGGGACTCTTCCGCCCGGGGCCCACAAAAACCTGGAGCCAGCCCTGGGTAGAGAGATTACAGTGCAGATACAGATTGTCCAAAAAAGAGATAAGACCCTGCGTCACCGATTAAGATGCTCAGCAGAAAGATGGCAATGATGATAAGGAGAAACTACAGCACACTACTAGCACCCTAAAGAAAACATACACTGGAATTCGTCTCTTTTCTTTATTTATTGGTGCAAAAAAACTCAGTGAGAGGTTCTGTACAATTGTCATAGTCCGCCACAAGTGACATTTTGGCCTATTGGCCTTCGTCAGATGGGACCATCAGATGGAATATATAGGGAACTAGATGTCAGTATAGAATGGTATGCACGTCCAAATATGGATACCTGAATTCAGGGGTGGCAATATGAGTAGATTGGTATAACCAACAAGGTTTCATCATGAAAAGGACATCTAATAAGGAATGTTCATAGGAAGGAGGAACAGCTCAGATAGCGAGGAGGTAGTGTGACCTTACAGGATTCTATAAAGACAGTGACCGTCAGGAAGGTAGTGGGGAAGTGTGCCCATTTGCGTCCTGCTGCCCCTACGCACATGGGCACACTTCCCCACTACCTTCCTGACGGTCACTGTCTTTATAGAATCCTGTAAGGTCACACTACCTCCTCGCTATCTGAGCTGTTCCTCCTTCCTATGAACATTCCTTATTAGATGTCCTTTTCATGATGAAACCTTGTTGGTTATACCAATCTACTCATATTGCCACCCCTGAATTCAGGTATCCATATTTGGACGTGCATAGCATTCTATACTGACATCTAGTTCCCTATATATCCCATCCGATGGTCCGATCTGACGAAGGCCAATAGGCCAAAACGTCACTTGTGGCAGACTATGACAATTGTACAGCACCTCTCACTGAGTTTTTTTGCGCCAATAAATAAAGAAGAGAAAAGAGTCGAATTCCAGTGTATGTTTTCTTTAGGGTACTAGTAGTGTGCCGGAGTTTCTTCTTATTATCAGATACAGATTGTGACTTACAGATGATGTTCTTTCTCATGAAGTCTAAGGGGAAAGTGTATCTCCTAGCGGAGACTGACACACCAATCTGGCATGCCAGTGAGAGACTTATAGCTGCAATGCTCCTCTGGGAAATATGCAAATTGTCTCTTCAGGGAGGAGGAAATGAATTCTTGTGCCACTTCAATGGTATGCCAGATTGGTGTGTCAGTCTCCGCAAGGTGAAAAGTTTTCCCCTTAGGTTATGATTCCACTTGAGTTTTGCATAGATGAGTACAATTCGATGAAACATCGGATTGCTCTCACTCTAGTCCAAAACCATGCGGCAGTGTCATCTGCGATTGATTTCTCATGCCATAGCGGCATACAGAACGAATTGCCGCATGCTGTGTTTGGCAGTCTATGGGAGCATGTGAAACATCGCACTGCACTTGTATGTAATCCGAGTGCAGAGCAATATACAAAGAGACAGGTAGCGGAGGAGATGGGGAGAAAGTGTTTCTCCCTCTTCTCCACACTTGTGATGCCATCGCAAGACCGCATCACAGTCGCATGACCCTCGGCTGACGCTCGCAACTGAGGGTCATTAGCATATCACTTTTGGAACTGTACCCTTAAACCCAGTCTTAGCTTCTCATACAGTCAGATCAGCTCTCACACTTTGCACTGATGAGGGGCAATCACCCTGAAACACCGTGTCTGCAAATTGAGGTTCTGATCTGGCATAAATCCTAAGCTATATGACAAGGCTCATTAAGGGGTCACTTTTGACTTTTAGGATTACTACTTCCAATAGGTGGCGCTAGGAGAGGCAGACGTGGATGTGGGAGCTCCTAAGAATCTACAAACATCCAGCTCCCTGGCGGTCAATATCCACGTCTAGCCCCCTCTTCCAGGTCCCAGGGACATCCCGAGAGTGGAGAGACCCCCATTTGGCTGCTACACCCTACGGGACATAGTCTGGGGATCCTCCAGCGTGGTGGCCAGTGAGGGCAACGGAGGTGGCGAGGCCTGAGTGGTGTGAACCCTGAGAGCTGCGGACGCCCGATAGAAGACGCCGGGAGATAATCGGGGGCTCAGGGGGCGAGGATTGAGAAGAGGAGAAACGGCGTCCCTCACCCTCCCCCTCGGCACAGATCCGTCCTTCCTGACGTCCCGGAGGGCCGCGGGTGGAGAGCGGCCGCCATCTTGAGTGAGCTCCTGCCCGGCCCTGAAGACTGCAGGCGGCGTCGCGGCCCCGAAGCTCTCGGGACTCATCGGGAGATCAGCTGGGCTCCGGATTCCTGACACTCGCTACTTACCAGCCGGGTGGACGACGAGATCAGGCCGAAGACACTGCGGGCTGCCGGGTTCCTGGAGAGGCCGCGTGGAGTCACGGAGACGCGGCAGGAAATCTCGCGACGGCCGGGTGCGGAGTCTCGGGAGTTTCGGCAGGGCACAGGAAGAAGCCCGGGCGGTGAGTGAGTCCTCTCCCTCTGTCTGTCAGCGCGCCCGCTGCTCCCCCGCACCGAAGCCCCGAGCCTGTGGTTCAGCTAGGGCCCAGCCACGTGCAGCCGGCGTTCTGCGCCCACCGGTGTCCACCTACACAGATTGCCCTCGCGGCTCAGTGCCAGGACACGCCGCTGAGGGTTGCTGACAAGGGAACTCAGAGTCCGGGGACTAGTGCTGAGGACGAGTCGCCGGGAAGCATTCCCCTGTGCTGGGGGTCAGTTGAGTGGAGGGTGAAGATAGAGGAAGGGATCCGGCTGAAGGGGACCTCCTTTCTAACCTGCAGGTGGGCACCAGGAGACATAGGGGGTTACCTTGCTCCCCAACCCTCCCCCTACTTCACACACAACAGGGAACCCTGCCAGCCCAGATCTGGACTTCCATCGAGTGGCGGGCTAGCTGGAGGTGGGGAAATCTCCCAAATACCGGCCCCATACACCTGCACGGGCACTGAGGCTACAGAAGCGGCCCCTGGAGGAAGATGACATAGAGAGAGGCTTCATAGTCATACCGCCAACATAAAGACTCTCTCCTCTCGCCTCTTTCCACCTCTTTGAGGGAATATAATGTTCTAAAATCGGTGCCATCTGGGGGGAGCGGAGTGGCCTAACCCATACTATACATTCTCTCAAGCATAAAACCACTTATGTCTGACTTTAACATGGTCAAAATCGGCAACGCACGGGCCAGCTCTTTGCCCAGACCAGTCAAATCTACTACCCAGGCTGATCTCGATAAATTTCTTAAAAAACACCTTCATCCAGCTGACGCTAAAACAGGCAGCCCTCAAAGTACATCTACTAATGACATACAGGATATGGAAGATGATGAAAGTGACACTGAAGGTGCGGATAATAGCAAGAGTCTCCCCATCTCAAGATCTTTTATAAAACGGATCCTTAAAAATGCGTTGGAGCCGGTGGCAAAGGAGCTTTCAGATATCAAACAAGAAATTGGCCAAATTGGACACAGGGTGGAATCCCTCGAAGCGACCCAAGCCACAATAACCTCCACCTCCAATTCTGTCATCTCCTGTCTTCGTCAACAGGAGGATAATATCAATCAAATACATGCCATTCTGGAAGACCATGAAAATAGAGAAAGGCGAAACAACCTCAGATTAAAGGGCCTTCCAGAATCGGTAGCGAATGAGGCTTTGATCCCGACCCTACAGGGCATCTTTGCTGATTTGATAGATACTGACCCTGCTCCAACACTGGAACTGATAAGAGCACATAGATCGCTGAGACCAAGACCTAAACAAGGGGAACCACCAAGGGATGTTATATGCCGCTTCCTGGATTATCGAGTTAAAGAACTTACTCTGAAAAAAGCCAGAGAAGCGGATTCTATAAGTCATGAAGGCTCTAACATTATGATTTTTCAGGACCTCGCTTCTACCACCCTGACCAAAAGAAGGCTCTTACAACCCTTCACAACGGTGCTACGCCAACGCCAGTTTCCGTACCGCTGGTTATATCCGTTCGGCATCGCCATAACTGCCAATGGAAAGCATTACCAAGCCAAAACCTCGGCGGAGATAAGAAGGATTTGTGAAGATTTGGGGATCACTTTGGATAAATATCCGGAGCTGGAAATTCATCGCTCGGCGGCTACACTGCAATTGCTTCCTGATCCAGCCCCATGGCATAGCCTTACCCAGAAGACCCACAGAGCCCGGCGCAAAGCGGCGAAAAAACTGCAGATGAACTCTGAGGGCGAGCCTCCTTGAAGGGGTTTCCTAATTGGGTCTTCTGATATATCTAACTGATTATACTAGCCTAAAATATGAAGTTATTACAGGGGTTTTGCACTTTTTGCTCCCTCTTAAGGCACACTCTTTTTTGTTTGAATTTCAAATGGTTGAAAATGTTGATACTAATACCTTGTTCTTCTTTAAACCTTTTTCCACTCCCCAGTCTCTCTGTCTTCTTCACTCTTTCATTGGTCATAGGTCCGGTCCATTCATCCCGACGGGAAAAGAACAGATTGTCCTTCCGTTTGCACCAACATGGCGTCACATCATAAGGTATTTACGGTAATAAGCCGTAATGCACATGGCCTGAACTCCCCTGTACAAAGGTCACAGACCTTGCATAGTCTAAAAAAGAGGCATGCTGATATGATATTCTTCCAAGAAACGCATTTTCGTGAAAGCAAAATCCCAAGCTTTACCAAAGCACACTACAACACTTGGTTTCACGCCCCTTCCACACGCAAAGGCTCTAGAGGAGTTTCCATAGCACTCGCTAAGGATATACCCTTTCTAGCTCAAGATATCGCTACTGACCCTGAGGGTCGATATATTTTCGTCAAGGGTATGTTGGCGGGCTCTATGGTGACCCTAGGGAATGTATATGCCCCAAATGTCAAACAGATTCGATGGTTGCTGTCCACGCTCAAAAAATTCCGCAATTTTTCAGAAGGTACTCCAATATTGTGCGGTGACTTTAATGTGGCTATGGAGCCCAAATTAGACTCCACTGCAAGGAAAAGTCACCTCTCTTTAAAGGACCTATTTCGGATTAAATGCTCTCTCCAATCCCTCTCTCTAATAGACATCTGGCGCTACCAACACCCCACAGCAAAAGATTTCACATTCTTCTCGAATCCTCATAAATCATACCACAGACTAGACTACATTTTTCTACCTAGACACCTATTACCCAATGTAAACGATTCAGAGATCCAATCTACACCCTACTCTGACCATGCTTATGTTGCAGCTAGTTTCTCACTCCTGAGGCCGGATTGGCTACATCGTACGTGGAGATTGAATGAGTCAATTCTCTCCTCGGAAGAAAACAAGAAACGCATATCTGAATGTCTCCGTAATTACTTTGCAGAGAACAAGACACCAGATATTGCGGCCCCGTTGTTGTGGGAAGCGCATAAGACGGTCATTAGGGGAGAACTAATTTCCATCTCCTCACATCTCAACAAGCAGAGGAATTTGTTCTTGCAGACTCTGTATGCTGAGATAGCGACGTTGGAGGCTCAGCATAAGAAATCTCTTTCCCAACAGACATTAGAACAATTGACGGCGAAGCGCATTGAACTGAGAGATATACTCAATAAACAATCGGCTAATTTCTATCTCAGTTGGAGGAATCGTATGTTCCTACATGGGGACAAGGCCTCTAAACTTATGATGTCCATGATAAAAAAAAGACAGGCTCGTACGTTCATACATGCAATTAAAACCCCACAGGGCCACCGTACGCAAGACTATTCTCAAATATCGGAAGAATTCCTTCGCTTTTATAAAAATTTATACCAAATTCGACCGGAAGAGTCGGCAGTGGAGAGAGATAAGAGGAAATGTGATATACAAAACTACTTAACTAAATTAAATCTTCCGAAACTCTCTAAAACACAACAGGCGTCCTTAGAAAAACCGTTCTCCCGGGCGGAGGTTCAGTCCATCCTGTCCAGGAGCCTCGTGGGAAAGGCTCCAGGTCCAGATGGCCTTCCCATTATCTATTATAAGAAATTCTTTGATATTTTGGGGGATCATCTCTTAGCTTCATGCAACGCTCTTCTACTCGGCGACCCTATACCCAAACAAGCACTAGAGGCACATATATCATTAATACATAAAGATGGGAAGGACCCAGAGTGCTGTGGAAACTATAGGCCCATCTCACTTTTGAATGTGGACCTAAAGATATATGCTAGTTTAATCGCCAACTGTGTGGCAGATATTCTCCCAGATCTCGTCTCCCCAGAACAATCAGGTTTTGTCAGAGGAAGAGAGGGGAAGGATAACGCACTAAGAGTACTAAACTTGATGCAATACGCCAGGATCCATAAGCTGCCTCTAGTGCTGCTGGGAACGGATGCCGAGAAGGCGTTTGACAGGGTGGACTGGACATTCTTACGGGGGACGTTGGAGGCCTTCCATTTCCCACCAGATACCATAAGCGCAATACTACAGATGTACACATCACCCACGGCCAGGATTAAAATAAATAATACCCTCACCGACCCTTTTGACATTAAAAATGGTACAAGGCAGGGTTGCCCCTTGTCCCCCTTACTCTTTGTCCTGGTCATGGAGCCTTTGCTAGCCTCCATTCAACAGGACCGGGACATAGAGGGGTTCAATTTACAGGGAATTCACCACAAGTCCGCCGCCTTTGCTGACGATTTGTTGGTGGTAATGTCCAAGCCGGAGAGGGGTTTCCCTGCCTTTATGAAAATATTAGAGGAGTATGGCCGATGGTCTAACTTCAAAATTAACTTATCAAAATCAGAAGCACTAAGTATTAACCTCGCCAGCAAAGTTACTAAATCTCTCCAAAATTCGTTCCCCTTTAGGTGGCCAAATAGTCACATAACATATTTAGGCATTAAGTTGGGGAAAACCTTCAAATCCCTATTTGATCTCAATTACAAGCCCCTTCTTCCTACACTTTCTGCACATATAGCCTCATGGAAGGCTCCCTTCCTCTCGTGGATAGGTCGGAAAAATTTAATTAAAAGCATTATACTTCCTAAGTTTATTTACCTTTTTCAAATGCTACCCATACCAATTCCCATATCTTTTCTTTCCAAGTGTAACTCTTTAATATCCAACTATATCTGGCACAAACATAAACCGAGAATCAACTTCCAAACACTGAGTTTACCAAGGGACAGGGGGGGCATGGGATTACCCAATATAGCACTTTATTATCATGCCGCAGTCCTCTCTAGAACGATAGACTGGATTAGACGCCCTCCGACTAAATTATGGATTTCTATAGAAGAATACCTAGCCCCCACATCTTTGCGAGCAATGCTACTTTCCCCTGCTAATCAGAGGGACAAAAGATCCTTCATAAATGAGCTTACGAGAACTCTCTTGCACAAATGGAAGGAAAACAGTGAGATATTGGCCCCGCCACTCTCCCCTCTAATCCAAGTTTCCGACATCTTAGATGCCGATGTAAACCAGGCCACGTCCACGAAATCCCCATTCCTGACCAAGGTGAATGCTCCGTTAGCTGATCTTCTGGTGGACGGCTCTCTGATATCTGCACGGGAGATGGGTATGAGCCCAGACCTCTCTAAGCTCACGTTTCTTCATCATACAAAGTTAAAACATGTGATTCAGCCATTATTACCTCATACTCATCTCGACAGACCTTTACCTGCATTCGAATCTTTTTGCATGCAAACCCGGGCTCCCAGGAAAATTCTTTCTAACTTATACCATACCCTGCTTACAAAAAAACTGGTGGTAAAGAGAGCATATATACTAAGATGGGAAAGGGACCTGAGCTCTACATTTACTGATTTACAAACAAACCAAATTTACAATGCCTCACACGGTCCGTCATGCTGTGTGAGAGTTCAAGAGAATTCATTTAAAGTGATTATGAGGTGGTACATTGTTCCCACCTCGTCTAGTACATGGAGCTCCTCCAACTCAGATCAATGCTGGCGCTGCGTGAGGGACAGGGGTACTTATTTACACATGTGGTGGACTTGTCTGATTATCCAGACCTTCTGGAGGACGGCATCACAGTTAATATCTGAACTTACAGGCAAACAGGGGGTCCTGGAACCTGGACAAATGCTTCTGAACTTCCCAATGTGGCCTAAAGATAAAGCTTCTTCAAAACTGGCGTCATTTGTAGGTTCAGCTTGTAAGCTTCTCATAGCCCAACTGTGGCGCACAACGAAAACCCCTACTCTCGCGCAGCTCTTGATGAAGATCGACCAATTATATCACGTCGAAGAACTCTCAGCCCTCTCGCGTCAAAATATGCTCTCTTTCCTCCAGGTCTGGGAGGGCTGGCAGGTCTATAAGTCTAAACCTCAATTTTCAATAGTGACTTCGCAGAAGGCAGCATAGGGGTCTATGAGCCACCCCTCACCCCCCTCCATTGAGACGAGTGACAGATGTCTAATAATTCTTATCATGGACAGATCGGATCTAGGACCAAAATCCTCTCCTTTTTTCTCTCCTTTCTTTCTCTCTCTCCTTTCTTTCTCTCCCCCCTTTCCTATTGTCTCTTAAACCCTCTAACTCTAATTATGGAGCTAAATTTCAGGCGATAAAATTCGCTCAACTAGATTCTAGCTCCCCCCCTACTTCTTGTTCCTTTGAACTTGTTGTTAAAAATGTTGCAGCTTATTACAGAAACCAGGCTACTAAATTAATTCGGACTTCCCCAGTACCCGATGGTTCAGTCTATTTCAGGAGTAATTCGAGTCATAGAGTTAAAACGGGAAGCAGCTGATGCGAATGTTATTGTATTAGTTAAGACTGTGATTTCTGATGTATGTGAATTATTATCTTCTTTTGCTTCAATAAACAAAACATTAAAACAAACAATAGGTGGCGCTAGAGTTCGTCTCTACCTGAAGAGACAATTTGTAGATTTCCCAGAGGAGCATTGCAGCTATAAGTCTCTTCACTGGCAACCACATTGGTGTGTCAGTCTCCGCAAGGAGAAAAGTTTTGCCCTTAGACCCAGTCTTAGCTTTTCATACTTTGCACTGACGAGGGGCAATCACCCCGAAACACGGTGTCTGCAAATCGAGCTTTTGATCTGGCATAAATCCTAAGTCATATGACAAGGCTCGTTAAAGGGTCACTTCTGACTTTTAGGATTGCTACTTCCAATAGGTTGCCCTAGAGTTTTTCTCTTTCTCATGCAGACATTTACTTTTCCATCTTGTTTAGACTGATATGGCAACTTCTCTAGCATCAGTTTGACGGTAGCGTTTACAACAAAGACATTTGATTTCTAACATTTCCAGCACCGTCCTTGTCTATTTCCAACTTGCACAAACTCTCCATCCTGCTTATGTCCTAATGGTAAGCCACCACTGCCCTATACATAACTATTACTGCAGTCGTTATGTGGCACACAAACAGTGCTCCTCTTACTGCCCCACATACTAATTACCACTGTGCCCCTTATATAGTAACTAGAAGGTGGCCCAATTCTAACGCATCGGGTATTCTAGAATTTATTGTGTAGTTAATGTATGTTTTTTGTTATATATATATAGATGTTGTTGTGTGTAGTTGCCAGTGTTTGTGTAGGGCACTATAAATGTTCTGGGTGTTGTCTGGGTGTGGGGGGGTGTGAGAGCAGTGTTGTATGTGTGTTGCGTTGTGTGTGTTGCGTTGTTTGTGGAGCGCTGTGTGTCTGCAGCATTCTGTGTGTGTGGTGCTGTGTGTGTTGCGCGGTTTGTGTGGGTGTGGAGTGCGTGTGTGTGTGTTTTGGGGGAGGTATGTTTTGTGCAGTGTGTGTGTTGCGCGGTATGTGTGTATATTTGTGTATGCCACGGTGTTTGTGTGTTGGGTGTTGTGTGTGTGCGGCGTTATCTGTGAGTGGGTGTCTGTGTAGGGCGGTGTTTGTGGTTCCCAGGGTGTGTGTGTTTTGTATTGTGCGGTGCGCGTGTGGCGCTGTGTGTGTGTTTTGGGGGGAGGTGTGCACCCCCATCGTGCTCCATCCCCCATGCTGCGCACCCCCCATCGTGCTCCATCCCCCATGCTGCGCACCCCCATCGTGCTCCATCCCCATCGTGCTCCATCCCCCATGCTGCGCACTCCCCATCGTGCTCCATCCCCCATGCTGCGCACCCCCCATCGTGCTCCATCCCCCATGCTGCGCACCGCCCATCGTGCTCCATCCCCCATGCTGCGCACCCCCCATGCTGCGCACCCCCCATCGTGCTCCATCCCCCAAGCTGCGCACCCCCCATCGTGCTCCATCCCCCATGCTGCAGACTCCCCATCGTGCTCCATCCCCCCTGCTGCGCACCCCCCATCGTGCTCCATCCCCCATGCTGCGCACCCCCCATCGTGCTCCATCCCCCATGCTGCGCACCCCCCATCGTGCTCCATCCCCCATGCTGCGCACCCCCCATCATGCTCCATCCCCCATGCTGCGCACTCCCCATGCTGCGCACCCCCCATCGTGCTCCATCCCCCATGATGCGCACCCCCATCGTGCTCCATCCCCCATGCTGCGCACCCCCCATCGTGCTCCATCCCCCATGCTGCGCACTCCCCATCGTGCTCCACAGTCACACATCAGACAGTATACACGCACACATCTGATCGCATACACTCACATCCCACCTCTCCCTGTGCCCTCCGGTGGGCGGTCCCAGCAGCTGTGCTGCACGCCGTGCTCCTCTGCCTTCTGCCGACACTCACAGATCCGATCACATACACTCACACATCAGAACACACGCACACATCCGATCGCATACACGCACACATCCGATCGCATACACGCACACATCCGATCGCATACACGCACACATCCGATCGCATACACGCACACACACACACACACACTGACGATATCGCACATACGCGCTCACACACTCAACATCCGGAGATACCACATGCTTCCGGCCATGTGATCCTCCGGCAGGTCCTGGAAGGTCACTGCACGCACAGTATCACCGCCGAGAAGTAAGCGATATCACTGGATGTTGTGAGTGTGTGGATGCGATCTGATGTGTGTGTGAGGTGTGTGTGAGAGTGAGTGAGTGTGATCTGATGTGCGTGTGTCTGTTCTTGTGTGTGTGTGTGTGTCTGTGTTCCGCTGCAGGACCTTGATGCGCTCACCTGCTCCCGGTCGGCATCTGGTGAGTATGACTGCGGGGTCTTCTTTCTTCTGTCTTCTCTTTTCTGGGGGTGCCCGCTGCCTATAATGAAGTGTCTTGCAGTGTCTTTAACTCTTTCACCACTGCATGACACTTTATTATTGACCGCAGCGTATGCCGGCTCCCTGCACATGTGTACCGGGAGCCGGTGTTCGCTCGTAACCATGATACACATCGGGTAACTAAGGGAAGCGCTTCCTATAGTTACGCGATGTGTATCATGGTTACCAGCGTACACCGGCTCCGTCACGATCCCAGCATCGCAAGGTTATGTCCGCCGGGGGCGGGGCCGAGTGTGGCGGGGGCGAGTGGGCGAGGCGTCAGCGTGAGCTGGTGTACGCTGGAGCGGGCGATGCGTGCGGAGGGCCGGGGCGAGCGGCTAATCCATGCGGGGGGGCGGGGCCCGGCCGAGGCGAGCGGCCAATCCGTGGGGGGGCGGGGCCAGGCTGAGCCCAGCGGCCAATCCGACAGTTGTCACGCTAACGACACTGTCACGGTGACACTGTCACCGTGACACAATTTTGGAGCAAGACAGACAGACAGACAGACAGAATAAGGCAATTATATATATAGATATACCCTTTTGTGCTTTCTAGATGGTAATATTGCCCCCTAGAAAATATTGAAGCCCTCTGTGAGTGTCCTAAAAGTGAAGTGTTTATATTTTGCCCCTAGAAAGTAATAATGCCTCCTATGTGACACTTTGGCAATTATAATACCAAGTTTCCCTGCAATTTAATGATGTCTCTTAAGTGCCCACTTAACAATATTAAATGTTAATTGCCCCAAAAAAGTAATGTCCACTAATGCCCTAAGAGTTCCCCAATACAAAGAATGATGGCCCCACAGCTACCTATATTCAGTGTAATGTCTCCCTTAGTTCCCTATATTCAGCATGAAACCTTCACAGCATGCTATACATGGTGCTGATCTTCCAAAACCCACTATATATAGTATGATGTCCCTCACAGCTTCCTATGTAGGGTGCAAACCCCACAGCCACTATGTAAAGTATGATGGGCTCCATAAATGAAATATATGTATATATATATATATATATATATATATATATATATATATATATAATTTTATAGGTCACTATATACAGTATGTGGCCCCTACAGCTATCTATATACAGTATGTCTCACAGCTACCTATATACAGTATGATGTCCTCCACCGCTACCTATATACAGTATAATGTTCTCTACAGCTACCTATATACAGTATGATGTCCTCCACCGCTACCTATATACAGTATAATGTTCTCCACAGCTACCTATATAAAGCATGATGTCCTCCACAGCTACCTTTCTACAGTATGATGCTCTCCATACCTACCGTGTTTTTCCAAAAATAAGCCCTAACCCAAAAATAAGCCCTAACAGGAATATACAGCATAAGGCTTTTATAAGCCCTACCCTGAAAATAAACCATAGTTACGGTTCAATAATGAAGTGTCCATGTAGCTAAAAAGTTAAAGAATACTGCATGGCACTTTATTATAGAAAGCAGACACCCCCAAAAGAAAGAATGCAGAAGACTCCACAATCATACTTGCCAGACGCCGAAAGGGAGGATCTGCAGTGGAACGCATCAAGGACCTGCACACCCACACACATCAGATCACACAACCACACACATCAGATCGCACACCCACATACATCAGAGGACACACACACACATCAGATTGCACACACACATCAGATTGCACACTGTCGCCACATCTAGCTAATGCTATACCAAAAGCTTCTGGTCGGCAGGGAACCTGGGACGCAGTGCAGTGGAGCACGTGGACTTGCGGTGGAACATATGAAGGACCTGTGGTGGAACATATCGATGCATTCCACAGCAGGTACTCTATGCTTTCCACCACAGGACCTCGCACTCCACTGCACTGTCCCATCTTCCCCTGCCAGCTGGAAGCAATCAGTATCTTTTTTTTTTTTTTTTTTTTACTAGCAGTCCTACCTTCATTAAGTATTTAAAACATCAATATTTATTAGATTAATTTAAAAGTACAAAATAATCCCACACCGTGAGTGAATACACGCAACAAAAACAAAACAAAAAATCGGACACAATGAGGCCACAAGTGGGGACCCCCTTTTATATACGGAGTTTTTGTGGAAATCTTGGTACTGTTTATATAGATTAGGGCAACAGGTTTAAATGCACCCTAAATCTGTCTGTCCGCTACCTGTCAATGGAGATATAACTTATGTTACACGCACCCTAAAGTTAAAGAGGTGCCCCCATTCCACGACGGCTAGCCCTTAGTAGCTGCCCCTAAGCTCCCTCACTAGTACAGATACAGGTAGCTTAGATGTTCAAATAATTAGTTCAATAGGGAGGTCACTTATCTTAAATACTCTCGCGGCAGCTTAATACATGAGCACAGTCCAAAAAAGACCTAATGAGGCCACAATTGGAGACCTCCACATTTATGGAACTCTCAGTACTGTCTATTCAGATTAAGGTAAAGGAGTCTAAATGCCCCCTACCTCAAACTGTCCGCTACCTGTCAATGGAGATATAACTTTCGTTACACGCACCCTAAAGTTAAATAGGTGCCCCCATTCCACGGCGGCTAGCCCTTGGAAGCTGTCCCTAAACTCCCTCACCAATTCAGGTATAGGCAGTTTATAAATATAGATAATTATCCAAGATGGTCACTTATCTTATCTTATGTTCTCATGGCAGCCTTTCCACATAAAGATACAGTCCGCAATATGTCCAAAGAGAACTCGACGCGTTTCCCCCCACTAATATATATTGGGGTTCATCAGGAGTTTCAAGGCACAATCGCCTGTGGAATAAATAGTTCAGTTAAAAGTCTTGTCCAAAAGATACCACTGCGCAGATGGAGGTTCCCCATGCTTTAGTACATACCATTCTGATGTCCAGCTGCATGTATGGCAGCAAATGTCCCTCAAAAGACGGTGCTTGTGGCAGAGCAAGCTGCATCACAGACCAGAGCTCTTAAATACATTCCCTAAAGGCAAGATATGGTGTGGGATTATTTTGTACTTTTAAATTAATCTAATAAATATTGATGTTTTAAATACTTAATGAAGGTAGGACTGCTAGTAAAAATTTGATATACTGCCTCCAAACCAAAAAATTTTTCTAGTTTAAGCAATCAGTATCACCAGATGTGGTGAGTGTGTGCGCGATCTGATCTGCAATTGTGTGTGTAATCTGATGTGTGTATGCGATCTGTTGTGTGTGTGTATGTACAATCTGATGTATATGTGTTGGCCAGAAGCAGGGGTGGACCACGTGGAGCATACCTGCTGAGAGCGCCACGAAAAGATAGCAGGAGAACCTGGGAGCCACAAAGACATCCAGGGTCTGCTATGTATGATTCCCCAAAGTGGGGGGTCTGCTTTTTTGGGGGGGTAAACTTACCCCAACTGCGTTTCCCTGAAAATAAGCCCTACCTCAAAGATAAGCCCTACCGCATAGAATAATAAAAAATAATATGTCAGTGTCTTATTTTCAGAGAAACACAGTATATTCAGTATGATGGCCCCATGGCTCTTTATATTCAGTATAATGTCCCCACAGAACTCCCTATGTACAGTATTATGGCCCACACAGTTCCCTATACACAGTACCATGCAGCCACAGCCCATTATATACAGTATAAAAGAGTGACGAGAGAGTGCAGCTTCATGGCTGCAGTCTTCTTTATTTGGTAGGAAATTCAAATCACATTAAAATCATTGCTAAAATAATAGATGCATCCTTCAACACATTTCACGCGTCAAAGCACACTTAGTTGTCTGCGTGTACTTTGATATGTAAAACGCAATGAAGGATGCTTCTATTATTTTAACAATGGTTTTAATGTGATGTTAATTTTTTACCAAATAAAGAAGACTGCACCCGTGAAGCTAGATTCTCTCTTGTCACACTTTCTGGCAGAAACATTCCCTTGCTCCAGACTGCAGCTTCAGAACTCTTGCGGTGAGCTGCATTTTCTATTATACTGTTATTTACAATATGATGTCCCCCACAGTCCCCTATATACTGTATAGGGTCCTCACAGCCTCCTGCAGTATGATTACCCCTATGCACAATATAATGGCCCCACAGTTCCCTATATACAGTATTTTGGCCTCTACAGCTCTCTATATACAATATGATGGCCCCACAGCTCAATATTTTGGCAAAATATGCCCCCCAAAGTTTCTTTTTACAGTATGATGCCTCCACATTTTCATATAAATCGTATTTGGCCCCCAAGGCCCACAATATACAGCAGGATGTCCTCCACAGTCCCCAATATATAGTATCGGACTCACACAGCCCACAGTATGTTGGCCCCCACAGCTCCCTATACATAGTATGATAGCCCCAAAGCTCTGTATACACAATATAATGTCCCCCACAGTTTCATATATACAGTATGGTGGCTACTACATGCTCCCTATACATAATGTGATGTCTCACAGCTAATTACATATGATTTCTCCACAGCTCCCTATATACAGTATAGAGTTCCTACAGCTCCCATATGTAGAATATGATTCAGCTCTCTATATTCAGTTCAATACCTCGCATAGAGATTGCTCAATATACCTGCAGCCGCTGCATGACATAATGGTACATCACTAAGCAGGAAGGCGTTATATTAACCAATTCCAAGAAACCACAATCCCTCAAAATAGTGGCTTCAACTGGAAGAGCAGTCCTGGGGAGAGAAAACAATGTCAAAGGACAGTCGCCAGTAGACATACTGCTTTGGCATATCAGGCCACTCCGGTGCTACTAGAATTGTATGAGTCACATCTGGTTTGATCTGTTTGAGAGTACTGTGAACGATGCATCATCCCTCTTTCTTGTGCATTGGGTTGCCGTGGTAACTCAGCATGTCTCTATGATGTTCAAACCCGGCTCAACGCATTCAGCTAGATGGCATTCCTGTTTGGTTCTCTATTAGTGCAATTCTGCTGCTCAGCTACATGCAAGTATCCACAACTCGAATTTGCATACTCAGCTGTACTATATACAAGTCTACAGTACTCCAGTTTGGCTGCTCAACTTTGCAAAATTCAAAAGTCAATATTTGGCATGGCTGAGATGGCTCCAGAAGTGCCCACAGCCTAAAATCTTGCTGATTGGCTGCTCTGCAACCTTTGAACAAGCTTTTTTTAGGTCACAAACCCAAACAGGAACCGGAATTACAGTCAAAAGTAAGTGTTCAGTACCGACCCCAAACTTTACAGTTCAAGTTTGCTCATCCCTAGTTCCCACTCCTCTAATAGTGAGGTACAGCTTGTGGGAATTATTTTCTCGCACTTGAGTGGGGACCCACAAGTGTGGGCCTTTTCCTTGCCCTCTGATTCACCGTTTTGTTTTGTTTTGTTTTACAGTGGGAGGGTTTTTTTCGGCACTCTGTCTCACCTATGATGATCCGGATAAAACATCTTTAGTCAACTCTAAGATCCGTTCTCTGCAACAGGGATCTTGCCGAGGATTATTGCACGGAATTCCAGTGATGGTCCATACACCATGGAACGACACCCCTTATAAGCCAGTTTTTCCGGAGTTTGTCCAAAAGGGTAAAGGAAGCGTTAGTTATGTATGAGACTCCTCCTTCTTTAGAGTGTGCCATATCTATGTTAATACATGTTACTCGCCAAGTTCAACAAAGGTTCCACCTTCTGGGAAGGTGTTTCTGTACTGACATTACCTCCGGAGGACTCATCAAAGCCCATGCAGCTTGTTAGGACGTTCTATGGGGGGAAACCTCCACTTCTCCAAATAGGCGTGGAGTTTGTTTTTCCTGTGGCAAAAAGGAACACTTTATCAGTGCCTACCCCCTGTGCCTAAGAAAAGATGGCAGTCAGAAAACTCCTAGACCCAGGTTATTTGGGGGATCCCAACCTGGGTTTACGTATATCCTCTACTATGATATCTCAGGATTTAATGCTCTCAAGGATTAAGGTTGGGGGCCTAGAAGTCTCTGTTATGTTTTTTCTTGATAGTGGTTCAGGGGAAAACATAATTGGTGAACAGTTTGCTCATTCCTTATGGATGGATTTGAAGGAGATCCATCATATCTGGTGTAAATTTTTGCCCTTGATTCAGGGCTTTTTTGAGTGTCTGCAGGGGCTGGAACTCTGCATAGCGGTGCTTCATTCAGAGCTCATATCATGCTATGTTCTCAAGGGTTTTCCTGCACAAATTGTATTGGGTTCCCCTGGTTAGCACTACAGAACCCCACTATTGACTGACAAACCCAAGAGATAATAAAGTGAACACATATTGTAAACATCACTGTCTAGGAACCTATATACCACAAGTCTTCCTGGTCCTCTCTCTGATTTTAGTGATGTGATCTCGGAGCGAGGATGTCAGGAATAGCTGGCACATAGGCCTTGTGATTGGATCATAAGGTTGAATTGCTCAAGTGCAGACTCTACAACTTGTTGGAAGCAAGGAACAAATGACTTTGGCTCTCATACAAGAAAAAATGCTGGAAATGATAAAGCGTCTATTGATTTTTCTTTATTGTGATGAAAATGCGAAAAAGAATCGTCTTGTTTTTACCAACGTTTCGGCCCCCACTTGGGCCTTTGTCACAGTAGTAGGGATCTGTGTATTACATAAAATAAAATAAAAAATCAGAAGAAGACACATACTGTAAACAGTGTACAGTGTAGTAAGTGAAATTGTAATACATTTTTTCTTTCACATCAATGTACATAATGAACGAAAGGAAGTAAGATAATATGAGAAGAGATATATCATCGCATACCTAACAACAATAATGACAAGATATGAATTTACTTGTACTGGTAATCATGGCGGACAAAGGTCTGCCTAAAGGAAAAAACGAGAGTCATGTAAGTATACTGAACACATGGTAAACACAAGCTACAAAAGAGCAGTAATGCTGTAATGGGAAAGCATAAAGGATAAAAAAAAAATAATAAAAAAGACAGAATACAGATTGGATTAAAGGAGTAAAAAATGTTAAAGGTCTAGTCAGGACGTTATCAAGAGAAGTACTCATACCTTAATAGGTAACTATAACTTGTTGGGTCCTCAGAAATTAGGTCTCAAAGAGTACATAACGGAGTGTTTAGCTAAGGGACACATTAGCTAAGGCATACTTCATCACCAGTGGCTGCAGGATTCTTCTTTGTCAAGAAGAAGGATGGTGGGTTACACTCATGCATGGACTTCTGGGAGCTCACCCAAATAACGGTTCAAGATCCATATCCTCTGCCACTCATTCCTGTTTAATCAGATTGCCGCTGCTAAATGGTTCTGTAAAGTTCACCTTAGAGGGGCCTATAATCTGATCCGGGACAAACTAGGGGATGAGTGGAAAATGACTTTCAATACACTGGAGGGGCACTTAGAAAATCTGGTGTAACCAACGCGCCTGCTGTATTCCAACAGTTTGTTAATAATGTGTTTTTTCATCTTTTGGGAAATCTGTAATCATTCACCTTGATGACATTTTCATATATTCACTGGATTATGGGTCTCATATGGAACATATCAAACAGGTACTCTAAGTGCTCAGAGAGAATAAATTGTATGCTAAACTGAATAAGTGTGTATTTGTCGTTTAGGAACTTCGGTTTTTGTGTTACATTATTTCTGCTTCTGGTTTTTGGATGAATCCATCCAACTTACAACCTATATTGAAATGGGACCGTCCTAAGAACCAAAAAGCTCTGCAACCTTTTTCTTAGGTTTTGCGAATTATTACAGGACGTTTATTAGACCTCTCACTGACATTACTAAAAAAGTCTCGGACGTCTGAAAATGGTCTTAGGGTGCTTTCTACGAGTTTGACTGTATTAAAAAATGCTTCTTTGCAATGCTTCTTGCTGCCACCTGTATTCATACAGCTTGATATATCTCACCCTTTTACGATGGAGGTTGATGCATTAGAAGTAGGGGTGGGAGCTGTGTTGCCTCAGTGTATGTCTCTTGGTAAACCGTGTCCATGCGCCATCTTTTCTAAAAAACTATCATCAGTTGAATATAATTGTGATATTGGTAACAGGAAGTTACTGTCGATCAAATAAGAGTTTGAGGAATGGTGACACTTTCTGGAGGGAGCGATCCAGCTATTACCAACCATAAAAATGTTTTACAGCCATATGTAATACATATGTCTGTATTGTGCATCTGTATGGCATGATTTTTTTTAAATTAACAATGTATAATTAATAAAGGACATATACAGTTTCCTATCACTATAATTGTAATATATTAATGAAAAACGCATTACAGATGGTAAATTAGAGGAAACACTCAAATAACACATCTTAGATCTGAATGAATGAAATATTCTCATTGAATACTTTGTTCTGTACAAAGTTGAATGTGCTGACAACAAAATCACACACAAATCATCAATTGAAATCAAATGCTTTAACCAATGGCGGTCTGGATTTGAAGACACACACAAAATGAAAGTGAAAACAAGTTAAAATGAAAATCAACACAAGACAAAACAAAACAAAATGAAAGTGGAAACAAGTCAAAATGAGGCTCAGTATTGTGTGTGGTCTCCACGTTCCTGTATGACCTCCGTACAATGCCTGGGAATGCTCCTGATGAGGTTGCGAATGGTCTCCTGAGGGATCTCCTCCCAGACCTGGACTAAAGCATCTGCCAACTCCTGGACAGTCTGTGGTTCAACGTGATGTTGGTGGATGGAGCGAGACATGATGTTCCAGATGTGCTCAATCGGATTCAGGTCTGGGGAATGGGCTCAGTCCATAGCTTCAATGCCTTCATCTTGCAGGAACTGCTGACACACTACAGCCACATGAGGTCTGGCATTGTCCTGCATTAGGAGGAACCTAGGGGCAACTGCACCAGCATATAGTCTCGCAAGGGGTCTGAGGATTTCATCTCGTTACCTAATGGCAGTCAGGCTACCTCTGCCTAGCAGATGAAGGGCTGTGTGGCCCTCCAAATAAAGGCCACCCCACACCATTACTGAACCACTGCCAAACCGGTCATGCTGAAGGATGTTGCAGGCAGCAGATCATTCTCCATGGCATCTCCAGACTCTGTCACGTCTGTCACATGTGCTCAGTGTGAACTTGCTTGTCATCTGTATAGAGCACAGGGTGCCAGTGGCGAATTTGCCAATCCTGGTGTTCTGTGGCAAATGCCAAGCAACCTGCACAGTGTTGGGCAGTGAGCAAAACCCCTAACTATGGATGTCGGGCCCTCATACGATCCTCATGGAGCCGGTTTCTAACCGTTTGTTCAGACACATGCAAATTTGTGGCCTGCTGGAGGTCATTTTGCAGGGTTCTGGCAGTGTTGCTCCTGTTCCTCCTTGCACAAAGGCAGAGGTAGCGGTCCTGCTGCTGGGTTGTTTCCCTCCTACGGCCCCCTCCACGTCTTCTGGTGTCCTGGCCTGTTTCCTGGTAGCGCCTCCATCCTCTGGACACGACGCTGACAGACACAGCAAACCTTCTCGCCACAGCTCGCATTGATGTGCCCTTCTGGATGAGCTGCACTACCTGTGCCACTTGTGTGGGTTGTACAGTCTCATGCTACCACGAGCGTGAGAGCACAACCAACATTCAAAGGTGACCAAACATCAGCCAGAAAGCATTGGTACTGAGATGTGGTCTGTGGTCCCCACCTGCAGAAATACTCCTTTATTGAGTGTGTCTTGATAATTGGCAATATTTTCTATCTGATGTCTATTCCATTTTTACACAACAGCATGTGAAATTGATTGTCAATCAGTGTTGCTCCCTAAGTGGGCAGTTTCATTTCACAGAAGTTTGATTAACTTGGAGTTATATTTGGTTGGTTAAGTGTTCCCTTTAATTTTTTGAGCAGTGTATTTTCCCCTTCCTGTCAAGGCCAGATTTTTCCATTCCGACCAGTGTCACTTTGTGGTAATAACTGTGAGACCCTTCAACAAATGACAGTGAATCTGAGACAGTGTTTTCATGACACAATGTACTTCATGTTACTGGTAAATTTAGGTTGAATTCTTTTACGTTTATTTTTGAAAATATTGGAATTTTGGCTAAATTTTCAAACTGTTAATTTTTATGCTTTTAAGCCAGAGCGTTGTGTCACAAAAAATAGTTAAAAAAAAACATTTCCCACATTTCTACTTTACATCAGTACCATTTTTGAAACATAACAAAAAAAATTTTTTCAGAGACCACAACACATTTGAAGTGACGTTAAGGGTCATATATGACAGAAAATACCCAACGTGGACACAACTTTAAAAACAACACCCCTTAAAGTGCTCAAAAACTATTCAAGAAGTTTATTAACCCTTTAGATGCTTCACAGAAATGAAAGCAATGTGAAAGGAAAAACTGAAAATGTAACTTTTTCCCCACAAAAATATTGTTTTTGCCTCAAATTTTGCATTTCATTAGGAGAAATTGGACCATTCATTTTGTTAACCTGTTTCTTCTGAACACAGGGATACCCAATATGTGGTGGAAAACTATTGTTTTTGGCTCAGAAGGGAAGGGAAGAAGAACCATTTGACTTTTGGAGTACAAAGTTGGCTGAAATAGATAGCCATGTCACATTTAGGCTATGTGCGCACTAGAAAAGTTCATTTTCTTAAGAAAAATCTGCACCCTCTGGCAGAATTCCGCACCTGCGGCAAAAAAAACGCGGCAAAACGCACCCAAAATCGGCATGTGGTTTTACCGCAGTTTGTTGCATTTTGGTGTGGTTTTGGTGCGGATTTGCTGCCATTTTTCCGTGAGTTGGCCCCTGCAGTTTTTTATCATTATCTATGGAAAAATCGCAGGTACCTGCTTAAAACAAATGACATGCAATTCTTTTTGCTGCAGAAATTCTGCAGCAAAACCTGCAGGGACAAAAAACGCAGTGTGCGCACACCTTTTTTTTTACTATAGGTTTTGCTGGGGAAGGACTGCAGAAAGGTTATGAACAGCAATTCATGCAGCAAAACCGCGGCAAAAAAGCAGCGTGTGCACAGGACCTAAACAGTTGAAATCCCTTACAGATGACCCCATTTTGGAAACCACACCCACAATGTTATTTTCTGTATTTTTGGGGGTGTTCTGTTTGTCACAGTGGAAATGTACCTGCTATAAAAATTACAGAATTTTTTTAGGTGGGAAACATAAAATCGACAGTGTATCAAATACCTATTTTCCTCACTGTATGTCGTTGAAAACTACATTTCGGGTGCACGGCAGGATTCAGAAGAGAAAGAGCGCCATTTAAATTTTGGAATTCCATTTTGGCAAGAATAGCTTGCTGATGCCATGTCACTAGTGAAGGACCTCTGACATGCCATAACAGCACAAGTAACGCTATTTTGTAAACTACACCTCTCAAGGAATTTATCTAGGCTTGTAGAGAGCATTATACACAGAAGTGTATAACATTGGGCTGAGTAAATTAAACTTTCTTATTTTTTTTAATAGAATGTTATTTTGGTACAAGTTTTAATTTTCTAAAGAGTAATAGGAGAAAACAAATGGTACCGATTTTTTTGTACACAATTTCCCCTGAGTTTGTGAATACCCCATATGTTGTTAAAAACTACTTTTGAGGCACAGTGAAATCTTAAAAGAGAAGTGCCATATTGCAATGCAGATTTGTCGGAATGGTTTAAGGATGCCATGGCACATTGGCAGAGCCCCTGAGGTGATAGAACAGTAAAAGTAGACCCCCCAAAAATGACTCTATTTTACAAACTACACCCCTCAATGAATTTATCTAGGGGTGCAGTGAGCTTATTGACACCATATGTGCCTTACAGAGTTTTATACCATGGGATGGTGAAAAAGAATAATTACATTTTTACCACTAATTTGTTTTTAGCCCCAAGTTTTTACTTTTTATAATGGATAATAGGAAAAAAAGGACAACACAGTTTATTGTACAATTTCTCTTAAATGCTCCCAAACCCTACGTGTAATTGGGAACTACTTTTCAGGCACAGTGGAAAGCTCAGAAGGAAAGGAGCGCCGTATTATAGTGCAGATTTCGCTGTTATGGTTTGTGGGTGCCAAGACCCACTGGAAAAAAGGAGGAGCCATATATATGTCTATAATGTTGAGAAAGACAAATGTTTATCAAGTTCAACCAAGGAATGGAAAAGGATAAAACAAGAGGTTTGTACAACCACAATGCAAAACCACAAGTTTTCTTTGAAAAACAGATTTTTTGAAAACCATAAAGAGTTTCCACGTTGACCAGCTCTTGCGGTCAAAAGTTCTTATGGCAAAGAAGCCCTGTCTTCTCCATAGATTCAAGATTTCTATTTCCACATGGAGGGAGTGCCCCCTTGTCTTTTGAGGGGATACATGAAACAACTTTTGGCCATACTTTTTTGTAAGGGCATTTACAGTCAAGGCCAAATATGTTATCACCCTTGAAATTGTTCTGGATAATGAAGTATTTGTCATAGAAAATTATTGCAATTACAGTTTTGCCATACACATGTTTATTTCTTTTTTATGTACTGGAACAATACAAAACAACAGGGAAAAAAAGGCAAATTGGACATAATTTGATACAAAACCCCAAAAATGATCCTGACAAAATTGTTAGGACCTTTCCAAAATTGTGGGAAAACATCTTTGTTTCTGTCAGTGTTGTCTCTCTGTTGTACAGTAGAGACTAGTGACAGGTTCTGGGCCAGAGTCTCGTTGCCTTGAGACCCTGCAGTTAAATGTATTCTCTTTCCTTTGGGAGGAGAGTATTAATGTCTGTATTCACTGCCAGCAAGCATTCCCATCACCTTCTCAGGTGTTTCCGGTTTGAACCACTCCCAGTCCCTATATATACCCTCTACTCCCACTAGAGAGTGGCGGTTATTCTCTGATCTCATTTGGATTCTTGGCCTGGAGGTGGAAGGAGCTGATGGAGTCCTCTCTGCAAGTTGCTGTGCTGGCTGTAGTCTTGGTGCTGACTGCAGCAGTCTGAGGTGTGCTTACTGTGTGGTGTGGAAAATTCCTATTCACATAAGACTTTTATGTGATGTCATTAATTATCATAGAAACAAAAAAAGATCGCAAAGCCAAAATCTTATCAGCAGCCCCTTGTAAACTCACTGGTTGTGGACAGCAGAGAAACAATTGATGTAAGGTTGCAATGCAGGATAGTCCGGATTATGGATAAACACCTGCAATCAAGTTCCAAGGAAATTCAAGCTACCCTGCAGGCTCAGTGTCATCAGAGTGCATCAGTATCAGTGCAAACTATCCGTCCACATTTGAATGAAATGAAATGCTATGGCAGGAGACTTAGGAGGGCCACAATGCAAACACAGAGACATAAAAAAGCTAGACTGCAGTTTCCCAAAATATACATGAGTAAGACAAAATCTTTCTAGGGAAGCATCTTTTGAACAGATGAGTCCAAGATAGAGTTTTTTTGGGAGGGCACACCATTATACTATTTATCAAAAATGGAATGAGGTGAACAAAGAAAAATACACATTACCTATAGTCAAATAAGTTGTCGGTTCTTCCATTTTTGCTGTTAATTTGCTGCCTCTGGCATGGGGTGCCTTGACTGTGTGCAGGGATTTTGGGCCGCAATGTAGTGCAAATGTCAGAAAGCTGAGTTTGCGTCCTAGGTCATGGGTCTTCCGACAGGACAATGACCCCCCAAACATGCGTCAAGAAACACACAGAAATGGATTAAAACAAAGCACTAAAGCATTCTGTAGTGGCGAGCACTGAGTCCGGATTTAAATTCCTTTGAATACGTGTGGAGAGATTTTAAAATTGCTGTTGGGAGAAGACACCCTACAAATATGAGACTTGGAGCAGTTTTGAAAAAGTAGAGTGGCCCAAAAATCAGTTTAGAGGTGTAAGAAGCTTGTTAATGGTTATAGGAAGCGATTGATTGCAGTTATTTATTCCAAAAGGGTATGCAACCAAATATTAAGTTTAGGGTGCAAACAATTTTGTCTGGCCTATTTTTGGGGCTTTGTGTGAAATTATGTTCAATTTGCTTTTTTTTTCTCTCTGTATGTATTGGAACAGCGCAAAAAATAAAAATAAATAAACGTGTATAACAAGACTTGTTATTGCAGTAATGTTCTGGAAGAACTATTTCATTTTCTGGAAGTATTTCAAAGGTGCCAACACTTTCAAGTTCAAGTACATACAGTTAGTCCATAACTGTATGTACTTGTACAAGTTTATCATGTCCCCATTCTAGACAGTTTCTTCTGTTTGAAAAATAGCCTTAACTCTTTAAGGCTAAGTTCTCACAGGGCATCTTTTGCTGCATTTTTGGTGAGTTTTTGAGGTCACAAAGATGCACCAAAATGCATACATTTCCTTCTCGCTCGCATTTCACTCCAAGACACTTCAGGAGCAACAATGGAGCCATATTTTCTACGCAGATGTGACTGCACCCTTAGTCATATTTTAGAGTAGCTGTGAGTCCATTCTGATTGGCTGTGCTAGACCATGTGCTGTGATATCTGCAAGTGATCATTGGGAACCCCCTGCGGCCACGTCTGACATCACACGTCCACTCTTTGGCTGCTGCAATCTTTAGCAGTGTGTGAAATGGTGTCTGGCATTTTTGTTTTGTGATTCTTGTGAATCGAATCTCAAATTGTTTGAATTTTCAGGGGTATTTTTTTATTTCAGTGGTATCCTATCGCATTTCCCCTGTCCCTAGTAACGTATTTACCAGTATGGTAAGTATATTACTTGGAGCAGGACACTTGGATTAGTGATACCACTTCAGAGGTGAAACAAAAATATCAAACATTGGAGTGGTGCTTTAATACTCTAATGTACTATATTTATGTTGCATATTAGTTAAAATTCAGGATGGCTGAATGATTATACCCATGATATTGTGTATAGAAAGGACTAAGCAGTGACAAATGCCATGTCTAGACATAATATATCAACATGTTATTAGGCCATTATAAATAACCCAACAGGTGATGCCTTCTAAAATTACATTCTATTTTTAACTGATAGGACGATCCTCTCCCCCCCCCTGCAGATACGTTTAGATAAACCAAAATAGCCGGTAGTTCTGTTACTGGAAAAATGTGTGTTTAATGTATTAAATGTTTAACCACAATTGGATGTGTTGTTTTAATTATGGGTTTTCCTCAATGACTTTAGATGCTTCTGTGTCAGCAGGAACTCCCACTGCTGCTGTGATGCCATCTGCTTCTAATTCCAGGCTCTAACCTTGGCTACTGGCCAGTCTTGTCAAGGCCATAGCTTAGTTTGCAATACAAAAATGTGCAAGCTTCTAAATAAATGCAAAATGCTACTAAAGAAAAAATAATGGAGGAAAATTAAATGAAAAGCACTTCCCATTCTTTTCCTGGATTCATACTGAAATCGAGGAGGGGGGGTTGGGGGCAATATATTTCATGTATTTTTTTCATGTATTTAATGTATTTTTCCATGAAGAACTAGGTTTTTTTTCTTTCAACTTTATTTTTATTTTCAAATAAGGAATACAAACAATAAAGGTTTAGAAAAAATGAATAATACAGACATTTATGTGGTAAATCTTATCACAGTATGTATATATTAAGAAATCGTGTATCTTTGAAATTTAAGACCTAAGAATAATTCCTCCATTGAGTTGAGTTGTTTAACTATTATCCCGATCTTCTCATGGTAAACAGGCATTTTATGGACATGCATAGAAAAGAAATGGGGTGAATATAATTAAATCCATATTTTATCAATATAAGAGTTGTAAAACATCCAGGTCTTTAACATTTTGTCTGTAGAGTTGTGAAGTATGGCTGTCAAATGCTCCATTGAACTAATATCTTTTCTTCTCGTATATATATATACAGTAGAACCTTGGATTGCGAATAACTTGGTTTGAGAGCGTTTTGCAAGACAAGCAAAGCTTTCTAAAAATTTGTAACTTGGTTTAAGAGCAATGCTTTGCAATAAGAGCAAATACTCACCGTGCACACTTCCGGTTCTGTCCTTTCACCACGCACTAACCTGCTCTAGAGGTAACTTTCTGTCCATATGTACTGTATACTGTATACAGTATACTATTGTACAGTGCAGTATATACTATACAGCAGGTCTATCAATTTGCATTTGTGGATACAGTACTGTACTTTCTTTTTGTTAACCAGTACAGCACGTTGCTTATACTGTACCTCTCGCACACCAATAATTCTATTGTAAGCTAAAGTGCAGTTTAATTAGTTTTTATGTTTTTTACTGTACAATATTTTGTATTAGTGTTCTGTAATAATTGTAGATGAATACAGTACATTATTTTGTATTACTGTAATAAATTTGTATAAATACAGAAAATATTTTTGGGTTTTGGAACGAATTGCCTGTGTTTCAATTATTTCCTATGGGAAAATTCGCTTTGATATAAGAGTAACTTAGCTTAAGAGCACACTGCCGAAACCAATTATGCTCATAATCCAAGATTCTACTGTATATCTGATATAGAGGTGGGAACAACCATTTTCCAAAACAGTGAAATCAACTACAGTATTTTGCAGCAGTCAGCAGTTGAATTAGAAGTCTGGCCCTAAGCTTATCTAAGTCTTTCGGAAACACATTTAGTAGATACTTGGCAGAATCTAGAGGAATTTGCCTATCTAGTACATTTATGATGAGGCTCTAAATCTCAATCCATAAATTAGTCAACAAGGAGCTGGTCCAAAAACATGATAGAGGGAGCCCTTTCCAGAATTACATCTATAACATGTTTCTGGCATTGCACATTTGTGTAGGACCTCAAGGATATAGTACCAAGTCAAAGTATTTTGATATGGTTCTCTTTATAAAGTGTACAGTCATGGCCAAAAGTTTTGAAAATGACACCAAAATTATATTTTCACATGATCTGTTGCCCTCTGGTTTTTAATTGTGTTTGTCTGATGTTTACATCACATACAGAAATATAATTGCAATCATATTATGAGTACCAAAAGCCAATATCGACAGTTAGAATGAGTTAATGCAGCAAATCAATATTTGCAGTGTTGACCCTTCTTCTTCAGGACCTCTGCAATTCTCCCTGGCATGCTCTCAATCAACTCCTGGATCAAATCCTGACTGATAGCTGTCCATTCTTGCATAAGCAATGCTCGCATTTTGCCAGAATTTGTTGGTTTTTGTTTGTCCACCCGTCTCTTGATGATTGCCCACAAGTTCTCAATGGGATTAAGATCTGGGGAGTTTCCAGGCAATGGACCCAAAATCTCTATGTTTTGTTCCATGAGCCATTTAGTGATCACCTTTGCTTTATAGCAAGGTGCTCCATCATGCTGGAAAAGGCATTGTTGGGCGCCAAACTGCTCTTGGACAGTTGGGAGAAGTTGCTCTTGGAGGACATTCTGGTACCATTCTTTATTCATGGCTGTGTTTTTAGGCAAGACTGTGAGTGAGCCGATTCCCTTGGCTGAGAAGCAACCCCACAGATGAATCGTTTCAGGATGCTTAACAGTTGGCATGAGACAAGACTGGTGGTAGCGCTCACCTCTTCTTCTCCTAATAAGCTGTTTTCCAGATGTCCCAAACAATCGAAAAGGGGATTCATCTGAGAAAATGACTTTACCCCAGCCCTCAGCAGTCCACTCCCTGTACCTTTTGCAGAATATCAGTCGGTCCCTGATGTTTTTTATGGAGAGAAGTGGCTTCTTTGCTGCCCTCCTTGAAACCAGGCCTTGCTCAAGCAGTCTCCGCCTCACAGTGCATGCAGAAGCACTCACACCAGCCTGCTGCCCTTGCTGAGCTAGCTCGGCACTGCTGGTAGTCCGATCCCGCAGCTGAAACAGTTTTAGGATACGGTCCAGGCGTTTGCTGGTCCTTCTTGGGCGCCCTGGAGCCTTTTTGGCAACAATGGAAGCTCTCTCCTTGAAGTTCTTGATGATGCGATAGATTGTTGACTGAGGTGAAATCTTTGTAGCTGTAATACTCTTCCCTGTTAGGCCATTTTTGTGCAGAGCAATGATGGTTGCACATGTTTCTTTAGAGATAACCATGGTTAACTGAAGAGAAACAATGATACCAAGCACCAGCCTCCTTTTAAAGTGTCCACTGGTGTCATTCTTACTTAATCATGACTGATTGATCACCAGCCCTGTCCTCATCAACACCCACACCTGTGTTAATGGAACAATCACTTAAACAATGTTAGCTGCTCCTTTTAAGGCAGGAATGCAATGATGTTGAAATGTGTTTTGGGGGTTAAAGTTCATTTTCTTAGCCAATATTGACTTTGCAAGTAATTGCTGTTAAGCTGATCACTCTTTATGACATTCTGGAGTATATGCAAATTGCCATTAGAAAAACTTAAGCAGTAGACTTTGTAAAAATTAATATTTGTAGCATTCTCAAAACTTTTGGCCATGACTGTATTATTATTTATTATTATATCGGCATTTATTCGATCGCGCTTTACATGTGAAAAGGGGTACACATAATAAAAAACAAGTACAATACTCACGTACAATACAATTCACTAATAGGAACAGGAGGAGAGAGGACCTTGCCCTTGAGGTCTCTCAGTCTACAGGAGATGGGTGAGGATCCTGTAGGTGAGGGTAGAGCTATTAGTGCAGCGGTATAGTGGAATGATGATTACTGCAGGTTGTAGGCTTACTGGAAGAGATAGTTCTTCAAGTTCATTTTGAAGGTTTCCACGGTAGTCAACAGTTTGATATGTTGAGGTAGAAAATTCTAGAGTATGGTGGACGGATGGGAGAAATCTTGTATGTGATTTTGGATAGAGGCGATAAGAGTAGGGCCAGCTCCAGGTTTTTGTGGTCCGCAAGCAAAAGAGTCTCAGTGGGCCCCATCCTCACATAGACACACATACACAGATATGTACATATACTTTATATTATTAAAGACAAATTCACAAAATATACATATAGACACATAAACCTATACAGTCATATACGCTGACACACATAGATATACACATCATACATGCAAACACCACACACACATTAGCGATATTATTAATATGGGCAACCTGGCAGCAGCCTTACCTCCCCTGCTTGTCTCCCGTCCAGCTCCTCCCAGGCATGTGGCTCTGCCGTGCTGATTGGTGGCCATCACTAACAGATACGGCACACACAGAGCACAGTGACACTGCTGTATATACATCACAGGAGGGGCTGGGGACTACAGTATATAAATGACAGGAAAGGGCTGTGGGCATAGACATGTTACTGAGGTGTATACATGTTACTTGGGGCATACATGTTACTGGGGGGCATATATGTTACTGGGGGGCATACATGTTACTGAGGGGCATACATGTTACTAGGGTAGCATACAACTCTGGGGTGGCATTGCATACGGCTCTTAGGTGACAGCGCATACGGCTCTGGGGTGGCAGGGAATACGGCTCTGGGGTGGCAGCACATATGGCTCTGGGGTGGCAGCGCATACGACTCTGGGATGGCAGCGCATACAGCTGTGGGGAAGCACATACAGCTCTGGGATGGCAGCGCATATCGCTCTGGGGGTGCCACATATACAGCTATGGGGGCAGCACATACGGCTCTGCGGAGACACACATATGTCTTCGAGGTGGCAGTACATAATGCTCTGAAGTGGCAGCAGATAAGACTCTCGGAGCAGAACATAAGGCTCTGGGGTGGCAGTGCATACGGCTCTGGGGTGGCAGCGCATACGGCTCTGAGGGCAGCACATATGTCTCTGGGGTGGCAGCAGATACAGCTCTGGGGTGGCAGCACATATAGCTCTGGGGTGACAGCACATATAGCTCTGGGGTGGCAGCACATTTGGCTCTGGGAGTCCATTACAGCTCAAGGGGGGGCACCTACTGCTCTGAGAGGGCCGATAGAGCTCAGGAGTGGGGTTCCATACATATCAGAGGGGCTGTAACATACAGCTCGGGTGGAGGGGGCCCCATACAGATTGGGGGGTGGAACATACAGCTCAGGTGGAGTGGGGCCCCATACAGATCCAGGGGGTTAAACATAAAGCTCAGGTGGAGGGGGGGCCCATACAGATCGAAGGGGTGGGGGTGGAGCATACAGCTCTGGAGGGGGGCCCCATACAGATGGGGGGTTGGAACATACAGCTCAGGTGGAGAGGGGCCCCATAAAGACCGTGTGGGGGGGGGGTGGAACATACAGCTCAGGTGGAGGGAGGCCATATGCTGTGCTCAGTGTGCTGGCTGGAGCTCTGGCTGGAGCTGCGCTCCTTTTCATCTGTGGAACTGGAGCACACGCGCAGTAGCTCTGCCCACAGATGAACTTCAGTGCAGGAGGAGCACGGAGCAGTCAGCAGTGAATGATGTGTGCCAGTGTGAATTAAAGGGCCGGCAACTGCACTATCCAGGATCCAGGATAGTGCGGTTGCCAGCCCAAGTACTGCAGTCCCTGGAACTCAGCCCGGGGCCTGCAGGACTGAAGACTTTGCCCATGTGTGCCAGGTGCTGATGCCAGCCCTGGATAAGAGGGGAGTAGAAAAGGAGGTCTTGTGAGGTTTGGTGGTTGCGTGCAGATAAATACCGAGAGACTAGGTCGCATATGTGTGGAGGAGACAGGTTTCGGATGCCTTTTTATGTAATGGTTAGAGTTTTGAACTGGAATCTTTGGGCAATGGGGAGCCAGTGAAGTGATTGGCAGAGAGGGGAGGACAGGAATAGCAGGGGGAGAGATGGATTAGTCTAGCAGCAGAGTTTAGAATAGATTGGAGGGGTACAATAGTGTTAGAAGGGAGGCCACAGAGAATAAGGTTGCAGTAGTTGATGCAAGAGATGAGAAGGGCATGCATTAGTATTTTTGCAGCCTATTGGTTATGGAATGTACGTATTGGGGAAATATTTTTGAGTTGGAGACGGCAGTAGGTGGAAAAGACCTGGATTGTTGGATTGAAGGAGAGAGCAGAATCAAGCATTACCCTGAGGCAGTGAGCTTGCGGGACTGGGGAGAGTGAAAAGCCATTGACCTTGATGGGTAGGTCTGTTGGGGGGGGGTGAGATGGGGGAAAAATGATGACTTCTGATTTTTACATGTTAAGTATTAGAAATTGAGCAGAAAAAAAGGATGAAGTTGACAGACATGGTGGGATTCTGGTTAGTAAAGAGGTGATATCGGTCCAGAGAGGTGGATCTGTGTGTCATCTGCATAGAGATGATACTGAAAGCCATGGGACTCTATGAGATGTCCCAGGAGAGAGAGAGAGGGGGAGAGAGAGAGAGAGAGGATGAGAGAGAGAATGATAGAGAGATAGAGTTTAATAAGTTAACATGAAGATAATTTGTCATCTATCATTTTGGTGTTATCTGGACTAGATGCTGGTTGACCAGGCGCAAGCGTGTAGAGAAAAAAAATTAAAAACACCAGAATTCAGTTTTTTGGGCCTCCGCAACTTTGAAATAAAATGCAATAAAAGGCAATCAAAACATCAAATCTACCCAAGAACAGTATCAGTAAAAACATCAGCTGAGGGCACAAAAAATAAAACCTCACACAGCCCCAGATGCCAAAAAATTAAACTGTTACGGGTCTCAGAAAATGGCAACAAAAGCAACACTCCTTTTGAAAAATATCTGATTTTTTTTCACCAATTAAATAAAAACCAAACTTGAATCTATGAATTCGTACTGACATGGAGACTCATACTGCTAGGTCAGTTTTACCATATAGTGAACATGATATTTAAAAGACTCAAATAAGAGTTGTGGAATTGCACTTTTTAACAATTTTACCGCACATTTTTTTCCCCATTTTTTAGTACACTATATGGTAAGTTGAATTATGTCCTTCAAAAGTACAACTTGTCTCACAAAAAACAAGCCATCATATGGCTATATTGACAGAAAAATAAAAAAATTAGGGCTCTTGGAAGAAGGGGAAGAAAAAAGAAAAGTTAAAAAATAGAAAACTGCCATGGCATGTGAAGGGGTTAAAAAAGAATTAATTTTACCTCCAATGTGTTATTCTAGGAGGAATTACGGATAAATTCCAGTTAAACTGAAACCGAAGTGTGGTCCACCCATATTATGGTTCCTATATGTGAGGAACTGAGGAGCGCAATAAGCATAGGTTTACAATATTTCTCAAAAAATTGTCTATACGACTATGAGATTGATGAGGATGAGACTATAATGTATATTCTCTATCTGTAGGGTTATCTACTTGCCATAAATCATATAAAATGGAAAAAGCCTATGGAAACCTGATCATACACGAGAGTTCTTTTGTCCAGTGGAAGTAGAGGGAAAGGTGAGTTTATCGCTATTCTCTGAAAATTCCTTTGTTGAAATCCCCCCAATGAGTTGAAATGTGTTCAGAGGAGAAACAAAAGAAGACTGAAGCTACAAATTTTGCCTGGTTGGAGTTAGGAGCGTAAAGTTTACAGATTAAGATCGGGGTTCCCCTTAACCTGCCGTAAACAATGATAAACCTACCTAGTGGGTCTGAATCAACTTTAGATACTTGTAATAGAAAAAGTTGTGATCCTAAGATGGCAGGGTTTTTTAGCGTTGTTAGCAGAGAATGTCTAAAGAAACCAGTGTTGTACAAACCTGAAGGATCCAGAATTACTGATGTGCGTTTCTTGCAGGAAAATATCGGCCTTGGATTTACACATTTACTGAAGGGTTAAGCGCCGTTTAACATCTGAATGTGGACCCCTCTCATTAAGAGAAAGCACTTTAATCATTGTGCATTATTATAGACTAGTGCATATACTCCAATAAGTAGTTGTGATAGGCGCCAGACTTCTCAAAATGTTTTACAATCATATACCACATATAGCATCTTAGAAACTGTGAATAAGTACTACAACATTTATTTCAATTTCTAGTAGGAAAGAACAGGGATCCAAAACATGATAATCCCAGCTTGAGAGTTATATGTGAGACAATTGTACTGAAAAATGATAAAACGGCACTGAAAAGGTAAGGGCGAATAAACTATTACAACTCTTTTGGGAGTTCCTGTTGGTCCCCAACTAGCAACCTGATACCAGGCATCCGCCTCATTAGTATTTCTTTAGAAAAATAGCAGCTCCTTTAAATAAGACCCTCACAATGTATCAATTGAACATGGGGAATATTAAAGGAAACCCCATCAACACCCTGATAAAAGACATAGTTATATAATATTGAACAGTAAACCAATAAAATTGCATATAACCCCCACTATGATCTTGAATCACTGGGGCTTGTCCTCTCTAGAGCCACGTATATGGCATTTATAAAATGGAGCATGTTGCCATGTAGATGAAGTAGATGCGGTGAGAGGCTCCAATCAGGTAGCTTAGGAGGATCGATATTGAAAATACAGCAGAAGTCTTCCAGGTCCTACTGAATTTTCAATGTGGCCAGCCTGTTGGTTGTTTTTCTTAGCTGATACGCAGAAAGGGAAGCCCCATCTGTGCAATATATAATTTTATTGCAACGGGTCTAACAACGGACATAGGGCTTGTCGCTGCTTGAGGATTATTCACGATAAGTTTTGGAATAGCTAGATCTGGGTACCTTTGAAATCAATTTGCTTTGGTGGACGGGCTTTGGCCATGATCTCTTCTTTCAAAATGACATGACAGGTAGTATTTAGTGATGAGCGAGTACTAAAAAGCTCGGGTGCTCGAAGCTCGGGCCGAGCCTCCCAAGATACTCGTGTACTCGGCCCGAGCAACGAGCCCAATGTTATCCTATGGGAGACCCGAGTATTTTTGTGAAATGACCACCGGCAGCATGTAGAAACCCTAAAAATGGCACAAAAGTCTCCGAAGAGTGCTCAAATGACATGGCAACAGCATGGGGAAGACCCCTTGAAGCATTTATCACTCAAAAGTCACAGCTGTGAACAATTTAGTCCGCGTTTTACGCCATTTTTACGGACTCACCAGAAAACCTTCCAAAATGACACCAAAATGAATTTTCATGGCGGAAATGTTAAGGGCACATAACCAATAGTGAGATAGAGCTAATGTATGTTACTTTTTGAGATTACTACATGAAAGATTTTACGTAAAACATTGTGTTGCACTCCGATGTCCCTGAGAAGAGACGTACATAAAGGCCTCTGAGTCTAATGTGCCCATTTTGAGGAACTGAGTCTTTGTAGTATTTTCCTTTGCCAGGGCAGTCCAAAATTGTGAGGTTCACCAATGCCCCTGCATACAGACGTGCATGATGGCCTGTAAACCTGAAGTGCCCATTGGAAGGAAGTGGGTCTATTGTAGTATAGCCCTTAGGCAGGGCAGCCAAAAATTGGGAGGCTCCACGTTGTCCCTGGATAGAGACGTGCATGAGGGCCTGTAAACCTGAAGTGCCCATTGGAAGGAAGTGGGTCTATTGTAGTATAGCCCTTAGGCAGGGCAGCCAAAAATTGGGAGGCTCCACGTTGTCCCTGGATAGAGATGTGCATGAGGGCCTGTAAACCTGAAGTGCCCATTGGAAGGAAGTGGGTCTATTGTAGTATAGCCCTTAGGCAGGGCAGCCAAAAATTGGGAGGCTCCACGTTGTCCCTGGATAGAGACGTGCATGAGGGCCTGTAAACCTGAAGTGCCCATTGGAAGGAAGTGGGTCTATTGTAGTATAGCCCTTAGGCAGGGCAGCCAAAAATTGGGAGGCTCCACGTTGTCCCTGGATAGAGACGTGCATGAGGGCCTGTAAACCTGAAGTGCCCATTGGAAGGAAGTGGGTCTATTGTAGTATAGCCCTTAGGCAGGGCAGCCAAAAATTGGGAGGCTCCACGTTGTCCCTGGATAGAGACCTGTTAGGTACTTAGTGCCTCCGTGCTTGCATTTAAAAACCGCACGGGTGTGCCTGTTGGTGGCAGCTTTCCGCTGCACTTGTGTGCGTTTTGCAAAAACTTGGATATAACGCACAAGTCTAGTGAATACACATCAGCACAGCATTGCACAATGCGCAAGGGCGTTGTCAACGAACAAGGAAGTGGACGTGATGGTGGTGCAGGCAGAGACCGAGGTCGTGTGCAAGCTCTAATTTCGCCACAACAAAGGGTCACATCTACTCGCTCGCACGTCCTGTCCCAAATTCTTGGGGACCGCAGCAGTACACCGCTCTTGAACCAAGACCAGTGTCAACAGGTTGTTAGTTGGATAGCGGATAATGCTTCCAGTCAGATTGGCACCACCACAAACACTCTGTCTTCCACACGGTCAAGTGTCAGTAGCCATGATACTGCACCGCACATTTCAGAACCTGATCCTCCTTCCTACCACAAGGCTGAGTACACGTCCTCGGACATTAATGATCCCACACTTGGACACTCGGAAGAGCTGTTCACGTTTCAATTCGCACATTCTGGCCTCTCGCCAGCTCATGTTGAAGTGGGTCATGAGGAGATCGTATGTACAGATGCCCAAATATTTGAGCAGCCACGTTCTCACGAAGTTGGCAACGTGTCTCAACAAGGGGTGGACGATGATGAGACACAATTGTCAGGAAGTCAGGAGGAGGAGCAGGGTGCGGAAGAGGAAGACGACGTGGTGGATGATCCAGTAACTGACCCAACCTGGCAGGAGGATATGCAGAGCGAGGACAGCAGTGCACAGGGGGAGGTAGGCGTAGCATCCCAACAGGCAGTAAGAAGCACAATTATATAACGCACAAGTCTAGTGAATACACGTCAGCACAGCATTGCAAAATGCGCAAGGGCGTTGGCAAGGAACAAGGAAGTGGACGTGATGGTGGTGCAGGCAGAGGCCGAGGTCGTGGGCAAGCTCTAATTTCGCCACAACAGAGGGCCACATCTAGTCGCTCGCACGTCCTGTCCCAAATTCTTGGGGACCGCAGCAGTACACCGCTCTTGAACCAAGACCAGTGTCAACAGGTTGTTAGTTGGATAGCGGATAATGCTTCCAGTCAGATTGGCACCACCACAAACACTCTGTCTTCCACACAGTCAAGTGTCAGTAGCCGTGATACTGCACCGCACATTTCAGAACCTGATCCTCCTTCCTACCACAAGGCTGAGTACACGTCCTCGGACATTAATGATCCCACACTTGGACACTCGGAAGAGGTGTTCACGTTTCAATTCGCACATTCTGGCCTCTCGCCAGCTCATGTTGAAGTGGGTCATGAGGAGATCGTATGTACAGATGCCCAAATATTTGAGCAGCCACGTTCTCACGAAGTTGGCAACGTGTCTCAACAAGGGGTGGACGATGATGAGACACAATTGTCAGGAAGTCAGGAGGAGGAGCAGGGTGCGGAAGAGGAAGACGACGTGGTGGATGATCCAGTAACTGACCCAACCTGGCAGGAGGATATGCAGAGCGAGGACAGCAGTGCACAGGGGGAGGGAGGCGTAGCATCCCAACAGGCAGTAAGAAGCAGGGTGGTGGCCCCAGGCAGACGTCAGGCAACTGTTCCCCGGAACAACACGACACAAGGTGCCTGTAGAAATGTTAGGTCTTCCCGAGTCTGGCAGTTTTTTAAGTTGGCTCCAGATGATTCTAAAAAGGCCATTTGCAACACCTGCCGTGCCAGCATCAGCAGGGGTACCAAAACTAGCAGCCTGACCACCACCAGCATGATCAGGCACATGTCAGCCAAGCACCCGACTTTGTGGGATGTACAACAGAGTCGAGGAGCAGTGCTTGCTGATGTCACTGCTTCGTCTTCGCTTGTTGTGCATGCGAGCCAATCCCCTGTCCATGCTGCCTGAGAACAAGCCTCCTCCGGCCCTGCACCTGCAGTTGCCCACGCAGAAATAACACCATCATCAAGCACGTCCTTGTCCCAGCGCAGCGTTCAGTTATCCATTCAGCAAACCTTTGAACGCAGGCGCAAATACACTGCCAACGACCCACATGCCACACTTCTAAATGCTAACATTTCGCGACTGCTTGCGCTGGAAATGTTGCCTTTTAGGCTGGTTGAGACAGAAGCATTCCGCGACGTGATGGTGGCAGCTGTCCCACATTACTCGGTCCCCAGCCGCCACTATTTCTCCCGGTGTGCCGTCCCCGCATTGCATAACCACGTGTCACAAAACATCACACGTGCCCTGAACAACGCTGTTTCAGCCAAAGTCCACCTAACCACAGACACGTGGACAAGTGCATGTGGGCAAGGCCGCTACATCTCGTTGACGTCACACTGGGTTAATATTGTGGAAGCTGGGACCCAGTCTGAGCGAGGGACGGAACACGTCCTTCACACACCAAGTTTTGCAGGCCCTACCTCAGTCAGGGTTTCACCCACACTCTACAGCTCCGGAATGTCATGCTCCTCAGCCTCCTCCTCCTCCTGCGCATCCTCTTCCACTTTACCCTACACACCAGTCCCAAGCTGGAAGTGTTGCGGGCGGAGGAGGGGACACTGCGCTCTCCCACTGCTCGGGTCCGGCTGCCGCTGCTCTACGGCTGCTGCTGGTCGGTGGCTCGAGCGATGGCCGGATCCCGGGGACTCGAGCGGCGCTCATCGCCCGTGAGTGAAAAGGGGTCGTTTGGGTTTTGGGGATATTGTCCGTGACGCCATCCACGGTTGTGGTGATTGTGTGGACACCACCGCTGCTCTGGACGGGGATCCCGGGAGCCTGTGACAGGGAGCAGCTTTGTTGTTATTTCTCCACGCCGTGGGTAGGGGGGTTGGTTGTCCCAGGGCCCGGTGATGGGGTAGAGATGGATGACAGGCGGGTTGCGGGGCCTGATGAGGTGCAAGGTCGCAGGGGCAGTGCTGTGCCGCACGGCACGGAGGTACTCACTCAGCCCAATGATGATGACACAGTTCACGGTAAAACAAGTGGCTGGATGGACGGGTCCCTCGGACGGCTGCGGTTGTTCCTCCCTGCAGGTTAGTGATGACTGTCTCTCCCTGCACCTAAGTTCAGTGTTGGTAGTGATGGTTTCCCACCGGTAACCCGCTCCCCGACCTGGATATGGGCCGGAGGAGCCCCTTTTGCCCACAGGCGCTGGCCCTGGGAGACGGTTGCCCTTGGCGGTGGCGGTGTCTCCCCTTCACGGTTGGACGGTTGCCTTCTATCGTGACTTGGCTGTTTGGAAACCCTGAGGTCCCCTTCACTAACGGATTTGGCAAATTCACGGCGACACCAAGCCTTGCCGGGATCCGAAAGGCCCCTGCCAATGGTGCTGGCTTCTCTTTGTATACCGGTCCGGTACGGCCGGGTCACCACCCGTCCACGGTCCTTACGGCAGACTCCAATCGGCCTCCACTGCAGACGGTCACCACATCCTGCCAACCTTGCTGTCCTGTCCGGGCCACACACCCGGACCAACTTCAGGCTCTTTGCTGTCACTTTTCTCCTCTCTACTACTTTCCTCCGTCAACTTCCTTAGCTTAACTCTCACTGCCTGTGTTTTCCCTCCTCCTTGGTGGGTGGAGACCAACCGCCTGGCTCCACCCCCTGGTGTGGACAACAGCCCCTGGGGAAGGCAACAAGGATTTTGTGTTTTGACTATGATATGCCTGCAGGGAGTGTGGGGTGTGTAAGTGTTGTGCTCTGTGGCCCCTGGCTTGTCCAGGGCGACACAGAAGCACTGCAGCACTGCCTCGGCGAAACCCCACAATGCAGAAGAGGTGTGGACAGCTCTGAAACAGCAGGCAGATCACTGGCTCACACCTCTGAACCTAAAGCCAGGAAAGGTCGTGTGTGACAATGGCCGGAACCTGGTGGCGGCTTTGAGGTGAGGCCAGCTGACACATGTTCCATGCGTGGCCCATGTGCTCAACCTCGTGGTTCAGCGGTTTCTAAAGTCATACCCAGAGCTGTCTGATCTGCTGGTAAAAGTTCGCCGCCTGTCTGCACATTTTCGAAAGTCACCTACTGCTTCAGCCGGCCTTGCTGGCTTTCAGCGCCATTTGCATCTTCCGGCTCACAGACTGGTGTGTGATGTCCTCACGCGTTGGAATTCAACTCTGCACATGTTGGTCAGGATATGTGAGCAGAAGAGGGCAGTTGTTGAGTACCTGCATCACCTAAGCCGTAGGGAAATGGGTCAAACTCCACACATAACACCTGAGGAGTGGAGATGGATGTCCGACCTATGTACCATCCGCCAAAACTTTGAGGACTCCACCAAGATGGTGAGCGGCGATGACGACATTATTAGCGTCACCATACCGCTTCTCTGCCTTCTAAAATGGTCTCTGCTCAAAAAACAACCATGATGCATTGCAGGCGGAGCGCGATGAGTTTGAGCAAGAAACAGTAGTGGGTGTGGGTGATAACACACAGCCCAGCCTCATCTCATCACAACGTGCAGTGGAGGACTATGACGAGGAGGAGGATGAAGACATGGAGCAACTCTCTGGCCAAATTGAGGATATCACATGCAGTCATATCCTCGGTTCAGCGTGGCTGGCCAGAGGACAGGGTAGATGATGATGAGGAGGAGGAGGAGGAGGAGGAGGAGGAGGACAGCATGTTCAGTCATCGTGTTGGTCAGGATACTGAAGTGATGGCTGTTAAGAGTCTGGCACACATGGCTGACTTTATGGTAAGCTGCCTGTCTCGTGACCCTCGCGTTAAGAACATCTTGGCCGACAATCATTACTGGTTGGTAACACTGTTAGACCCACGCTACAAGGAGAACTTTATGTCTCTTATTCCCGAGGCGGAGAGGTCAGGAAAAATGCAGCAGTTCCAGAAGGCCATAGTCACGGAAGTAGGCAAAGCATTCCCCTCACAAAACGATAGCGGCATAGGTCAGGAATCAGTGGACAACCAAGGCGTACAGCCGAGAGGGGCACAAGTCCAATCCGCCAGAGGTAGGGGAACAGTCTTTAAGATGTGGGACAGTTTTCTCAGCCCCTCACATACCACAGCCCCTGAGGTGCGGGGTAGTGCCACAAGAAATCCTGTTTGCCCAGATGCTCAAGGAGTACCTTGCAGATCAAACAACTGTACTCTGACATTCCTCTGTGCCTTACAATTAATGGGTATCCAAGCTGGACACGTGGCATGAATTGGCTCTCTACGCCTTGGAAGTCCTGGCCTGCCCTGCCGCTAGCGTTTTGTCAGAGCGTGTTTTTAGTGCCGCAGGTGGAATCATTACAGATAAACGCACCTGCCTGTCAACTGTAAATGCTGACAGGCTGACTCTAATCAAGATGAACAAGGGTTGGATTGGGCCAGACTTCACCACACCACCAGCAAATGACAGCGGAATTTAAAGTTTGTAACGGGATTTTGCCATGTACCTCCACTCACCCATGGTAACACACTTCTGGACTTTGGCTAATCGCTGGACTGCTCCTCCTTCTCCTCATGCGCCATCATGATGACCGTTACAAGAGTTAGGCCTTTGTTTCAGGTATACCCCCAGTGGTAAATTTTTTCGCCCATTCTTTCAGAATGGGCATTACAACGACAGGAGACCCGCTCCTTTGCAATGGGAACAATGTTTTGAGGCCCTCATGCACATCTCTATCCAGGGACAATATGGAGCCTGACGCTGCCACCGACAGGCACACACATGCGGTTTTTAAATGCAAGCACGGACGCAATAAGAACCTAACAGGTTTTTAGGAGCGACAATTACTGAGAAGTCTGACACTATCAGACACTGCTGACTGACGTGTATTATTCACTAGACTTGTGCGTTATATAATAGTTTGTGAAAAATGCACACAAGTGCACCTGTACGCTGCCACCGACAGGCACACACGTGCGGTTTTTAAATGCAAGCACGGACGCAATAAGAACCTAACAGGTTTTTAGGAGCGACAATTACTGAGAAGTCTGACACTATCAGACACTGCTGACTGACGTGTATTATACACTACACTTGTGCGTTATATAATAGTTTGTGAAAAACGTGCACCTGTACGCTGCCACCGACAGGCACACACGTGCGGTTTTTAAATGCAAGCACGGACGCAATAAGAACCTAACAGGTTTTTAGGAGCGACAATTACTGAGAAGTCTGACACTATCAGACACTGCTGACTGACGTGTATTATTCACTAGACTTGTGCGTTATATAATAGTTTGTGAAAAATGCACACAAGTGCACCTGTACGCTGCCACCGACAGGCACACACGTGCGGTTTTTAAATGCAAGCACGGACGCAATAAGAACCTAACAGGTTTTTAGGAGCGACAATTACTGAGAAGTCTGACACTATCAGACACTGCTGACTGACGTGTATTATTCACTAGACTTGTGCGTTATATAATAGTTTGTGAAAAATGCACACAAGTGCACCTGTACGCTGCCACCGACAGGCACACACGTGCGGTTTTTAAATGCAAGCACGGACGCAATAAGAACCTAACAGGTTTTTAGGAGCGACAATTACTGAGAAGTCTGACACTATCTGGACTGTTTTAGACTGTATACACCAGCCCCAGATATGATGAAGGCTGGTATACGGTCACCACTCGGAATGGCTATATACCCTGCCTGCCTGCCTGCCTGCCTGCCTGTATACTGCTACAATAGTCCTGACAAGGACTCTTTTGGTCACTAGCCTGTATTCCAACCTGGCTATACCCTGCCTGTATACAGCAACAATAGTCCTGAGAAGGACTCTCCTACTGTACTCCGACCTGGCTATACCCTGCCTGCCTGTATACAACTAGAATAGTCCTGAGAAGGACTTTTGGTCACACTGTTTGCAGCCCTGCTACGGAAATAGCTATAAAGGGCCGCAAACCTTTCCCTGAAGCAGCGACACTCTCCCTGCACTGACTGTCTGGATAGCTGTGAGCAGAGCACAGCGCGCCCGCCGGTATAAAGGCTCGGTCACGCTGTCCAGGCCGGCCAATCACTGCAATTCCACAACTAACAGGGCTGTGGCATTGCAGTGGTCTGCCAGCCAATCCCTGCATGAGGGCTGGCTCTCAAAAGAGCGCCAACATGCAGAAATGAAGACCACGAGTACAGCACGAGTATCGCGAGATTACTCGGTCCCCGCCGAGCAGCCCGAGTACAGCGATACTCGTGCGAGTACCGAGTAGTAACAAGCATGCTCGCTCATCACTAGTAGTATTGCTTCCCATAGTTTTGGAGTGCAAGACTTTGTGAGCTCTGTTCATTTTAATAGGGTGGTCAGACGGGCACTTAAGCACAGAGTTGAATATAACTTGAAGGGTGCCTACTACATCTTATGCGTCCTGTGTTTCTGTGACACAACAAACTCAAATATTGTGCTCGACTGCCTCCTCAAAGGTCTCTATTTGGTTAGGAGGGACTTTATGAAGTCGAGACATTCTCTGAGAAAGTGCAGTCAATTTGGGGATATGATATTTGTGAGAGGTTTTGTAGCCTGCAGGTTCACCCCCAATCTCCTCCAGTAATGGTGGCTGTGCAGAGAGATGTGAGATTTATCATCCTGTCAGCCCCTGTATATCTCTAAGGTCACTTTGCATTAGAAGCTCCGACCTGGACGTCCCCCGTGTCCTCTGAGTATACAGCTTATGTATTGGGATGGCTGTGGAGAATTGTCAGTTTGTCGTGTGGCGGCATTTTGAATTGCATGAATTGGGATGTCCCTCATCATTAAGACCATTTTGTCCTGGGATCACCTGGTAGGTGATAGCTCCTGAATACACTGGGGTAAATTATACTGGACTCCCCAATCACCAAGGTTATAGATAATGTCAAGGGGCCTGGCAGTTGCTTTTCCTTCTATGGTTCACTCTAACAGGGATGGTGAGCAGTCCCCAATGCTTGCTTTCCCTGTTTCTCCACAGTTTTCACCTGGCAACAAGGGACAGCTGAGAGGTGATGGTTGTCACACTGGTGGGTGTAGATTCTCTGCACCATGGGTCCAGGCTTACGCTGGAGGGGCATGGCTCAGCGACTACCTCAAGTTCACTAGAGCCTCTGATGGTGAGGTTAAGCTTCTGCTAGAAGATAACCACCTGTTACCACTCCAGGGCAGTCCCTGCTTCTGCGGCAACTGACCCTAGGGTTTCAGTGATGCAGATACAGATTTTGGATAACTTACAGGAACTGACAGGACAGTAAATACTGGTTAGAAAACAGGAACTGGCAGGATGACAGGCACAGAGATAACGGCTGATACAGGAAGGATGGCTGGTACCAACTGCAACTCGGGTACAGGTATGCAGGACGCAGGTACTCTATACAGGCTGGTGGTACTGGACACAGGCTACTGGTATGGGCTAAGGCTACAGGGCACAGGTTATGCACAATGTGGACACACAAGATGGGAGCACAGGGACCTTGTTGTTAAGGTACCTCCCTAAAGGGGAGGATGTCTTAAATACCTAATGCCTCCCAAACATAGGCTGGAGGCATTTGCTGGATGAGCGTACTGCCCTTTTAAGAGGCGGGGATAGAGCTTGTGCCCTAAGTGCAGTTCCAGGAGACCTGTGCGACGTGCACACACATTGGGGGGAGCAGGGAGCTGCAGCTGGGACCGGACTAGGAGACACCGCAGAACAGTTGGAATGGTGAGTGCGCCGTTGTCCCTGCCAGGTGGGAGAGCAGAAATGTTACGGTTGCTGTGGCACTGGAGTCTATGTCCAGATTTCTTGCTACTGCACATGTGCGAGCACTGGAGACTATGTCCAGATTTCTTGCTACTGCACATGTGCAAGCGCTGGAGACTAAGTCCTATCTTGGAGCCATTGCACATGTGCGGGTGACATCATCGCTGACACGAGGTCACATGTCTCTGACACCTTCTATGCCGATTGGCCGCTGATCATGTGCTTGTGACACGAGGTCACATGTCTCTGACACCTTCTAAGCTGATTGGTCGCTGGTCATGTGCTTGTGACGCCTTGCTCGGTGATAGGCCAGCGTGACGTCATTACTGTCGTTCTGGTAGCGGATTGGCTCTGGTGTCCTCCATCTTGGATGAGGCACAGAGTCTATATAAGACCCTGACGCACGCTGCTTGGTGCTCAGTCCTCTTGGTTCATGCAGGAGAGTAGACACTCTGTGCACGTCCCTCTAGGCATCTCTCTGTCTATGCTAGGTGAGCGCTATCGGCAGGGTAGCGTTCTTGTACCTTACAGCTTCGGCTGTTGTCCGTATCCTTCCACCTTATTGGAGCGGACATAGGCAGGGGCCTGAGGCACATGGTCAGGCTGGGCCTTGTGATTCTACTCGTAGGTGGACGTTGCCACTAGGGTAACGTTCCTTATACTGCGTCTGGCAGTTGTTTGTATCCTCGCACACTAGGAGAGCGAACATAGGTAAGAGCTTTGTGCGGCTTGTGCTGCTGTCCGTCTCTTTTGCACCACTAGTGGAGCGGGCCTAGGCAGGTGCCATATCTAATGGTTCATATCCTCGCACACTAGTGGAGCGAACGCAGGTAGGAGCTTTGTGCGGCTTGTGCTGCTGTCCGTCTCTTTTGTACCACTAGTGGAGCAGACCTAGGCAGGTGCCATATCTAGTGGTTCGTGTCCTCACACACTAGTGGAGCGAACGCAGGTAGGAGCTTTGTGCGGCTTACACTGCTGCCCATCTCCTGGCACCGCTAGAGGAACGGACCTAGGTAGGTGCCATTTCACACTCACTGCTTTTGTCTCTGTGACCATTCACAGAGACCATACCACACCCCCTCCAAGTAAGGGAGGAATTGCTTAATTTCCTAACTATATTTCTCTGTGAGTTTAACAGAGGTATTGCACTCTGCACTTGTGCTATTACTATTTACAGCGGCACACTTATATACTCTTCCTCACTCATTAACATATCCCTTTTACGTTAATGCTAAATACGGTAGTCGCAGTGACTTTAACAGTACACGCCGTGATTAGCTCTAGCGTCACTGAGACGTATCAGTGTCAGTACTGCTTTCGTGGTACAAGATACCCCTTATCCTCTGCCACAGTCTGCAGCAGAGTCTTTGCACGGTGGACCCTGACTGTCTGATATCCCTTTGGTTTTTATAATCAGACAGCCCCCCGTAACAATAAGTATCTAATCAACCAGTTTTAATGAAAAGAGTGAACGTTACCAGGTTTGGAAGAAGATTGTCAAAATGTGTACACCCGGTACATGGACTCTGTTAAAGTTTATATATATATAAGTAAATATGGACCATGGTCACAGGACTGGCGTGACCAACACAAACTTGTGTATTGTACATAGTTGCACCTCCTGTGCCAACCAGAGTCATCTAAAGAAAACACACGGGACCTTAACCTGGTCACGGACCCTCCATAGGTGTCCAGGGGGAACAGGTTGTTTGGGTGGCGGGTTATTTGGTCCGGGACGTTGGGACTGGACTGTCGCAGGAAGGGGCAGCAATGGAGTAGGTTGAGCCTCTGTTACCATTGAAACATGTAGCATCCCACAGTTGGACGGCGAACTCTTAAAAAGTTAGTAACGTTTAAGTAAAGTGCCTCCCCTGTGTGGGATGGAACCCGTTAATAAAAGTGTGTAATGTTTAAAATGTTCCTTTTTCCTTCTGCAGTTAAAAACAAAAATAAACCTCTGGTGTCCTGTAGCTCGGGGACGAGCTACGTTTAACCAAGGGGGAATGTGATGCCCTGGCCTATCAGGTCATCACAGGGTGTCGTGCAACCTGCCCTTCTGCATGGTATCCAATCCTCCTTGGTTAAGGATCCTTGTTCTTTGGTGTTGCTAAAATCAGAGCCAGTCCAAACCCTAGGAACACTTTACACCATACCCACCAGACACACCATTGGGGGCCTGAAGGGAATAGGGCCTCCCACTTGGGGGGTTGGTAGGGGAAAGTAAAAAAGTGAGAGGAGTTGTCGTGTGTTAGAGAGAGAGAGGAGGTCAGGAGCAGGGCTCCTTGAGTCTACTAGGTGGCAGACGTTGGTCTGGGTCTGGTAGGAGCTGGAACCCCGGTCGCAGGGGATCGTGTCAAGGGGCACGGACTTGCCGAGGAGGGCAGCCGGAGGCCTTGAGCCATCTCCGGGCAGGGGCCAGGGCATGACGGGGTATGCGGACTTTAGGCCGGGAAGTAGCTTCAAGCGTCCCGGTAATTTACCCGACGGGGGTGAAGTCTTCAAGATTCATCCCTCACCCACTCCAAAATCGGGGTACTAGCGCACCGATGGGATAGGACTTTCCCAAACACAGTCCAGAAATTCCCGAGTGTGAACCCTGAGAGCAAGCTCCCTCCGTTAACCATACGGGTGAGTGGGACCCGATTAGTTCCAGACTATAGGGTCGAACAAGTGAGAAGGTGCCACAGAAAAGGCCACAGGCTAACAAGCAATACCAAGGGCACGGATCCAAGCGTGGTCACTCCTTGCTGCAGCGGTGCTCAGAACTCTGGTTTACAAGCTGTCGGTGTCAGTGTTCTTGGACTGAGTGAGTCAAAGAGACCCTTCCTTTTCCCAACGGCACCCCCAGCACTGCCACCGGGCTCCCCCACCAACAGCAGCGGTGGTATTCCATCTTACCACGCATCGTGGGTGGCGTCACAAACTTCTAACTCCCCTGTACATACCCCCCTTTTCAAACTCGAGTGACCGTGCGAACCCCCGGGTCTGGAGACCCCTTGAGCCACCGCTGCTCGGCCGCTGACACGGGGGCGGTAAATTAGCATAAAGGCTCACTTACATTTTATCTCTACACTGTGCTCTGTAGATGTTTGCTCAATATGCTTAGAGGAGTTTTCTGGTTTCAGAAAACCCCTATATCCAGGTGCAGTTTGTTTAAAAACAAACTGGCGTTGACTCATTTTGCCTGTGTCCAACGCTGAGTCTTTGCTGCAGTTCCCAGTGTCTTTTATTGTCTGCAGGGCTGATGTCACATCAACAGCCCTGCAGCCAAACACTAAGCCTAATGGCTCTAACTACTGGTGTCGTCAACTTGGGAAGAATAGTTTTTGGCTGCAGTGCTGTTCATGTGACATCAGCGCTACGGACTGTACCAGACACCAAGACCAGCGGTGGAGTCTCAGTATTGGACCCAAGGAGAGTGAGTATACGAGTAGCAGAGTTTGTTTTTCTTAAACAAACTGTCCATGGAGACCAGGGATTTCTGAAACCAGAAAAACCTACTCATAAAAGACATGAACTGTAAAAATAGTAATAAGACCACATTTTATTAATAATCATTGCAAATTCTACAATTTTTTTTCTTGCAACTGTAGAGCAGGACTAAGCAGACTGATATACAGGCTTTTAGAAAACATTCATTGTAACTGTTCACTCTCGGTTGAGAGATCAAGGGGGTGGTCCTAATTAGAGATGAGCGAACCGGTCCCGGTTCGGCTCGAGGCGGTTCGCCGAACGGGGGGTCTGGCTCGAGTTCGGCTCGTCGAACGTTCGACGAACCGAACTCGAGCCCATAGGAAACAATGGCAGGCAATCACAAACACAGTAAAACACCTAGAAAACACCCTCAAAGGTGTCCAAAAGGTGACAAACAACTCACAACACAACACAAACACATGGGAAAGTGACAAGGACATGTACTCATGCGAAAACAAAACAGCTGGACAAGGAAAAAGAGGAGGACACACAGATATAGGCATGGCACGCCCTTCTAAAGTCATGTAAAACACCGCAAGGTGACTCCAAGCGGAGTCTCCCTTTTTTCCAAAAATTGGGCCACACAGACACCCACCCCATCAGTGGCAGCACTTGGGCCCTAGTTGCAAACAGGATGTTTTGATTTGCATCAAGCACATTCAAAAATACGCTATTCTTAGCCGTCCACAGGATGACACCGGGGTAGGTAGCAAAGTCTTTCCTGATCCCAGCTCTGTTCATCTTGGCTTCTTTTAAAAACACAGCAAGCAAGGGTTACTCCAAGCGGAGTCTCCCTTTTTTCCAAAAATTGGGCCACACAGACACCCACCCCATCAGTGGCAGCACTTGGGCCCTAGTTGCAAACAGGATGTTTTGATTTGCATCAAGCACATTCAAAAATACGCTATTCTTAGCCGTCCACAGGATGACACCGGGGTAGGTAGCAAAGTCTTTCCTGATCCCAGCTCTGTTCATCTTGGCTTCTTTTAAAAACACAGCAAGCAAGGGTTACTCCAAGCGGAGTCTCCCTTTTTTCCAAAAATTGGGCCACACAGACACCCACCCCATCAGTGGCAGCACTTGGGCCCTAGTTGCAAACAGGATGTTTTGATTTGCATCAAGCACATTCAAAAATACGCTATTCTTAGCCGTCCACAGGATGACACCGGGGTAGGTAGCAAAGTCTTTCCTGATCCCAGCTCTGTTCATCTTGGCTTCTTTTAAAAACACAGCAAGCAAGGGTTACTCCAAGCGGAGTCTCCCTTTTTTCCAAAAATTGGGCCACACAGACACCCACCCCATCAGTGGCAGCACTTGGGCCCTAGTTGCAAACAGGATGTTTTGATTTGCATCAAGCACATTCAAAAATACGCTATTCTTAGCCGTCCCCAGGATGACACCGGGGTAGGTAGCAAAGTCTTTGCTGACCCATGACTTGTTCATCTTGGCTTCTTTTAAAAACAATGTAAGCAAGGGTTACTCCAAGCGGAGTCTCCCTTTTTTCCAAAAATTGGGCCACACAGACACCCACCCCATCAGTGGCAGCACTTGGGCCCTAGTTGCAAACAGGATGTTTTGATTTGCATCAAGCACATTCAAAAATACGCTATTCTTAGCCGTCCACAGGATGACACCGGGGTAGGTAGCAAAGTCTTTCCTGATCCCAGCTCTGTTCATCTTGGCTTCTTTTAAAAACACAGCAAGCAAGGGTTACTCCAAGCGGAGTCTCCCTTTTTTCCAAAAATTGGGCCACACAGACACCCACCCCATCAGTGGCAGCACTTGGGCCCTAGTTGCAAACAGGATGTTTTGATTTGCATCAAACACATTCAAAAATACGCTATTCTTAGCCGTCCCCAGGATGACACCGGGGTAGGTAGCAAAGTCTTTGCTGACCCATGACTTGTTCATCTTGGCTTCTTTTAAAAACAATGTAAGCAAGGGTTACTCCAAGCGGAGTCTCCCTTTTTTCCAAAAATTGGGCCACACAGACACCCACCCCATCAGTGGCAGCACTTGGGCCCTAGTTGCAAACAGGATGTTTTGATTTGCATCAAGCACATTCAAAAATACGCTATTCTTAGCCGTCCCCAGGATGACACTGGGGTAGGTAGCAAAGTCTTTGCTGACCCATGACTTGTTCATCTTGGCTTCTTTTAAAAACAATGTAAGCAAGGGTTACTCCAAGCGGAGTCTCCCTTTTTTCCAAAAATTGGGCCACACAGACACCCACCCCATCAGTGGCAGGACTTGGGCCCTAGTTGCAAACAGGATGTTTTGATTTGCATCAAGCACATTCAAAAATACGCTATTCTTAGCCGTCCACAGGATGACACCGGGGTAGGTAGCAAAGTCTTTCCTGATCCCAGCTCTGTTCATCTTGGCTTCTTTTAAAAACACAGCAAGCAAGGGTTACTCCAAGCGGAGTCTCCCTTTTTTCCAAAAATTGGGCCACACAGACACCCACCCCATCAGTGGCAGCACTTGGGCCCTAGTTGCAAACAGGATGTTTTGATTTGCATCAAGCACATTCAAAAATACGCTATTCTTAGCCGTCCCCAGGATGACACCGGGGTAGGTAGCAAAGTCTTTGCTGACCCATGACTTGTTCATCTTGGCTTCTTTTAAAAACAATGTAAGCAAGGGTTACTCCAAGCGGAGTCTCCCTTTTTTCCAAAAATTGGGCCACACAGACACCCACCCCATCAGTGGCAGCACTTGGGCCCTAGTTGCAAACAGGATGTTTTGATTTGCATCAAGCACATTCAAAAATACGCTATTCTTAGCCGTCCACAGGATGACACCGGGGTAGGTAGCAAAGTCTTTGCTGACCCATGACTTGTTCATCTTGGCTTCTTTTAAAAACAATGTAAGCAAGGGTTACTCCAAGCGGAGTCTCCCTTTTTTCCAAAAATTGGGCCACACAGACACCCACCCCATCAGTGGCAGCACTTGGGCCCTAGTTGCAAACAGGATGTTTTGATTTGCATCAAGCACATTCAAAAATATGCTATTCTTAGCCGTCCCCAGGATGACACCGGGGTAGGTAGCAAAGTCTTTCCTGATCCCAGCTCTGTTCATCTTGGCTTCTTTTAAAAACACAGCAAGCAAGGGTTACTCCAAGCGGAGTCTCCCTTTTTTCCAAAAATTGGGCCACACAGACACCCACCCCATCAGTGGCAGCACTTGGGCCCTAGTTGCAAACAGGATGTTTTGATTTGCATCAAGCACATTCAAAAATACGCTATTCTTAGCCGTCCACAGGATGACACCGGGGTAGGTAGCAAAGTCTTTCCTGATCCCAGCTCTGTTCATCTTGGCTTCTTTTAAAAACACAGCAAGCAAGGGTTACTCCAAGCGGAGTCTCCCTTTTTTCCAAAAATTGGGCCACACAGACACCCACCCCATCAGTGGCAGCACTTGGGCCCTAGTTGCAAACAGGATGTTTTGATTTGCATCAAGCACATTCCAAATCCACAAGCATTTACTCTCCCCAGGATGACACAGGGGTAGTAAATTCCTTCTGGATCCATGACTTGTTCATTTTGATGAACGTCAGTCTGTCCACATTGTCACTGGACAGACGCGTGCGCTTATCTGTCAGCACACACCCAGCAGCACTGAATACACGTTCAGAGACAACGCTGGCAGCTGGACACGACAAAATCTCCAAGGCGTAAGTTGCGAGCTCTGGCCATTTTTGTAGGTTTGAAGCCCAAAAGGAGCAAGGCTCCAGTTGCACAGTCATGGCATCGATGTTCATTTGGAGATACTCCTGTATCATCCTCTCCAGCCGTTGACTATGTGTCAGACTTGTTGTCTCTGGTGGCCTTGCAAAAGAGGGTCTAAAAAAATTATGAAAAGATTCCATAAAATTGCTGTTACCGGCACCAGAAAAGGTCCTACTGGTACGGGTAGACTGTTGAAGATGACGAGACCGTCCCATGTTTGTCAAGTTACAACTGGGAGATTCACTCCCTGCACCTGCACGGTTGTTTGGTGGAAAAGCCGAGCTAAGATCTAGTAACAGCTTCTGCTGATACTCCTGCATACGTGCGTCCCTTTCTATGGCTGGAATTATGTCACAAAATTTGGACTTGTACCGGGGATCTAATAGTGTGGCAATCCAGTAGTCATCATCACTTCTAATTTTGACAATACGACTGTCATGTTGGAGGTAGTGCAACAAAAAGGCACTCATGTGTCTTGCGCAGCCATGCGGACCAAGTCCATGCTGTGTTTGTGGCATAGAGGTGCTACCCGTTCTTTCTTCCTCTGACATCTGACCCCAACCTCTTTCAACTGAAATTTGACCAAGGTCTCCCTCATCCGCTGAGTCTTCCATGTCCATGGACAGTTCGTCCTCCATTTCTTCATGTTCTCCTGCACCTTGCTCAACATTTCGCCTGCTACTATGCGCCCTTGTCGATCCCTGTCCCCCATGGTCCCATGCCTGCTGCGTTGGTGATGATGAACGTCTGGACCTTGGTGATGTTGTTGTCCCTTGCGCATATGAATCCTCCTGTAGTTCCTCCCCTTCATGTTGTCCCACCCCCTGACTCCGAATAGTGTTTAGCGTGTGCTCCAGCATGTAAATGACTGGAATCGTCATGCTGATAATGGCATTGTCAGCGCTAAACATATTCGTCGCCATGTCGAAACTGTGCAGAAGGGTGCATAGGTCCTTGATCTGAGACCACTCCATCAGGGTGATCTGCCCCACCTCTGCATCTCGTTGGCCCAGGCTATACGTCATGACGTATTGCACCAGGGCTCTGCGGTGCTGCCACAGTCGCTGTAACATGTGGAGAGTTGAATTCCAGCGTGTCGCCACATCGCATTTCAGGCGATGAACCGGCAGGCCGAAAGACTTCTGGAGCGATGCAAGTCGCTCTGCTGCGGCGCTTGAACGGCGGAAGTGAGCTGACAGTTTTCGTGCCCTGTTCAGAAGGCCATCTAGGCCGGGATAGTGTGTTAAAAATTGCTGCACGACAAGGTTCAACACGTGAGCCATACAAGGTACGTGTGTCACCTTGCCCAGGCGAAGTGCCGCACCCAGGTTTGCAGCATTGTCGCACACGGCCTTACCAGGCTGCAGTTTGAGTGGAGACAACCATTTATTAAACTCGGACCGCAAAGCTGACCACAACTCCTCAGCTGTGTGACTCTTATTACCAAGACATGTCAAGCTAAAGACCGCCTGATGCCGTTGCGCTCTGCTGCCAGCATAGTAATGAGGGGTGCGTGATTCCTTCTGCGCAGTGAGAACGCTGGTGGCCTGACCAGGCAGGCTTGGGGCGGAGGTGGAGGACCCAGATGAGGTGGAGGATGCAGAAGCAGTGGCGGAACTTGGACAGACAGAGGATTGACACACAAGTCGTGGGGACGGCAAGACTTGTGCAGCAGACCCTTCACCATCTATCACCATAGTTACCCAGTGCCCAGTCAGCGACATGTAACGTCCCTGTCCATGCTTACTGGTCCAAGTATCGGTGGTGAAATGCACCCGTTCACACACAGAGTTTCTCAAGGAAGCGGTGATGTTGTGTGCGACATGCTGGTGTAGCGCGGGCACACCTTTCTTAGAGAAGTAGTGGCGACTAGGCATCTGGTACTGGGGCACAGCGACAGACATAAGGTCTCTAAAATCCTGTGTGTCCACTAGGCGGAAAGGCAGCATTTCGGTAGCCAACAGCTTACAGAGGGATAGAGTCAACCTCTTAGCTTTGTCATGGGTCGGAGGAAGTGGCCTTTTATTTGACCACATCTGAGGGACAGAGATCTGGCTGCTGTGTGTAGACGGTGTTGAGTAGGGTGTCCCTGGAAAAATGCAGGTTTGTGAGGAAAGTGCAGGCGGAGACATGATGTTGCCTTCATCCAACGTTGGTGCTATCGATGTCTGAGAGAGCTGTACACACTCACTTGTTTCCCCTTCCAAACCAACTGACGACCTTACAAGCAAACTGCCTGTTGCGGTTACAGTGGTGGAAGTTTTGCGTGGAAAAACAGGTGTGGCAGCTGTCCCCACAGTCCTAGAAGATGAAGAGCGCGCGGATGCAGTGGAAGGGGCGGGCGGTGGATGGTTCGCTCCGCTAGGCCGCATTGCAGCACGGTGAGCTTCCCACCGGGACTTATGATATTTATTCATGTGACGATTCATGGAAGAAGTTGTCAAACTGCTGAGCTTTTGACCTCTACTAAGAGAATCATGACAAATGTTACATATCACATGAGTTGGGCGATCTTTTTCGATGTGAAAAAAGGACCAGGCTAGGCAAGGCTTAGAGGCCATGCGACCTGTTGATCCACCCCGAATAATGCTCATAGGCAGAGTGGTGGCTGAGGATGCAGTTGTAGACGTGCTACCAGTGCTCCGACTCTGTCCAGGAAGGCGCAAGATATCTTCGTCGTCGGTTGCATCCTCCTCCACCGCCTCTGTTGACCTCCTCGAGTGCCTGACTGGGGGTTGACAGTAGGTGGGATCTAGAACGTCATCATCAATTGTTGTGTTTGCACTCCCCTCCCCCTCAGACCGAGCCTCTTCTTGCCCTGACGGAATATTTAAGTTGTCATCCCAATCGGGTATCTGCGTCTCATCTTCATCAGTATGTTCCTCATTGTCTATAACCACAGGTGTTACAGTTTGTGACAAAGGGTCAACATTATGCTCAGAAACTTGGTCCTCACGGCCTGAATCTGAGTCACAAAGGTTCTGGGCATCACTGCAGACCATTTCCTGTTCTGTACTCACTGTAGCTTGGGAGCAGACCTCTGATTCCCAGGCTATAGTGTGACTGAACAGCTCTGCAGACTCAGCCATCTCAGTTCCACCATACTGTGCAGGGCTGATGGAGACTTCAGAGCTGGGAGAAATCAAGTGTGATTGGGATGACAACTCAGAGGACTGGTGTTTTTTGGATGCGGTACTTGAAGTGGCTGAGAGGGCACTTGTTGGACCACTTGAGATCCATTCAAGCATTTTCCTTTTTTGCCCATCATCTACCTTTCTTCCTGTTGTTCGTGTCCGTAAAAAAGGGAGCACATCGGATTGTCCACGGTAAGTAGTAGACATCTTACTTTTGCTGGTAGATGGTCTATCTTCAGCAGATGATAATGGAGCTTTGCCACCTTCCCCACGGACAAAACCTTTTTTGCCTTTTCCACCACGCCTCTTCCCCTTTCCACCAGCATCTGTCATTTTGCCACTCATGTTGATTGCGACAAGATTGTGGACTGAAAATGTGGTAGTAAAAATTGAGAGGTGGTGAAGATTGCAGTGGTGGTCTAGCTTTATTAACAGCAGAATAATAAAGAATAAATATCCCTGACAATGCAACTTAGTTATAATTAGTTGGAGTGTGCAACGCAGGCAGACGTGCTGCAAATGTCTTTGCACTAGTGGGACTATAGCAAAGTCCAATAGCCACGTATAGGATGCCACTAGGTACACTGAGTGTTTGCTAGTATAATGGCTTGGTTAGAATGAGTTGTAGTGTGCAACGCAGGCAGACGCGCTCTGCAAATGTCTTTGCACTAGTGGGACTATAGCAAAGTCCAATAGCCACGTATAGGATGCCACTAGGTACACTGAGTGTTTGCTAGTATAATGGCTTGGTTAGAATGAGTTGTAGTGTGCAACGCAGGCAGACGCGCTCTGCAAATGTCTTTGCACTAGTGGGACTATAGCAAAGTCCAATAGCCACGTATAGGATGCCACTAGGTACACTGAGTGTTTGCTAGTATAATGGCTTGGTTAGAATGAGTTGTAGTGTGCAACGCAGGCAGACGCGCTCTGCAAATGTCTTTGCACTAGTGGGACTATAGCAAAGTCCAATAGCCACGTATAGGATGCCACTAGGTACACTGAGTGTTTGCTAGTATAATGGCTTGGTTAGAATGAGTTGTAGTGTGCAACGCAGGCAGACGCGCTCTGCAAATGTCTTTGCACTAGTGGGACTATAGCAAAGTCCAATAGCCACGTATAGGATGCCACTAGGTACACTGAGTGTTTGCTAGTATAATGGCTTGGTTAGAATGAGTTGTAGTGTGCAACGCAGGCAGACGCGCTCTGCAAATGTCTTTGCACTAGTGGGACTATAGCAAAGTCCAATAGCCACGTATAGGATGCCACTAGGTACACTGAGTGTTTGCTAGTATAATGGCTTGGTTAGAATGAGTTGTAGTGTGCAACGCAGGCAGACGCGCTCTGCAAATGTCTTTGCACTAGTGGGACTATAGCAAAGTCCAATAGCCACGTATAGGATGCCACTAGGTACACTGAGTGTTTGCTAGTATAATGGCTTGGTTAGAATGAGTTGTAGTGTGCAACGCAGGCAGACGCGCTCTGCAAATGTCTTTGCACTAGTGGGACTATAGCAAAGTCCAATAGCCACGTATAGGATGCCACTAGGTACACTGAGTGTTTGCTAGTATAATGGCTTGGTTAGAATGAGTTGTAGTGTGCAACGCAGGCAGACGCGCTCTGCAAATGTCTTTGCACTAGTGGGACTATAGCAAAGTCCAATAGCCACGTATAGGATGCCACTAGGTACACTGAGTGTTTGCTAGTATAATGGCTTGGTTAGAATGAGTTGTAGTGTGCAACGCAGGCAGACGCGCTCTGCAAATGTCTTTGCACTAGTGGGACTATAGCAAAGTCCAATAGCCACGTATAGGATGCCACTAGGTACACTGAGTGTTTGCTAGTATAATGGCTTGGTTAGAATGAGTTGTAGTGTGCAACGCAGGCAGACGCGCTCTGCAAATGTCTTTGCACTAGTGGGACTATAGCAAAGTCCAATAGCCACGTATAGGATGCCACTAGGTACACTGAGTGTTTGCTAGTATAATGGCTTGGTTAGAATGAGTTGTAGTGTGCAACGCAGGCAGACGCGCTCTGCAAATGTCTTTGCACTAGTGGGACTATAGCAAAGTCCAATAGCCACGTATAGGATGCCACTAGGTACACTGAGTGTTTGCTAGTATAATGGCTTGGTTAGAATGAGTTGTAGTGTGCAACGCAGGCAGACGCGCTCTGCAAATGTCTTTGCACTAGTGGGACTATAGCAAAGTCCAATAGCCACGTATAGGATGCCACTAGGTACACTGAGTGTTTGCTAGTATAATGGCTTGGTTAGAATGAGTTGTAGTGTGCAACGCAGGCAGACGCGCTCTGCAAATGTCTTTGCACTAGTGGGACTATAGCAAAGTCCAATAGCCACGTATAGGATGCCACTAGGTACACTGAGTGTTTGCTAGTATAATGGCTTGGTTAGAATGAGTTGTAGTGTGCAACGCAGGCAGACGCGCTCTGCAAATGTCTTTGCACTAGTGGGACTATAGCAAAGTCCAATAGCCACGTATAGGATGCCACTAGGTACACTGAGTGTTTGCTAGTATAATGGCTTGGTTAGAATGAGTTGTAGTGTGCAACGCAGGCAGACGCGCTCTGCAAATGTCTTTGCACTAGTGGGACTATAGCAAAGTCCAATAGCCACGTATAGGATGCCACTAGGTACACTGAGTGTTTGCTAGTATAATGGCTTGGTTAGAATGAGTTGTAGTGTGCAACGCAGGCAGACGCGCTCTGCAAATGTCTTTGCACTAGTGGGACTATAGCAAAGTCCAATAGCCACGTATAGGATGCCACTAGGTACACTGAGTGTTTGCTAGTATAATGGCTTGGTTAGAATGAGTTGTAGTGTGCAACGCAGGCAGACGCGCTCTGCAAATGTCTTTGCACTAGTGGGACTATAGCAAAGTCCAATAGCCACGTATAGGATGCCACTAGGTACACTGAGTGTTTGCTAGTATAATGGCTTGGTTAGAATGAGTTGTAGTGTGCAATGCAGGCAGACGCGCTCTGCAAATGTCTTTGCACTAGTGGGACTATAGCAAAGTCCAATAGCCACGTATAGGATGCCACTAGGTACACTGAGTGTTTGCTAGTATAATGGCTTAGTTATCAGTTGGAGTGTGCAGAGGACAAGAGGGTACAGTGGCAGGATTGTGGTGCTCTGGGTAGAGGAATGGAAGCCTGCCTTTCTATTCCCTCCTAATGGTGAAATGCAGGTAGGAAATCCCTGACCTGGGCTACACAGACGCTGTTGCTGTTTGCAGGACCTGTCACCTATGGCTCTCTGACCCTGCCGGTTGGAGCCCTTAAAAGGACTGCTATAAAGTGCTCTCCCTAAGCTGTCTAACGCTGTGTATGCAGCGCATACAGCTGTATCGGCTATAGGACTCAGGAAGACGGAGCTGCGACAGTGATGTCTGACACCAAAGACGCAGAAGGCAGATAATGGCGTCCGTGAAGAAAATGTCCGGTTTTATAATGCAGGGACATGTGACATGCAGATCCTATCACACATGCCGTTGCTTCTCTGGCTCAAAGTCCACTTAGCTGTGTGTGTGTCTGGGATTGGCTGACATGCTGGCCCGCCCCACAAGACGCGCGCGCTTAGGGAAGGAAGACAAGAAAAAAAAAAAAAAAAAATGGCGATCGCCATTATAGAAACAGCAGTGATCTGAAGGCGCTGTTCACGCACACTATACACTGAAATGTGATAATAGTTTGATTCACAGAGTGACTTACACTATTACAGCAGAAACCAAGCTATGATTTAGCTGTTTTTTGGCTGCTAGAACCGTTCTCGAACGTTTCTAGAACTACCGAGCTTTTGCAAAAAGCTCGAGTTCTAGTTCGATCTAGAACATGCCCCAAAATCACTCGAGCCGCGAACTGGAGAACCACGAACCACGAACCGCGCTCAACTCTAGTCCTAATTAGTGATTATCAACTATCTCTGTATGTACACTTGTACAGTTAAAGGGAAACCTGTCAGCAGAAATTTCGTAATTAACCTAAAAGATTCCCCTTCTGCAGCTCCTGGGCTGCATTCTAGAAAGGTTTCTGTTGTTATTGTGCCCCCTTTGAGACCTAAATAAATACTTTATAAAGTCTTAACTTTTTGTATGCAAATCTTTTTTTATGATCACGGGGTGGGCTATCTGGCGTCCGTTATCCTCCCTCCTGCCGCTTTACGCCGTCCCCCATTGCTCATTTCCATACCTGAGGACGCTGCCCAGTGCTCCCGATGTCTCGTGCATGCCCGTGCCACTATCGCGGGACTGAGCACTGTGCACAGTGTGACCGCTGGTGACGTGTTGCGCAGGCGTGAGATTATGGGCGGTGCTGTGATTGTCATCAGCAGCATCATCCAAGTACCCGCCCATAATCTCATGCCCGCGCTGTTCACTCTGCCTGCACCGTTATGCGCAAGCGCTGGCCATTTGAACCCACGTCACCTATTACCCATCTTTTCCTGGAGCAGGAAATAGATGGGAAGAGCAGCACACCACCGATCATAACCGCATAACAGTGGAGGCAGAGTGAAAAGCTCGGGCACGAGATTATGGGCGGGTACCTGGATGATGCTGCTGATGACAATCACAGCGCCGCCCATAATCTCACGCCTGTGCAATCATGTCACCAGCGGTCACACTGTGCACAGTGCTCAGTCCTGTGAGAGTGGCACTGAGCATGCGCGAGACCTCGGGAGCACTGGGCAGCATCCTCATGTATGGAAATGAGCAATGGGGGACGGCATAAAGTGTCAGGAGGGAGGATAACGGACGCAAGACAGCCTGCCCCCGTGACGATAAAAAAAGATTTGCATACAAAAACGTAAGACTTTATAAAGTATTTATTTAGGTCTCAAAGTGGGCACAATAACAACAGGAACCTTTCTGGAATGCAGCCCAGGAGCTGCAGAAGGGGAATCTTTTAGGTTAATTGCGAAATTTCTGCTGACAGGTTCCCTTTAAGAGTGTCAATCACTGATTAGGACCATAGAGTGCAAAGCATTTCCAAGCAAACAGGTTCTCTGTAAATGGAACCTGTCACATGGAAAAAATACTATACTATACTATACTATAGAAGGAGAAAGGGGAAGAGCTTAGTTGTGAGATAAATTTGAGTTGGTGGCAGTTAGTCATCGTGTGAGATGAAGTGAAGAAGTCCTGTCTTGAGATGATTTCTAGAAACCTCCGGAGGGGCCAGCTACACTTGTCAAGGTATCAGTCCCTAGGTCACCAGAGCCTTCAATGTCGGTAACAAAACTGAGAGACTACAGCCTTTTTACAAGGAGCAGTGACATTTGCCTGGGAGCACAGTAGCACGTGTGAGTTTCGAAACTTCTAGAAGAAGTGGAGAGTTTTCCTTCAGGATTCCAGTCACCTGCTCGCCAGAAGGGATTACAAATCCAGATTATTGTTGTCTTGGAAATCTAAGGATACTAAGATACCTATTCCCAGGTTGGGAAATAGTAGCAGGAACAGTACACTATCACCACACAGCAAAGAAGCCAAACTCTCATCAGGGAAGGAAGAAAACCACCATCATTGTGAAATCTGTAAAGAATGTTCCGGACTATTGTGCAGAGCTTTAGTAAGCTCCATGTCCTGTCTTTGGTTGATTTATTGCCTGCTACGCCATCCCTACCTCAACACATCCCCCAGGACCAAGCCCTAGTTGGGGAGGTGAGAGGACAACCCTCTGGCACTGCACATCACTACCTAACTCCTGGGGCCCACCAGTAGTGCCCGGCCATACCACAGCCGAACATCCCAACTGGCGTCATAAACTCTTTATTTTATTTTTCTTTCTCCCCTTTTTAAATGTAATTTTTACTCCTCATTACAGAAAGCCTGTCGCTCGCGCCCGTTACGGCCACATTGCTGCTCAGAGCCACCGCCATGACATCGGGGCGGCACAGAGAAGGGCGGCTGTATCCACACCCTGGCACTGACTGACAGCCGCTTAGTATTAGACCCGCCTGTCATTCTGTGTAGGGGGAGCAGTTACAAGCTGTTGCTTTCCATACACAGAGTGGTGACTGAACCCGCGTCGGCGCCTCCCCTTTGACTAAAACTCAAATGATTAATGTGCATTTCCTCCCAGCAGTGGGGTTCAATGTGCAGGCATAGGGCAAGTTCAGAATGCTATTACCTGCTGAATAACCCTATATCTGCAGGTTAATAGCATTTCTTCCACATGACAGGTTCCCTAAATAATAAATCTTTTTCCTTCTGTACTAAACAATTCTACAATTGAAACATTTTAGCTATTTCTGAGCTGCATGTTTCATTTGTTGTATAAAAGAGACCTCTAGTGGCTATAGATATAATTTGCAGTCTCTAGTTAAGCTTCTCTTCTGTCAATACAAAGTGAAACATAGATGTTCATGTCAACTAGAAAATCCCAAATCGCATGAATATTGTTGGGGCTTTTTTTGGGGGGAGGGGTTTTGACATGTGCATATTATTTCATAAGATATATACAGTACATTGTGTCCAATGAAAACAATACTATCAGAAAGGCAAAATGAATTATTTTTGAAGGCTTATGGATTGTAAAGTTGCAATCAGAGTCCTCGCTCCTCTTGGAATGTGTTGAATTATGTGTTACTCTGTAATGTTTTATCTTGTTTGTACCCATACCTTCTGAATTGTAAAGTGCTGTGGAATATGATGGTGTGTTAGAAGTTAAAATTTGTATTGTACAGTGGTGTAAAAAAGTGTTTGCCTCTTCACGATTTCTTATTCTTTAGCATGTTTGTCACACTTAAATGTTTCAGATCAACAAGCACATTTAAATATTAGACAAAGATCACACAAGTAAACACAAAGTGCAGTTTATAATTAAAGGCATTTATTGTTAAACTCTTAACGACCGCAGGCAGTAATATTACGTCCTTGTGGTCATAATGTTACTGCCCGCGGTCTGCTGCCAGCAGCATGCCGCGATCGGCACACATCTCAGCTGATTTTCACAGCTGAGATGTGTGCCTGCTAAGCACGAGTAGAATCGTTATCTGCTCGTGACGTTTAACCACTTAAATGGCGCTGTCAATATGTGACAGCGCCATTATAATCGCGATCGCGGTAAACTTTTACTTACCGCCCGATATCGGAAGTCACGTGACATGATCACGTGACTTCCGGTGGTTGTCATGGTAGCACAGGGTCATGTGATGACTCCTGTGATAGACATGAACCACTTTCAGTTTCACTCGGCCCGGAGCCCAGTGAAGCAGAAAGTGAGCGTATCTGCTGTTTACAGCGGTATAGCTGTGATCAGCAGATAGGGCAGAGCGATCAGATTGCTGACCGCTATAGCCCCCTAGGGGGACGAGTAAAGTAAAAAAAAAAGTTAAAAAAAAGTTTTAAAAAATTAAAAAAAAAACAAAAAACCTAAAAGTTCAAATCACCCCCCTTTCGCCCCATTGAAAAATAAAGGGTTAAAACAATAAAAAATATACACACATTTGGTATCGCCGCGTTCACAAATGCCCGATCTATCAAAAAATAAAATCAATTAATCTGATCAGTAAATGGCGTAGCCGCAAAAAAATTACAACTGCCAAATTGACTTTTTTTGTCGCCACAACTTTTCCGCAAAATGCAATAACAGACGATCAAAAAGTAGCATCTGCGCGAAAATGGTACAGTTAAAAATGTCAGCTCGAGACGCAAAAAAATAAGCCATCAATGAGCCATAGAACCAAAAAAATGAGCACTCTACGGGTCACGGAATATGGCGTAAAATGTGCGCCACTTTCTTTGGACAAACTTCCGTTTTTTTTTAACCCCTTATATAAAAGTAAACCTATACATGTTTGGTGTCTATGAACTCGCACTGACCTGATGCATCACACCCACACATCAGTTTTACCATATAGTGAACACAGTGAATAAAATATGTCAAAAACAATTTTGCCATCGCACTTTTTTTGCAATTTTTCTGCATTTGAAATTTGTTTGCCGTTTTCCAGTACATTAAATGATAAAACTTATGGTTTCATTTAAAAGTACAGCTCGTTCTGCAAAAAATAAGCCCTCAGATGACAATATTGACTGAAAAATAAAAAGAAGAATGGCGAAAAAATAAAATGGAAAGCGAAAAATTGGCTGTTTGTGAAGGGGTTAAGGGAAAAAGAAATCCAAAACGAATAGATCCCTGTGTCAAAAAGTAATTGCCCCCAACCCCCTACTTGAAACAAAAATTAACTGTTGTTTATCACATCTTTGGGAAGCTGCGTCCTACCTCAGTTAAGGTCAGTGTTCATGACACCACCATAAGAAAGAGACTGGGCAAATATGGCCTACATGGCAGAGTTCCAAGACAAAAACCATTGCTGAGCAAAAAGAACATAAAGGCTCATCTCAGGTTTGCCAGAAAACATCTTGATGATCCCCAAGACTTTTGGCAGAATACTCTGTGGACTGACAAGATAAAATGTCATGATGACTTTGGGATAGCGGGCAACGAGAGCTCCTAGCTGTCCCTCAAGCTAGGGGACCCTATGGTAATCTAATCTCAGGGATACCCCTAATGGTTGAGATGCCTGAGTCTCCTTCCTGGTCCTGATCTAATTTCCCTTCCTCCTCCCCCAAGGGAGGGATAGGACAGGAGTGTGTAGAAACCACAAATAAAGACAGACAAGGGAAAAAACAAAACTCTGTCACACAGCATGCACACATAGGATAAAACAGTAAGAGATTCAGGAGGAAAACAGGAGCAGGAAGGAAGTACAAAACAACAGGGGTAAACTCCACAACTGCACCAAGCAAAAGGCAACACATAACACAACTTTCACCAGAGAGAGTCTCGGACACCACAGCTTACAGAACAACACAGAATAAACTATACCTGGCATTGGTAGAAGGATTCCAACAGTATAAATCGAGGAGAGAAGATGTCTCCCCACAACATGTGATTAAAGGAGCAAACAGACTAGTGAATATTCTTGCCAGCCTACCTATGAACCAGCATAGAGCAGGTCGAAGCCGTAGTCTGTCTATGTTGATCCCAGACACCAGAGAAAGTATTGGGCGGAGTGTCAGAGGCTGCAATCTGAACAGTCCAATGCCATCATGACAGTCTGCAAAGCTTGTGCAAAGGTTCATGCGTCACAAAAGATTTTGGAAAGTGTATGTCCCATTACATCTAGCGTAGAAGTAGCACAGCATTTCAGAAAAGGAACATCATACTAAGGGCGGCTTTGCACACTACGACATCGCAGGTGTGATGTCGGTAGGGTCAAATCGAAAGTGACGCACATCCGGCGTCACTTGCGATGTTGTAGTGTGTAAATCCTAGATGATACGATAAACGAGCGGAAAAGTGTCATTATCATATCATCGGTGCAGGCTCCGACATTTCCATAATGCCGGTGCCGCGACAGGTACGATGTAGTTCCTCGTTCCTGTGGCACCACACATCGCTGTGTGTGAAGCCGCAGGAATGAGGAACATCTCCTTACCTGCCGTCAGCGGCTATACGGAAGGAAGGAGGTGGGCGGGATGTTTACATCCTGCTCATCTCCGCCCCTCCGCCGCCATTGGCCGCCTGCCGTGTGACATCGCTGTGACGCTGCACGACCCGCCCCCTTAGGAAGGAGGCGGGTCGCCGACCAGAGCGACGGTCGCAGGGCAGGTGAGTGCATGTGAAGCTGGCGTAGCGTTGATTATCGCTACGCCAGCTATCACAAGATATCGTACCTGCGACAGGGGCGGGGACTATCGCGTGCGACATCACAGCATCGGCTTGCGATGTCGCAACGTGCAAAGCCCGCCTAACAGTTAAATATAGCAGTGGTAGTTTGATGGTCTGACTCTGTTTTGCTGCTTCAGGACCTGGAAGACTTGCTGTGGTAAATGGGACCATGAATTCTGCTGTGTACCAAAAAAGCCTAAAGAAGAATGTCTAGCCATCTGTTTGTGACCTGAAGCTGAAGCACAATTGGGTTATGCAGCAAGACAATGATCCAAAACACACCAGCATGTCCACCTCTGAATGGCTTAGGAAAAAACAAAATTAAGACTTTGGAGTGGCCTAGTTAAAGTCCTTACTTTAAACTCATTGAGATGCTGTGGCATCACTTTAAAAAGGCTGTTCTGTTACGGTTCGGGGTTCTGTTGTGCCTCGAACCAGTCTAGTCCCGTCATTGACTCCCACATTGGGGTCGGTTAACTCGGCAGCACCACCTGGCTGTCACTTGAGGCATCAGGTGGCTAGAGATTTATATCATCCTGAGCTGAAGTGCTCATTCAGCCACACTGAGCATGTGCGTGATGTCATTGATGACAAGGCGGCCACTGATTGATCATCAGTGACATCAGCGATGAAGTGGCAGCCGCTGATTGGTCATCATGACTTCAGCAATGACATGGCAGCCCCTATATGGCTGCAGCCGACGCCATTACCACATGCCAATGTGACCTGGCCCAGGGTGGCCGCTATAAAAGGTCTGTAGCTCCGCCCATAGGGGGCACGAGCGTCATTCTGCATGCTGACAGCAAAGACTGCTTTCCCGGCTGTCAGAGTGAGCGGGTTCCAGCGCCATTTTAGTCTGCAGTACCTGTGGCAGACTTGTGTATATGTACTAGTGTGAATCTGAATTTAGGGCAGGCACCGGTACCAGGTATTCGTATCTGGGTACAAGCTGTGTCTCGGCACGGTGAGGGATTAGGGTCCTTCTGGACAGACGTGCCCCCTAAGCACATGACCAGTCTGAAGTGTCAGTGGCAGACTTGTGTGTGCGTGTGTGTGTGTGTGCCAGCACGCGGTACCCAGTGACGCTAACTGGGTGGCCTTTATGGTCTGACGGGCTCCTGTACGCACGTGACCGGCTCAGTGGTTATGTTCTAGGTTACCCAATGACGCTAACTGGGTGGCCTTTATGGTCTGACGTGCTCCTGTACGCACGTGACTGGCTCAGTGGTTACGTTCCAGGTTTCCCAGTGACGCTAACTGGGTTACCTTTCGGTTTATCGCGTTCCTACATACGTGACCGTTATCTGTTGCGTTTCCTTTATTTTTGACGTGTGCCTACACACTTGACCATTGCTTGTGCACCTGTGAGGTTAACAGGGACACGCTAGACGTAGGAGTGTGCCCTTACAACATCTCCTTCGTTTCCTTTGTGGTCTCATGAGTTGTTGTATTTTGTCCTCCTGTCCTTAGTGGCTTTAATACCTGCCCGGCGGACTTGGGGCGACGATTGATATCATATTATTTTATATTCGATTGTCCCCTCCGTAACAGGATCATGCTTGGAAGCTCTCCCATGTTGCTGAATTACAACAATTCTGCAAAGATGACTGGGCCAAAAGTCCTCAAGAACGTTGTAAAAACCTCATTGCCAGTTATCGCAAACGCTTGATTGCAGTTTTTTGCTGCTAATGGTGGCCCAACCAGTTATTATGTTTAGGGGAAAATCACTTTTTTTCACAGGGCGCTGTAGGTTTGGATTTCTTTTTCTCTTAACTACTTTCTGCCCTTGGATGTACTGTTACGTTCAACGTCACTTAATGACCAAGGATGTAACAGTACGTCCGAGCAACTGGCTTAACCGACAGCCGAGCCAAGGGCCTTGCACCATCCCTAGCTGTTTAACCCCCTAATTGCCGCATTCAATACCGATTGAGACACGTAGGAGATTGGGAGAGGGATTGCGCTCCCTCTCCCCTCTGATCGGGACGCTTGTGATGTAATTGCGAGGGTTGATCGTTGTCATGGTGACTCGAGGTCATCATGATGAAATGCAGGTCATCTTACTACAGAGAGCCTGTGTGATCAACCCTGCAGGATGATCAAACAGGCTTTCACAGTGCAGCTCTGACAGCTGCGATGTCCTGCAGTAATCAAGCACTCTAGAACTTTGCAGCTGTGATCAGAGTCATGTGGGGTAATGGGACATAAAGGGAAGTAAAAAAAATTAAAGATATAAAAAATATCAGAAAATAAAGAACAAAAAAATAAATAAAAAAGTTCCAATAAATAGTTATATTTGTGTAAAAAAATAAACTAAATAAACAAAAAGTCCACATATTTGGTATTGCTACGTCCAGAACACCTGAGCTATAAAACGATCAAACAAATTAACCTTTTCAGTGACCACTGTAAAAAAAATTAAAAAAACATAGTAAAAACTATGACTTTCATCATATAGTTGACAAAAAAAGTGGAATAAATCACAATCAAAATGTCATATATAAATATAAATGGTTCCGCAAAAAACAAGCATCCATACATTTCCGCTAGCAAAAAACTTAAAAAAGTTATAGCTCAGCTCTCAGAATTCAGCAATCCAAAAACTGTTTTTCTTCCTATAAAATAGTTTTTATGGTGTAAAAGCCAGGGCTGTGGAGTCGGTAAGCCAAACCTTCGACTCCGACTCCGACTCCTCAAATTCTCTTGCACCGACTCCGACTCCGGCTCCGACTCCGACTCCGGCTCCGACTCCGACTCCTACATATATTGCTTATAGTTAGGTGAAAAATTTATTGTAGTACATGAATATGTGTATGTGAACATCAGACATTTAATAATTTTTATGATACAATAATCAAGATATTTGGATAGAACATAAAATATATTTATTGGAATACAACTTTAGAACACAAAAAACTGTAATAAATTGTAAATATGTAATACACTATGTAATATACAGTAGATTACATATATATCTTGTGTGTGTGTATATACACTGTATATATATATATATATATATATTATATATATTACATATTTACAATTTATTAGTTTTTTTGTGTTCTAAAGTTGTATTCCAATAAATATTTTATGTTCTATCCAAATATCTTGATTATTGTATCATAAAAACAATTAAATGTCTGATGTTCACATTGTACTACAATAAATTTTTCACTTAAATATAAGCATTATACTAAATGTTGTTATTTAGTAAAATATTCAGCACATTCTGCATTGCACTCCTGTCCCCAATTTATTATATATTTTAGGAGTCGGAGTCGGTGCATTTTATACCGACTCCGACTCCGACTCCGACTCCACCAAAATGAGCTCCGACTCCGACTCCGACTCCACGACTCCGACTCCGACTCCACAGCCCTGGTAAAAGCGGCAAAACATAAAAAACTATATAAATGTGGTATGACTGTAATTGTAGCAACCCAAAGAATAAAATTGTCATCACTTTTTTAATATGGTGAAAGCCGTAAAAAAACCCTATTCCTGAGTTGCTGTTTTTTTTTTATTCTGTCTAACAAAAAGTGGAATAGAAAGCAATAAAAAACTATTATTTGGCACCAAGTTGTGCCAATAAAAACTCCAACTCATCCCACAAAAAACAAGACCTCAAATGACTATGACAGCAGAAAAACAAAGAAAAACTATAGCCTTCAAAATTCGGTGATGGAAAAAACCTTTATCTATATATATAATTGCCTTATTCTGTCTGTCTGTCTGTCTGTCTGTCTGTCTGTCTATCTGTCTGTCTATCTGTCTGTCTGTCTGTCTGTCATGCTCCGAAATTGTGTCCTTACGGTGACACAAAGCTGATTGGCCGCTGGGCTCGCCATGGCCCCGCCCCCCCACACGGATTGGCCTCTCGCCCCGGCTCTCTGCAGGCCCCGCCCCCCTCACGCAATGCACGCTCGCTCTGGCCCAACTGACACGGAGCCGCGACTCCCAGGTGAGTACACACACACATCAGATCACACTCACTCTCACACACACCTCACACATCACATCCACACACTCACAACATCCTTGGATATCGCTTGCTTCTACACCGGCTCCGTCAGGATCCCAGCAGCGCCAGACATAACCTTGCGATGCTGGGATCTTGACGGAGGCCGTGAAAGCTGGTAACCATTATAAACATCGGGTAACTAAGGTCCCTTAGTTACCCGATGTGTGTCATAGTTACCAGTGTACACCGGCTCACACTCACTCTCACACACACATCACATCGCATCCACACATCAAGGTCCTGCAGCGGCGGAAAATACAGACACATAACAGCACACACACATAACAGCACACACATACACACACAAATCAGATCACACTCACTCTCACACACACATCACATCGCATCCAAATACTCACAACATCCTGGGATATCGCTTGCTTCTCGGCCTCGATACGGTGCTGTTGTGAGCTTCCAGGACCTGCGGGAGGATCACATGGCCAGAAGCATGTAATACCTCCGGATGTTGTGAGTATAAGCGCGTATGTGCGATATCGTCAGTGTCTGTGTGTGTGAGTGTATGCGATCGGGTGTGTGTGAGTGGATGCGATCGGGTGTGTGTGAGTGGATGCGATCGGGTGTGTGTGAGTGGATGCGATCGGGTGTGTGTGAGTGGATGCGATCGGGTGTGTGTGAGTGGATGCGATCGGGTGTGTGAGTGTCGGCAGAGGAGCACGGCGTGCTGGAGGAGGCTGGGAGCAGAGAGGCTGATCATGGGGAAGGCTGGGAGGAGAGAGGCTGATGCTGGGGGAGGCTGGGAGGGGGAGGCTGGGACGAGGGAGGCTGATGCTGGTGGAGGCTGATGCTTGGGGAGGCTGATGCTGGGGGAGGCTGGAAGGAGAGAGGCTAATGCTGGTGGAGGCTGATGCTTGGGGAGGCTGATGCTGGGGGAGACTGGGAGGGGAAGGCTGATGCTGAGGGAGGCTGGGAGGAAGGAGGCTGGGAGGAGAGAGGCTGATCCTGGGGAAGGCTGGGAACGGGAGGCTGATGCTGAGGGAGGCTGGAAGGAGAGAGGCTGATGCTGGGGGAGGCTGGAAGGAGAGAGGCTGATGCTGGTGGAGGCTGATGCTTGGGGAGGCTGATGCTGGGGGAGACTGGGAGCGGAAGGCTGATGCTGAGGGAGGCTGGGAGGGGGAGGCTGGGAGGAAGGAGGCTGGGAGGAGAGAGGCTGATCCTGGGGAAGGCTGGGAAGGGGAGGCTGATGCTGGGGGAGGCTGGAAGGAGAGAGGCTGATGCTGGTGGAGGCTGATGCATGGGGAGGCTGATGCTGGGGGAGACTGGGAGCGGAAGGCTGATGCTGAGGGAGGCTGGGAGGGGGAGGCTGGGAGGAAGGAGGCTGGGAGGAGAGAGGCTGATCCTGGGGAAGGCTGGGAAGGGGAGGCTGATGCTGAGGGAAGCTGGAAGGAGAGAGGCTGATGCTGGGGGAGGCTGGAAGGAGAGAGGCTGAGGCTGGGAGGAGAGAGGCTGATGCTGGGGAAGGCTGATGCTGAGGGAGGCTGGGAGGGGAAAGCTGATGCTGGGGAAGGCTGGGAGGACGGAGGCTGGGAGGAGAGAGGCTGATCCTGGGGAAGGCTGGGAGAGGGAGGCTGATGCTGGAGGAGGCTGGAAGGAGAGAGGCTGATGCTGGCGGAGGCTGATGCTGGGGGAGGCTGGAAGGAGAGAGGCTGATGCTGGTGGAGGCTGATGCTTGGGGAGGCTGGGAGAGGGAGGCTGATGCTGAGGGAGGCTGGGAGGAGGGAGGCTGGGAGAGGTAGGCTGAGAGAAGAGAGGCTGATGCACACACACACACACACACACGCGCGCGCACTGCACAACACACCACACACACACACACACACTGGGAACCACAAACAACTGCCCTACACAGACACCCACACACACAGACAACGCTGCACACACACAACACCCAACACACAAACACCGCGGCACACACAAATATACGCACATACCGCACAACACACACATTGCACAAAACATACCTCCCCCCAAAACACACCACACACACACAAACCGCGCAACACACACACACAACGCTACAGACACACAGCGCTCCACAAACAACGCAACACACGCAACACACATACAACACCGCTCTCACCCCCCGTCACACCCAGACAACACCCAGAACATGTACAGCGCCTACACAAACACTTGGTAACTACACACAACAACATCTCTCTATATATATATATATAACAAAAATCATACATGAACTACACAATACGTAAATTCTAGAATACCCGATGCGTAGAATCGGGCCACCTTCTAGTTTTGTAATAATTATATAAATGGTAATTATATAAATGTGGCATTGCTGTAATTGTACTGACTGGAGGAATAAAGCCACCTAATCAATTATACCGCACGGTGAACAGCTTAAAAAATAAATAAGCCAATTCTTCAACCGCTATTGATTTGTTTATTTTGCCTCCAAAAGATTGCGGTATGACTCCTATTTATCCTGCGCTATACGATGAGTGCTTGCACTGGGATTACGTGTAACGGTACATGCCCACAGTCAGGAATAGCAGCGTTTTGGATGTAGCATGTTTTTGCTGTATCCAAAAAGCTGCGTTGGGTAGTACAAGCACAGTGGATGGATTTATAGATATCCCATGCCCTCTGTGCTTTTTTTCTCCACAGCGTAAACCAACATGCGGTGTGGTTCCCTAGACACAGCATGTCAATTTATGCTGTGCAGACACGATGGCTCTCCCCCTTCAAAAAAGAAATCCAGCAAAATCTGCACTCCCAAATCCAAATACTCCCTCTCTTCTGTGCCCCGCAATGTGCCTAAACCATGGTTAGCCTCCACATGTTTGGCATTGCTGTAGTGAGGAGATCCTGCTTCAATATACGGGGTGCAGGTTTACAGAAGCACGAGCTGGGCACAATGTACTGGGCACAACAAGGACTTATTTGCAATTTTTAATTCTGCAACAGTCCCTGTGAATGACACCATGGGTGTTTTCCAGAGACTAAGGGGTACTTTACACGTTGCGACATCACTAGCATCGGCTAGCGATGCCGAGCGCGATAGCACCCGCCTCCGTCGCACATGCGATGTGGTGATTGCTGCCGTAGCGAACATTATCGCTACGGCAGCTTCACATGCTCATACCTGCTCGGCGACATCACCGCGACGTCACTAATCGGCCGGCCAATAGAAGCAGAGGGGCGGAGATGAGCGGGACATAACATCCCGCCCACTTTTCCCTTCCGCATTGTCGGCGGGACGCAGGTAAGGAGATGTTTGTGACTCCTGCGGGTTTACACACAGTGATGTGTGCTGCCGCAGGAGCGACAAACAACATCGTACCTGCGGTCGACCCGACATTATGAAAATGAACGACGCTATACAGATCACCGATTTTCGACGCTTTTGCGATCGGTTATTGGCGCCTGTAGGATTTACATGTTTCGATGTCGTTACCGGCGCCGGATGTGCAATGTGTAAAGCCCCCCTAAATCATCATTACATCCACAGATGAATTCCCAGAGGGGTGTAATTTCCAAAATGTGGTCACTTAAGGAGGGTTCTTCTTTTCTGGCACTTGGGGGCTCTGCAAGTTGAGTCTGTAAACTATTCTAGGAAAGTCTGTGCTCCAAAAATCAAATGGCGCTCCTTCTCTCATGAGCCTTGTGGTCACCCAAACAGTACTGTACAGTCACATGTAGGGTATTGCCACATTCAAGAGAAATTGTGTAACACATTATGGGGCCTTTTTTTTACCAATTTCCCTTGTGAAAATTGAAAATCTGGGGTCAAAAAAACATTTTAGTGGTAAAAATGTAAATATTTTTTGTTCACTGCCCAATAGTATAACATTTTGTGACACACCTGTAGTGTCAATATGCTCACTGCACAAATGGATCAATTCATTGAGAGGAGCAGTTTGTAAAATTGGGTCTTTTGTGGTGGGTTTCTGCTGTTCTGGCAGCTCAGGGGCTCTGATAATATGACATGGCATCCGCAAACCATTCCAACTAAATCTGCACTCCAATATGGCGCTCCTTCCCTTCTTCACTTTGTCCTGTGCCTTAAGATTAGTTTTTGACCACATAAGGGGTATTGGCGTACTCAGTAGAGATGAGCGAACTGGTCCCGGTTCGGCTCGAGGCCGGTTCACGAACGGGGGTCCCGTTCGAGTTCGGTTCGTCGAACGTTCGACGAACCAAACTCGAACGTATAGGCTAGAATGGGAGGCAATCACAAACACATAAAAATGCATTATAAATGTACACAAACAGTTAATAAACATTGCCATAACACTTACCGGTCCTCGCGATCCCTTCTGCACTCTGTCTCCTGCCGCTATTCCATCCGATGATCGCTGAATCCTCCCGGTGACCTGCACTGCCAGCAGAGATGCAGGACCTATCGTGACGTCAAAATAGCCATGTGACCAGTCACGTGGCTATTATCTCATTGGCTACAGACTGGTCACATGACTATGACACGTCATGTAGGACCTGCGAGTGCATCTCTCCGGTACACGGTGCACATATGTGTATCGCCGTGTACCGGCGACATGCTCTAGCACACGGTCGACTCCCCGTTCCGTTAGGGACCGGCTGACACAGCCGGTCATTAACGGAGATCACCGTTGCCATAGCAACGCAGTTAGCGGTGACGTCACCGCTAACCGCGGCTCCGAGAGCACCGTTGCTATGGTAACGCGTCTGTCAGCGTTACCGCTAGCAGCCAGCAGTGATCACTCACGGAGTGAAGACTGCACGCTGCTTCCCGATTGTAGTGATGATTGTAGTGAGGATGGAGGTTCCCCAGCCCCAAGTGATGAGCTGGTGAATCTCATCCTTCCTCACTACAATCGTCACTACTACTACACTAGTGATGATTGTAGTGAGGATGGAGGTTCCCCAGTCCCAAGTGATGAGCTGGTGAATCTCATCCTCACTACAATCGTCACTACTACTACACTAGAAAGAAAGAAGAGCAGGATCGTGGAGGGCTGACAGGGGGTAATAAAGATGGAGTCTCTAATGTGTCTGTGTATTTATTTCTATTAAAGTATTTTTTCTCTGTGTGGTGTCTTTTTTTTAACCCTTTATTGGAGATTCTTAATGGCCGGGTCAAACGTGCCTGACATTAAGAATCTCTGGCTTAATACTGGCTAGTAAAACAAAGCCAGTATTAACTCATGATTACCCAACAAGCCACCCGGCTCCAGGGCTGTTGGAAGAGTTGGATACAGCGCCAGATGATGGCGCTTCTATGAGAGCGCCATTTTCTGGGACGGCTGCGGACTGCAATTCGCAGCAGAGGCGCCCACAAACCTCGGGCTAACCTGTGCTGCGGATTCCAATCCCCAGCTGCCTAGTTGTATCCGGCTGGACACAAAAATGGGGCGAAGCCCACGTCATTTGTTTTTTAATTATTTCATGAAATAAGTGAAATAATTAAAAAAAAACGGGCTTCCCTATATTTTTGGTTCCCAGCCGGGTACAAATAGGCAACTGGGGGTTGGAGGCAGCCCGTGGCTGCCTGCTGTACCTGGCTAGCATACAAAAATATGGCGAAGCCCACGTCATTTTTTTGGTGGGCAAAAAAATTCTGCATACAGTTCTGGATGGAGTATGCTGAGCCTTGTAGTTCTGCAGCTGCTGTCTGCTCTTCTCCATACAGACAGACAGCAGCTGCAGAACTACAAGGCTCAGCATACTCCATCCAGGACTGTATGCAGAAGTTTTTTGCCCCCTGAAAAAATTATGTGGGCTTCGCCATATTTTTGTATGCTAGCCAGGTACAGCAGGCAGGTACGGCTGCCCCCAACCCCCAGTTGCCTATTTGTACCCGGCTGGGAACCAAAAATAAAGGGAAGCCCTTTTTTATTATTTCATGAATTTCATGAAATAATTAGAAAACAAATGACGTAGGCTTCGCCCCATTTTTGTGTCCAGCCAGGTACAACTAGGCAGCTGGGGATTGGAATCCGCACCACAGGTTGGCCTGAGCTTTCTGGGCCCCACTGCTGCGAATTGCAGTCTGCAGCCGCCTCAGAAAATGGCATTTTCATAGAAGCGCCATCTTCTGGCGCTGTATCCAACTCTTCCAGCACCTGCCTGCTATACCTGGCTAGCATACAAAAATATGGCGAAACTCACGTCCTTTTTTTGTAGTTTTTTGGCAAAAAAAATAAAAAATGCTTCCCTGGATTTTCCATTGCCAGTGAAGGTAACACCAAGCAGTGGGGGTTAGCAGCCAGTAGCTGCTTGGATTACCCTTAGCTAGCAATACAAAAAATGCAGCGGGAGCCCATATTTATTTTTTTTAATTATTTATATAAATAACTAAAAATAAAATGGGCTTCCCTGTATTTTGATTGCTGGACATCACAGTGCTGTAAAAATAAATCTTTAAAAAAATGACGTAGCGCTCCGCGGTATTTTTGATTCTCAGCGCAGATAAAGCAGACAGCTATGGGTTGCCACCCCCATCTGCCTGCCGTTACCTTGGTTGGCAATCAAAATACAGGGAAGCCCATTCATTTTTTCTATTTAAAAAATAGTTAAAAAAAAAAATGACGTTGGGTCCCCCCATTTTTGATAGCCAGCTAGGGTAAAGCAGACGGCTGTAGCCTGAAAACCACAGCTGGCAGCTTTACCGTGGTTGGGGATCCAATGTGGAGGTCCCCTCAGGCTCTTTTTTATAATTATTTTATAAATATTAATAATTACACAAAAAAAGTAGGGTCCCCTCCAAATTGCATCACCAGCCAAGGTAAAGCGGACAGCTGTGGTCTGGTATTCTCAGGGTGGGAAGGTCCATAGTTATTGGGCCTTCACAGCCTAAAAATAGCAGGCCGCAGGCACCCCAGACGTGGCGCATCCACTAGATGCGCCAATCCTGGCGCTTCACCCCGGCTCATCCCGTGCCCTGGTGCAGTGGCAAACGGGGTAATAAATCGGGTTGATACTAGCTGTAAAGTCACCTGAGATCAAGCCCAGCAGTTTGTGATGTCATGGCGTCTATTAGATACCCAACATCATAAACTGTCAGTACTAACAAAAACAAAAAATCGACAAAAGAAATTTATTTGAAAAAACAGTCCCCAAAACATTTCCTCTTTCACCAATTTATTGTAAGAAAAAAAAAATAAAGGGGTCCCACGACGACTCTGGACCGTCTAGAATATGGGGGGGAGACACTCAGGGAACGTATCCCCCATTTTCTAGGAGTGCGGACCCTTCATGTGAGGAGTGTGGGTGCAATGAATCTGCACTCACTCTCCCCGGGTCCACAGCAGCAGAGTCCATGTCGTAATGGTTGCTACCAAAGCTGCAATGCCCTGCTCATGAGGTAAGGGCATGCCTAATCAGGAGAACTACTGTAGAGGAAGCTCTGCTCACTGGTATATAGGTGCTCAGAGGTAATAATAGATAAAATTAGTGAGTAACCTCGGCACTCTAAATCTCCCAGACTAAGTCAGTAAGTCCCAATGGATAGTAATGCAAAATCACTCTTTATTGGTCCGTATTAAGAACATTTTTTTTTTCATAAGCATATATGTTTTTGTCCAAAACAAGTTACAATTGATGTTTCGGCCTGAGCCTTCGTCAGATTGGACTTATCTGCATGTAATCATGAAAAATGACAATAATCAGTATCACATAAGAGTGAGAGAACAATAACATAAACTCGAACAATGTAGAGGTACAATTGGGATGCAGCAAAAAAAACTGCAACACAGCAAGAAATGAAACACATGATACAAATGTCATAATACAGTACAAGGACAATATAGTAATGACAAATATGGGGTCAGAGTAGACTTAGACAGCTCTGGTACGAAAGAGATGTCAATCATAAAGTAACATGTGCAGTAGGTGTAGAACTACAGTATACATGGCAGAGCTAATGGGTAGACCGACCATAGAAAAAGAACGGAGAAAAAGTGGAGAAAAAGTGGCGAATAAGTGGAGAATAAGTGGAGAAAAAGTGGAGAAAAAGTGGAGAAAAAGTGGAGAAAAAGTGGAGAATAAGTGGAGAAAAAGTGGAGAAAAAAATGGAGAAAAAGTGGAGAAAAAGTGGAGAATAAATGGAGAAAAAGTGGAGAAAAAGTGGAGAAAAAGTGGAGAAAAAGTGGAGAATAAGTGGAGAAAAAGTGGAGAAAAAAATGGAGAAAAAGTGGAGAAAAAGTGGAGAATAAGTGGAGAAAAAGTGGAGAAAAAAATGGAGAAAAAGTGGAGAAAAAGTGGAGAATAAATGGAGAAAAAGTGGAGAAAAAGTGGAGAAAAAAATGGAGAAAAAGTGGAGAAAAAGTGGAGAATAAGTGGAGAATAAGTGGAGAAAAAATGGAGAAAAAGTGGAGAAAAAGTGGAGAAAAAGTGGAGAAAAAGTGGAGAATAAGTGGAGAAAAAGTGGAGAAAAAGTGGAGAAAAAGTGGAGAATAAGTGGAGAAAAAGTGGAGAAAAAGTGGAGAAAAAAATGGAGAAAAAGTGGAGAAAAAGTGGAGAATAAATGGAGAAAAAGTGGAGAAAAAGTGGAGAAAAAAATGGAGAAAAAGTGGAGAAAAAGTGGAGAATAAGTGGAGAATAAGTAGAGAATAAGTGGAGAAAAAATGGAGAAAAAGTGGAGAAAAAAATGGAGAAAAAGTGGAGAAAAAGTGGAGAATAAATGGAGAAAAAGTGGAGAAAAAGTGGAGAAAAAAATGGAGAAAAAGTGGAGAAAAAGTGGAGAATAAGTGGAGAAAAAGTGGAGAAAAAGTGGAGAAAAAGTGGAGAAAAAAAATGGAGAAAAAGTGGAGAAAAAGTGGAGAATAAATGGAGAAAAAAATTCTCCACTTTTTCTCTATTTTTTCTCCACTTTTTCTCCACTTTTTCTCCACTTTTTCTCCACTTATTCTCCACTTTTTCTCCACTTTTTCTCCATTTTTTCTCCACTTTTTCTCCACTTATTCTCCACTTTTTCTCCACTTTTTCTCCACTTTTTCTCCACTTTTTCTCCATTTATTCTCCACTTTTTCTCCACTTATTCTCCACTTATTCTCCACTTTTTCTCCATAAGTGGAGAAAAAGTGGAGAAAAAAGTGGAGAAAAAGTGGAGAAAAAGTGGAGAAAAAGTGGAGAAAAAGTGGAGAAAAAGTGGAGCACCCTTTGGTGCCTTTCATGTGGCACTAAGGGGTGCTTAGCTTTGTATTTAGCCAAAAAAATGAAAAAAAAAATGACGTAGGGTTCCCCCTAGTTTTGTAGCCAGCTAGGGTAAAGCAGATGGCTGCAGCCTGCAGACCACAGCTGGCAGCCTCACCTTGGCTGGTAATCTAAAACTGAGGGCACCCCACGCTGTTATTTTAAATTAAATAAATAATTTTAAAAAAAAAAACACGTAGGGGTCCCCCAAAATTGGATCACCAGCCAAGGTAAAGCAGACAGCTGGGGCCTGATATTCTCAGACTAGGGAGGTCCATGGTTATTGGACTCTCCCAAGCCTAAAAATAGCAGGCCGCAGCCGCCCCAGAAGTGGCGCATCCATTAGATGCGCCAATCCTGGTGCTTCGCCCCAGCTCATCCCGCGCCCTGGTGCGGTGGCAAACGGGGTAATATATGGGGTTAATACCAGATGTGTAATGTCACCTGGCATCAAGCCCTGTTGTTGGTGAGGTCAGGCGTCTATCAGATACCCGACATCACCAACCCAGTCAGTAATAAAAAAAAATAGACGACAAACACATTTTTATTTGAAAAAACACTCCCCAAAACATTCCCTCTTTAACCAATTTATTAGAATGAAAAACAAATCCAGGTCTGCTGTAATCCAAGGGGTTGCCATGACGATCCACACTGTCCCAGTCAATGAAGAGCAGGATGTTCCCCATTGGCTGGGAGAGCAGTGCAGTGACCTGAGCTAACATCAATGGGTCAGCCCAGGTCACTGCAGGGGATGACAAGTGCTGCTGTCAGCGAGGTACATTACCTGCGCTGATCTCCAGCACTGTCGACAGCCCCTGTCACTGAGGTCAATGACCGGCGCCTTCACATCAAGTATCGCGAGAGGTGATGTGACAAGCGGCGGCCATGGAGGCCAGACAGTGACAGCGCTGAGGTCGGGATGGCGGGACTTCATCACCGCAGGTAAGCCGAGCGGGGGGGAAGGGGGGGTGCGTGTGTGAGAGTGTGTGTGTGTGTGTGTGTGTGTATGTATACATGCCGCGAGCAGGAGGGAGTGGAGTGAGCTGAGCGGGAAGTGTGGGCTTCCTGCACGTAACTAAGATAAACATCGGGTTACTAACCAAAGCGCTTTGCTTGGATACCCGATGTTTATCTTGGTTACCAGCTTGTGGCAGGCTGCCAGCGATGGCTCCTGCACACTGTAGCTGGGAGGGTGTGTGTGTGTGTGTGTGTGTGTGTGTGTGTGTGTGTACGTGTATACATGCCGCGGGCAGGAGGGGGTGGAGCGAGCTGAGCGGGAAGTGTGGGCTTCCTGCACGTAACTAAGATAAACATCGGGTTACTAACCAAAGCGCTTTGCTTGGATACCCGATGTTTATCTTGGTTAACAGCTTGTGGCAGGCTGCCAGCGATGGCTCCTGCACACTGTAGCTGTAAAAAGCCCTGCTTTTTGCTGCTAGAACCGTTCTCGAACGTATCTAGAACTATCGAGCTTTTGCAAAAAGCTCGAGTTCTAGTTCGATCTCGAACAGCCCCAAAAATCACTCGAGCTTAGAACTGGAGAACCTCGAACCACGAACCGCGCTCAACTCTAGTACTCAGGGGAAATTTCAAAAAAACCTGTATGGTTCATTATCTCCTGTTACCCTGGTGAAATGAAAAATTTGGCATTAACGCAACATCTTTGAGGTTAAAAATTGTGTTTTTTCATTTTCACAGCTTAATGTTATAAAATTCTGTGAAGCTCCCCGGGGTTTAAGGTGCTTACCAAGCATCTAGATAATTCCTTGAGGGGTCTAGTTTTTAAAATGGGGTCACTTGTGGGGGAGCTCCACTGTTTATGCATATCAGGGGCTCTACAAATGCGACATGGCATCTGCTAATGATTCCAGCTAATTTTGCAGTCAAATGGCGCTCCTTCCCTCTTGAGTCCTTCCATGCGCCCAAACAGTTGATTTCCACCACATGTGCGATATCTGTGAACTGAGGAGAAATTGCACAATAAATTTTATGGTTCATTTTCTCCTATTACCCTTGTGAAAAAAGCTATCCGGTTGAAGTAACAATTTTGTGGTAAAAATGTATTTTTTTGTTTTCACGGCTCAACTGTGAAGCTCCCGAGAGTTCAAGGTGCTCACCAAACATCTAGATACATTTCATGAGACGTCTAGTTTCCAAATTGGGGTCACTTATGGGGGAGCTCCACTGTTTAGGCACCACAGCAGGTCTCCAAACGCAAAATAGCATCCACTAATAATTCCAGTTAATTTTGCTTTCAAAAATTTAAATTTTAAATTTAAATTTAAATTCCCTTCCAAACCCTGCCGTGTACCCAAACAATTGATTTCCACCATGAAAAAGTTTGGGCACCCCTATTAATGTTAACCTTTATTTTTTATAACAATTTGGGTTTTTGCAACAGCTATTTCAGTTTCATATATCTACTAACTGATGGACTGAGTAATATTTCTGGATTGAAATGAGGTTTATTGTACTAACAGAAAATGTGCAATCCGCATTTAAACAAAATTTGACCGGTGCAAAAGTATGGGCACCTCAACATAAAAGTGACATTAATATTTTGTAGATCCTCCTTTTTCAAAAATAACAGCCTCTAGTCGCTTCCTGTAGCTTTTAATGAGTTCCTGGATCCTGGATGAAGGTATATTTGACCATTCCTGTTTAGAAAACAATTCCAGTTCAGTTAAGTTTGATGGTTGCCGAGCATGGACAGCATGCTTCAAATCATCCCACAGATATTCAATGATATTCAGGTCTGGGGACTGGGATGGCCATTCCAGAACATTGTAATTGTTCTTCTGCATGAATGCCTGAGTAGATTTGGAGCGGTGTTTTGGATCATTGTCTTGCTGAAATATCCATCCCCTGCGTAAATTGAACTTCGTCACTGATTCTTGCACATTATTGTCAAGAATCTGCTGATACTGAGTTGAATCCATGCGATCCTCAACTTTAACAAGATTCCCGGTACCGGCATTGGCCACACAGCCCCAAAACATGATGGAACCTCCACCAAATTTCACTGTGGGTAGCAAGTGCTTTTCTTGGAATGCCGTGTTTTTTTGCCTCAATGCATAACGCGTTTTTGCTTGACCAAACAACTCAATCTTTGTTTCATCAGTCCACAGGAGCCTCTTCCAAAATGTAACTGGCTTGTACAAATGTGCTTTTGCATACCTCAGGCGACTCTGTTTGTGGCGTGCTTGCAGAAACGGCTTCACTCTCCCATACAGCTTCTCCTTGTGCAACGTGTGCTGTATTGTTGACCGATGCAGATTGACACCATCTGCAGCAAGATGAAGCTGCAAGTCTTGGGAGGTGGTCTGTGGATTGTACTTGACTGCTCTCACCATCCTTCTCTGCCTTTCTGATATTTTTCTTGGCCTGCCACTTCTGGGCTTAACAAGAACTGTACTTGTGTTCTTCCATTTCCTTACTATGTTCCTCACAGTGGAAACTGACAGTTTAAATCTCTGAGAAAACTTTTTGTATCCTTCCCCTGAACAACTATGTTGAATAATCTTTGTTTTCAGATCATTTGAGAGTTGTTTTGAGGAGCCCATGATGCCACTTTTCATAGGAGATTCAAATAGGAGAACAACTTGCAAGTGGCCACCTTAATTACCTTTTCTCATGATTGAATACACCTGCCTATGAAGTTCAAAGCTCAATGAGGTTACAAAACCAATTTAGTGCTTCAGTAAGTCAGTAAAAAGTAGTTAGGAGTGTTCAAATCAAGAAATTGATAAGGGTGCCCATACTTTTGCACCAGTCAAATTTTGTTTAATTGCGGATTGCAAATTTTCTGTTAGAACAATAAACCTCATTTCAATCTAGAAATATTACTCAGTCCATCAGTTATTAGATATATGAAACTGAAATAGCTGTTGCAAAAACCCAAATTGTTATAAAGAAAAAAGGTTAACATTAATAGGGGTGCCCAAACTTTTTCATATGACTGTATATGAGGTATTAGCATACTTAGGAGAAATTTCACAATACATTTTATGGTGTAATTTTTGTTCCTGATACCCTTGTGAAAATGCAAAATTTTATGGCTAAAGTAATATTTTGGTTGAAAAAAGTAAAATTGTAATTTTTTTCTTCCATATTGCTTTGCTTCCTGTGAAGAATCTAAAGGGTTATTAAACTTCTTGGATGTGGTTTTGAGCAGTGTGAGGGGTGCAGTTTTTAGAATGGTGTCACTTTTGGGTATTTTCTGTCACCTAGGCTTCTCAAAGTCACTTCAAATGGGATGTGGTCCCTATAAAAATGTTTTCGTAAATTTTATTGGAAAAATGATAAATTGCTGATGAACTTTGAACTCTTCTAACTTCCTAACAAAACAATTATGTTTCAAAAATTGTGCTGATGTAAAGTAGACATGTGGGAAATGTTATTTATTAACTATTTTGTGTGACATATCTGTTGGATTCATGGGCATAAAATTTCAAAATTTGAAAATTGCGAAATTTTCACCAAATTTCCTATATTTTCACATACACACACAAAATATATCGTCCTAAATTTACAAAATTTACAACCATCATGAAGTACAATTTGTCATGAAAAAACAATGTCAGAATCCCTAGGATCTGGTGAAGCGTTCCAGAGCTATTATCTGTCAAATTGACACTGATAGAATTGCAAAAATTGGCCTGGGCATTAAGATGAAAATGGGAATGGAGTAAAGGGGTTAATAATAAAGATCTTAATCTATGAACTGCATTTTGTGTTTACTTGTGTTATCTTTGTCCAATATTTAATTTGGTGATTAGAAACATTTAAGTGTTACAAACATGCAAAAAAATAAGAAATCAGGAAGGGGACAAACACTTTTTTGCACCACTGTATATAGTTCTATAGGCATATCATGCCTTACTGGGCTGTGCACATTGTAGATTCATACTGAAGGCAGTAAAACCATATACGAAGACATATAGAAACAAGGAGTAAAGAAACGTGTAAATAATCCTGAATGTGTGTTAATGCTTAAATTCTTGAAATGCCTCCCTTTTACTCTGATGACAGCTTTACACACTCTTGGTTTTCTCTCAAGCTGTTGGCTTCCAATAGTTCATTGTGGAATCTCCTTCCTTCAGAAAGTGTTTAGGACCATCTGGTATATTCTGCCAAAAGGCAGGATTAAAACACAGTTCCATACAGTACTGAGCCCTAGCCCACAACTGTTCTAAGAATATAGCAATAATCACTCAACTAAGTAAACAGGAATTGCATCCTTTATTTAAAATGACGAAACTGACTCTCCCTATGAAGACCAAGAATGACCTCTGCTGTAAAAGATAAGTTCATCAAGTTACCAGCCTCAAAATAAACACCAATTGACAGCATCTTATATATCAGTCCTTATAAATGATGCACAGACATGAAGTAGCAGACATAACTCAACATCATCTGTCCAGTGAAAACTATGAGGACTAGGTCATTATGGTCAAATTGCAGCAAACAAACCACTACTGAGGACTAAAAACAAGAACAGACTTTTTTGGGAAAAGCAACACAAAGCTGTACACTAGATTAGTTGAAATCTTTACTGTGGTCTGATGAGTCAACATTTTTGGCATTACTTGCCATGTGTTCATGAGACATAGAAAAGGTAGAAGCTTTCTACAAGTTTAATGCATATTGTAAAGCGTGGTGGGGTGGTGGTGCTAGTGGTGGAGTGGGTGTTTTGATGTTGAGACTGTTGGTGATTTGTTTCAAATTCAAGGGACACTTGCCCAGCATGGTTACTACAACATTTTGCAACAACATGGCATCCCATTTGGTTCCCATTTAATGAAGCCTTAATTTCTATTGCAACAGGTTAATGCCCCAAAACACACATCCACACCAATGTAAACCAAAAAGGAGAGGGATAGAGTGATGTATCAGATAACATCGCCTTCACAATCACCTGACCTCAAAACAATTGAGATAGTTTTCGATGAGTTGCATCAGAGAGAGAAGGTAAAGCAGTCAACAAATGCTTAACACCTCTGGGAACTCCTTCAAGATGGCATGGAAACCCATTCGAGGTGACTGATTATGCTTTTTAAGAAAATGCTAAGGATGTGTAAAGCTGTCATTAAAGCAAAAAGTTGGCATTTTGAAGAATCTCTAACAAAGATTCTGGTTTATTTCATATGCATTTTTATGTGTTGTTTCTATATGTGTTCCTTTGTGGTTTTGCTGCCTTCAGTAAAAATATAAAATGTACGCATTTCAATAAGAACAAGAAACTATTACATGAGCAGGTGTGTCCAAACTTTTGACTGGTACTGTATATTAATATAATCCTGTAAGTTTAATCCCTCTGGCAACAAAATGTTCAAGAATAAAAAGAAACTTTGAATGCCGGCTGGTCAGAAATGGCATTTAAGTGTATAAAAGATCTCAATAGGCAATGTAAAGAAAGAAATCAAGCCAGAAAAATTTGCTACAGAGCAAGAAATTACCAGCATTATAATAAATCTAAAGATATTTTATAAATATATTAACTCAAATCTGATGGCATCGGCATCACAAAAGATGACCATTGTAATTCTATTCTAGAGAACAAAGAATAAATATAATAACGTGGTTGCATATGTGTGTACACCCTCTTATAACTGGGGATGTGGTTGTGTTCACAATTAGCCAATCACATTTAAATTCATGTTAAATAGAAGTCATTACACAGCTGCCATCATTTACAGTGATTCTGATTAACGCCATGTAAAGTTTAGCTGTTCCAGCAGGATTTTCCTAAGGTTCAATTAGTTTCATTTTACAGCAAAAAAACAAGACTAGAAAGAGGAGAAGAGAACTGTCTAAGAACTTGAGAAACAAAATTGTTGAAAAGTATCAATAATCTCAAAGTCACAAGTCCATCTCCAGAGATCTTGATGTTCCTTTGTCCATGGTGCACAACATCATCAAGAAGTTTTCAACCCATGGCACTGTGGCTAATCTTCCTTGACGTGGATAGCTGAAAAAGATTGATGGAAGGTTGCAACGCAGGATAATCCGGATGGTGGTTAACAGCTGCAATCAAGTTCCAAAGTAAATCAAGCTGTCCTGCAGGCTCAAGGTACATCAGTGTCAGCACAAAATATCCATTAACATTTGAAAAAAATGAAATGCTACTGCAGGAGACCAAGAGGGCCCCACTGCTGACACAGAGACATAAAGCTAGACTGCAGATTGCCAAAATGTATATGAGTAAGCTAAACTCCTTCTGGAAAAGCGTCTTGTGGACAAATGAGACCAAGATAGAGCTTTCTGGAAAAGATATTATTCTGCTGTTACCAACAATGGAATGAGGCCTACAAAGAAAATAACACGTATTTTGAGAGCTAGCACTTTTAATTTTTTGCTTACAGATCTGTATTAGGGCTCATGTTTAGTGTAATGAGGCATAATTGTTACTGGTGACATGTTAGCGTATGTGCAACTTTGAAATCATTATTTTATTTTAATTTTTTGACAGGCAAAATAAATGTAAAAAGCGATTCTGGCAACTTAATTTACTGTTTGTTTGTTTTTGCAGCGTTCAGCATCTGAGAAGAAAACGGTAAAGGCCGCTTTACATGCTGCGACATCGCTAGCGATGTCGCTAGCGATCGCACCCGCCCCGTCGTGCGTGCGTCACGGGCAAATCGCTGCCCGTGGCGAACAATATCTCTAGTACGCGTCACACGCACATACCTTCCTAACGACGTCGCTGTGGCCGGCGAACAAACTCTTTTTTAAAGTTCGTGCGGCATCACACAGCGGGCCAGAAATAGAAGCGGAGGGGCAGAGAGCAGCCGCATTAACGTCACTCCAACCTCATTGCTGGAGGACGCAGGAACGCTGTTGTTCGTCATTCCTGAAGTATCACACGTAGCGATGTGTGCTGCCTCAAGAACGACGAACAATCTGCGTCCAAAATGAGCAACGATATATATTTGAGAAAGGAACGACGTGTCAACAATCACTGATTTTTGCCGTTTTTCAGATCATTAGCGCTTGCTCGTAGGTGTCACACACAACAACGTCGCTAATGAGGCCGAATGTGCGTTACGAATTCCGTGACCCCAGCAGTATCTCATTAGCGATGGCGTTGCGTATAAAGAGGCCGTTAGACTTTTTACAAACAAATATGTGTGCAAAGTTTGTTGAAAGTACAAGTCCTTTTTAAGTGTAAAAAGAAAAATAAATATGAAAAAAAAATCTTATTTTAGAAAAAAGCCGAATAAATGCACAACGACCAAGAAACATAAAAGGAAATTAAAATCGCTCAATGCAGAGGAAGAGGTAATGTGCGCTATTTCCAATAGTAATCAATTTACTGTTCTTAATTTGTTTGCCACTATCATGACTGCAGAACAGTATGATATTTTGTCCGGAGTCTAGAATTTTGACCCATCTAGGGACATTGACCTATTTGATACTCCTCTAGACATTAATAAATTCATTAGACTTTTAGATGTAAGAGGCATTTTTTGGAGATCAATACTCCCTGTCCATCTGTTTCTGCAGATAAATCTGAGATGACTCCTGATTCCAGCAGCTCTACTTGTGTCTATATTTTCAAAGAACAAGGCACATTATCTGCTTTAATTGATCTCCATGATACTGGTGATGCAAATCAATATACTGAACCACCAGCTTCAACACTGCTAATCCGTCTTTCTATTCCATTCAGTCCTGTGCTCCAATCATTGTTGAATTCCATCATGTCATGGAACGGGACCTCACAATGTCACATAATTTGTCTGTGAGGCAGAAACTATCTCTGAATCAGTCACAAAACAATCCCAATATAATTATTTGTCCCTCAGATAAGGGGAGTTCCACTGTTATTGTAAAAAAGAAGAAGAAAGATGTAGGTTAATAGAGGACCCTAAAACAATTATTTGTTCAGTGAAAATGATTAAAAATTCATGATGGCTTAGGCATAAACATTGCTACGTGTTTCGAGCATGTTGCTCTTAATCATACATAATAAAAGACATGACTTCCAGACCATTATATACAAGTGGGGGAAAAAAACATTAAATACAGTTATTGATCATGATTAAATGCACATGAAGAGAGCAATTTAACTCTTAAGGCCACTTTACACGCAACAACATCGCTAGCAATGTCGCTGCCGATTGCACCCGCCCCCGTCGGTTGTGCATCATGGCCAATATCGCTAGTCCCTGTCACACATACTTACCTGCCAAGCGACGTCGTGGGCCTTTCTAAGGGGGCGGTTCGTGCAGTGTCACAGCAACGTCACATGGCAGCCGTCCAATAGAAGTGGAGGGCTGTAGAACAGCCGATAGAAGACATGCCCACCTCGTTGCTAGAGGACGCAGGTACAGTGTTGTTCCTCGTTCCTGGGGTGTCACACGTAGCAACATGTGCTGCCTCAGGAACGACGAACAACCTGCGTCCTGCAAAAGCAACGATATTTGGGATTAGAATGACGTGTCAACGATCAATGATTAGGTAATTTTGATTGTTAGCGGTCGTTCGTACGTTTCACACGCAACAACGCTGCTAACGAGGCCAACAAATTCTAACGAGGCTAACAAATTCCGTGACCACAACGACATCTCGTTAGCAATGTTGTTGCGTGTAAAGCCACCTTTAGAGTGCTCTCCTTACAGCCAAGATGACAAATAGGATTTATATATATTTACATTTCCCTTTTTAGTAACTAAACGGTGTAATTTCTATTATTGAGTCCTTTAGGAGATTTGTATCCAACTTTGTTATCCAAAAAGCTTCCCGCATATATAATTTTTGTCAGCTTCCTCCTCTTCTTGATGGACTAACCTTCTTAATAGCAAAAAAATGCATTGAATCTAAATTACAGCTATGTTTTCCAACTAAGTGTCTAGTGACTCTGGAATAATTGGTATTTTTTTGATTAATATTATAAATGTATTCTGCCAATCTTTTTTTTATATTCCTGCTTGTGCAACCAATGCTTTGTAAAGTGCAAACTGCACAGAATATGCAATAAATCACAAGTGTACTATTGCAATTCAAAAAGCAATTAATTTTGTAAGAGTTATCTATTTGTTGCATTTTTAGGCTATAGTCTTTCTTTGTACATTGTCCTGATGATGAGGACGGATATGTCCTTGAAACGCGTAGACCTGTGTAAAAAAACCTGCTTTCTGCTCTACATCTTGGAATATTGCATTTTTTCGGCATATATGCATACATTACATTTGCTGCCGGAGCATTTGTAAAAGCCCTTTGTAGAAAGCCAAGAATCAGAGGAATTATGTTTGGTGTTAAACATGGTAGGAGAAATAGTATTGTCAGTTGACTTCCCCCTTCGTGCTACACATCGTCCTTCATCATTCAGAATTTTACATAATGTGCTGATATAATATAGCTAAATATTTGTAAATTATCTTTTTGATGTTGTTAACTGAATGCTATATAGAGTACTAAAAACTAAGTTACTGCAATTTTAATTTTTATGACCGTCTCAGAATTTTTTGTCTGTCTAATTTGAAGGCTTTTTTCTTGCTTCTGCAATGTTCCTTTCTCCATACGCGACATCTACAAATCTGTTAATCACATTACATCCCTCTTCGAAGGCCAAGTTGTCAAAGTAAATAATGTCTTGCCCTATCAAACTCCCCAAAAGGGATAGCAGATATTGTGTCATCAGGGTGACAGCTGCCAGCTCTCAAATGAGTGTTGCCACTCACAGGTTTCCTGTATACAGAGCAGCCAACTTTGTTTCCTTCATTATTGGCCTTTAAAAGAATATCTAGAAATTCCATTTCGTTTGCTGGACCCTTGCATGTAATTTGTAAGTTGAAATCATAATCATTGATATAGTTTATAAAATCTGGTATGGTCACTATGTCACTGGACCACACTAGCAAAATATCGTCTATATAGCAACCATAACAGATCACATGACCAAAAAACAGATTACGTATAGAAAAAATATATTTCCCCTCCAACCAGGCTACATAAAGAATAACCAGAGTGAGGGAAAAGCAAGAGCCTATCAGTGCTCCTCTATTTTGAAAAAAAAAACTTCCATCCAACATAAAAAAAAATATTTTTTAATAAAACACCTATGCTTTTCAAAATAAATTCCTTCTTTACGCATTCATAGGAACTGTAATGATCCAAATGATATGAGACAGTAAACAAAGCCAATCTATGGGGTATTGAAGAGTATAAGTCCACAATGTCACATGAAAAAAAATATTTATTTTTCGAATTTAACTCTTCAAAGGCCAAAAAGATGAAGTACTATCTTTAAGGTAGCTAGGATTATGGGGAATGAGCGGCTTAAGTTGTTGATCTACTGACATACTTAGCCCCTCATTTAATGAGCCTATTTTTTATATCATTGGATGTAACAGGGGTGGACATTTTTTCTTTATGTATTTTTGGAAGGGTGTGAAATATGGCCACCAGACAGGAACCCCTATTCACAAATTTTGATGTTTTACTGTACTGCTGAGATTAGTCCTTCCAATACCAGAGTAGACAAATTATTCTTACAAGTGTCAGTACGGTTAAATTTAACTTTGGTATATGTGTGATCATTATTCAAATTTGAATATACTTGCACCTTGTATAATTCTGCATCTAAAACTATGATACAGCCTCCCGTATCAGCCCTTCCGATAATTAGATTAGAATTTCTTTGTAATTCAGACATGGCTTTGAATTCAGCTTTAGTGACGTTCTTGTGCTGTGGGTTTTGATGCAACGCCATTGTCAAATTTTCTGAGATCTTGTTCAATTAAACTTTAAAATGTATCTAATGCATTAACCCTTGATTCTTTAGCATGATAGTTGAGAATTTTTTTGTTGCACCGTATAATGTAAAGTGATTTCATTTAAAATATAATTTTTATTAAATATTCATTATTAAAACATCACCTATAGTGTCCAATTGGACACCCCTAATTCAAACTATAATAAACGTGCTCTGTGTATTCCCAAAGTGTCAACCGGTCTGTCTTTGTATCTCAGTTAACTCTCTAGTGTTAGGAGAGCATTTTGTTCATCAATGGTAGAGCAGACAGGACATATTTCAAGACAGCGGATTTCTACAGGCTTAGCATCTTCATTACCATCATTTTGTACAAAAAAACGTTTTTCTACTGTTAGTAATTAACAATTTTATTAATGTCTAATAATGTATGAAACAAATCAAAGTTCTGGGAAGGAACAAAATTTAACCCTTTGGAAAGGACAGCAACCTGTTGAGCAGAAAGCACAGTAGGGGTTAAAACGCTAACTGGATTATCCTATGATATTTCTATAGTCGTCTTTTTTGACTGGATTGACATGTAGATGGTATAATGATTCTTTCTAGATCTTCCTTCCTTCCTTTTTTGAAGGGGTAATCTGTCTTGCTGATTGTATAGAATTTGTTCCGAAATAAGAATCTCCTGTGTCACCAGTATCCGAATAGTCAGTGTCACAAAATGAGAAAAACATATGTCTCGGTGGATTAGTAGCTTGTCCTCCAGCACGTTTTAAAATAGGTTTCACATGAGATGAACTGGTCCCTCTCAAAGAATACACTTGATTATGTTGGTAATCGAGTGAATGTCTGGTAAACTTCCTTTTCTTACTAGAATTAATAATTTCCTCCACTTTGCTGATACTATTTTTTAATTTTTCATTCAGAACGTCAAAATCAGCTGCCGATTTGAAAGGCTCCAGAGATGTTTTTATTTCTGACATTTCTTTTTCCAAATCAGTTAGAAGTTTACCCTCCTCTCTAATCAAGCTCATCAGTTTAAGAGAAAATTCAGAAAGTGTTTTATTCCACTCATTTAAAAATGTGTCCGAAAAAACATGTCGGTACCTTTTTGATCCTCAAGCCTTAAGGGATCATGTGCTTCTCCACATAGGCTGTAAGGGAATTGCGGTCCCACCATGTTTTCAATTCTTGGGTAGAAACATTCTCCATTTGTGCCATCAGGTTTCTAAGTTGTCTATTATTGCATATGGTTCCACCACTCCAATCAAATATTTGGCTTAGTTTATCATGCCATAATGGCAAGAGAAAAAAGGGATGCTCCAAAAGTAATAAAAATACTTCACTTGAAAAATTCAAATAAATTCACCACATATATCAAGGTAGCAACAAATTAAAGAAGATAGAATTTTACTACGTAAATATATGTAGAAAAAAATCTTATTACTGCAACAATTCAGTCAAGCCATAAAAAACAACAAGTGAAAAAAGAAACATACCATTGATTGCAGTATAAGAATGCTGGCTCTGCTTCATCAGGTCCACATGCCACACCTGCCTGGCTCACAGATATAAATTGCAAAAAAGAAGATGAAAGATGTAAGCCTATAAAGGAAACCACCTATTGACGCATTCATTGTAATCCAACTAAACAAATTAGTGACATCATGACTGACCTTGTATTAGAGGGTGTACATAAGGGCTTCATGTCTAGCAAGGATAAGGATTTTCTCATTGTGGATTCATTTGTATGCCCTATTTTTCATGCCTTACCAAAAACACAGAAAAATTGTTTCCATCCTTCACTAAAGCGGGCTTTACACGCTGCGACATCGCTAATGTGGAGTCGTTGGGGTCACGGAATTTGTGACGCACATCCGGCCGCATTAGCGATGCCGTTGCGTGTGACACCGATAAGCGATTTTGCATCGTTGCAAAAACGTGCAAAATCGCTAATCGGCGACATGGGGGTCCATTCTTAAAAATCGTTACTGCAGCAGTAACGAAGTTGTTCCTCGTTCCTGTGGCAGCACACATCGCTGCGTGTGACGCCGCAGGAACGAGGAAGCTCCCCTTACCTGCCTCCCAGCCGCTATGCGGAAGGAAGGAGGTGGGCAGGATGTTACGTCCCGCTCAGCTCCGCCCCTCCGCTGCTATTGGGCGGCAGTTCAGTGACGCTTCAGTGACGTCGCTGTGACGCCGCACGGACCGCCCCCTTAGAAAGGAGGCGGTTCGCCCATCACAGCGACGTCGCCGGACAGGTAAGTATGTGTGACGGCTGTTGTGCGACACGGGCAGCGATTTGCCCGTGTCGCGCAACAGATGGGGGCGGGTACCCACACTAGCGATATCGGGACCGATATCGCAGTGTGTAAAGTAGCCTTTAGGCCCATTGTTGCAGGCATTAATTCATTGACTGAGAATTTGTCATTATGGCTGAATTACAATGGTTGCCTTGTACTTGAGAATCCAATGTTATGATCCGGAACCATGGAAGATCACCACAAATCATTGGCAAAAAGGTGACAAGAGCCTTGGCAACTAATCTGGCCGCCATCCCCTTACTAGCCAACACAACTAGAAGTAGCCGAGGGGTGAACTAACATCCTGTGCACCGCGAACCCAGCCGGAGAACTAACTATCCTAAAGGTAGGAAAGATGAATAACTCTCTGCCTCAGAAAATAGACAAGAATAGCAAGCCCCCCACATTCAAAGACTGCGGTGATATAGGAAAAACACAATACACAGGTAGATGACAGGATTAGCAAAAGGTGAGGCCCCCGCTGACTAAAATAGGAAAGGACAGGAAAGGGGACTGATGGTGACCAGAGAAAAACCCTGCAAAATACCAACTTCCTGATAGTACAAAAAGGCCCTCAGATCGCTCGATCTGAACTCCGTCCTATACCAGGTGCCCTTGTCATACCAATAAACAGAAAACAAGAATTATAACAAATTCAACAAGCCATAAACACATAGGCCCAAAGGAGCTATACTCCACACAGAACTGCAGGGAGTTCCTCAACAATCCACTGAGGGGGAAAATCCCTGCAAGCAAATAACCTGAAACCAACCACAGCAAATGACAAACCCAGATAAACAAAATAACCAGACAATAAATAAAGAGCAAGCACTTATCTGGGGAAGATGTGGTGTAGAGCAGGATTAAGCAGGCTGAAAATACAAAGAACAACTGACATCCGGCAACAGCCTGCAATCAGACCAGGACTTAAATAAGCAGAGAGTTAGGAAAGGAAACACCCACTGCACAACCCACCTGGTCTCTGTCCAAACCCTTCCTGGCCACCAGAGGGAGCCTCCCAGCAGCCAAGACATAACTAACATTCACAACAGTACCCCCCCCTTGAGGAGGGGTCACCGAACCCTCACCCTCGCCACTGGGTCGCTCAGGATGAGCATGATGGAAGGCGCGAATCAACCTGTCTGCATGAATGTCAGAAGCCACAACCCAAGAGTTATCCTCCTGCCCATAACCCTTCCATTTCACAAGGTACTGAAGCTGACGCCTACTGCGACGGGAATCCAGAATTTTTTCAACCTCATACTCCAGATCCCCTTGTACCAAAACAGGGTCAGGAGGCGCTGGTGCAGGAACTGCCGGCTCCACATGTTTCTTCAACAAGGACTTATGGAAGACATTGTGAATCTTAAATGACGCAGGCAGAGTCAAACGGAAAGATACAGGATTAATAATCTCTGAAATCTTATAAGGTCCAATAAATCTGGGCTTAAATTTAGGAGACGGAACTCTCATAGGAATATTTTTAGAGGACAACCACACCATGTCCCCTACTTTAAACCGGGGACCAACAGTCCGACGCCGGTTGGCAAACTTTTGGGCAGTTTCTTGGGACTGAAACAATTTATCCACTACCTGCCCCCAAATCTGCTGCATTCTGTTGACCACCGAATCCACCCCCGGACAGTCAGACGCCTCAAGCTGCCCTGAGAGGAATTTAGGGTGATACCCAAAATTGCAGAAAAAGGGGGACACCAACGTGGTAGAGCTAGCTCTATTGTTAAGGGCAAATTCAGCCAAAGGCAAAAACGAAACCCAGTCATCCTGATCCGCAGAAACAAAACACCGTAAATAGGTTTCCAGGGTCTGGTTAGCCCTTTCAGTCTGACCGTTGGTCTGAGGATGAAACGCCGAGGAGAAAGACAGCTGAACACCCAATTTGGAGCAAAAAATCCTCCAAAACCTGGATACAAACTGCACCCCTCTGTCAGAAACAATGTTTTCGGGAATACCATGCAAATGGACATGAACATGTTGCAAAAACAAAGGCACCAACTCCAATGAAGACGGCAACTTAGATAGGGGAACCAAGTGGATCATCTTGGAGAATCTGTCACAGATCACCCAAATCACAGTCATTTTCTGAGAGACGGGAAGCTCTGAAATAAAATCCATAGAGATGTGCGTCCAAGGTTTCTGAGGTACAGGCAAAGGCAATAATAGCCCACTAGAACGTGAACAACAGGGCTTGGACCTAGAACAAACTCCACACGACTGCACAAAATGACGGACATCTCGGGACAGGGAAGGCCACCAATAAGAGCGTCTCACAAGATCCCGAGTACCAAAAATGCCAGGATGACCCGCCAAAACAGAGCAATGAACCTCAGAGACAACTCGGTCTCTCCATTGGTCTGGGACAAACAGTTTCCCTGTAAGACATCTCTCAGGTTTATCCCCCTGAAATTCCGCCAGTGCCAACCGCAGATCAGGCGAAATAGCCGAGAAAACTACACCATCATTCAGGATAGTAGACGGTTCGACAACCTCCAAAGAGTCAGCGCAGAAACTCCTGGAAAGGGCATCGGCCTTAACGTTCTTGGTGCCCGGCAAAAAAGAGACCACAAAATTAAACCGGGTAAAAAACAAAGCCCACCTGGCCTGCCGAGGATTCAACCTCTTGGCCGATTCCAGATAGATGAGATTCTTGTGGTCCGTAAGCACCACAACTTGATGCCTAGCCCCCTCCAACCAATGCCTCCACTCTTCAAATGCCCACTTCATAGCCAATAATTCCCGGTTCCCCACATCATAATTCCGTTCAGAAGGAGCAAACTTCCGAGAGAAAAAGGCACAGGGCTTAAGTTTACCCGAAGTAGCGTCTCGTTGAGACAGAACAGCACCTGCTCCGATCTCTGAGGCATCGATCTCAACTTGAAATGGGCGAGACACATCAGGTTGCTGCAGAACTGGGGCAGAAGTGAATCGCCTTTTAAGATCCTGGAAGGCCACAATAGCCTCAGGGGTCCAATGCTCAGCATCAGCTCCCTTCTTTGTCAAATCTGTCAGAGGTTTGACTATAGCAGAAAAATTGGCTATAAATTTACGGTAAAAATTAGCAAACCCCAAAAATTGCTGCAGGGATTTTAGAGAAGTCGGTTGCACCCAGTCGTAAATAGCTTGAACCTTAACCGGGTACATTTCAATAGCGGAGGGAGACAGGATGAAGCCCAAAAAGGAAATCCTTTGCACCCCAAAGAGGCACTTTGACCCCTTAACGTACAGTGCATTATCCTTAAGTATCTGAAAAACCTCCCGTACTTGCCCCACATGAGAGTCCCAATCATCAGAAAAAATCAAGAGGTCATCCAAATACACAATCAAAAATTTACCAATAAGGTCCCGAAAAATATCATTCATGAAGGCCTGGAAGACGGAGGGTGCATTAGTGAGCCCAAAAGGCATCACTAGGTACTCAAAATGCCCCTCAGGAGTATTAAAAGCCGTCTTCCATTCATCACCCTCCTTAATACGGATGAGATTATACGCACCCTTGAGATCCAGTTTCGTAAACCATTTGGCACTCTTCACTCTAGAAAACAGATCAGACATCAGAGGCAAAGGGTACTGATATTTGACTGTAATTTTATTAAGAAGACGGTAATCAATACAAGGCCTCAACGAACCATCTTTCTTAGCAACAAAGAAGAAGCCAGCACCCAAAGGAGAAGATGAGGGCCGAATGTACTGTTATGATCCGGAACCATGGAAGATCACCACAAATCATTGGCAAAAAGGTGACAAGAGCCTTGGCAACTAATCTGGCCGCCATCCCCTTACTAGCCAACACAACTAGAAGTAGCCGAGGGGTGAACTAACATCCTGTGCACCGCGAACCCAGCCGGAGAACTAACTATCCTAAAGGTAGGAAAGATGAATAACTCTCTGCCTCAGAAAATAGACAAGAATAGCAAGCCCCCACATTCAAACTGCGACTGCGGTGATATAGGAAAAACACAATACACAGGTAGATGACAGGATTAGCAAAAGGTGAGGACCCCGCTGACTAAAATAGGAAAGGACAGGAAAGGGGACTGATGGTGACCAGAGAAAAACCCTGCAAAATACCAACTTCCTGATAGTACAAAAAGGCCCTCAGATCGCTCGATCTGAACTCTGTCCTATACCAGGTGCCCTTGTCATACCAATGAACAGAAAACAAGAATTATAACAAATTCAACAAGCCATAAACACATAGGCCCAAAGGAGCTATACTCCACACAGAACTGCAGGGAGTTCCTCAACAATCCACTGAGGGGGAAAATCCCTGCAAGCAAATAACCTGAAACCAACCACAGCAAATGACAAACCCAGATAAACAAAATAACCAGACAATAAATAAAGAGCAAGCACTTATCTGGGGAAGATGTGGTGTAGAGCAGGATTAAGCAGGCTGAAAATACAAAGAACAACTGACATCCGGCAACAGTCTGCAATCAAACCAGGACTTAAATAAGCAGAGAGTTAGGAAAGGAAACACCCACTGCACAACCCACCTGGTCTCTGTCCAAACCCTTCCTGGCCACCAGAGGGAGCCTCCCAGCAGCCAAGACATAACTAACATTCACAACAATCCAACATGCCAAAGCCATGGATGCAGTATTGTTTCATTTGTATAAATATGCAAAATTTTCCCCAATAGTCAATGATTATATTTTATAAGTTATGCTTTTTTTGCTAACTAACAATTGTTTTTCTTTCAATAATGATTTTTTTTTTCACACTTTAGGTTGTCCCATAGATGCAAAATTCTCTCCATCCCTGATCGACCTCTACATCGCATGGTAGAAGGCAACACTCTTATATCTGCCTTTTTTTCAGTTTCATCATATGGTATGGCAGATATATAGACGATTTTGTATTTATTTGGAATAATGTGGATAGTAGTAAACATCCATTTAATTTCTCTGTATACTTGAATGACAATGAACTTAATTTGAAGTTCACAGTGATTTTGTTGGCATCTATGACACCATTCCTTGTATTTCTTAAGGGTAGCAGTTCTTACAATGTCATCAAAACTTATATAAAAAGCTTGTTATGTCTGGTAATTCTCTTCTGCATGCAACTAGTTGCCACCTTCGACATGTAATTAAAAATTTTCCAGTGGTTGAATTCATCATAGCTCAGTGTGCCTGCTCTGAGGATATCACGTTTCAACATGAATCTCAAATCATAAGAAACAGATTATCTATGAGGGGGCACCTACATTCTACATTCTACTTTTAACCGTGCACATTCTATAAAGACATACAGATAGGGACTCTAGATTGTGAGCCCCAATGGGGACAGTGTTGCAAATGTATGTAAAGCGCTGTGGAATTAATAGCGCTATATAAATTAATAAAATTATTATTATTATTATTATAGACACGTACAAATCATGGCAACAATTGCTTAATAGCAGTGCCTACAATAATAGTAAGCACATTTGCACTACCCCTCCCATTGTTCGTAACTTTTGTAACATCAAATAAATAGCACTGATTAGTCTGCCATATGTTCTATCTTTAACAATAATTCCTTTCTTATTCCAAGATGATAAACTAGCCACAATTCTTGCCCCTGAGATACGCAATACCGCGCATAAATGAACCTCATTGGGAAGCATGCTTTCAATCAGTTTGAAAAGTAACTCACAAGCCTGGCTTAGCTAAATATTACTTGATAGCACAGTTACCCTGTAAGTTTTTTTTTTTCTTTACAACACTCATTGGTTCCACAATACGACTTAAACATTCAATCATTTAACCCCTTAATGACCTTTGACGGATCTTTCTGTCATGGAGCGTGTGCCGCTAAGCCCCGCCCCCTGCCGCGGGCAGGATGCGGCGATCGGCACATATATCAGCTGTTTTCAACAGCTGACATGTGTGTCTGCATGTTACGAGTGGAATTGGATTCCATCCGTAACATTAACCCCTTACATCTCGCTGCCGAAGTATGGCAGCGAGATGTATATATGTGCAGTCATGATTTTTACTTACCGCCGCCCCCACCGGAAGTCACGTGAGTGATCACGTGACTCTCGGTGGTTGCCATGGTAGCACAGGGTCATGTGATGATGCCTGCAGCTATGACGAGTCACTTTCGTTTTCACTCAGCCTGGAGGCCAGTGAAGCAGGAAGTGACCGTATCTGCTGTTTACAGCTGTATAGCTGTGATCAGCAGATAGGGAAGAGCGATTGGATTGCTGATCGCTAGAGCCCCCTAGGGGGACTAGTAAAATAAAAAAAAGTAAAAAAAAGTTTAAAAAAAACAAACAAAAAAACTAAAAGTTCAAATCACCCCCCTTTCACCCCATTGAAAATTAAAGGGTTAAAAAAAAAGAAATATACACATATTTGGTATCACCGCGTTCAGAAATGCCTGATCTATCAAAATATAAAATCAATTAATCTGATTGGTAAACGGCGTAGTGGCAAAAAAATTCCAAACGCCAAAATTACGTTTTTTGGTCGCCGCAAGTTTTACGCAAAATGCAATAACAGGCGATCAAAATGTAGCATCTGCGCAAAAATTATACCATTAGAAACATCAGCTCGAGACGCAAAAAATAAGCCATCAGTCAGCCATAGATCCCAAAATATGAGAACACTACAGGTTTCGTAAAATGGCACAAAACGTACGCCACCTTTATTGGACAAGCTTGTGAATTTTTTTTTAAGGCTACTTTCACATTGCATTTTTCCTTACGTCCACAGGTCCCGTCGGGGCATCCGTCCGGACCGCCCCTCCCCCACTCTGCAAAGCGTACTCCAGACGCATGCGCCCGACAGGGCCATTCACTGTTATGGAGCGCACTGCGTTAGCGTGTGCTCTGTTTTGTTCCATTTTTTGCACATATACGTTTCTGCAGATGGACACCCGAACGTACTCCTCCACTGGTACATCATTATATAACTTCTTGCTCTGTTGGTCTATTGTGTGCTTAGTGACATTTTTTTCTTCCTTATGACTGTGCTGACATCAGCATTTACATTTTTATCTGTGATATTACTTTGTATTATCTCTATGTTGTCATCACTGTGCAGTGACATCACTGAATGTATTTTCACTGTGCTTAGGGATAATATACGTTCTTTCCATAAGAAAAACAACATAATACAGATTTGAGGCCCATATCATTTGCTTTTCATGTTCTGAATGTGTCGTTAAAAGGGGTCACTGCAGAATTAGAAAATTATTGTAAATCTATGTATGTAACTCTGAAGTTAATGACTATCTGCTATTTTGGTATTCAGTAAAGGGGATATATTGTCTTGTTTTTTTAACAATGCAATAGTGGACAATCCGTTTAGCCATTACCTGGCTAATACACCTGTATGGCCATTATTTTTTTTGTTATGCAGAACGACAACTTAAAAATAGTGGCAGTCATTTTTAATTGATGACACTAGTAAGCATGTCGGATGTTAAACATGATATGAACAACCATTTACCAATTCATTCTGAGCCTCACCTACAGTATATATATATATATATATGTATATATATATATATATATATATATATATATATATATATATATATATAAAAATATATATATAAAAATACATATATATATATATATATATATATATATATATATATATATATATATATATATATATATATATACTACAGTTTAAAAGAGTTAAATGCCATATAATTCCATACTGTATCTATGCCAGCTTTTCGTCTGGATTTTGGAGATAATTTGTTGCTTTCTGATGTTATTTTTTTTACCTTGCAAGTCAATAAGAATAAGATTCTCTTTATTACACGCTGTCTGCACTTATATTTACTGAATGGATATGAAAATCATTCTCTACTGAACCTTTTCATCAACATCCTTTCTTCAAATGGCACCAAATTGCATGTAATTTCTAAAGTGTGAGCTTTCTATCAATGCCAATGTAACTGTGCCAATTTACACTCCAGTTTTTGCATATGTATCCCAATAGCTTGTTTGCCTTTTCCTCTGCTGGCGGACATTGTACAAATGATCTGTGAGCTTTGTATGTACAGCCTCCACCAGGTCCTATTCATGGTCTGTATTCTTTCTCAAAAGCTATCCTTATTATAATTATATTTCAATCCCCTTCCTATCATCTACTCCTTTTACAGTGATTTATGTGATTTTCTCTTCAGCTCAAAGTCCAGAATAAATTCTTATATGTCCTTATATTCGCTATGTATAGTGAAATGTTACAGCAGTATAATATTTCTGTTGGGGACAATGGAGTGCAATTTATGTGGAAAAAAGATGTGTATACAGTCCCTGACAAACGTTCTGTCGCTTTTCCATGTTCTGTAAATAAAAGCTTATAACCTGACTTTAAATTCATCCATTGGTTTTATAAATTACTCTTTTGAAAGCTAAAACCCTCCCAAATTTGGTTTAGGTTATGAAAATAAAGTTGCTGCAAAGCTGAAATATTGATCATTTAATGAACACAGAAAGGTCATATTTTGGCAAGACTAAAGTTTTCTTGCCCACAGAAAGTAATGTGAAATGCAAACAAATAATTAACTTCTAATGCAAAGATACGTTGTTCCAAGGGCAATTACCAGTCTTGCAGTGCTCCTGCTACGAATGGTGGAACATATTGGATGACTTTTGGTCATATGACTGGACCAATATACAAATAAGTAAAGAGATATTTTATTTGTACATTAAAATATGGTTAATTATACAACGCATTTCGGCTCGGATGTTTTATCCTTCAGCCTTCTTCAGGTATAATTGAGAAAAAAGATGTATACCTTTTATATATAAAAAACTCACTACACTCAGATTGGCGCCGTGTTTATCTCTATCTTTCCCTGTCTCCAGAAGTTGTGGTGCTATTAGAGCCATATTTAATATTTTGTGTGACTAACATGAGCTTGAAGGACTGCATCCATGCGGTTCAACAATGATTCATACAATTTATTGATGAAGTCATCTGGAATAGCAAAGAATGTAGTCTTAAATGCCTTCCAGAGTTCATCTAGATTTTTGGTTTTGTCTTCCAAGCTTCCTCTTTCATCCTACCCCAAACATGTTCAATGATGTTCATGTCTGGTGACTGGGCTGACCAGTCCTTGAGCACCTTGATCTTCTTTGTCAGGAGGAACTTTGTTGTAGAGATGGATGTATGAGATGGAGCACCATCCTGCTGCAGAATTTGACCCCTTTTATGATTGGGAATGTAAGAGGTAGCTAATACTTCTTGATATTTTAGGCTATTGATATTGCCTTCCACCTTGACAATGTTTTGTATACCCATACTGAATGTAATCCCAGACCATGATCTTTCCACCACCAAACTTAACTGTTTTCTGGATCCATACAGGTTCCAGTAGGTCTCCTGCAGTATTTGCGGCTGCTGTGGTGTAATTCAACTGAAGATTCATCAGAGAAATCCACCTTCTGCCACTTTTCCAGCGTCCATCTGTTTAGCAGGCTGTGGGACTTTTAATTGCCTTTTGTTTAGTGCTGGCTTCTGGGCACTGATTTGACCATAGAGGCCATTCTGAGAAAGAATCCTACAAACTGTTTTAGTTGATAAAGGGACTTGAGGTGACCAGGCCTTTTGGAGCTCTGCTGCAGTGGAAGAGGGGCTGGCTTTGGATTTTCTAACCAACAGCATTTGTCCTGTGGGGTCTGCCGGACCCGGGATTGTCAAAAACATCTCCAGTGTCTTCAAATCTTTTTTTATTTCTTTGTACTTGACGCTGAGACACATTAACGGTGCTAACCACCTCTGCAGTGGATCTGGTCTTCAGCTACTTGATAATCAAGGCTTTGGTCGCAGGGTGGATTTTTGGTATGTTGTCAGAGGTCAAGTTGCAGTTCAACTGAGGGTCTGGGGTGCTGGGTTTCTTTTTATACACACCCACTAATTAACCGATCATTTAGTGAGCACAGATGAGGTTGTAAACTAGGATTGGGTGCATTATATGACAAGGTAACAAAACAATTGTCTTGCCAAAATCTGACCTTTCTGTGTCCATTAAATGATCAATATTTCAGCTTTGCATCAACTTTATTTTTATAAACTGAACCAAATTTGGGAGGGTTTCAGCTTTCAAAAGAGTAATTTATGAAACCAATGGATGAATTTAAAGTCAGGTTATAAGCTTTTATTTACATAACATGGCTAAGTGACAGAATATTTGTCAGGGACTATATACAGTACAGACCAAACGTTTGGACATACCTTCTCATTCAAAGAGTTTTCTTTATTTTCAAGACTCTGAAAATTGTAGCTTCACATTGAAGGCATCAAAACTATGAATTAACACATGTGGAATTAAATACTTAACAAAAAAGTGTGAAACAACTGAAAATATGTCTTATATTCTAGGTTCTTCAAAGTAGCCACCTTTTGCTTTGATTACTGCTTTGCACACTCTTGGCATTCTCTTGATGAGCTTCAAGAGGTAGTCACCGGAAATGGTTTTCACTTCACAGGTGTGCCCTGTCAGGTTTAATAAGTAGGATTTCTTGCCTTCTAAATGGGGTTGGGACCATCAGTTGTGTTGTGCAGAAGTCTGGTGGATACACAGCTGATAGTACTACTGAATAGACTGTTAGAATTTGTATTATGGCAAGAAAACAGCAGCTAAGTAAAAGAAAAACGAGTGGCCAACATTACTTTAAGAAATGAAGGTCAGTCAGTCTGAAAAATTGGGAAAACTTTGAAAGTGTCCCCAAGTGCAGTGGCAAAAACCATCAAACACTGCAAAGAAACTGGCTCACATGAGGACCGTCCCAGGAAAGGAAGACCAAGAGTCACCTCTGCTGCGGAGGATACGTTTATCCGAGTCACCAGCCTCAGAAATCACAGGTTAACAGCAGCTCAGATTAGAGACCAGGTCAATAATGCCACACAGAGTTCTAGCAGCAGACACATCTCTAGAACAACTGTTAAGAGGAGACTTTGTGCAGCAAGCCTTCATAGTAAAATAGCTGCTAAGAAACCACTGCTAAGGACAGGCAACAAGCAGAAGAGACTTGTTTGGGCTAAAGAGCACAAGGAATAGACATTAGATCAGTGGAAATCTGTGCTTTGGTCTGATGAGTCCAAATTTGAGATCTTTGAATCCAACCACCGTGTCTTTGTGCGACGCAGAAAAGATGAACGGATGGACTCTACATGCCTGGTTCCCACCGTGAAGCATGGAGCACACCATTGTTTTTCTTGTGCAATTCTCTTATGTGTTTGATGTGTCACATGACCCCCTTCCCATTGAAAAAAATAAAGTTGAATTCAAAATAGCGGCTTTGAAGATGGCTGCCATGGGCATCACCCAGCCTCAAATGTTTGGACCCTTCCCATATACTAATATGCCACAAACGGTAAGGTGATATCAGCAACCACTTCTATTTTATCAGGGTGCATGCATACTTATGGCCCACCCTGTATTTACTTTATTACTGCAGGTTATTTTCTCATTTTGTTTCTATCTTGGTTTTGTCTGTTGAAAGGCCGTTGTGTTAACATGCTCTTATACACTGCGTGTATACCAACTTGTGTTCCAGCTCATTTCCTTGTTTTTCTGTGATTCCAGCTGCGGGCTCCTATTTTTAGGCTGTGAAGGGCCAAGTAACCATTGCCATTCCCACCCTAAAATAAATCAGCCCCCAGTTGTCTGTTCTCTCATCATATGGCCTGTCATATATTGTTTAAAAGCATAGTACTCTTAAGGGTGCTTTACACGCTGCAACATCGTTAACAATATATCGTTGGGGTCACGTAGTCAGTGACGCACATCTGGCGCTGTTAGCGACATCACAGCGTGTGACACCAAGGAGCAACGATCAACGAGCGCAAAGACGTGAAAAATCGTTGCTCGTTGACACGTTGCTCCTTTTCCAAATATCGTTGCTGCTGCAGGTACGATGTTGTTCATCATTCCTGCGGCAGCACACATCGCTATGTGTGACACCGCAGGAGCGACGAACATCTCCTTACCTGCATCCACCGGCAATGAGGAAGGAAGAAGGTGGGCGGCATGTTCCGGCAGCTCATCTCCGCCCCTCCTCTGCTATTAGATGGCTGCCGTGTGACGTCGCTTTGACGCCGCACGAACCGCCCCCTTAGAAAGGAGGCGAATCGCCGACCAGAGCAAAGTCGCAGGGAAGGCAAGTCCTTGTGACGGGTGTTAGCGATGTTGTGCGCCATGGGCAGCGATTTGCCCGTGACGCACAACCGATGGGGGCGGTTATCGGTACCGATATCGCAGCGTGTAAAGTACCCTTTAGCATATGTAGACTTTTGACTTTGCAGAAAATAATTAAAATGCCTTAAAACATTCATTCTCTTGGCATATATAAATAATTTTGGCTCCTAATTGACCTAAAATGGGAAAGGTTTATTCTGATTTCATGTCAGATAATGAGAAAAACATGCAGATGTCGCTTTTAGATGGGGTATGAAACTTCTGGTTTCAACTGTAAATAGAATTTTTCAAATCTTTCAGCATATACTTAAGGGTGCTTTACACGAGACGAGCTATCGTGCGATGCATCGTCGGGGTCACGGTTTTCGTGATGCACATCTGGCATCGTACACGATGTCATCTCATGTGACACCTCCTAGCGACGCAGTATCGCTCCCAAATCGTGAGTTGTGTACTCGTCGATAGGTTTCATAAAATTGTTTAATTAAAATGGCGTCGGTTGTTCATCGTTTCCGTAGCATCACACATTGCTCCGTTTGACAACCCGGGAACGATGAAGACTGCTTACCTGCATCCCGCGGCACCCGCCGGCTATATGGAAGGAAGGAGGTGGGTGGGATGTTTACATCCCGCTCATCTCCGCCCCTCCGCTTCTATTGGCCGGCTGCCGCGTGACGTCGCTGTGACGCCGAACGTCCCTCCCACTTCAGGAAGTGGACGTTCACTGCCCACAGCGAGGTCGTCCGGAAGGTAAGTGCGTGTGACGGGGGTTAAACGAGTTTGTGCGCCATGGGCAGCGATTTGCCCGTGATGCAAAAATGACAGGGGCGGGTACGATTGCTCGTGCTATTGCACGATAGATCGACTTGTGTAAAGCAGGCTTAAGATCCTCCATGCCACATATCAGTTTAATTAGTCTTATCTGTTCCTTTTTGAATCCAAGGGCATCCTTTCTATAAATGAATGCTTCAAAATAATCTACCTATTCCAGATAAGGCCACACTAATGCTTTGCAAAGCGTTAATATTACATCTCTGTCCTGTGAGTCCATGCCTCATTTAATACATGACAATACCCTGCTAGCTTTAAAAGCCGCCAATACATTACATCTTATTTTTGATTCTATGATCAATGATAAAATCCCAGATCCTTCTCTGAAATGGACCCATTTCTATTGTCATATAAGACAGATGGTGCAAATAAAATATTAGCTACTCAAATACAATTATACACATTGAATTTTATTTGCCAAGTAGATACAGTAAATATAAAAAGTCTACACACCCATGCCATCTTTTTGTCATGTAGAAAAAAAATCATACCAAGAAGAATCAATTCAGAACAACAAACTGAAATTATTTTGGGGTAGATAAAGAAAATGAATGGAACTAAAATAATGTGGTTGCATAAAGATTTTCACCCTAAAACCAATAATTTTTGAAGTACCCTTTGAATTAATGACAGCATTCATTCTTTTTGTGTAATTTAGCATGGCACACCCAGAATTGGCAATCTTTGCCCATTCTCCTGGCAATAGCACTCTAAATCTGTCAGATTTTGAGGGCATTTACAGTACTCTGCAGGTCACCCACAGATTTTAAATTGGATTCAGATCTGAGATATTGCTGGATGCTTCCAAAACTTTGATCTTCTTCAGGTAAGTCAGACTTGGATGTTTTTCCATATTGTGATTCTCCTCTACAGTCCAGCCATAAGAAGAATACAGGAAATTGTTGTCACATGCAGTACACAACTTATACGTGACAGAAATTCCTGCAGCTCTTTTAATGTTTCTGTAGGCCTCTTCGTAGCCTCCCAGACCAATTTTCTTTTTGTCTTTTAATCAATTTATGAGGGAAGTCCAGTTTTAGGTAATGTCACTGTTGTACCAACTTTAAGTAACTTCTTGATGACCTTTGCAACAGTGTTACATATCGTGTTCCCCCACAAAGTAATACAGGGTGTTATATTATTTTTGGCTCCAAAAGATGCTCTAGGGCTTATTTTCAGGAGATGTTTTCTATTTTTTATTGGCGTCAGTGATTGAAATGTGTGTTAATGGCAAATAAATATCCACCCTTTCCCCTGTCCATAACCCCACCCAACCCTCTGTGCTGCCATCAGTGATTGGAATGTTTGTTAATGGAAAATTATATATATATATTATAGTCACCCTCTTCCCCCAGCCCATTTTTTGCTACCCTTCTTCTGACTGATAATTTTCAACAATGAGATTCCTATGCTTTCTTATAAGCTGTTTACGGACTACAACTTATGCTGTAAAATGCAGCTAAGAAAGTGTCAGTAAAATTCTACTAGAACAGCTAAATTTTATATGACATCATATGAGATGTGTTCCCCTCTATGAAATGGAAGAGATATAGTCCTGGTCCTATAGTGACAGAGTATAACAAGTCACAGGTGTATCACAGCTTTAACTTTTGATTTTCTCAGAATTCATACAAATTGTAACTTCTGTTTATGGAAGTTGTCATGAAAGTAAATTACTTGAAAATCCCTAACGTAAGGATTTTATTAGCAAGAGATCAAGAAAGTTTAGTATCATATGCACATGTATACAGTAATATAGATACAGTGCCTTAAAAAAATATTCACACCTTATGAACTTTTCCACATTTTTTTATGTGATATACCAACACAAAGTTGCAAATACAGTCATGGCCAAAAGTGTTGGCACCCCCTTTAAATTGTCTGGCTAACACCAGGATATGAAGTATTTCTAACAGACAATTATTGCAATTACACAATTTTTATCATACACATGTTTATTTCCTTTGTGTGTATTAGAATAACACAAAACAAAATGGAAAAAAGGCAAATTGGACATATTTTCACATAAAACTCTAAAAGTGGTCTGGACAAAAATGTGGGCACCTTTCCAAAATTGTGATGCACGTTCAAACTCAACTGTGACAAGTAACAGGTGTGGGCAATATGAAAATCACACCTGAAACCAGATAAATAGGTATCACACAGAGTTTTGCACAAAACTCGCCAACTGTCATGGCGGCATTGGGCTCTGTTCAGATTGCAGATTCTGACACTCCGCACGATGGTTTCTCTGGTGTCTGGGATCAACAGAGTATCCCTTGGATAGCGTAGGGTCCCCTAGCTTGAGGGACAGCTTAGGAACCCTGGTTCTTTGCTATCCCAAAGTCATTGTGATATTATAACTAGCCTGACTATAAATTCCAGCATGGACCCAGCTGCTGCACTATCGAGGCAAATGTAGACTTTGTCTCTCCAGGTGGCTGAATTAAAGGCGGCAGTACAGCAACAAGCGCAGTCTATCACAGTGGCTCAATCTGTTCTGGTCGCTGGGTCAGTCGCCAGTTTATTGCTTTTAGAGAAGCATGTAAGTTGTATTTCCGTTTACGTCTCCACTCCTCTGGTAGTGAGGCACAGCAGGTGTGAATTGTAATCTCACTTTTGAGTGGCGACCCACAAGCGTGGGCTTTTTGTTTGTCCCCTGAGTCACTGGTTCTTTTGTCGGTGGACAGGTTTTTTTTCTGTACTCGGGTTCATCTATGATGATCCAGACAAATTTTCTTTAGCTGAGTCTAAAATTCATTCACTGCAACAGGGGAATTGGCCTGCAGAGGATTATTGCGCCGAAATTTGGTGCTGGTCCGTTGACACTCAGTGGAATGACCCTGCGCTTAAAAGCCAATTTTTCCAGGGGGTATGCAAGAGGGTTAAAGAGGAGTTAGTGATATATGAAATTCCTCTTTCTCTTGAGTGTGCCATGTCTCTAGTAATATGTATTGATCGCCATTTTCGGCAGAGGTTTCATAAAACCAAGTTTCTCTGGGAGGTGGTTACTGTACCGACATTACCTCCGGAGGCCTCACCCGAGCCCTTGCAGTTTGAAGGGACATTCCATGAAGGGAAAAACTCCTCTACTCCTAAAAGGGGAAGAGTTTGTTTTTTTCTGTGGCAAAAAAATTACACTTACACCTGCCCCTCCGCGCCCAAGAAAATAACAGCAGTCGGAAAACTTTTAGACTAACATCGGTTGGAGGATTGCAACCTGGGTCTATGTATTTCCTCCACTATGGTGTCTCAATATTTATTACCCGTAAGGATTAAGGTTGGGGCCTAGATGTCCTATTACAATCTTTCTGGATAGTAGTTCTGGGGCAAACATTGTTGATGAACAATTTGATCATTCTTCTCAGTTAGAGTTGAAGGAGTTATCTAATCCGATATGGATTTTTGCCATTGATTCATCACCTCTTTCTCAGGGTTTTTTTGTTGAGTGTGTACAAGAACTGGAACTCCATATAGGGATGCTCCATTCAAAGCTCATAACTTATGTGCTTAAGGGCCTTCCTGAACAAATTGTATCAGGGTTTTCCTGGTTTGCATTACATAACCCCACTGTTGACAGAAAAACCCAAGACATAATTAAATGGAGCACGTATTGTAAAGAACACTGTCTTAGGAACTGTATTTTGGCGGCTAATCTTCCAGGTCATCAGTCAGATTTTGGTGATGTGTTTTCTCATAAGGGTTCTCAGGAGTGGCTGCCGCATAGATCTTATGACTGCACCATAAGGTTGAAACCAGGGGCAAAATTGCCCAAATGTAGTCTGTATAATTTGTCGGGAACTGAGAGATTAGCTCTTAAGGAGTATATAACTGAGTTTGGCTAAAGAACACATCAGGCCATCCTCGTTTCCAGTGGCTGCTGGTTTCTTCTTTATTAAAAAGAAGGATGATGAACTATGGTCGTGCCTGGACTTTGTGAGCTCAATCAGATAACAGTTTGTGACCATATCCCTTGCCACTCCTTCCTCACCTGTTTAATCAGATTTCTGGTGCTAAATGGTTCTCTAAACTAGACCTAAGGGGGCGTATAATCTGATCTGGGTCAGGCAGGGGGATAAGTGGAAAATAGCAATTAATATACTGGAGGGGCACTCAAAAAATCTGGTGATGCCAGTTGGTCTAACCAACATGAATATAACTCCAGCACTCAAAATGAAGGCAAGAGAATTTCTTTGATGCAAGTGGATTTATTTGACACACTGCAAAAGTGAACCTTAGCCAGAGCAACACCGACGTTTCGGCGTAGAGCCTTTCTCAAGGTAGTTGCCTGAAAGGTGTGGAAACAACAATAATGAGTGCATATATGTACAAGTGCAACATAAAATATATACAGGATAAATACAAAAATATACAAAAATAGTACATTTGGAGAAAGAACGTACATCAATGGTTACAGCTGGAATACGCGGGTCCCAAAGGACGACCGACATGCATGAAAAGAGATAAAGTTCTTTCATAGTTGTAGAGTGTGCTCTAATAACATGAGAGAAATATCAATTAGTACAGGCATGATTCGAACAATGGGTACCATGGGGAAGTATGACAAATGGATTGGAGGTACAAGCCAGGGTCAATAACTTGGGGTATAGGAGACCAATGCAAGGCAAAAGGAAATAATAGTCGTAGTGGTGGGTGCGAGACATGTATAGAAGAAAGAAAGAAAGAGAGTGACCGGGGGAAAAAAAGAAAGAGAGAGAGAGAAAGAGAGGGAGAGAAAGAGAGGAAGAGAAAGAGAGGGAGAAAAAGAGAGGGAGAGAAAGAGAGGGAGAGAAAGAGAGGGAGAGAAAGAGAAAGGGAGAGAAAGAGAAAGGGAGAGAAAGGGAGAGAAAGAGATGGAGAGAAAGAGAGGGAGAGGGAGAGAAAGAGAGGGAGAGAAAGAGAGGGAGAAAAAGAGAGGGAGAAATAGAGGGAGAAAAAGAGAGGGAGAGAAAGAGAGGGAGAGAAAGAGGGAGAGAAAGAGGGATAGAGAGAGAGGGAGAGAAGGAGAGGGAGAGAAAGAGAAGGAGAGAAAGAGAGGTAGAGAGAGGGAAAGAGAAAGCACAGCTAAAGAGCATGGAAAGCATAGCAGCCAAAGGGACAACAGGATTACTACATACCGTATGTAGAGGAGTGACAGTGCCACTAAAGAGGATGGGTGAACGCCTGGAAGAAAAATAAAATCATGGTGAGGTCAATGTCCAGGCGCAGGAGTGGTGCCTGGGAGAATGGGGAGGAAGCGTTACTTGCAGTAATGGCCCGTGGAGGTCAGCAGAGGCTGGGTGCGTGGCAGCAGCGCTGTGTGCTGGAGACACTGTGGAGCGCCATTATAAGGAGGTAGGGACGCAGGGTGGGAGGCGCGTCACTACCGGTGACGCGCTTGTTGAGGATGGATGGGTAGCGTGTCATTTCCGGTGACGCGCTGTGGAACGCATGCCTGGAACGCAAAAGCGTCGCACATGCCAGTGACCCATGCGGTCACATGATTCATGGGCGGGCACAGGAGTAATGGAATGGGCGTGGGGGTGTGATGTGTGCACTGTGCTGGGCTGTGTATGGTGTGGAGAACTATGTATGGGTGGCGATACCTGCTGCGGGGCGTGCAGGAGAGCGTGCCACTAGGGGGAGGTGCAGGAAAAGAAGGGATCAGCTGTGGGGGATCTGGAAAAGAAATAGAGAAAAGGCATTAATACACAAAAGCTGAAACAGGGCATTATGGAACATAAAGTATACGGGAAAATCCAGCCACATAATATGTTAGGAAAAAAAACATATAATTAATATGGGAGTACAATGGGCATATAGCAGTATAATAGGCAAAAGCACATTAGTATAGGAATACCGCTCACATTTAATGTTGGAATATAATTGGCAAAAAGGGTTACAAGAGGCCGAGTATGATGGAAATTCAGATTCATAATGTGCTAACAAAAGAATACATTATAAAGGACAATGGATCAGGGAAATCAACAAAGTGCAGCCCCAAATGTTGTTTACATGGGAGTCTCATATTCCCTGTTGAGTCCTAGGGGCGCCAAGGTTTGTAAGGTATGGATCCAATAGGCCTCACGTTCTCCGAGTGTTCTGATGCGATTGCCTCCGCGGCGAGGTTGATCGACATGCTCCAGAACCTGAAACCTAAGTTGTGGTATGGTATGGCCAGCCGTGATGAAGTGTGCAGGAATCGGTAGAGCAGTCTGTTTACAGCGGATGGTGGATTTGTGCTTATTGATGCGGTCTCGGATATGTTGGGTGGTCTCTCCAACATACCCGAGACCGCAAGGGCACTTGATTAGGTAAACAACATAGTTGGACTCACATGTAAAGTATCCCAGAATCGGGAACTTCTTTCCAGTGCATGGGTGAGTGAAATATTCGCCTTTGGTTATGTGGCAACACTGTAAGCAGTGCAAGCAAGGGAAAGTGCCCTTCCGTTGGCTGGAAAAAAACGTTTGTTTTACCGTTGGTTTGGAGGGAACAATGTCAGTCCTAACTAGTGTGTCCTTCAGGTTCTGAGGACGTTTGTAACAGATAAGTGGTTGGGAGTCGAACTCAGGAATGGAGGGATAGGCTTGGTGTAGGAGAGGCCAATGTTTGAAGATAATGCCGTTGATGAGGGGAGTAAATGGGTGGTAAGTACTCACAAAAGGAATCCTTTTGTCATGTTGAGTGATGGGAACAGAAGAGGAAGGGGAGGGTTTGATATACGGTGGATAACCCCTCGCAGAGAATTTCCTGTCCATGTCGTGGTGTTGTGAGTCCCTAGTGGTGGGATCTGAGACAATTCTGTCCACGCGGCAGTGTTGGGAATGAGGTAGGGATTTTTTGATGTGTCTTGCGTGACAACTGGAGTGTAATAGAAGGCTGTTTCTATCAGTTGGTTTGGTGTACAATTCTGTGGAGAGGGAACGGTCGGGGTTGATGATAACTGTGGTGTCTAGGAAACTGATGGAGTGGTCACTGTGCTGGAGGGTAAATGAAATGTTGTCGGCAGCATTATTAATGTCATCAAAAAAGGATTTAAGTGACGCTTCGTCACCAGTCCACATGAGGAAGATGTCATCAATGAAACGCTTCCATAGCCTCACCCGCTGTTCAAATAGGGGGTGGGTGTAGATAAAAAGGTGCTCAAAGTGGTCCATAAAGATGTTTGCGTAGGGGGGTGCAACGTTCGATCCCATCACAGTCCCTTTGCATTGGAGAAAGAACTGGTCTTCAAAAAGGAAAAAGTTCTTTGTAAGAACCACTTCAAGCATGTCCAGGCAAAATGCCTTTTTGGAGGGAGAGAGGTCGGTGTGGGTCTGAAGGAATGAGTCAACAGCCTGAATCCCTTCTTGGTGGCCAATACTTGTGTACAAGCTGGATACGTTGAGGGTGGCAAGCAAACAATTATCAGGAACCCTGGGGATGCATCTCAGTATGGACAGAAAATGGTTGGTGTCTTTAAGGTACGAGGGAATTTTTGGAATGTGAGGAGTCAGTATTTTCTCAAGGGTGATGGAAATAGGGGACAAAAGAGAGTTGGTGGATGAGACAATGGGGCGCCCAGGTGGAGCAGATCAATTTTTGTGGATCTTGGGGAGGGTATAAAAGACGGGGGTGATATGGTGACTGTTGATTAAGAATTCGCTGAGTTTATCGTCAATGATGGCTCTTTGTTGGTAGTATCTAACTTTCTCATGTATGAGGGATGAGATGCTAGATGTAGGATCACGTGGTAGTGGGCTATAAGTGGTAGTGTCTCCGAGTTGTTGGCGAATCTCATCGGTGTAATACTTTTTGTCAAGCCCCACCTTTGTCAGCTGGTTTAATGATGATGTTTTTGTAATTTTTAAGAGCAGTTAAGGCCCTACGTTCATCAAGAGTCATATTGTTTTTAAGATGGAATGTACCCTTGCTGATGTCAGATGTTGTGAGTTGGACGTCCCTGGAGACCAAGTCAATAAAAGTCTCAACTGGGTGGTAACAGCGGGGGGGTTGGTAGTTGCTTGGGATTCTGAGATTAAGTCCCGTGAGTGTAAACTCGGTGGTAGAAGAGGGGGTCGAAGATGTGGAGGCCAGTGCACGGGTTTCAGGAATTTTGTTTGCAAAATGCGCTTTAAGGCGAAGGTTTCTGAAGAACCTGTTAAGGTCGTGCTCTAAATTGAAGGTACTGAATGAGGGGGTGGGGCAGAATGAGAGGCCCTTCTGTAGGACTTGGGTCTCGAGGGGGGAGAGCGTCTGCTTGGATATATTGAAGACGATATTGTCCCTACCTGGGAGCGTGTCGTGATGCGATCTGATCATCCCCCGAAGTTTCCTCCCCCTCCTCGTTTGTTTTTTGGGGGTCGTTTCTGGCCTAAAAAAGAAAGAGAGTCCATAGAGTAATGGTCGCTGTCGGACCCTGAGGAATACCCCCCGCCACGGCGGAAGTTGCGTGTAGGAGCGGAGGTATGCCATCTGTAGATGCGGTTTTTTAAATAATCGTCCTGATCCCGCAAGAATTTATCGCGTTTGCGGGTTTGCAGCGTGTCTCGGTACTCGGAGATTGTGGAGGTGCACTTGTTCTTGAGTTCCTCAAGAGCTGTAGCATTCAGGGTCTGGGAGAGTTGGGTCTCAATGTTCTTGATGTTAGCGTCTATGATGACTAGTTCCTTTTGCAGATAGTCAATTGTGAGCAATATAATATCCAAAGAACATTTATTCAAAATGTTCTCAAATGATTTGAAATATTCTGAATTATCGGAGAACAGAGTAGGTCTCAGGGAGATCCTGAGGCCCCTCGGGATCCGCTGGGTTTTATAGTATTCAGCTAATGTGGCTGCGTGTAGCTCAAGAGCTGTGTTCCTCTTGGCCTCCCTCAGATAGTGGCGGGTACGAATCTCATCTAAAGGAATCGTGAGGAACTGAGTTCTTGTGGTCACATTAGCCAGGATATTGGCGGCTTGTTCGTCATCGAATGAAAGAACAGGTCCCGACATGGAAACAAATGGTACAGTAGGAGCACTGAAAAAATAGTAGTAGTATAAATCAATGGGAATTTCAGGCTCAACCACTTAATATAGGTGCTTAAGGGGAAAAAAAGCCATGAATAGTATATAAACCCAGCACTCAAAATGAAGGCAAGAGAATTTCTTTGATGCAAGTGGATTTATTTGACACACTGCAAAAGTTAACCTTAGCCAGAGCAACACCGACGTTTCGGCGTAGAGCCTTTCTCAAGGTAGTTGCCTGAAAGGTGTGGAAACAACAATAATGAGTGCATATATGTACAAGTGCAACATAAAATATATACAGGATAAATACAAAAATATACAAAAATAGTACATTTGGAGAAAGAACGTACATCAATGGTTACAGCTGGAATACGTGGGTCCCAAAGGACGACCGACATGCATGAAAAGAGGTAAGGTTCTTTCACAGTTGCAGAGTGTGCTCTAATAACATGAGAGAAATATCAATTAGTACAGGAATGATTCGAACAACGGGTACCATGGGGAAGTATGACAAATGGATTGTCAGGTAGAGGTACAAGCCAGGGTCAATAACCTGGGGTATAGGAGACCAATGCGAGGCAAAGGGAAATAATAGTCGTAGTGGTGGGTGTGAGACATGTATAGAAGAACGAAAGAAAGAGAATGACCGGGGGGAAAAAAAGAAAGAGAGGGAGAGAAAGAGAGGGAGAGAAAGAGAGGGAGAGAAAGAGAGGGACAGAGAGGGAGAGAAAGAGAGGGAGAAAAAGAGAGGGAGAGAAAGAGAGGGAGAAAAAGAGAGGGGGAGAAATAGAGGGAGAGAAAGAGAGGGAGAGAAAGAGAGGGAGAGAAAGAGAGGGAGAGAAAGAGAGGGATATATAGCTCCTCCATTATCTGGTGAGTCCAGGTGTGATATTATATTCATCCACTGATGAGTTTTTTGTTAAAGGATACAGTCTATTTTTGCTATGCAGCAGACTTAAATATACTCAATAGGTATCGCGGCCTGATAGCCACTGCTCCGCCATATTCTGTGGCTCTCTGCCCATTCAATAAATGAAGATAACAGAGAGTAATAGAGGAAGATACCTTCGAGCCCATTGCTGTACCGCAGTGCTGGTGATATATTCTTTCTTGGAAGGTAAAATAATTATTGGTCAAAATGAATTCCATCCCTTTTAAGATGAAGTCCCTTTGGCCAACCGGTAGGCGATCATCTACCATTAGAAATTGTTTAAAACGCTCAAGTCCAAGATCATGAACAATATTGGTATACAATGCAGTTATATCAAGTGAAATGAAACAGTATGAATCCTTCCATTCGATATCCTTGATTATATTGATAAGCTGTGTAGAGTCACGTAAATAACTTCTCAGATTAAGTACATGGACCTGCATTATATCGTCTATATAGGCGGCTAGATTACCTGTGAGTGAGTTTATCCCTGATATAATAGGTCTCCCTGGGGGGTCAATTAAGCTATTGTGAATTTTTGGTAAATCGTAATAAAAAGCCATTCTGGGACTGTCAATCTCCAAGAACGCTTTTTCGTTTTTATTGAGTATCCTCATATCCACAGCTGGTTGTATGAGTACCTGGTAATAAATAACCGCTTTATTATATTCTTCCATCCCTACTACTTTGTAATGTGACGGGTTCGAAAGATTTCTTAATGCTTCTTTAATATATGTTTCTCGATCTTGTAGCACTATACCTCCCCCCTTATCAGCGCTTCTGATGATCAGTTCATGATTGTTTCTGAGGGACCGGAGACCTTTTTTCTCCTCTGAATTAAGATTGGAAATATTAATGTTACTAGAACTAGTCAATTTTTTGAAGTCATTCAACACGAGATCGCTAAAAGTTTTAAGGTGGTGACCTTTACTCTGCAGGGGATAAAACCTAGATTTCTGCCTTAGGTCTGTATGAACCTTTTATTTTTCATATTTTTCTGCACGTTGTTCCTATGATAAGAAATCAGATCAGTTGCATGTATTTAATTAGGATTTCACGTATTTGTTTGATTACAATCCTATTTTCCAATGTTCACTATAACGTCACAGGAGTCTAGAATGATCATGATCCCGCCTGCAATTTGGGTTTTTTTCTGTGATGGGTGGTCCCATGACGTCAATGCATGCTTTTAAACTGCACAATCCCCATTGTAACAGATTTGATGTTTTTCTGTCTGTTGTCCTGAAGAAGGGAGCTGCGACTCCTGAAACGCGTAGACCTGTGCATGATATTAAAAGAAGCATTAATCTCTTCATTGGATCCATTGAGTCCTTGGCGCGGATTTTAGACCCTTCCTCTATTACTCTCTGTTATCAGCTTTCCTTGGGGCTACTGCCTGGACCCGGATTCTTACATGCTTATATAGTGGTTGTGACTGGCACAACCATCAGAGGTGAGTGTGATACTCCTTTTTACCCCCTTCCATTGTTGGGGTAAGACCCTATTGCGCTTTGTTTTTTCACAGTTTCCTATCCAGTCAATAAATGAACACATAAGGCGGCCTAATAGCCAACACTCCGCTGTATGTTGTGCCTCTCTGTCCAACACTCCACCATAAATTATGGCTCTCTTCCCGACGCGTTTCTCCTCCTGGAACTTTATAACTTTTGAAAGTACCTTATTGGATGTCAGAATGAAACATTGATGATATGAACACCATCCTGTTTTCCATATGATCTACCTTATTGGAGGTCGGAATAAAATATTGATGATATGAACACCATCCTGTTTTCCGTATGACTTAACTTTGGACAGCCCCTGATGAACCTCCGATCCAATAAAGTTCCAGTAGGAGAAACGCGTTGGGCAGAGAGCCATAATTTATGGCGGAGTGTTGGACAGAGAGCCACAACATACGGCGGAGCAGTGGCTATCAGGCCACCTTACCTATTGAGTATATTTAAGTCTGCTGCATAGCAAAAATAGACTGTACGCTTTAACAAAAAACTCATCAGTGGATGAATATAATATCACACCTGGACTCACCAGATAATGGAGGAGCTATATATCATACTTTGAGAGATAATAATTTCTATTTGTGACACCCTCCTGGCAGTACCCTGATATGCATGTGAATCATGGTGTATTTTTTAAGGCCCTACATGAGTTGGGTAGCACTAATAAGTGGTCAGTATAGGGTCTGTAAGGGCCAGTCTATGTTTGAGTGGGGGCGCCACGATGTGATCTGAGTAGGGTGCCAACCCCCACAGTTAGGAAGGGGGAGATTAGGGAATTTGCCCGGGGACCCTTCTGTGAATTTTGAGTCTATACATATGTTTTTAATGTGCACTTTTTCTATGGTTAATGAATAATAAAGTTTATCGATTTTTAAGGGTTTGTTTCTTGACGGTATAATTGGAAATTTATTAAGAATTTCTCTGCTTTATCAAGACCACCTACTGACATTACTAAGAAGGGTATTGACTTCTTTCGATGGACTAAGGGGGCTTTATATGCTTTCAGCTGTCTTAAGAAGTGCTTCTCTTCAGCACCCTTATTGATACAGCCTAATATATCTCAACTTTTTACGGTGTAGGTTGGTGCGTTAGAAGTGAGGGTGGGAGCTGCATTGTCTCAAATTCTGTTTCTTGGTAAACTGCGTCCTTGTGCCTTCTCTTCTAATAAGTTATCTTCAGCCAAACGTAATTACGATATTGGTAACAGGGAATTACTGGCAATTAAGTTAGAGTTTGATGAATGGTGACATTTTCTGGAGGGAGCTACTCATCCTGTTGCAGTAATTACCGACTATAAAAACCTTCTTTACATTGAGTCGGTTTCTTTTTTTAATTATCGCCCTGGTTCAAAAAATTTAAAGCTGTTAATTTGTCCAATAGTTATCCGGAGGGGACTCTGTAAGAAATTGGTCCCCATTCTTCAGAAGGGAGTAGTGATGTCGGTGCTCAATACTGACGTGGAATCTGAGATTGTTAAGACTCAAGGTGATGCGCCATCTGGTGTTCCGGTGGACAAGTAATTTGTTCCCTAAATCTTCGTCTTAAGGTTTTTGGGGAGCATCATGATTCTGTCCTGGTAGGTCATGCTGGGTTCAAAGGTACTCTGGATCTCATATTATGTTGCTTTTGCTGGCACAGAATTAGGAGGAATGTGTTATCCTATATGTCCATGTTTGCTACCTGTAGACTCTCGAAGGCATCTCACTCTCGTCCTTCGGGATGTTTACAGCCTTTGAGTGTCCTTAGTAACATTGGACAGACAGTTCCATAGACTTTATTATGGATTTAGCTTGCTTTGCTGGTAATACGGTTATTTTGGTGGTGGTGGATACATTTTCTAAGATGACAAATTTTATAGCCTTACCGTCATTACCTAATGCCAAGACTTTAGCCCAGGTGTTTATTCATGAGATTGTCAAAGCTCACGGAGTCCCCTCCAATATTTTCTCTGATGGAGGAACTCAGTTTATTGTGAACTTTTGGAGAGCTTTCTGCTCTCAGTTAGGGATTAAACTATCTAATTCATTTGGCGTTCCACCCTCAGTCTAATGGGAAAACATTACACGTGAATCAGAATTTGGAGTTGTTTGTTCTGTTTCAGATAATGGAGTTGTTTTGCTGCCTCTTGCATGGGGTGCCTTGACTGTGTGCAAGGTATCATGAACTCTGAAGATTACCAAAGGATTTTGGGTCACATTATAGTGCCCAGTGTCAGAAAGCTGGGTTTGTATCTTAGTTCATTAACCTTCCAGTAGGACAGTGGCCCCAAGCATAGTTCACAAAATACTCAGAAATGGATGGAAACAATGTTGGAGTGGAGTTGCAGTGGTCAGTGATGGGTCCGGATGTAAATCCCATTGATCATCTATGGAGAGATCTTAAAATTGCTGTTAGGAGAAACCATCTTCCAATATGAAATACCTTGAGCAGTTTGCAACAGAAGAGTGGTCCAAAATTCCAGTTGAGAGGTGTAAGAAGCTTATTAACGGTTATAGGAAGCGGTTTAGTGCAGTTATTTATTCCAAAGAGTGTGAAACCAAATATTAACTCAAGGTGCTAGCAATTTTGTCAGGCCCTTTCTTTGAGTTTTGTGTGAAATTATATCCAATTTGCCTTTTTTACGTTTTTGTTTTGTGTTGTTCTAATATACCCAAAGGAAATAAACATGTATATGACAAAACATTTTAAATAATTTTTTAGGAGAAATACTTAACTTTTTGGATTCACTTTAAGGCTGCCAACACGTTTGGCAATGACTATATTTGTGAAGTGTAAAGGAAACGATATGTGGTTTTCTAAATATTTTACAAAGAGAAATCTGAAAATTGTGATGTGCATTTCTAATGAGCCTCTCCGAGTCAATACTTTGTAGGACCACCATTCATTGAAATCACTGCTGCAATTCTTTTGGGGTATATTTCTACCATCTTTGTACATCTAGAGACTGATATTTTGCCCATTCTTCTTTGCAAAATAGCTCTATCTCAGTGAGAATGGATGGAGAGCGTCGGTGAAAAGCAGTTTTCTCATGTTTTGCGACAGAATCTTAATGGGATTTAGGTGTGGACTATGACTGGACCATTTACCCACATGAATGTGCTTTGATCTAAACCATTCCACTGTGGCTCTGGCAGTATGTGTAGGGTTGCTGTCCTGCTGGAAGGTATAATCTGTGCCCCAGTCGCAAGTCCTTTGAATCCTCAAACAGGTTTTCCCCCAGGAACCTCTCCCTGAAAAACCAATACACGGCAAGAGCGAAATGCATGTTGGAGTGGGGTATTGGTGGTGTTCATGTGGGATTACTGCTCACATGGGTAAGTTAGTGGTTGACAGCCTAACACTATTTTTAACTTTGTCTAGATTTTGTTAAATTATATATTGAACTGCCACTGTGATTTCAAATTCTCTTGTGAGACTCCTTAATATATTACCTGCACCACCAATGATCGGGTACACCATCTACCATCTGCACCTCAGTTTGATGCTTTTCGAAATTTAGTCTTTTGAATGGTTTATGTAATTGTTTTTATTATGATATGTATTTGATTATCACTTAATAAATATTTTTGTACCAATATGTCTTTAAGCCAAAACTTCGTTATTTTAGTTTTTTTCTTTTGGTAAAGGTTTTTTTCTCCAGGATTGCCCTGTATTTAGCTCCATCCATCTCCCATTCAACTTTGCCCAGCTTCCATGTGCCTGCTGAGGAAAAGCATCTCAACAGCATGATGCTCTCTACCACCATGTTTGATGTTGGGGATGGTGTATTCAGGGTGATGTTGTGTTAGTTTTCCGTCATACATACAGAGTTTAAAATTTAGCCCAAAAAGTGTTACCTTGGTCTCATCTGACCAATGTATCTTTTTCCATATGCTAGCTGTGTCCTCTACATGAATTTTTGCAAACTGCATGCAAGACTTCTTATGGCTTTACTTTCTTCTTGCCACTGATCCACAAGAGCCAGATTTGTGGAGTATACGACAAATAATTGTCCCATGCTCAGATTCTCCCACCTGAACTGTGAATGTCTGCAGCTCCTCCAGAGTTACCATTATCTCTGACTTTTTTGGTGTGTTCCTTGGTTTTCATGATGTTGTTTGATCCCTAATGTTCTTAAATATCTGAGGCCTTCACCGAACAGGTGTAGTTATATTAAAATTAATTTACACACAGGTGGACTCAATTTACTAATTAGGTGGCTCTTGGAGGCATTTGGTCACTGAGGATTTTATTTACGGGTATCAGACTACAAGAGGCTGAATACAAATGCACATCACAATTTCCAAATTTATATTTTTAAAATATTTTGAAAGCCATGTATCATTTCCTTAACACTTCACAAATACTTGCTTCTTTGTGTTGGTATATCATATAAAAACCCTATCAAATACATTTAATTGCATGGGGTATTAAAAATTTTTCAAAGCACAGTATACATGTCAAATGCAGCCTTTAAGCATTGTGTACATTATGAACTCTTCATGCATTATGCATATTATGCTAGTGTGCCATCGAACAATGGACATGGCAATGTTCAAAATTGGCATACAGTACGGTTTATGAGCCTCTATTCAAGCGATATGAAATATTTTGTATTTACATTTAAATATTTCACTTGAAATGACTAGAAAACAGCTTTATTAAGAAGACTATTAGAAAAATGGAAAACTAATGGACAATTTAGCATTTCTGAAAGAATAGGTCGTTCTGTAGAGCTTACTGAATTTCATAACAGTACTGTAATGGATGCTGCCATTCTATCAAGTCAGTTCACGAAACGTATTCCTTTATAAATTCTTTAATACTCAATTATGAACAGTTAGTTATATTATTGAAAACAGTTCCCTAGCTCAGTGGCTGTGTAGAGGTAGACTGCATAAGCCGCAGGGAGCAGTGATTAGTTACAGTGGTGATATATGCTGTCAATGTGACATCAGTGTTCCAGCCAAAATAACAAGATCTGAGCTGTGGCGAGAAACAAGCGTCGGACAAAGGGTTTGTAAGCACTTGCTTTGTTATTTTAGGTATTTTAGAGTTTGGGGGTCCACTTTCCTGAATGTGGAAAAGCCGTTTTATGTTTCTGCTGCTAATATCTTTGTTGTCAGGTAGGACATGTTCCATGGTTTTGAGGAATAATAGCTGTTTTGGTGGCACAAAGAAGACCTTTTCGATACTAGGCAGGTGGTGTTAATATTCAGGCTATTCTATGTATATATAATGCAGTACATTTTTTAAACAATAAAGAAAGACAATAAAGGAAATGACAAATTGTTGAAAAGGATAATGGTCCCATTGTTTAATTAAGAGGTTAGCAAAGCAAACTGCAATGGATTACAATATTTACAAGTTACTTAAAAAATAAAGTAGTGAATAACATACATCACAACTCATTTTTGGTAACTACTCCATTTGTACATCAGGTACAAGGAGCTTGAGAAAAGGCCAATTAGCATTTGCAAGTTTCAGTGTTGAAAAAGATTCCTCATACAATATCAAGTTGTTTGGAAATTGCTGCTTGTAATCAGAAACCCCTTGTGGCACAGTAACATTTCTGAACGTGCAGCCGGGAACTGGAGGAGACACAGGACATAAATGGTGAAACAGTTTTCCCATGAAACCAAGTAAACCTCAAATTACTTCACAAAATGTTTAGTTGCGAGATAACCTTTGTTGTCAGATACATACTGCTTAAATAAGGCCCTGATTACCTCGATACAAATATCATTCTGCCAGGGATCTGCCTTACAGAAGCACTCCCAAGAAATGTATTTAATAGCTAAACCTTTCTAAATACATGTGTTGTGTAGTGTAAGTGCAATAAAATACTCAGCGCTGCTCTGGTCCTCTTCTCACTAACGTGACTGAAATTCAAACTTGCCGGATCACAATGGAGTTTATGTATCAGCCAAAAGTTGCTTTTACAGTGTAAGTCAATTGAGAGTCAGAACAAGTAAAATACTTACGGCTCACAAATAAACCCCAGAGTGATCCAGAAAGACGAATATTCAGTGACAGGATGGAGAAGAGGACCTGAGTAGTGCTGGAACAAAGGTTTAGCCAATGAAAAATTCTTGTGAATGCTTCTGTATTGAGGTTGTCATTAGAGATTTATGAATACTAACTATTTGTGTTCGGATAATGGTTGCCGAATACCGAGTACTATTCCAGTATTCATCATGGCAAGGAAACTGCTCAGGTACCCCATTGACTTGCATTAGTTTTGTTAGTCGTGACGAATACCAGAATAGTACTTATGAATAATCCAAACACAAATAGTTACTATTCGCCCATCTATAGTTGTCACACATCAGAAAACATGGATGCTTTCTCCCAAACACAGCACACATCTGTCCACAGGTCATGATTGACATTGCAGCTATCCCACACATTTCATTGTAGCTGTGCTGCAATACCAGATGAGCAAATGTGAAACTGTTTTGGGAAAAAAAAAAGATATTCACTTCATGGTCAACCGCTTTAGATCACAGTTATATGAATAGTGTAGAAAGCAAGTGCAAAGAAAACTTTGTGGTCATTGACAATTTTCAAAACTGTGCTAGAAAAATTGTAGAATCGGACAGAATGATGTGAATAAAACCACTTTTTTTCACGTCTTCAGACATATCTACAAAGATTTTCATTTTCCTACTAAGTACAATGTTATTGTGGTTCTCAAGTATAAATTATTCATTTTGAAAGTCAGCCTAAAATGATGCATTATATATTCTATATATAATGATTTTATGCCAACTTTCCAAAACACTAAATTTATTTTACAAAGATCCAGTGGGGTAAACATGAAATGCTTACCGTTCACAGAGAAGGAATGAGGTAGGGGATTATATTACAGCAACTCAAGAATGAGTTCCATGCTAACAGTTGGATGAACATTACTTAAATTGGAAGTATAACAATAATAATAATATATATATAAAAAAAACCAAAACTTCAAAAATTTCTAAGAAAAAGTGCAACATACTGTATATTACAAGGGAAAGAAATCTACATTTTACATCAAATAGATCATAAAGGAATTGTATACGTATTGATGGGTCGTATCTGGTAACTTCGGAAATATCAATTAAGATGTATGTGCTGCATATATGTAGGGTTAGAAGACTTGTTGTGTATTAACAAATTATTTTTTGGTATTTGTTCTTCAATATTTCTGCCTTTATCTCTTGAGCATTAAGGGCCTGAAAACAAAGGCTTGAAATGTATTAGACCATTTCAAAGAAATGTGTAGTAGCTTAAATATCAGGTAAGCTTGTATAAATGGCTAAAAATTCATAAAAACACCATATTACAGCACCAATTTCCATTGGTCATCTCAGAATTGTGCTGTTTTTATTTATTAAAGTACTAAAAGGAAATGGCTTGGCGGATCTGCCAAACAGTCAGCAAGAAAACAGACTGGAATAACCTACCATTTCCTAAAAAAAATGATAATTCACAAACAGATTCCTAGCATTTCATGTTTTTTTTTTAACTTTTTTTAAATTTATAATTTACATATGTATATATCTATATATAAAAAAAAATAGTCACAGTATTTTAAGACAAAGCTCGTGAAAAGATTATCAAGAAAGACATCTTGACTATTTTGTTCTCTATTCCCATAAGCCTCCTCGACATTCATCCGCCTGGAAAAGCAGCCTGGGTAAATGCTGAGAATTCCCTTGAAACATTTTTTTTCTTGAGGTACTAGGAATTTTGGTGACCACTGCAGTAAACTAGGAAAACTGTAACTATCGTCTTTAGTACTGTTGCAACAGTATGGAAAGCTGGTATGAAAAAGATGTCCCGAAGCGGTAATATTTTCTTTGTCACATCGTATTAAGTTATTCCTACAGGAAATTCCTGCACCAGAGTTTAGCATCACGTAGTCCTGCATTACTAAAGTAAAAAAAAAAGTATGAACAAACAAAATACGTAGTGATATCTCCGAGCAACTCGGTTCCTTCTTTAAATAAAAGAATGCTAACTATATACATACACCTGCAAGAGTACCAGTGCTTGGAAAAAAGTCCTAAAAGCAGCTTTCTGTGCGTGGTAACGAGTTGTTCCTTTTTTGAGGAAATCCTAGTCACATCTCCAGAAGTAGTTATTCCTTTTTGGTCACCATAAAATTTTTAAAACATGAGGTTCTAGTTTGTTGGGAAGCATCTATTGTTCTTTCATCCACATGTTTCATGTTGTCAAAGGTGTCCTCTAAATTTTTTGGGGGTACTCTAATTTCCATGCTTTCTTGGTTTCCCCCAGCAGTCCTGAAACAAAATCAGAATGGCATAAAAAGGGCTGAAATATCAGGTAAAACACAAGATATGTAGCTTTATACAATCAGAGATTATTTGCTACCAGAAAATATAATATTCCTGTCAATTAGTTGTAAATGAGTGAGGCGACTAATGTTCCAAAAATAAAAAAAAATGGAAACATATGTTAGATTTTAAAAAAACAAACTAAAAAAATACTGAAAAGCGCTATCCTCATAGTGATGGTGATAGCATTCTCTGAAGCGCTACTACATTGCTCAACATCTGTCTTTAGCAATCTGTGTGTCTGATGAAGGTCTGGAGTTATTGTTACATTTCACTTTGGACTGATTAAATAAATAGACTACAAACATCACAATTTTGCATAAACTCGGAAGTGGCGGAAAAATATTGAGACTTTTTGGCATTTTCAGGTTAGTCCCGGATAGCTACACCAATATGAACTTAGCGCGTGGCTACCCCTAACCATCAGAGTCAACAAAAGTTACACCATTTTAGAGGCGTAACTTATTACAGAAATGTACTACTGTTCCAGACTGGAGTTCATTTCTGATGGCGGTACACACCAATTAACAGAGGTGCCTAATTCAGTCAGCATACCCCTTCATTCAGAAGAGTGTGTGCAACGCAACGATTAATGAATCCATCTCAAAGCACATTACAAAGCCATATAACTTTTCATTATGCAATAATTTATAAAATAAAAGAAATGGATTAAAATATTGTTTGAATTTCTATACATTTTAGAAACTTAGACAATAGAATATTAAAGTCGTTGTCTGGGACTTTTATTTTAATGACCTATTCTTAAGGTAGGTCATCAATATCTGATCGGTTTAGGGTGTAACACCCAACACCACCACCGATCAGCTGTTCCTAGTGCCAGTCGGATGCTCAGTTGCGTAGCTGCATACTGCAGCTTTCTATCAATTATATAGTGGCCAATGCTGTATACTACATGTCCTCCCTGGCTGTGGCCTCTATACAGTTAGGTCCAGAAATATTTGGACAGTGACACAAGTTTTGTTATTTTAGCTGTTTACAAAAACATGTTCAGAAATACAATTATATATGTAATATGGGCTGAAAGTGCACACTCCCAGCTGCAATATGAGAGTTTTCACATCCAAATCGGAGAAAGGGTTTAGGAATCATAGCTCTGTAATGCATAGCCTCCTCTTTTTCAAGGGACCAAAAGTAATTGGACAAGGGACTCAAAGGGCTGCAATTAACTCTGAAGGCGTCTCCCTTGTTAACCTGTAATCAATGAAGTAGTTAAAAGGTCTGGGGTTGATTACAGGTGTGTGGTTTTGCATTTGGAAGCTGTTGCTGTGACCAGACAGCATGCGGTCTAAGGAACTCTCAATTGAGGTGAAGCAGAACATCCTGAGGCTGAAAAAAAAGAAAAAATCCATCAGAGAGATAGCAGACATGCTTGGAGTAGCAAAATCAACAGTCGGGTACATTCTGAGAAAAAAGGAATTGACTGGTGAGCTTGGGAACTCAAAAAGGCCTGGGCGTCCACGGATGACAACAGTGGTGGATGATCGCCGCATACTTTCTTTGGTGAAGAAGAACCCGTTCACAACATCAACTGAAGTCCAGAACACTATCAGTGAAGTAGGTGTATCTGTCTCTAAGTCAACAGTAAAGAGAAGACTCCATGAAAGTAAATACAAAGGGTTCACATCTAGATGCAAACCATTCATCAATTCCAAAAATAGACAGGCCAGAGTTAAATTTGCTGAAAAACACCTCATGAAGCCAGCTCAGTTCTGGAAAAGTATTCTATGGACAGATGAGACAAAGATCAACCTGTACCAGAATTATGGGAAGAAAAAAGTTTGGAGAAGAAAGGGAACGGCACATGATCCAAGGCACACCACATCCTCTGTAAAACATGGTGGAGGCAACGTGATGGCATGGGCATGCATGGCTTTCAATGGCACTAGGTCACTTGTGTTTATTGATGACATAACAGCAGACAAGAGTAGCCGGATGAATTCTGAAGTGTACCGGGATATACTTTCAGCCCAGATTCAGCCAAATGCCGCAAAGTTGATCGGACGGCGCTTCATAGTACAGATGGACAATGACCCCAAGCATACAGCCAAAGCTACCCAGGAGTTCATGAGTGCAAAAAAGTGGAACATTCTGCAATGGCCAAGTCAATCACCAGATCTTAACCCAATTGAGCATGCATTTCACTTGCTCAAATCCAGACTTAAGACGGAAAGACCCACAAACAAGCAAGACCTGAAGGCTGCGGCTGTAAAGGCCTAGCAAAGCATTAAGAAGGAGGAAACCCAGCGTTTGGTGATGTCCATGGGTTCCAGACTTAAGGCAGTGCTTGCCTCCAAAGGATTCGCAACAAAATATTGAAAATAAAAATATTTTGTTTGGGTTTGGTTTATTTGTCCAATTACTTTTGACCTCCTAAAATGTGGAGTGTTTGTAAAGAAATGTGTACAATTCCTACAATTTCTATCAGATATTTTTGTTCAAACCTTCAAATTAAACGTTACAATCTGCACTTGAATTCTGTTGTAGAGGTTTCATTTCAAATCCAATGTGGTGGCATGCAGAGCCCAACTCGCGAAAATTGTGTCACTGTCCAAATATTTCTGGACCTAACTGTACACCTGTTGGAGCTGTGCTATGCAGCTCCATAAATAAGTCTGCTTTCACACTTGCGTTGTGAGGCATCCGTCACAGTGCGTTGTGTAACGCATGTGACGGATGCGTTGCAAATAGTGTGCTAATAAAGGTAACGGACTCCTGTGGAAGAACGTTTTTTTTTGTGTTTTTTTCTTTTAAGGTTTTGCCGAGAAAGGAGATTTGTGGTCAGGAGGAGAGAGAGAGAGAGATAGAGAGAGAGAGGTGACCGCAAATCCCCACGGCCACAGCTGAAGTCCTCCACCTGAGAGCGGTGGCTGCGGGTAACCTGAATGAGGGCACAGCTGATCGCGCAGCTCACTTCAGTTGCTGCGTGAAGCTGATAGAGAGCGGTCGTGTTCTATGGCCACTCCTGTCAGCTTCATGTAGCAGAGCTGGATGCGCCATGTGACATCGTGTGGATGATGCCGGACCTGGAGGGGTATTTGGGGATTAATAAAGTGGTGAAAGAGGGTGTTTTTTCATCTTTTATTCCAAATAAAGGATATTTTCTAGTGTTTGTGTTTATTTACTTTCACTTACAGGTTAATCATTGGAGGTGTCTCATAGACGCCTGCCATGATTAACCTAGGACTTAGTGGCAGCTATGGGCTGCTGCCATTAACTCCTTATTACCCCGATTGCCACCGCACCAGGGCAATTCGGGATGAGCCGGGTAGAGTCCCGGGACTGTTGCATCTAATGGATGCGGCAATTCCGGGCGGCTGCTGGCTGATATTTTTAGGCTGGGGGGCTCCTCATAACCTGGGGTTTCCCATCCTGAGAATGAAAAGCCTTCAGCCATGTGGCTTTATCTTGGCTGGTATCAAAATTGGGGGGGACCGCACGCTGTTTTTTTTTTAATTATTTATTTATTGTACTGCACTACATAGACCCGCCCACCAGTGGCTGTGATTGGTTGCAGTGAGACAGCTGTCACTCAGCGTGGGGGCGACTGCAACCAATCATAGGCGCCGGTGGGTGGGGGAAGGAGGGAATAGAAAATGGAATAATGAGCGGCCAGCATTTTCAGCATTTTCAAAAGCAGGAAAAGCCGCCATAGCAATGTGACAGCTGTGCAGCGCCGCGCCATTGATCGGTGAGTATGAGAAAGGGGGTGAGAGGGAGAGACCGACCGACAGTGAGAGATATAGAGACCAGGAGTGATTTTAAACGATTTAGATCGTTCTGCTGGACATGCTGAGCATGCTTAGTAGAACGTCACGAAATCCGCGCATTGCAGCGGAATCCGCCACCATAGACAATCATTAGACACCTTGGCGGATTCTAACGGAATCCGTCAAGGTGCGTTATTTTAACAACCCAAAAAATGCTACATGTAGCGTTCCCTCCTCCCGACGCTGCGTCAAAATAACGACTCAACATCGTCCAGTGGATGCAATGCAGACACTTGTGTTACAGTGCATCGTCAATACAAGTCTATGGAGAATAGCGCAGTGCGTTAACGGACTGCGCTATTCTCCATAGCGGCGGAGTGCACTGAACGCAAGTGTGAAAGCAGCCTAAGCATATGCGGCCATTGCCAGCATCGGGAACAACTGATTGATATGGGTGCTGGACGTCAAATCCAAATCCATCATTTATTGATGACCTATACTAAAGGGCCATTTACACGCTGCGACATCGCTAACGATATATCGTCGGGATCACGGTGTTTGTGACGCACATCCGGCGTCATTAACGACATCGCAGCGTATGACAGGCTGGAGCGACCTTAAACGATCGCAAAAGAGGCAAAAATCGTTTGTCTGAGAGAGGTCGTTTATTTATGAAAAATTGTTGTCTGGTCAGTAGCGATGTTGTTCCTCTTTCCTGCGGCATCACACATCGCTATGTGTGACACCGCAGGAGCGACGAACATCTCCTTACCTCCGTCCACTGGCAATAAGGAAGGAAGGAGGTGGGCGGCATGTTCCAGCCTCTCATCTCCGTCCCTCCTCTGCTATTGGACGGCTGCTGTGTGACGTCGCTGTGACGCCGCACGAACCGCCCCCCTAAGAAAGGAGGCGGTTCGCCGGCAACAGCAACGTCGCAGAGAAGGTAAGTCCATGTGACGGGTGTTAGCGATGTTGTGCGCCACGGGCAGCGATTTGCCCGTGATGCACAACCGACAGGGGCGGAGTATGCTCGCTAGCGATATCGGTACCGATATCGCAGCGTGTAAAGTACCCTTAAGAATAGGACATTAATATAAAATTTTCGAACAACAAATGTAAATCAGTAGTTTTGAAGGGTTATTTAAATGTCAATAGGAAAGTTACATCTCATAGCCACATTGTATGAACTTATTAATATTTTAATGCTAACGTGAAGATTAAACTTTTTATTAAATTCAATACTATTGTAATTGAATTATTGTATTATTTGCCATGATTTCCAATGACTGTACTGACTAGGTGCAGAAGGCTATGACAATTACAGAATATGAGAACATGATTCACTATCTGCTCCAAGACATACTGACAGAGAATTTAGACTGAGCCCCATTGGAAACAGAGATGATGTCTGTAGAGCACTGCGGAATTGGATGGCACTATATAAGTGATCACAGACTCAGACTTTGCTCCTTTGTAGGGCGCCTGAGCCTGAAGAAGGCTGCAGCCTCACAAGGGCAGCACATGACACAGTGCAATGGCTGTACTATATATGAGGTTGCTCATAAATTTCTGTGAGTGCCAATAGCTCTATAAGAGGTTAGGAGGTGCCACCCATCAGCTCCAATCCTGTGCAGAGCATGCTGCCAGTTTTTTATTACATCCAAAGCCTCTCAGCTTACTCTTCTCTAGGCAGTATTCAAGGGCTATAACCTACTCCCCCTTTGCAGTTACAATAGAGCTATGAGACTGTTGTAGCTCCATATAGAAGCTTAAAAGTCAGGCTGCAGATGTAGGAGGCTGTACTACATAGAAAACAGAGAAAAATCTGTTAGTTATTGCTCCACTACTATGTTCGGCACCTTACATCTATGTACACTGACAAGCTTCAGGGTAACAATGTTTTGAACTTTTGTCTTTCAGTCTCCATATGTTGCCATCCACTACAGCTTTGAGAGTGAGACTACCTTCATTTTATAGACAACCATCTTGGCTATCTCATACATAAATTTGACTTGCAACTATTTAGGGTAGGATTAAGGCTGCTTTACACGCTGCGATTGCACCCGCCCCCGTTGTGCGTGTGTCACGAGCAAATCTTTGCCTGTGGCAAACAAAATCGCTAGTACGCGCCACACGCACATACCTTCCGAACGACGTCGCTGTGGCCGGCGAACAAATTTAAGGGGGCGGTTCGTGTGGCGTAACAGCGACGTTACACAGCGGGCCACCAATAGAAGTGGAGGGGTGGAGAGCAGCCGAATTAACGTCACTCCGACCTCGTTGCCGAAGGACGCAGGAACACTGCTGTTCGTTGTTCCCAGCGATGTGTGCTGCCTTAGGAACGACGAACAACCTGCGTCCCAAATGAGCAACGATATTTGGGAAAGGAACGACGTGTCAACAATCAACGATCTTTGCCGCTTTTTGGATCATTAGTGGTCGCTCATAGGTGTCACACGCAACAACGTCGCTAACGACGCCGGATGTGCGTCACAAATTCCGTGACCCCAGCAATATCTCGTTAGCGATGTTTTGCGTGTAACGGGGCCTTTAGATATGCAGATTTTTGTCATGTCACTCCATTGTTAATGTTTTTCTCCTAAAAATCAAACTTTTTATTATTTTGTTATATTTTGTAAATCCACCTTTGGCTTTCAACACTGCTTGAATTCTTATGGCATGCGTTTGATCAGACTTAAGCATGTCTTGACCAAAATCTGACCCTGGATCTCTTCTATCCGTCTGTAATACTATTGTATGAACTGAGGATTTCGATTGCGTTAGGGCAATGACAACCAGAGACGGGTTCTTGGTGCAAAGACGTTTATAATATGCAACCAACAATATCTACACAGAACAGAACATAAACACAGTAGAACATAAACACAGTAAATACCTGCCAGGTTCAGAGCAAAGGGGAATTCCCGGGGCCGCGCACCGGACTCCCCCAGGGAAACCACCAGGAGCGAACCCCTATACAGGGACTGTCTGGCGATCACCCCAGAAGGCCTAAATGCGCAGCAGCCGGGACATGAAAGGGCAACAGGTATAGTCCAAAAATGTCCGTACGTGATGTGAGTCCTAGAGTGGCTATGAAACGGAAGGAACCGGGCAGAAGTGCCGACCAGAGACGGCAGACGGAGTCCGGGCACAGCTTGATGAGACCAGGTGAAGTCAAGAGCCGGTGTCGGGTGTTTCAACAGGATCCAAATAGCAAACAGGAACCAAGAGCAGCAGGGCAGGAGTAGACAGGAAGCAGTATACTCAGGCAACTAGACTAAGCTTAGGGGCGGGCTTTTAAACAGATGAACAGGAAGAAGGGCAACAGAACAGAAAACTCCATGTTAACAAAGGGCAAGATCCTTCAGAAGAAAACTGGAAATCCCGGAACTCTGACACTGTCCCAATGTTGGAGCATACTGGTTGTCTCACTTGGGTATGTATACAGCTTTTCCTTCACCTCTACTCACAAGTGATCGATTGGGTTGAGGTCTGGGGACTGTGGGGGCCAATTCAGTACCTCTAATTCACTGTCATTGAACCATTTCTTCATCAATCTCGATGAATGCTTTGGGTCGTTGTCCTGCTGGAAAACTGTCGTCCTTTTCATACCCATGGTACTCGAGTGTACAAAATAACTTATCTAATTACTTTTGTAAATAGGATATACTAATATGCACTGCATTATTTGATCTGGGAAAAGTTCTGTGTTCCAGTACGCTGCTCCAAAATTCTATTTCAATTCATTGTTTGTGTGTTGTTACTCACCACCGTCCTTGATTTATGCTAAATAAATATATTAGATCTGAACATAACTCCTGTTCCTCCTTTGCTTAAAGTAACTTGTCTTGTAGGATACACACATATAACTCAGCATTAAGACCACTATCGATCTTGGTCAAGTACCGTATCTTACGCATTTGGCTATGAAACAATCCCATATCATCAGGCTTCCTCTACCGAACTTACAGTTCCTTCTATTTCTTGATCCGTTAGCCCCTTTTTCCCTCGTTTCTTCCAGACCCATTTGCACCCATCAGAGTCTGTAGTCCCGGATAGCTACACCAATATGAACTTAGCGCGTGGCTACCCCTAACCATCAGAGTCAACAAAAGTTACACCATTTTAGAGGCGTAACTTATTACAGAAATGTACTACTGTTCCAGACTGGAGTTCATTTCTGATGGCGGTACACACCAATTAACAGAGGTGCCTAATTCAGTCAGCATACCCCTTCATTCAGAAGAGTGTGTGCAACGCAACGATTAATGAATCCATCTCAAAGCACATTACAAAGCCATATAACTTTTCATTATGCAATAATTTATAAAATTAAAGAAATGGATTAAAATATTGTTTGAATTTCTATACATTTTAGAAACTTAGACAATAGAATATTAAAGTCGTTGTCTGGGACTTTTATTTTAATGACCTATTCTTAAGGTAGGTCATCAATATCTGATCGGTTTAGGGTGTAACACCCAACACCACCACCGATCAGCTGTTCCTAGTGCCAGTCGGATGCTCAGTTGCGTAGCTGCATACTGCAGCTTTCTATCAATTATATAGTGGCCAATGCTGTATACTACATGTCCTCCCTGGCTGTGGCCTCTATACAGTTAGGTCCAGAAATATTTGGACAGTGACACAAGTTTTGTTATTTTAGCTGTTTACAAAAACATGTTCAGAAATACAATTATATATGTAATATGGGCTGAAAGTGCACACTCCCAGCTGCAATATGAGAGTTTTCACATCCAAATCGGAGAAAGGGTTTAGGAATCATAGCTCTGTAATGCATAGCCTCCTCTTTTTCAAGGGACCAAAAGTAATTGGACAAGGGACTCAAAGGGCTGCAATTAACTCTGAAGGCGTCTCCCTTGTTAACCTGTAATCAATGAAGTGGTTAAAAGGTCTGGGGTTGATTACAGGTGTGTGGTTTTGCATTTGGAAGCTGTTGCTGTGACCAGACAGCATGCGGTCTAAGGAACTCTCAATTGAGGTGAAGCAGAACATCCTGAGGCTGAAAAAAAAGAAAAAATCCATCAGAGAGATAGCAGACATGCTTGGAGTAGCAAAATCAACAGTCGGGTACATTCTGAGAAAAAAGGAATTGACTGGTGAGCTTGGGAACTCAAAAAGGCCTGGGCGTCCACGGATGACAACAGTGGTGGATGATCGCCGCATACTTTCTTTGGTGAAGAAGAACCCGTTCACAACATCAACTGAAGTCCAGAACACTATCAGTGAAGTAGGTGTATCTGTCTCTAAGTCAACAGTAAAGAGAAGACTCCATGAAAGTAAATACAAAGGGTTCACATCTAGATGCAAACCATTCATCAATTCCAAAAATAGACAGGCCAGAGTTAAATTTGCTGAAAAACACCTCATGAAGCCAGCTCAGTTCTGGAAAAGTATTCTATGGACAGATGAGACAAAGATCAACCTGTACCAGAATTATGGGAAGAAAAAAGTTTGGAGAAGAAAGGGAACGGCACATGATCCAAGGCACACCACATCCTCTGTAAAACATGGTGGAGGCAACGTGATGGCATGGGCATGCATGGCTTTCAATGGCACTGGGTCACTTGTGTTTATTGATGACATAACAGCAGACAAGAGTAGCCGGATGAATTCTGAAGTGTACCGGGATATACTTTCAGCCCAGATTCAGCCAAATGCCGCAAAGTTGATCGGACGGCGCTTCATAGTACAGATGGACAATGACCCCAAGCATACAGCCAAAGCTACCCAGGAGTTCATGAGTGCAAAAAAGTGGAACATTCTGCAATGGCCAAGTCAATCACCAGATCTTAACCCAATTGAGCATGCATTTCACTTGCTCAAATCCAGACTTAAGACGGAAAGACCCACAAACAAGCAAGACCTGAAGGCTGCGGCTGTAAAGGCCTGGCAAAGCATTAAGAAGGAGGAAACCCAGCGTTTGGTGATGTCCATGGGTTCCAGACTTAAGGCAGTGCTTGCCTCCAAAGGATTCGCAACAAAATATTGAAAATAAAAATATTTTGTTTGGGTTTGGTTTATTTGTCCAATTACTTTTGACCTCCTAAAATGTGGAGTGTTTGTAGAGAAATGTGTACAATTCCTACAATTTCTATCAGATATTTTTGTTCAAACCTTCAAATTAAACGTTACAATCTGCACTTGAATTCTGTTGTAGAGGTTTCATTTCAAATCCAATGTGGTGGCATGCAGAGCCCAACTCGCGAAAATTGTGTCACTGTCCAAATATTTCTGGACCTAACTGTACACCTGTTGGAGCTGTGCTATGCAGCTCCATAAATAAGTCTGCTTTCACACTTGCGTTGTGAGGCATCCGTTACAGTGCGTTGTGTAACGCATGTGACGGATGCGTTGCAAATAGTGTGCTAATAAAGGTAACGGACTCCTGTGGAAGAACGTTTTTTTTTGTGTTTTTTTTTTTTAAGGTTTTGCCGAGAAAGGAGATTTGTGGTCAGGAGGAGAGAGAGAGAGAGAGATAGAGAGAGAGAGAGGTGACCGCAAATCCCCACGGCCACAGCTGAAGTCCTCCACCTGAGAGCGGTGGCTGCGGGTAACCTGAATGAGGGCACAGCTGATCGCGCAGCTCACTTCAGTTGCTGCGTGAAGCTGATAGAGAGCGGTCGTGTTCTATGGCCACTCCTGTCAGCTTCATGTAGCAGAGCTGGATGCGCCATGTGACATCGTGTGGATGATGCCGGACCTGGAGGGGTATTTGGGGATTAATAAAGTGGTGAAAGAGGGTGTTTTTTCATCTTTTATTCCAAATAAAGGATATTTTCTAGTGTTTGTGTTTATTTACTTTCACTTACAGGTTAATCATTGGAGGTGTCTCATAGACGCCTGCCATGATTAACCTAGGACTTAGTGGCAGCTATGGGCTGCTGCCATTAACTCCTTATTACCCCGATTGCCACCGCACCAGGGCAATTCGGGATGAGCCGGGTAGAGTCCCGGGACTGTTGCATCTAATGGATGCGGCAATTCCGGGCGGCTGCTGGCTGATATTTTTAGGCTGGGGGGCTCCTCATAACCTGGGGTTTCCCATCCTGAGAATGAAAAGCCTTCAGCCATGTGGCTTTATCTTGGCTGGTATCAAAATTGGGGGGGACCGCACGCTGTTTTTTTTTTAATTATTTATTTATTGTACTGCACTACATAGACCCGCCCACCAGTGGCTGTGATTGGTTGCAGTGAGACAGCTGTCACTCAGCGTGGGGGCGACTGCAACCAATCATAGGCGCCGGTGGGTGGGGGAAGGAGGGAATAGAAAATGGAATAATGAGCGGCCAGCATTTTCAGCATTTTCAAAAGCAGGAAAAGCCGCCATAGCAATGTGACAGCTGTGCAGCGCCGCGCCATTGATCGGTGAGTATGAGAAAGGGGGTGAGAGGGAGAGACCGACCGACAGTGAGAGATATAGAGACCAGGAGTGATTTTAAACGATTTAGATCGTTCTGCTGGACATGCTGAGCATGCTTAGTAGAACGTCACGAAATCCGCGCATTGCAGCGGAATCCGCCACCATAGACAATCATTAGACACCTTGGCGGATTCTAACGGAATCCGTCAAGGTGCGTTATTTTAACGACCCAAAAAATGCTACATGTAGCGTTCCCTCCTCCCGACGCTGCGTCAAAATAACGACTCAACGTCGTCCAGTGGATGCAATGCAGACACTTGTGTTACAGTGCATCGTCAATACAAGTCTATGGAGAATAGCGCAGTGCGTTAACGGACTGCGCTATTCTCCATAGCGGCGGAGTGCACTGAACGCAAGTGTGAAAGCAGCCTAAGCATATGCGGCCATTGCCAGCATCGGGAACAACTGATTGATATGGGTGCTGGACGTCAAATCCAAATCCATCATTTATTGATGACCTATACTAAAGGGCCATTTACACGCTGCAACATCCTAACGATATATCGTCGGGATCACGGTGTTTGTGACGCACATCCGGCGTCATTAACGACATCGCAGCGTATGACAGGCTGGAGCGACCTTAAACGATCGCAAAAGAGGCAAAAATCGTTTGTCTGAGAGAGGTCGTTTATTTATGAAAAATTGTTGTCTGGTCAGTAGCGATGTTGTTCCTCTTTCCTGCGGCATCACACATCGCTATGTGTGACACCGCAGGAGCGACGAACATCTCCTTACCTCCGTCCACTGGCAATAAGGAAGGAAGGAGGTGGGCGGCATGTTCCAGCCTCTCATCTCCGTCCCTCCTCTGCTATTGGACGGCTGCTGTGTGACGTCGCTGTGACGCCGCACGAACCGCCCCCCTAAGAAAGGAGGCGGTTCGCCGGCAACAGCAACGTCGCAGAGAAGGTAAGTCCATGTGACGGGTGTTTGCGATGTTGTGCGCCACGGGCAGCGATTTGCCCGTGATGCACAACCGACAGGGGCGGAGTATGCTCGCTAGCGATATCGGTACCGATATCGCAGCGTGTAAAGTACCCTTAAGAATAGGACATTAATATAAAATTTTCGAACAACAAATGTAAATCAGTAGTTTTGAAGGGTTATTTAAATGTCAATAGGAAAGTTACATCTCATAGCCACATTGTATGAACTTATTAATATTTTAATGCTAACGTGAAGATTAAACTTTTTATTAAATTCAATACTATTGTAATTGAATTATTGTATTATTTGCCATGATTTCCAATGACTGTACTGACTAGGTGCAGAAGGCTATGACAATTACAGAATATGAGAACATGATTCACTATCTGCTCCAAGACATACTGACAGAGAATTTAGACTGAGCCCCATTGGAAACAGAGATGATGTCTGTAGAGCACTGCGGAATTGGATGGCACTATATAAGTGATCACAGACTCAGACTGTGCTCCTTTGTAGGGCGCCTGAGCCTGGAGAAGGCTGCACCCTCACAAGGGCAGCACATGACACAGTGCAATGGCTGTACTATATATGAGGTTGCTCATAAATTTCTGTGAGTGCCAATAGCTCTATAAGAGGTTAGGAGGTGCCACCCATCAGCTCCAATCCTGTGCAGAGCATGCTGCCAGTTTTTTATTACATCCAAAGCCTCTCAGCTTACTCTTCTCTAGGCAGTATTCAAGGGCTATAACCTACTCCCCCTTTGCAGTTACAATAGAGCTATGAGACTGTTGTAGCTCCATATAGAAGCTTAAAAGTCAGGCTGCAGATGTAGGAGGCTGTACTACATAGAAAACAGAGAAAAATCTGTTAGTTATTGCTCCACTACTATGTTCGGCACCTTACATCTATGTACACTGACAAGCTTCAGGGTAACAATGTTTTGAACTTTTGTCTTTCAGTCTCCATATGTTGCCATCCACTACAGCTTTGAGAGTGAGACTACCTTCATTTTATAGACAACCATCTTGGCTATCTCATACATAAATTTGACTTGCAACTATTTAGGGTAGGATTAAGGCTGCTTTACACCCTGCGATTGCACCCGCCCCCGTTGTGCGTGTGTCATGAGCAAATCTTTGCCTGTGGCAAACAAAATCACTAGTACGCGCCACACGCACATACCTTCCGAACGACGTCGCTGTGGCCGGCGAACAAATTTAAGGGGGCGGTTCGTGTGGCGTAACAGCGACGTTACACAGCGGGCCACCAATAGAAGTGGAGGGGTGGAGAGCAGCCGAATTAACGTCACTCCGACCTCGTTGCCGAAGGACGCAGGAACACTGCTGTTCGTTGTTCCCAGCGATGTGTGCTGCCTTAGGAACGACGAACAACCTGCGTCCCAAATGAGCAACGATATTTGGGAAAGGAACGACGTGTCAACAATCAACGATCTTTGCCGCTTTTTGGATCATTAGTGGTCGCTCATAGGTGTCACACGCAACAACGTCGCTAACGACGCCGGATGTGCGTCACAAATTCCGTGACCCCAGCAATATCTCGTTAGCGATGTTTTGCGTGTAACGGGGCCTTTAGATATGCAGATTTTTGTCATGTCACTCCATTGTTAATGTTTTTCTCCTAAAAATCAAACTTTTTATTATTTTGTTATATTTTGTAAATCCACCTTTGGCTTTCAACACTGCTTGAATTCTTATGGCATGCGTTTGATCAGACTTAAGCATGTCTTGACCAAAATCTGACCCTGGATCTCTTCTATCCGTCTGTAATACTATTGTATGAACTGAGGATTTCGATTGCGTTAGGGCAATGACAACCAGAGACGGGTTCTTGGTGCAAAGACGTTTATAATATGCAACCAACAATATCTACACAGAACAGAACATAAACACAGTAGAACATAAACACAGTAAATACCTGCCAGGTTCAGAGCAAAGGGGAATTCCCGGGGCCGCGCACCGGACTCCCCCAGGGAAACCACCAGGAGCGAACCCCTATACAGGGACTGTCTGGCGATCACCCCAGAAGGCCTAAATGCGCAGCAGCCGGGACACGAAAGGGCAACAGGTATAGTCCAAAAATGTCCGTACGTGATGTGAGTCCTAGAGTGGATATGAAACGGAAGGAACCGGGCAGAAGTGCCGACCAGAGACGGCAGACGGAGTCCGGGCACAGCTTGATGAGACCAGGTGAAGTCAAGAGCCGGTGTCGGGTGTTTCAACAGGATCCAAATAGCAAACAGGAACCAAGAGCAGCAGGGCAGGAGTAGACAGGAAGCAGTATACTCAGGCAACTAGACTAAGCTTAGGGGCGGGCTTTTAAACAGATGAACAGGAAGAAGGGCAACAGAACAGAAAACTCCATGTTAACAAAGGGCAAGATCCTTCAGAAGAAAACTGGAAATCCCGGAACTCTGACACTGTCCCAATGTTGGAGCATACTGGTTGTCTCACTTGGGTATGTATACAGCTTTTCCTTCACCTCTACTCACAAGTGATCGATTGGGTTGAGGTCTGGGGACTGTGGGGGCCAATTCAGTACCTCTAATTCACTGTCATTGAACCATTTCTTCATCAATCTCGATGAATGCTTTGGGTCGTTGTCCTGCTGGAAAACTGTCGTCCTTTTCATACCCATGGTACTCGAGTGTACAAAATAACTTATCTAATTACTTTTGTAAATAGGATATACTAATATGCACTGCATTATTTGATCTGGGAAAAGTTCTGTGTTCCAGTACGCTGCTCCAAAATTCTATTTCAATTCATTGTTTGTGTGTTGTTACTCACCACCGTCCTTGATTTATGCTAAATAAATATATTAGATCTGAACATAACTCCTGTTCCTCCTTTGCTTAAAGTAACTTGTCTTGTAGGATACACACATATAACTCAGCATTAAGACCACTATCGATCTTGGTCAAGTACCGTATCTTACGCATTTGGCTATGAAACAATCCCATATCATCAGGCTTCCTCTACCGAACTTACAGTTCCTTCTATTTCTTGATCCGTTAGCCCCTTTTTCCCTCGTTTCTTCCAGACCCATTTGCACCCATCAGAGTCTAGTCTATTGACTTTCGACTCATTGCTCCAAGTCACCTCTTTCCAATCTTTTACTGGCCACTTTTCGTCCTTTTTTGCAAACTCGAGCCGATGCTTCTTATGATGATATTGGAGTGAAGGCTTCTTCACCTTTTTTCAGGCCACCATTCTAGACTTGTGTAAGTCGTTGCTTGCATGAACGTCTGTGATCTCATTATTACAAAGCATACAAGCCACCTACACTGCCATGTTTGTCTCACCAGAACTGATAGACCTTTTGATGAACCGACTTGTTGATTACGATATTTTGCCTGAACGTCCACCTCTTGGCTTTTGAATGGATGGATGGACTTCATTTCATATTCTTCCAACTGTCATGGAACTCACATAATGCAGTTTGCAATTTTCTTGGCTCAGAGACCGCTATTGATGAGCTGGAAGATGCTGTTCTCTTTTCTTGGGAAATCTTCATGGCTGCTCCTTGATTCGAACCAGTGAGCATTTGCATGGGAATCAACCTAATAAAACACTGAGCTATTAGGGAATGTGAAAACAGGTTGTAATTTGTTGTATTTAGAAATAATTTTTGTTCAAACATCATAAACAAAACAGTAATAATGCAGTAACATGACAAGAATCTGCATAATTAATCATATGCTAAATAGTTGCAAGTCAAATTTATGTATGAGACAGCCAAGATGATTGTCTATAAAATGATGGTAGTCTCACTTTCAAAGTTGTAATGGATATTGAGATATGGAGCCTGAAAGTCAAAAGTTAAGAACATTGTTACCCTTTTGATTGTCACTGTACAATCATATATACTTATGTACAGTATGTGTACATATGTCAATGTGCTGCACATGTATTTATCTGTTTGTATAACCATTTATTCAACTTCATGTTTGCATATGACATTTCAGTCCCATTAAACTGTTGTACATTTGAGAAAGGCCCATTAAGATGAGGTTGAGTTGTCACATGTGAACATAAAGAGCAATAGATGTTCGTAGTTTGTATTCAGGGGATGACTTTGTCAGACCCCTTGAACATTTTCTTTAATGATCAAGCAGAAGCGGTCATGAATCGCTGTCCCTTATCATTGAGAGTTCTTTGCGGACATGCCTAGCCATAAAGTTCTCACTCTCCCTGGCACTAATCTGCATGATCACTACAGGGTACAAGGAGAAGCTGAATGCTATGTGAAGATTGATTTCAGCTTCCTATCACAGTGAGAACTAATGGCCGCAGATTTCTCTCCTAATTTCTACCTGGCACTGATCTGTATGATTAGTGTAGGGCAGGAATAGAAGCTAATAGTAAGTGCACTTTGAATCGTTTTTCATGTCAGGATACATGGCTGGAGCATGGGGAGGTGCGATAAATGACCAAATGATATTACAAATAAAAAATCATTCACTGATGCAACATAGTCAGCAATTATTATTTTTTGTTTTGCTAAGTTGATACAGCTCTGGCAAAAATTAAGAGATTACTGCAAAATTTTCAGTTTTTCTGATTTTTCTCTTTATAGGTATATTTTTGAGTAAAATATAAATTGTTCTTTTATTTTGTAGTTTATTATAAACTACTGATAACATGTCTCAGAATTTCCAAGGAATACATTTTGTATTTATTTTCTGAAAATGAGAAATGGTCAAAATAATAATAATACAAAGAAAACAAGTTCATAATCATTTAGAAACAACAATACTTATGTCTTAACTCAGGAAAAGTTCAGAAATCAATATTTTGTGGAATAACCATGATTTTTAATCACAGCTTTCTTGCCTCTTGGCATGCTTTCCACCAGTCTTTCACACTGTTTTGGGTGACCTTATGCCACTCATGGTGCAAAAATATAATCAGTTCTTTGTTTGATGGCTTGTGACTATCCATCTTCCTCTTGATTACATTCCAGAGGTTTTCAATGGGGTTCAGGTCTGGAGATTGGGCTGGCCATGACAGGGTTTTGATGTGGTGGTCCTTCATCCACACATTTATTGACCTAGCTGTGTGGCATGGCACATTGTCCTGCTGGAAAAAACAGTCCTCAGAGTTGGGGAACATTGCCTGAGCAGAAGGAAGCAACTGTTTTTCCAGGATAACCTTGTATGTGGCTTGAGTCATACGTCCTTCGCAAAGATTAATCTGCCCAATTCCAGCCTTGCTGAAGCATCCCCAGATCATCACCGATCCTCCACCAAATTTCACTGTGAGCGCAAGATACTGTGGCTTCTATGCCTCTCCAGGTCTCCGTCAAACCATTAGACGGTGTTGGACAAAGCTGAAAATAAGACTCATCAGAGAAGATTACGTTACTCCAGTCCTCTATGGTCTAATCCTTATGGTCTTTGGCAAACTTCAGCCTGGCTCTCCTGTGCTTCTCATTGATGAAAGGCTTTTTTTCTAGCTTTACATGACTTGATCCCTGCCTCTAGGAGCCTGTTACAAACTGTTCTTGCCGTGCACTTCACCCCAGTTGCCATTTGCCATTCCTTTTGTAGGTCACTGTCATGGCAATCCCAATCTCCAGACCTGAACCCCATTGAAAACCTCTGGAATGTAATCAAGAGGAAGATGGATAGTCACAAGTCATCAAACAAAGAAGAACTGCTTACATTTTTGTACCAGGAGTGGCATAAGGTCACCCAAAAGCAGTATGAAATACTGGTGGAAAGCATGCCAAGACGCATGAAAGTTGTGATTAAAAATCATGGTTATTCCAGAAAATATTGATTTCTGAACTCTTCCTGAGTTAAAACATTAGTATTGTTGTTTCTAAATGATTATGAACTTGTTTTCTTTGCATTATTTGAGGTCTGAAAGCAAAACTTTTTTTGTTACTTTGCCCATTTCTTATTTTCAAAAAATAAATACAAAATTTATTCCTTGGAAATTCAGAGACATGTTGTCAGTAGTTTATAGAATAAAATAACAATTATATTTTACTCAAAAATATATCTATAAAGAGAAAAATCAGAGAAACTGAAAATTTTGCAGTGGTCTCTTAATTTTTGCCAGAGCTGTATAATTATTTTTGTTTTCTGATCTGTTAAAGGAAGAGAAAAAAGGAAATTTATGGCAGGGCCTCATCCAACAATGCCCTTTTTTCTGAATGCAGCAACCTTTGTGGACACTGATACATTGCAGTCTAAAAACCAACCTAAGGCCCTGTGCAGTTTTTGATGCATTTTTGGGTGCAGTTTGTTGCCCTAAACTGCATGCATTTCCTTCCCCAGCAAAGTCTATGAGAATTCGGAAAGGTTGTTCACGTTGCTTCTTTTTTCCCTGCAGTTTTGGATGCAGAAAAAAAAGCAGCATGTCACATCTTTTTGCGTATTTCCCTGTGTTTTTCCATTAAATATAGTGAAAAAAATGTACCAAAGGTGGCAAAAACGTACCGAAAACGCATGAAAAACACATGCGATTTTGATGCGTTTTTTTCTGCCAGAGGTGAGTTTTTCTGCCAGAGGATGCGTTTTTTTTGCTGAAAAAACAAAACTGCAGTGCGCGCACATAGCCTAAAAGTTGTAACCATTGCATCCATTCTGCCAGCCACATTCTGCTCCCATTTAGCAGAAGATTTATTAAATATCTGAATAACGTAGAAAACAGGCTTAGTTTAAAGATATCGGGATCTGGTCATTGTTGGTCAGTGATAAATCAAAGCTAAAGCCCGCTTTACACACTACAATATATCTTACGATGTGACGGCGAGGTCACGTCGTAAGTGACGCACATCCGGCATCGTAAGGTACATTGTAGTGTGTGACAAGTACGTGCGATTGCGATTGAACGTTAAAACATTCATCGCATACACGTCCTTGAATCCTGACGAATTGCATGTCAGGTTGTTCAATGTTCCCGAGGGAGCACACATCGCAGTGTGTGACAACCCGGGGAACATTGAACAGATCTTACCTGCGTCCCGCGGCACCAGCCGGCAATGCGGAAGGAAGGAGGTGGGCGGGATGTTTACGTCCCGCTCATCTCCGCCCCTCCGCTTCTATTGGCCGGCTGCCGCGTGATGTCGATGTGACGCCGAACGTCCCTCCCACTCCAAGAAGTGGAAGTTCGACGCCCACATCGAGGTCATATGGACAGGTAAGTACGTGTGACGGGGGTTAATCATTTGTGCGGCATGTTAAAAAAATTGAACATGACGCACATACGATGGGGGTGTTGCAAATCGGATACGATATCATATGCGAAATTGCAACGTATAAAGCAGGCTTTAATCTGAATGGGCATTGATTGTAAAGATAAGAATCAATGTCATAGGTTGGCCCTATGTACCTCAGTCCGACAGTGAGCGACTATAATAAATAAGGAGCTTGCGCAAAAGCCTAAATTCATGTTGACATTCATAAATAAAATTCAGCGTGATCAGACAATGAAAGCTATAACACTTCACAAATGTGACCTGCAGTAATAGTCCATCATGTGCATGTGTTTATTGTGTAGATGTGTGACAAGTCCTAATATCTGACTTACATGCCATGTCTTAAAACATGCCGTTCCCATTCAGTGTTAAGCGTAAATGTCCTCCCACAGAATTCACATGGAAAACGCTTTTCCTGAACAGTAGTCTTGATGTCACACAATTCTGCAGGAGTGACAGAATAAAAAACATTCATCATATTGTTCAGCGGGTATTTTTTGCGCTATAGCCCCAAGCATTATATTACTATTATTTATTGATATTGTTATGACAGCTAAGTGTCATCTGATGCTGCCCTCCTGGCCTCTAATTAGTTGATCTGTCACATGGGACTCATAGTGATAGACAAAGGGGGTCTTTCGCTTTTAAACATGGTGGATTGGGACAATATTCTGCCACTATACATATTGTTACATCATATAACGGACCTGTCTAATGTAGTAACCATTCTGCTTGTATGTTTGAGAATGCCATGTTTTTTTTCCCACAGTTGATGCCAATGAGTCAGAAACATGTCTAAAATACAGTTTGAGGGTTAAAGGGAATCTGTCAGCAGGTTTTTGCTGTGTATTCTGAAAGTACTATAATGTAGGAGCAGAGATCTTGATTCCAGCAACGTGTCACTTAAAGCAGGACTTTTTTTTTCACTGCTGGAGTGGTGCTTTCAGTCTAAGGTTCCAACCTAATGTCTTATACTCACCCTTTGGTGTTTTAACCTTTTAGCGGCGCTGATGCCATCAGTCTCGGGCAATTTGTAACCTGACGGCAGCTCCAGTGTTTCATGGAGCAAACTGGAAGTCACTCTCTCCAATACAAGTCTATGAGAGCCTCATTCTTGCTCTCATAGATTTGTTAGAAGTTGTGGTCAGAAGATGGTGCTGTTGGACTCGAGCGGCACTGATGAAAGGTGAATATACAGGAGAGTGAGTATAAGACCTTGGGCAGGGACCTTAAATGAAAATCTCTACTCCAGTGGTGAAAAAAAATATGTGCTGGAGTGGTGCTTAGGCCTGTTTCACACATCCGGCATTTCGCCGGATCCAGCACGCATGCAGTACAGTACATTAATTTACAGTGGAAGCACGACACCATGCGGACAAATGCGGTTGTACATAAAGCACACAACCGCATGGTGTCACACTTCCACTGTAAATGAATGTACTGTACTGCATGCGTGCCGCATCTGGCGAAATGCCGGATGTGTGAAACGGGCCTTAAGAGGCTGTATTTGTTTTTTTCAATACAATCAGTGTTTTCTTAGTCTCACCCCACCCTCTGCAAAGTTTAGCAGCTCTCTGTCACTATATCTTATGCACAGAAAGCTGTATTGTGGATGGGGTTATACATAGGTCAACCACTAAACTATATCTGGAACAGAGAAAACTGTGATTCTATCATAACTGCTGTACCCAGTAAACTGACACATCGCTAGAATCAGGGTCTCTGTCCCTACCTCATGCTGAGATCAAATTACATAGCAAAATCCTGCTGACGATTCTTTTTAAAATGGATTCTCTAGCACAGTTACATAGCATAGGCCTTGTCGGAGTGTCCACACTAAAAGCAGGCATATCTCATAGGTATGCTAACAGTATCACAGCACAAACTAACTTTCTTGTATAAATGGGCAATGGAGAAAGAAGGCGCATTTATGGATTAAGCACACACCAAGTTTCACATACCAGGATAGCATCCATGTCATCTTAGTGAGTGCATTTTTCACAATATACCTAATGATAATAGACCTAATGATCTCTGATTTTTCATTTAATTTTATTTGATAAATCTGTCTAAATACTAATTTATAGCTAATGTGCACTATTGGATTATATATACACATTTAATAAAAGTTGGGTATTAATACTAGACATCATTTTTTGTGAGGTTTGTTCTGCAGTCCTGGGTAAGTCCATTGTTAGCTCTGAAGGGCAGGGACCTGTCTTGGTATGTCTCATTGTTAGTTTTGAATATGTCATTTTTCTTACCTTTACTATACTGCAATAATAGTCCCAAATACAGATTATTATAGTACTCAAAACCAAATCATGCTTTGTACAAACACACGAGGGCAGCTGTCAAACAGCATGTGTGGTTGCGGGAAGTAGAACTTGCAGGCTCACTTAGGGCAAGGTTTACCTTACAAAGTACTGCACCCAACAATATAAACATACAGTATATCACTGTGCTCTGGCTTTGTCCTATGCTGGGCTCAGATGGAGCAGCACAGGTGACCTGACTGTTCTACATTCACTCCTTCCAGTTTAAGCCATGTTTTGTTCTTGCAATTTATTTTTCTCACCACCAGTGTCGGACTGGCTACCGGAGGAACCTCCAGTAACACCAGTCCTGGCTGCGGTTACCTGGATTGAACTCCGGAGCTCTCACCTGAGCTTTGGAGTACAGCCTGGACTGAACTCGGGGTTTGCAGGACTGAACTGCGAGCACCGACTGGTTCCCCGATGATTGCGGTTCAGTTCATGGCAGCTGCAGACAGGTCGGGCTGATCTCCGGAGCTCTCACCTGAGCTCCAGAGTTCAGCCCGGCCTGTCCGCAGCTGTGACATGAACTGAACCGCAATCGCCTGGGAATCATTCGGTGCTCGCAGTTCAGTCCTGCAAACCCCGAGTTCAGTCCAGGCTGTACTCCAAAGCTCAGGTGAGAGTTCTGGAGTTCAATCCAGGTAACCGCAGCCAGGACTGGTGTTACTGGAGGTTCCTCCGGTAGCCAGTCCGATTCTGGCCATCACTACAGTATATTATTTTTCTTTCGACATAGTGTTATTTATTTGCAGGATGAATTGTAGTTAGGATTGACAGCATTCACTTTGCCATATAATGTACTGGAAAACAAAAAAATATTCCAAGTGGGATGATATTGTGAAAAAATTGAATTTTGCCATTAATTATTAGGCTTTATTTTTATAGTAATTTTACATTTTGCAGGTAAACATATAGTTTTTTTTATATTTCACAATTAGCTAAAGAATAGGAATTTTGGAAAAAAAAAATTTTTAAATTTGGTTTGTGTTACTATTTTTTGAACTCGATATCATTTATTTATCTTTTATCAATGATCTTGTTATGGGTTAGTTATATGCATGACAAGCTGTAGTTTTTATTAGTACTGATTAGTAATATTTTTATTGCTTATATTGCAGCTTTTGGGGAGGTGCTGAGTCCAAAATACATGTATTCTGTTTTTTTTTTTTCTTTAAGCTATTTATACTATGGGTTGAGTACCTCTGTATTTTGATGGACTGGCCTTTATTTGTGCAATTACACCAAGTATGGGTTTTTTATTTCTTTAGTTTTGGATTGTGAAAAGGGAGTGATTTAAACTTTTAGATTTTATTAATATATTAGTTTTTTAACTACTCTTTGTGTGGTTCTTTAGCCCTCCCGCGGGACTTGACCCCGAGATCATCTATAACTTGTACTACATATGGTAATACTGTGTTAATTTCACTATGTATTGCAAAACTAATTTACTAAGAAACTCAGGACTTAATTGGAACCCCAAGATATCAGCAACTAGGACCTTGAGTAAGCCTCCAACTACTATGGCAACCCATCAGCACCCAGTAATTACTTGGTGGAACCACTTAAATACTTAGTCAGAGATCTTAGTTGTTCAACAGCAATGATCAGAGCTAGCTCCAATCGCTGCTGGAAAAAGGTTATAACACAGCTGACACCAACCCTATCTGGAGTTGGCCTCAGCTTCTGAGACCCACTTTATACACCCGCTCCAAGTATTTTAGGAAGAAGTTAAATAACTTCTGTAGACAGAATAATTTCAATGACTGGAATGCAACAGGTAGTCACACATTTAGATCATACAGCAAATGGGATAGACTACAAGGAGCACAAAAGCAAAATGGCCAATTTATTAAGACTCACATTGAACTCCACAGTCTTAATGAAAGGACGAGGCAGAGTAAGAGGAGCCTGATTTATTAATTGGTGGAAAACCATTTCTGGCGTAATGTACACCATGTCTCATAATGGATAGTTGCAACATCCCGTACTGACCAGACTGGGGTGAAAATGTCAGAAGTAGCAATATCTTTGCGCAACTTTGCATTGTGCAAGTGAAAATTTTCAGAAAACAGGTATAAAACACTTAAATGTATCAACCTTAATGAGATTTAGGTGTGAAACCCTTCCATATTTAATTTAAGTAGTGTTTCTGGTGGTCAAATCCCTGCTGATAGCAGGATAAAGGGGTTGTCTCATTAGCTGATTTCCCTGGTTTGACTTCTGGCACCAAGACAAATCAACAAAGCAAGGCAGACATTTACCCTGCAATCACGTCTGCATGGAAAATGATATGTAGTATTACTCGTACATGGTGGCTATTCAGTTGAACTGCCAACAGTGCGATACAAGAACAACTCAAGCGAGAAGGGCAGCCTCTTCTACAGAGCAGCTCCAAAACGTATGGCTCATAAAGGGATCTCCAAGCAGGCGTCTGGACAGGAATTGTCATGACGAGACAACCCACTTAACGAGATGTACAAGCTGCCTAAGATAGGAATACAGTTAACACTGCTGTATATATGTAAACAGCCACCAACCTCCATTCTTGGTTGCACTTTCTTCTTCGTCACTGCTTGAAGTCTCTGTTTTTGTATCTTTCATCTGCTCCAGTTGATCCAAATTTACTAATCCAACTAGCTCAAAGTTACGGCACACCTGTAGTCCAAAAATCAACCAACATGAGATTATCAAATCATGCCACACAATGTGAATAGTTATTGTACAATGAAAGATTTTGTAGACTGCTGACATACTTGGTGACTAGTGATGAGCGAATGTATGTCACTATTCGTAGAAACGAGTAATGGTGTGTTCGCCTATATTTGTATGTCCCGCCCAGTATGTTTGGCACCTGACTTGCAGCTCCTAAACATGGGCTTCTTAACCAATTACAGTAATGTCGCAGCCATCTTGGCTGTGGCATTACTGTGATTGGCTGGCCACCTCCATTTTGTACACAGTACATTGCCAGCGTCTATCTCCAAGTGCTTCATACTCAACGATCACAGGCATGGCTATCCCACTGCTCCCGCTGCCTCTCTTATTCTTCCCTACCCGCTCATTAGCCTCATCACACATTCACTGCACCTGCTCATTAGGCTGATACATATTCACTCCTTCCCCCGCACACCAGTGGCCGTGATTGGTTGCAGTTAGACCTGCCCACACGCTGATGACAGCTCTCTGACTGCAACCAATCATAGCCGACAGGTCTATAATCATACAGTAAAATAAATAAATAATTTTAAAAAAAAAACGGCATGTGGTCCCCCCCCCAATTTTGATACCCAGCCAAGATAAAGACTCACAGCTGCTGGCTGGTATTCTCAGGCTGGGAGACCCACGTTTTCGGGAGCCCCCAGCCTAAAAATACCAGCCAGCAGCCGTCCGGAATTATCGCATCCATTAGATGCGACAGTCCCGGGACTCTACCCGGCTCATCCCGAATGCCCTGGTGCGGTGGCAATCGGGGTAATAAGGATTTAATGGCAGCCCATAGCTGCCACTAAGTTCTAGATTAATCATGGCAGGAGTCTCTGAGAGACAAATGCGTGCGGGCATATTCTCCAGGCTCCCCCGGTTCACTTTCATCACTTTGCCATCCATTTCAGCTTTCTCCTCAGGCCCGAAGACCGCTCTGTTGGGTCCAGCAGAAAATAACTCGCATTTCCCATTGACTTGCATTGTACTCGCTATTCATAATGAATACACGAGTATTACAAAGTATTCGTTACGAGTATAGCGATTACGAATATTATGGTACTCGCTCATCTCTATTGGTGACTCATCATCTTGCCATTCTTAATATCTTTCCATGAGTTAAAACAGTTTAGCTTTTACGTTCTAAAGCCGATAGGTTTCTAGTCTTTGGGAGTAAATAGGAATGTTTCCATTCATTTACAGAAAAATAAAATCTTCACAATTGTGAAACACAAAGTATACAGAGGGGAAGATTGTGGTACTTTTTAATATACAATGGATACTCTTTATTTGTCTAAAATTGGAAAACCTTGTATCATGGGAAATATTGTGATATTGCTTAACCCTAGAACGCATACCTGGGGCCTCGTAGGCCTGCTAGGTCAGTTATTTTCTATGGTAGATTTCTATGGTTGCGCGTTTTAGGTTTAATCTGCTAGGATGTTTGCCACAAGAGTCACTTAAAAACATTAAAACAAGAAAAATATATGATGCACCATAGATTGTACAATTATATACATCAGTAGTGACCACAACATATCAGTAGGAAAAGGAAAACCTATCTTAAGGAATCATCTAATATTTCAAGGAATACTGAGCAGAGTGTTTATTAAAATATAGGTTTTATCACTAAGGTGGACAGTGGATATAAAAAGTGTCCACACACACCTGTTAAAATGGCAGCCCCTCTATATACAGCACCATCCTGCAATAAATCTCTCCAGTCAGCCACACTATATTCAGCCTGATCCTGCAGCATATCACATCGTTTAGTCCATCTATACAGTGGATATATAACATCTACACAAACTTGATAAAATGTAAGGTTTTTGTTATGTAAAAAATCATAGCAAGAATCATTTCAGGAAATTCGACTTGAACACGATTCTCCATGGATCGATCTGCACATCTTTAACTGGTTGTGCACTGCACAAAACAACATTCTCCAGTATTCTTCCTGTTTGAAATATATCCCTGTTCTCAATGCGCCTAGACTTATTAAATGATGACCACATATACAGATTTTTGCTGCTGACAGATTACCTTTAGAAATAGTACTTTTTCTTAGGCAATATGATTTTTTTTGCCTAATTTTATTTTATACAGTACTGGTCAAGAGTTTGGACACACCTGTTCATGCAGTGGTTTTCCTTGTCCTTATTGGTCTGTGCCCATTGTAGAGTCAGACTGAAAGCAACAAAACCACAATGCAACATATGGAATTGAGTAAAGAAATGTGAATAGAAACAAGAATTAAACCTTAGATTCCCCAAAAAACCCCTCTTTTACTCTGACGACAGCTTAACATTCTCCTAAGCAGTTTTATAAAGTAATCACCTACAATGGTCCAACAACAAGAATGACTTGTCATTAGTCCATTTATGGAACCACTGGTCTTCTGAAATCATTTGTGACCATCAGGTGTGTTTTGCAGAGGTAAACTTCCAAAATATGGCAAGAACCACTCAAATAAGTAAAGCGAAAGGACAGTTGATTATTACTTTAAAAACACAAACAGCTGTCAATCCGGAAAATTGCTTTAAACTTGAAAGTATCCCCAAGTGCAGACATGAAAACCATCAGTTGCTATGATCAAACTAGCTTATCATGGGAACTGTCCCAAGAAAGGAAGACCAAGAATTACTTCTGCTGCAGAAGATAAGTTCATCAGTGTTACCAGCTTCAGAAATCAAAATTTAACAGCACCTCTTATAACAGCTCTTATAGTAGCAGATACATCTCCACATTAACTATCAAACACATAAATAATTGAGCAATGCACATTTCGTGTTTAATGCATATGCCACTCCATAAAGGACTTTCAGAAAAAATTGGAAACAGGAATTTTAGGGCTGAATATAAAATATAACAACTTTATTAGATATGAAAAGTTAAAAGAAAGTCAGTTTATATAATTACAACATCAAGGTGCAAAAGAATGGGTGAAAACCCACATGCTAGTGAGAAAGCCCAGGCAAAATCACCCAACTGATGGGAAGTCCAGAAAGGAAGGACTCAATAGAAATGTAATCCCATAATAGCTGACAACTAATGAGCCCTCAATGCATACTCAGAAAGATAATGGGTAGGTTAAGTTACCACTGACCAGTGTCAGACTATTTCTATGCAGAAGGCAGCAGAACGAGTCAGCATAAAGTTATGAACAATAATGTCCTGGGACTTACACATTGGAGGGTCCTTTTGCTGCTGTGAGACGTCCAGACGACCACCCTAGCCATATGTAAGTCCTAGGACATTATTGTCTTTCTGAGTACGCATTGAGGGCTCATTACTTGTCAGCTATTATGGGATTACATTTCTATTGAGTCCTTCCTTTCTGGACTTCCCATCCCCCGGGTGATTTTGCCTGGGCTTTCTCACTAGCATATGGGTTTTCACCCATTCTTTTGCACCTTGATGTTGTAATTATATAAACTGACTTTCTTTTAACTTTTCATATCTAATAAAGTTGTTATATTTTATATTCAGCCCTAAAACTCCTGTTTCCAATTTTTTCTGAAACATCAACTATCAAGAAGAGACTGAGAAGTAGGCCTTTATGGTCAAATTGCTTTAAAGAAGCAACTACTGAGAACCGTAAAGAAGAACAAGAAACCTGTTTGGGCCAAGTAAGACAAGGAGGGAACATTAGTGCAGTGAAAATCTGTATTGTGATATGTTGAGTCAAAATTTTAGATTTTCTGTGCCAATCGCCAAATTAGGTGTGAGAAGCAGAAAAAATGAGTGGACAGATTGTACAAGTGTGTTTTCCAGACATGGCTGGGAAGAGATGATGATGTAGGGGTGCTTGGTTGGTGATAATGTTGAAGTAATTCAAATTCAAGGCACAGTATGGCTACCACAGCAGTCTGCACTATTGTATACTATGATAGAGCTATGTGATCAAGAAGAGAGGAATGCAGTGCTGTGTCAGATAACATGACCTTTATTAGCACCCGACCTCAACCCAATTGAAATGGTTTATGATGAGTTGGACTGCAGAGTGAAAGTATAGCAGCCAACAAGTGCTCTGTACCTCTGGGAACTCCTTCAATATTGTGGTAAAGACATTTCAGGTGACTACCTGAATAACCTGTAGAAGAGAATGCCAAAGGTGTGTAATGTGGTCATCAGAATAAGAAGGATACTTTGAGGAATCTAAAGTTTAACACATATTCTCGTTTGTTTCCATATTTGTTTCCCTTGTGATATTGCTGTTTTCAGTCTAAATTTACAATGTGCACATTCCAATAAGAACAAGGAAAACTACTACATGAATAGGTGTGTCCAAACTTTTGAACGGTAATGCACATACTCAACCCATGAAGATATTTTTCATATAACACAATATCTTACTTTTTCCATATGATCTCATTTATAAATCTATATTTTTAAACCAAAGACTTATAAATATCCATATAGTTTGTAGAAAAGGGAAACATCACCTCATAATTTATTAAAAATAGTTAGTACAAAATGTAGAAAAGCAGGTTCTGACCGATTTGCTTATCTCTAGAGAATGTAACCCATACCTTATGCTCCTCTCTTAGATGGCTATCTAGTTCTTCATTTAATTTGGCTTGGTAGTAGCACAGCTGACACTTGTAGGGCTTCAGTTCATTATGCTTCTCTATGTGCTGTTGCAGGCTTTCATCACTCGAGCAGGTGAAAGTGCATTTATCACACCGAAACACAACTCCCTGCAGTTGCTTTGATAGCTTGGAACGACAAACCTCTATAGGAACAACTCTCTCTTCTGCAATGAAGACATAAAAGACAATGAAGTGACGTACAAAACAATTACACATCAATATTCATGCCAGATCTATTGTGTAAAAGCTTTTAATTTAAACAATGCATCCCATTCCAACAATAACTGTTGCAGCGACTAAACATTTTGTGCTGTAGTGTGTATCAATTATGTCATTGTTCGGGTACCCACAAAGGAACAAAGTGGCTAAAACAACAAGAAACCTGAGCTAAAGTAGATCTGCTGGGAAATTTCTACTGAAACAACTGCCTTTCTGTTTAGTAGGTTGGTGGCTCTTTTTATAGTGAAAGCTATGCTGCCAATATACTGTATGTTGATAACTGTCCCCATATGAAGGTTGTTTTCTATTAGATTTAGTACAAATTCAATGACTACAAAGAGTGCCATGTTTCACGAGATTCCTTAAGTACAGGAGTATTCTGCAACATCAGCAAAACTGGATTTATGTAAGGGTATTATGATTACTGTGCGCACACTGTGTTTTTTGCTGCGGATTTGCCGCAGCTTTTGCTGCAGAAAAGTTGCGGTTTTTGCTCATAACCTTTCTGCAGTCCTTCCCCAGCAAAATCTATGGGAAATCCAAAATGCTGTGTGCACACTGCGTTTTTTTTCCTACAGGTTTTGGTGCAGAATTTCTGCAGTAAAAAAGAATGTGCATGTCCCTTCTTTTCCGCAGGTACTTCCATTTTTGCCATAGATAATGGTATAAAACCAAAGGGACCAACCCGCGGAAAATCCGCGGCAAAACCGCACAAATCGCATGCGGATTTGGGTGCATTTTTGGTGCGGTTGTTGCCAGAGGTTGCGGATTTTTCTTAAGAAAAGCAAATCTCCCAGTGCGCACAGACCCTAACTAGGTTTATCATCAATTAAGTGGTTTACTTAATGGAAGAACAATGCAGAATGCGGCAGTGGTTGTAAATCGTATCATTAATACCGTCACAAAATAGACTATGGTTGGCACTCAATGGCTTGGCGAGAAGGTGTTCCTTGGTACATTTGTAAACTTAAAAAAAGATAAAGCCGGGCACTTCAATTCAAGATGATATGATTATACATTTATTAACATGAGTACAAGGGTCTGTGTGCAATGAGCTAAAGTGTTAGTCACGACCTTGTTGACGACCTATAAAGTGAATAAACACAGATATTATTGTCACATGTGAACAGACCTCTGTGACCTTCAACTTCTAGCTGGAATACTACCTACAAAATAACATGGCTTAGACTGAACTCGCAGTTCAACAATAGGCAGCATGTAGTTTATAACATTATAATGTAAGTTATACACTGGTGAGCAAATGAGCAACAATGTTTTGAACTTTTGTCTTTCAGGCTCCATATCTCATCATTCACTACAGCTTTGCGCATGAGATTACCTTCATTTTATAGACTATCATCTTGGCTATCTCATACATAAATTTGACCTGCACCTATTTAGCATATAATTATTTATGCAGATTTTTGTCATGTTACTACATTGTTACTGTTCTTATTGATTCCTAACTGAAAGGTCATTGGTTTGAATTGAAGAGCAAAAAATTTGGCACACTGCATTATGTGAGTGCCATGACAGTTGAAAGAATAAGAAATGAAGTCCGTCCATCAATTCAAAAGCCAAGAGGTGGAGGTCTAGGTAAAATATTGGAGTCAACAAATCGGCTCCTCACAAGGTCTATCAGTTTTGGCACGACAAACTCAACAGTGAAGATGTCTCGTATGCATTGTAATAGTGAAATCACACACATCCATATAAACACCATGCGATGCATGCTATACAAGTCTGGAATGGTGGCCTGAAAAAGGTGAAGAAGCTTTGACTTCAATATCATCATAAGAAGCATCGGCTCGAATTTGCAAATAAGTACAAAAAGTGGACAGTTGAAGATTGTAAACGGGTGATTTGGAGCAGAGAGTAGATTAGGCTCTGATGGGTGCAAATGGGTCTGGAAAAAACAAGGGAAAAGGGCTAATGTATTTAGAAATTGAAGTAACTGTCAAGTCTGGTGGAGGAAGCCTGATGATATGGGGTTGTTTCACAGACAAAGATGTTGGATACTTGACCAGGATTAATGGAGGTCTCATTGCTGAGCTATATGTGAGTATCCTACAAGGCAAGTTAGTTCATACATTTGAGTACTATGTGTATGAAAAGGATGACAGGGTCTCCCAGCTGGACAACAACCCAACACATACATCGAGATTGGTGAAGAAATGGTTTAATGCTGGATTAGCTCTTATAGTTTGCAGACCCCAACCCAATTGAACACTTGTAGGTAGAGTTGAAAATAAAGCTGTAAACATATCCAAGCGAGTCGACCAGTATATACCAGCATTGGGAACATGTAGAAGAGTCCAGGGATCAGGTTTCAGTCGATACATGCTTGAATATGATCAAGAGCAAGCCCAGAAGGGTTCAGGCAGTGTTGAAAGCCAAAGGAGATTTACAAAATACTTACAAAATTATAAAAATTAAAATTTAGGTTTGTAGGAGCAAAACAGTAACAATGTAAGTCACATGACAAGAATTTGCATAACTAATTATATGCTACATAGTTGCAGACGTTCAAAGCTACTGTATAGTGAATGGTGAGATATGAAGCCTCACAGCCAAAAATTCAAAACATTGTTACTAGGGATGAGCGAATGTATTCGACACTATTCTGTATCCGACGGATAACGGGCTATTCGCACCATTCGGTATCCGACGGATAAAACAACATCCACTACGATACTTTCATTATCATCTCTGACTTCCTGGCGCCTGTTTTCCAGCCAATGAACACATCTGATGTTGCTTGCTCTCACAGTAACGCCGCAGCCATCTTTGTTGTGGTGTTACTGTGATTGGTTTGGCTGCACAGTGTCATCTACATACACGTTGGCACAGCTTTCGGGAACGATACATATATTGTCCCCGCTGCTTCGGCTTCCAGCTCCATGGAGGGGAGAGAGAAAGAAAGAAAGAGAGACTGCCTTTTCCCATCCATTTCGGCCTTTTTCTTCGTCACCACAGCTCACCGTTAGGTCCAACGTGAAATTGTTCGGGTTTCCCATAGACTTGCATTGCACGACGAATATTCGCGAATAGTCGAATAGCGGTGACCTATTCGTTGGATATTCGCAAAGTCGGATATTTTGGTATTTGATCATCTCTAATTGTTACCCTTTTTCTTGTCAGTGTATGACAGTTTTTCTGGCAGAGTTACTGAATACACAATGCGCCTGCAGTGCCAGTTAGGTCTATGTGCTGGCATATAAGCCCACAGACCTCCATTCTCCAGATGGAAGACGCAAAACAGTCTCTTTGCTTCTGATGGACTAGCATACACCAGTATTGTTTATTATTTGACTGTGTGGAATAACTTATGGCTGAACTATTCCATTTAGTGGCATCAGACAAAGCAAATTCTGCACAGTGGACATATCTTAAACATGGAAGCCTATTGGCGACGTATGTTACTTTATTCCTTATGCAGTGACATATGTAGAGGATATAAATTGATAAAACCACTCAACATACCTCAGACCTACTCTGTAGTGTGAAAAGACACTTCAGCTAACCATGAACATAAGACTAACTTCAGCCGAACCTGCCGATATTAGCAGTCTATGTGTATGGGGGCATGGGATAGAAGATTGCTAAGGTAGTTAAGCATGTGGTATGTCTGATTTTGCAACTGACAGAGATGTGTTGGAGTGGCTCTCTCATGGAGAACACATGTGAGCGCTCCTATGTATGGGAGAGTCAGCCTAGATAGCTGCTGAAAGAATGATCGTTTGGCCAACAACCATCTAAGATGTATGGACTTTAACTCTGTAAAATCATATCTTCCAAACATACCTCTTGTAAAAAAAAATCATCCTGTTTTAGTTACGTAGGTTAAAAAAAAGACCTAGGTCCATCCAGTTCAACCTTCCTCCACCAACTATATATTTTGTCAAAAATCATTTATAACTGACAATGTTGTGTGTATTATATGTTATCTACACCTTGATGATACACACAGAGGTCTTCTGCTATTTATCACAAACTGTGCTTTTGTTACAAATTGTCATTAAACACTTGGCGGAAAGGGGCAGAAATATGAACAACTTTTAAAGATAAGCTGTGTTTCTTGACCATAACAACCAATCAGAGGACGGTTTTCAAAGGCACTAAAAGGTTGCATGCTATAAGCAGCGAAGATTCTTTCCACATTGCAATTGTTTGTTGGCCCCCTTTTTCCTTTAATGGCACTTATGTATGTAAAAGGCAATAGCAAAAGGTCTGGATAGTTTAAATAAGACTCATCCAATTCCAGAAAAAAAATAAATTAGCTGTGCTATAAATATTAATTAAATATGGATTTAGATACATACTTTAAGAGAACCTGTCAGCTAATACATGATGCCCTTGGCTATATGATCTTAGACATGTGCTTGACTTTGAAATGCTTCAGAAAAAGAAAAAAAATGTTCAGCTCACCTGATGAAAAAGGGAATTTTGTTTACTTACCGTAAATTCCTTTTCTTCTAGCTCCTATTGGGAGACCCAGACAATTGGGTGTATAGCTTCTGCCTCTGGAGGCCACACAAAGTATTACACTTTTAAAAAAGTGTAACCCCTCCCCTCTGCCTATACACCCTCCCGTGGATCACGGGCTCCTCAGTTTTGGTGCAAAAGCAGGAAGGAGAAAACTTATAAATTGGTCTAGGGTCAATTCAATCCGAAGGATGTTCGGAGAACTGAAGACCATGAACCAAAAGAACAAATCAACATCAACAACATGTGTACACAAAAGAACAACCAGCCCGAAGGGCACAGGGGTGGGTGCTGGGTCTCCCAATAGGAGCTAGAAGAAAAGGAGTTTACGGTAAGTAAACAAAATTCCCTTTTTCTTTGTCGCTCCATTGGGAGACCCAGACAATTGGGACGTCCAAGAGCAGTCCCTGGGTGGGTAAAACAATACCTCAATAGAAAGAGCCGAAAACGGCCCCCTCTTACAGGTGGGCAACCGCCACCTGGAGGACTCGCCTACCTAGACTGGCGTCTGCCGAAGCATAGGTATGCACTTGATAGTGCTTCGTGAAAGTGTGCAGACTAGACCACGTAGCTGCCTGACACACCTGCTGAGCCGTCGCCCGGTGCTTCAATGCCCAGGACGCACCTACGGCTCTGGTAGAATGAGCTTTCAACCCTGAAGGGAGCGGAAGCCCAGAAGTACGGTAGGCCTCGAGAATCGGTTCCTTGATCCACCGAGCCAAGGTTGACTTGGAGGCCTGAGAGCCCTTGCGCTGGCCAGCGACAAGGACAAAGAGCGCTTCTGAACGGCGCAGGGGCACCGTGCGAGACACGTAGAGCCGGAGTGCTCTCACTAGATTCAAAGAGTGCAAATCCTTTTCACACTGGTGAATTGGATTAGGGCAAAAGGAAGGCAAGGAGATATCCTGATTTAGATGAAAAGGGGATACCACCTTAGGGAGAAATTCCGGGACAGGACGCAGAACCACCTTATCCTGGTGAAAAACCAGGAAGGGAGCTTTGCATGACAGTGCTGCAAGCTCAGACACTCTCCGAAGTGATGTGACTGCAACCAGGAAGGCCACCTTCTGAGAAAGACGGGAGAGAGAGACATCCCGCAGCGGCTCAAAAGGCGGCTTTTGAAGAGCCGTCAGGACCCTGTTAAGATCCCAAGGTTCCAACGGACGTTTGTAAGGTGGAACCATGTGGCAAACCCCCTGCAGGAACGTGCGGACCTGCGGAAGCCTGGCTAGACGCTTTTGAAAAAACACGGAGAGCGCCGAAACTTGGCCCTTGAGAGAGCCGAGGGATAAACCCTTGTCCATTCCAGATTGTAGGAATGAAAGGAATGTGGGTAAGGCAAACGGCCATGGAGGAAAACCGTTATCAGAGCACCAGGATAAGAAGATTTGCCAAGACCTGTAATAGATCTTGGCGGACGTAGGCTTCTTGGCTTGTCTCATGGTGGCAATGACATCCTGAGATAACCCTGAAGACGCTAGGAGCCAGGACTCAATGGCCACACAGTCAGGTTGAGGGCCACAGAATTCAGATGGAAAAACGGGCCTTGTGACAGCAAGTCTGGGCGGTCTGGAAGTGCCCACGGTTGACCCACCGTGAGATGCCACAGATCCGGATACCACGACCGCCTCGGCCAGTCTGGAGCGACGAGAATGGCGCGACGGCATTCGGACCGGATCTTGCGTAGTACCCTGGGCAGCATCGCCAGAGGGGGAAACACGTATGGCAGCCGAAACTGCGACCAATCCTGGACCAAGGCGTCCGCTGCCAGAGCTCTGTGATCCTGAGACCGAGCCATGAAGGCCGGGACCTTGTTGTTGTGTCGTGACGCCATGAGGTCGACGTCCGGCGTTCCCCAGCGGCGACAGATCTCTCGAAACACGTCTGGGTGAAGAGACCATTCCCCCCGAGTCCATGCCCTGACGACTGAGAAAATCTGCTTCCCAGTTTTCTACGCCCGGGATGTGAACTGCGGAGATGGTGGAGCCTGTGACTTCCACCCACTGCAGAATTCGCCGGACTTCCTGGAAGGCTTGACGACTGCGAGTGCCGCCTTGGTGGTTGATGTAGGCGACGGCAGTGGCGTTGTCCGACTGGATTCGGATCTGCCTGCCCTCCAGCCACCGATGGAAAGCCAATAGGGCTAGATATACTGCCCTTATCTCCAGGATATTGATCTGAAGGGTCGATTCTATTGGATTCCAGGTTCCCTGAGCCCTGTGGTGGAGAAAAACCGCTCCCCAACCTGACAGGCTCGCGTCCGTGGTGACCACAGCCCAGGTTGGAGGTAGGAAGGATTTTCCCCCAAACAGAGATGTGGGTAGGAGCCACCACTGAAGTGATGTTTTGGTTGCAAGGGAAGGAGAGATGTTCTTGTCGAGGGAAGCCGAACTTTTGTCCCATTTGCGAAGAATGTCCCATTGGAGTGGCCGTAGATGGAATTGCGCGAACAGCACTGCTTCCATAGCTGCAACCATCTTCCCCAGGAAGTGCATGAGGCGCCTTAAGGGGTGTGACTGACTCCGAAGAAGTGATTGCACCCCCGCTTGCAGAGAAAGCTGTTTGTCCCGCGGTAGCTTGACTAACGCTGGCTGGGTATGAAACTCCATCCCGAGGTAAGTCAGTGATTGGGTCGGCGTCAACTTGGATTTCGGGAAATTGATGATCCACCCGAACTGCTGGAGAGTCTCCAGAGTGACGGAAAGACTTCGTTGACACGCCACCCGAGAAGGAGCCCTGACTAGGAGATCGTCCAAGTAGGGGATCACCGAGTGGCCCTGAGAGTGCAGGACCGCCACGACGGATGCCATGACTTTGGTGAAAACCCGTGGGGCTGTCGCCAGGCCGAAGGGCAATGCGACGAACTGGAGGTGTTCGTCCCCGATGGCGAAACGCAGGAAACGTTGATGTTCGGGTGCGATCGGCACATGGAGATAAGCATCCTTGATGTCGATCGATGCTAGGAAGTCTCCTTGTGACATCGAGGCGATGACCGAGCGGAGAGATTCCATCCGAAATCGTCTGGTTCTCACATGTCTGTTGAGCAGCTTGAGGTCCAGAACGGGACGGAATGACCCGTCATTTTTTGGCACCACGAACAAGTTGGAGTAAAAACCGCGACCACGTTCCTGAAGGGGAACGGGAATCACAACTCCATCTATCTTTAGAGCGTCCACTGCCTGAAAAAGTGCGTCGGCCTGTGCGGGGGGTGGGGAGGTTCTGAAGAAACGAGCCGTAGGTCGAGAGCTGAACTCTATCCTGTAACCATGAGACAAAATGTCTCTCACCCATCGGTCTTGAATGTGTGGCCACCAGGCGTCGCCAACGCGGGAGAGCCTGCCACCGACCGAGGATGTGGCTAGATGAGGCCGAGAGTCATGATGAGGCCGTCTTGGAGGCAGTGCCTCCTGCGGCCTTTTGGGGGCGTGACTTGGACCGCCACGCATAGGAGTTCCTCTGGCCTTTCTCCGGCCGGTTGGACGAAGAGGATTGGGGCTTGGCGGAGGGACGAAAGGACCGAAACCTCGATTGGATTTTTCTCTGCTGAGGTCTCTTAGGTTTGGACTGGGGTAAGGAGGAGTCCTTTCCCGAGGATTCCTTAATAATCTCATCCAACCGTTCGCCAAACAAACGGTCGCCAGAAAAAGGCAAACCAGTTAAGAACCTTTTGGAAGCAGAGTCTGCTTTCCATTCGCGCAGCCACATGGCCCTGCGGACTGCCACGGAGTTAGCGGATGCTACAGCCGTACGGCTAGCGGAGTCCAGGACGGCGTTCATGGCGTAGGACGAAAATGCTGATGCCTGAGAGGTCAAGGAAGAAACATGTGGAGCACAATTCCGCGTGACAGCATTAATCTCAGTCAGACATGCCGAGATCGCTTGGAGAGCCCACACGGCCGCAAAGGCTGGGGCGAAAGACGCGCCCGTGGCCTCATAAATAGACTTCACCAAGAGCTCTATCTGTCTGTCAGTGGCATCCTTCAGGGATGAGCCATTGGCAACAGACACAACGGACCTAGCAGCCAATCTAGAGACTGGAGGATCCACCTTGGGAGAGTGTGCCCAGCCCTGAACGACTTCAGGTGGAAAGGGATAACGCGTGTCAGTGAGCCGTTTAGCAAAGCGCTTGTCCGGAACCGCTCTGGGCTTCTGGACAGCGTCCCTGAAGTTAGAGTGATCAAAAAACGTATTGCGCGTACGTTTGGGGAATCGAAATTGGTGTTTCTCCTGCTGAGAAGCCGACTCCTCTGCAGGAGGAGGCGGTGGTGAGAGATCCAACACCTGGTTGATGGACGAGATAAGATCATTTACTAAGGCGTCCCCCTCAGGGGTATCAAGGTTATGAGGGTAGGTGGATCCCGCAGGCTACATAGCCCCACAAGAGGTACAGGCCGCGAAAAAAATCTGTGCCTTAGTAGCTTTGCTCCTTGTGGACGACATGCTGTTGTCTCTTAGGAGAGTGACCACTGAGGGTATATAGGAAAAGGGTATACAGCCTTTCCGAACAGATATATATATATCTATTATATATATATATCCCGGCACCCTAGGGGGACCAGCACCGGGTGACCGGTGTGGCTTACCAACCGCTAATGAGAGGAGTGTGTCCTCCAGATTCCCTGTCGTGGATACCCCGAAGCTGCAGAGCTTTGCTGCTGAGTAGCATCCACCGGCAGAATGCTAAAAAATGGCCGCCGGAGCTCTCAGGGAGGGGGGGGCGGCGCTAGCAAAGAGCGGGAATCTGGAGTCCCCAAAGTGGTCAATGAGGGGGGAGGGAAACATGCAAGATGCTCCAGCCCTCAAAGCCGACAGGCAGGCTCGGGGGCGGGATTTTTCGCGACTAGGCCGCGGCGAAGCCGGGGACTAAATTTAAGGCCGTGCCCGACAAGCAGGCACGGTCGGCGCGGAAGTCCGCCGAAAAGACAACGGATGGAACTACCGCGGCTTCCGGGGATAAGGTGCGACCCTCTCTGTACAGTCCCCACATGGGGACACAGAGTACCTTCCAGTTGCAGGGCCCGGTCCCTGGGGATTAAGAAGCTCCGGTCTGGCAGGTTCCACCAGGGGCTGCGGATGGAGCACGGTCCCAGCTCATGGATGACCGCTTAGGATCCCACTTCTCCCAGAGCCGCATAAGGGATGGTGAAGGAGACGGCATGTGGCTCCAGCCTCCGTACCCGCAATGGGTACCTCAACCTTAACAACACCGCCGACATAGTGGGGTGAGAAGGGAACATGCCGGGGACCCCATCGGGGTCCTCTTTTCTTCCATCCGACATAACTATGTATGAGAATGCATGAGTGGATGTGTGCCTCCTTCCACACAAAGCATAAAAATGAGGAGCCCGTGATCCACGGGAGGGTGTATAGGCAGAGGGGAGGGGTTACACTTTTTTAAAAGTGTAATACTTTGTGTGGCCTCCAGAGGCAGAAGCTATACACCCAATTGTCTGGGTCTCCCAATGGAGCGACAAAGAAAAAAGCTTTGAGCTCTCAAGATGTGCGTGGACACTGAATCCCAGTTGGAAGGATAATGGAACACGTGACAAACGGGTAATTTTTTTCCTGCACGCTATCTCTTAATTTTTCAAGTAAAAAAGAGCTTTATTTATCCATCAAAAAGATACAAAAACACCCAAGTTTAAAAACAGGACAAGCTGCAAAAATCCTACGCATTTCAAACCTCGAAATTTGAGGATTTTTTTCTTGCTGGATGTCCAATTTTTAAACTGGTGTGTTTTTTTTTAATGTTTTTAATGAATAAAGTTTTTTTTTTTACTTGAAAAATTGCCTTACTCTTCAAAACAGCCATCAATTCACAAGGGGGAGGATTACCTGTTTTAGTTGCTATGTATTCCTTTCAGATATATGCAAAAGAAGAAGCCACAGCTCTAATAGGATTGCAGAGAATTAACATTGCAAAGGCAGCGGTGGTGCCACAAGTATAGCACATTAGAGGCCGTTTGACTAAAAGCATACTTACATACTTCATCGCATTAAACAATCATCTACTTTACATTTTCTGGCTTTCCATTTACATCTTTGGCACCCGCTTGTTTGCGATCCTATAAACATTGCTACTTTCCTTTACAAACGGTATTGTTCATTGACTATATTCATGAGAGCAACTTTACCCTGTACACATAGGTAATACAGAGGAACACCACCTACCTTGTTTCCCTGAAAATAAGACGTTGTCTTATTATTTTTTTTTTTGGCCCTGAAAAAAGCACTAGGTCTTATTTTCAGGGGGTGTCTTATTCTCGAGGAGACATGGTTGGCGGTAAGTTTACCTTCCCACAAAAAGCAGACCCCCCCTTCCTTCCCAGGATCGTCATACTTACCAGCCCCGGGCGTCTGTGTGGCTCCCAGATCCTCCTGTGATCTCCAAGCAGGTGTGCTGCACGCCTCCCCTGCGTCTGGCTGACACTCGCATAGATCACATCACACTCACTCATACTCTAACAGACACACACACATCAGATTCCACATCATTCCTCCCTGTGATCTCCCAGCAGCTGTGCTCCCCTACATCTGACCGACACTCGCATACATCAGATCTCTCTCTCACTCACACACACACACACATCACATTCCACATCATTCCTCCCTGTGATCTCCCAGCAGCTGTCTTCCCCTGCGTCTGGCCGACACACATATCAGAACACAGTCACAAATCATACAGCATACACACACACACACACTTTTCACATCATTCCTCCCTGTGCTCTCCGGTGATCGCTCCCAGCAGCTGTGCTGTAAGCCGTCCTCCTCTGCCTCCTGCCGACACTCACACATCCGATCGCATACACACACACACACATACACACACACTCACACACACGCACACTCACACATCAGACAGCATACACCTCCGCCGAGAAGCAAGTGATATCGCTGGATGTGGTGAGTGTGTGGATGCGATCTGTAGTGTGTGTGTGTGAGGCCCCCTTTACACGTCCGTGAAAATAACACATGTGTTTCACGGACGTGTCAAAGGTGCGTTTTCCCCTCCGTGTGCAGTGTTTATGGCACTACGTGTGTTCTCCGCGTGTTATCCGTGATATCACACGGAGAACGGGAACTTTCAACTCACCTGTCCCTGGTGTCGCTGTCCGTGGTGCTGATCTTCGGTGTCCAGCCCTGCCAACTCCCCGCTGCTGCTGCTTCCGGCCGCAGTGAAGTGAATATTAAATGAGCATAATGAGTGGTGGTCGGAAGCAAGTGACAGCAGCGGCAGAGATAGGAGGGCAGGAGAAGGTGAGTAAAGTTTTGTTATTTTTTTCTCTGACGCGTGAGTTTTCTCCGGCGCGTGTCACATGGGACAGCATCCACACTACATCCGTTTGGTCCATATGCGTGCCGTGTGACACCCGTGCTGCCTGAGAAAAACGGACATGCATTCGTGTGGAGCACACGGGCACACGTCTGCTCCACACGGAGGCATGGGCCAATGACTGCACACGTGCGTGCACATAAACCTATTGATTTTAATGGGTTTACGTGTGCCCGTGTCTCAGGTACATGCGAGCACGGACCTAGCATGTACCGGAGACACGTGCGTGTGAAGGGGGCCTGAGTGTGTGTGTGATCTGATGTGTGTGATGTGTGTGTGTTCCGCCTCAGGACCTTGATGCGCTCACCTGCTCTGGCGTCTGGTGAGTATGATCGGGGAGTCTTCTGTCTTCTTTCTTTAGGGGATGCCCGCTGTCTATAATGAAGTGTCCTGCAGTGTCTTTAACTTTTTTACCGCTACATGACACTCCATTATTGACCGCGGCTAGGTCTTATTTTCATTTGATGTCTTATATTTAGGCATCCCTGAAAACTCCTGCTAGGTCTTATTTTCAGGGGAGGTCTTATTCTTGGTGAAAAACACAGTATTTATGTAAACAGCTAAGAAGTACAAAAAAATTATAGTATAGTATCAAAGTCAGAACTGCCACTGAAATAACGACAAGGAGGCTTGGCAGGCCAGATTCCTAATCTTTCACTTCAAAAAGCATTTTTTTAAAAATACGTTTAGGTTACCAATAGCAAGAGGGAAAATAGTTGAGACCACTATGAGGAGTATTCAAAGGGAACCTCTCAGCAGATTTGGGGCCCATAAGCTGCGGACACCACCAGTGAGCCCTTATATACAGCATTCTAAGATGCTGTATATAAGAGCCCAGGCCGCTGTGTAGAACGTAAAAATCACTTTATAATACTTATCTAAACAGTCGCTACTGTGGAGTTGGGTCAGATGTTGTCCGTTGTCCAGTGCCGGCGCCTCCTCTTTCGGCCAGCTTTGTCGTCCTTCTTCTGAAGCTGGGGTGCATGACGCATCCTACGTCATCCACACTAGCTGCCATTGAGGTCCTGCATAGGTGCACTATGATCTGCCCTAAGCAGGGCAGATCAAAGTATTGTAGTGCGCCTATGCGGGACCGGTGAGTGTGTATGACGTACGATGCGTCATGCACACAGGCTTCAGAAGGAGGATGAAGAGAAGAAGCCGGCACCGGAGAATGGAGACGCCCAGATGACCCAACTCCACCGCAGCGACTGTTTAGGTAAGTATTATAAAGTCATTTTTACATTCTACACAGCGGCCTGGGCACTTATATATAGCATGTTAGAATGCTGTATATAAGAGCCCACTGGTGGTGGTTGCAACATATAGGCCCCAAATCTGCTGACAGGTTCCCTTTAAAGGGGAATGAACAGAAAGGACTGTCTGTAGAAGATGTCTTCCTATTTGTGCTTAGAGCCCACTTGGAATACTCTGGTGTGCCTAGAGCTCTTCACAGACATAGTAGAAATTGTATAATTGTTGCATATACATATATATAATTCACACTTGTATACTTGCCACTGAGGAGGAAGGTTGCTCTAGTAGCCTTGCTGCTACTGCAGCATTGTTGAATTCCTGCCTGTAGAGGTGGTTTAGGCTGCAGTTCTGGTGTCTGACTACAACCAAGAAATTGGTGTTTATCCTTTTGTGTTTTCACGTCTGTCTTCCTTTCCTTATGTTGTATTAGTGCAGAGGTGGGACCAGTGTTGTCGTTGGCCATCTCACTACTGAGGGTGGGTGCAGGGCTAGCGAGGGATTAGGTATCCTACTTAGCGACGGGGTGAAAGAACCCATATATGGATGCTAGGAAGTTCAAGTAACAGCTTCAGGTAAGTTCAGAGAGTATCCCTTCACCCCTCTCCCTATCAGCGGGGCCCACTATTGTTTAAGTGTCTCCGGTGTACCCTGTTTGTGGTGGCACTTGGGGGTTCCTTGGTGTTGGGTGGAACCCTAATAGTCACAGTGTAACAGTTGGTTTGCAATTGAAATACTGCCTCCATATGGTTGTATGACCACATGACTCATTGAAGCATTTGTATATGTGGGCCAATAGAAAGGGACTTAACACCTAATTGAATAAACTGTACAGGAAGCTGTGGTCCACATTCACTAGCCAGTAAGTGGCAGTTGACGGAAAACAATGCCTTGTCACACGCTCACCAGTGTAGCGGAGAGCTGCTCCTGCTATTCCTACAGTCAATCGGAGTGCTGTATAAAGATATACAGTGTGATGTGGGCAGTACCGAGTGTGGGGTGGGGCATCTCATTCAAACTCACTCTATTGTGCTATATGCCCTTCACTCAGCAGTGTAGAGGAGAGCGGCTCACGCTAGACTAACCAGAATGTTTGGCTTAGCTGCTCCTTTTTCACCAACCTGTGGCCGGCTGCTCCTGCTGCATTTATCATCCACATCAAAGTTCTGCATGTACAGCGTGATGTGGGCAGCACCAAGGTAGGGGGGAGGGGAGTGATGCATTTTCTATTACATACCATGTAAAAAAAGTAGACAGCATCCTAGTGGGTGAAGATTCAGTCCATATTTTTAATCCATAAAGGTCACACAAAACAGCAATGTTTCGATAACAAAGTCTTTTCAAGCATTTTCTATTACAGTCACCATCCTGGGATAGGTTATCTACTAGTATTAAATATTCATAAAGACTTTGATGCATTTATGTGTTTTATGTTTTTTTAGTTTTAAAGCCAGTAGGAAAAGCTCTGTTTTAAATATTGGAAGCTTGTGCGTTAAAGGTAGTTTGGTGTGGTGGTACATTGTAAGGTCTGTATACTGATTATACTACCATAGATTCTTTCACGGCTGCTTCTTTTGCTTCTTAGAGGAATTGGTTCTACTAATAGTTGTCCTAAAATATCTCCTGCAGTGTTACATGTCCAACCAGAGGAGAATAATTATTATGTTACCAGTATAAATGAATTCATTAGTCTACTCAAGTAAAATATATGAAAAATGAATACAAGAAGCAAATAATTAAGTTATGATTTCCAAATATATTCGGGAGAGAAAATTTACATGATGCAAAATACATCATTTACCTCTGTGAAGGACGATATGATCTATCATATTATGTTTATATTTGGTATGATACAGACAGAGAGGACATCGGAGGTCTTTGGGCCCTTCCTCAGGACTTGTGGAATGGCCAGCTTCAACATGCATAGTAAAAGCAGATCTGTGAAAGGAAGATCAAAATATCTAGGTCACACAGTCACTAAGTCTTCTGTACACAGTTTTAAAGAAGTATCCACCATAAGTGCTACAATAACTTCTTGGTAAATTTAATATTAAACATGTGTTCAGAGATTAAGAAATAGAGGACATTTGACCTAATATTTGAAGTGATGAAAGATTCCTGCTTGCACAAATTTGAAATGTGATGCCTGGGCTGCATGTCTATTTCATTACATATGTACAGAAGTAAAGAGGTGGCAAAGTACATCCTCATCTGTCAGGCCAACCTTACCGGCCAGGAGATTCTGACAGCTATAATTCACAACCCTGTTCATATCACAAAAGGGATTACATAAAACTATATTTCTGTAGTGCCACTATGGCATTGGCAGTAGCTGAATCTTGACAGTGTGAAAAATGGATGCTTTTGACTACTCGAGTGACCATGACATAAACCCTAGTATCTGATTGCATACTTTTGGGGAGGTGTCAACTAACTTCCCATCTTTCAGCTGCTTCTCTCAATAGAACATTGAGCATAGCAGGAGAACCAGCACATGACAGTCAGTATTGTAAATCGAATACTTGCAGTCACGTGACAACCTTCTGAGCAGGCAACAGAGCGGAATCCTGGCAGTGTACATATTTTATATCGTCAAGATTCAGCAACTGAAAGTGCCATAGAGGCACTGCAGAAATTTAGTATTATCAAAAAACTGGGGTAATATAAAAATGAGTAAAGGTAAATTTGTATGTGACACAATTCACTCTTAATGGCATTCTAGAAAACTTTCTTTTAATCTGTCAGTATGCTGTATAAAGTCTAAACACAAAACGCTCTGCCTTTTGCCTGCAAAACTAAATGCCCCTAATTCCAGAAAACCTTCTGTTTACACACAATATAAATTTTATAATTTATATTGTCAAACATGTAATTTTGGTTTTGTATGTGCTCCTTTCTTGTTTCCGTTAAGTTATAAGGATAATGAAGGTATATACTCTGATGGTCCTATAGCAGACCACTGGCTATTCTATGTGTATATTATTCTACACATTGTACTATAATTAATGTAGATTATATACAGTAAGACTGCTCTAAAAATATAACTCATTGAGGAAACCATCCTTTATCCAGGCCAGATTTCCTAAGAGTGACAGATTTAAAGTAGACTTTTCAGCTCTGCTTGCACATCTGTTTTGGTAAAACTTGTATACTACATAAAATGACAATTCAAAAGCATCTTTTTTCAAAAAGTGGTGTGCCTGGTCAATCAGTGTTGGCCCTGATAGGACAAGCTCAGAGTGTGCACAGACTCCCACCAACTCGTAACCCCCAGTTGTCAGTTTATTTCTACATTTCTAACAGAAATAACAGAAGAACTGCATGACACAGAGCTATAAGGAAAGCTGTGCTAGAATTTTTAAATGAATGATACAAGTACTCATTAAAGACAATCTGTCAGCAGGTTTTTGCTATGAAAGTGAAGACAGCATGTTGCAAGGGTGAAAACATAGTATTCAAGGATACCTGTCTTGTCAAGGTCTGATCTATTGTTTAGTTACTATCTTTGTTTAAGCGGCAGGACTTCTCATTGCTTGGACTACAATTTCACACACACAACAGTCCCGCACATCCACTCGTCTGATTGACACCTCACTGTCAATGTACAATGTCTAAAGAGAGCCTGGTGTGGGCGGGGACAGCTCCTTGGGCTCAGCTAAATAGCTAAATCTAAAAATTCTGATTGTGTCAGACCGGTTGCACACAGTAAACCAAGTGATATATTGCTGGATTCAGAATCTCCTTGCCTACATTATGCTGCTCTCGGATGAGGTAGCAAAATCCTGCTGACAGATTCTCTTTACTATAATTATGTCAGGAAAAATGACTGATTTTCTTTAAATTCAGTCATACAGTCATATACTATGCATGATGGCCATTGTCTTTGAGAGGGCCAACCCTCTAGAGAGCAAATTGTAATGTAATTTTGGGTAGACATGTCTAAACAATTGTAATATGGTAGAATTAAGAAAACATATACTTTATATTGTGTCTTTTTACTTTTTTCTGTTACCACTGGAGGTTTAAACTCTAAGCAGAGCATTCGGAGGATACTTTATCAACTCTGGACATAATATCTAAATAATTAGGCTGCACAGATTTATAATGTCTATTCAGTAGTTAAAAGTTAGAAGTAGAAGTAATACTCCAAAATAGTGTTTCCTTACTTGTAGCATGTATAAAAAGAGCAATCTTTGCACTTAAACAGTTTCTTTCCTCCATGTTTATCTCGATAATGACGACGAATGCTCTGAATGTAACCAGAAGAAAAGTCACAAAATTCACAGTTAAGGACAAATTCCTCTTTTAGCTCAGGGGCAATATTGGCCACAGGAAGAGGAGTAGGACTATTGTTGCTGTTATTTCTGGCTTGAGCAGCTGACTGGTAATGATTGAGCTGCTGCTGAACATCTGGTGGCTCAAAATATGATGATTCTGGGAACGACAAAAACGAAGAAGGTCAAAGATTAACTTACAAAGCTACCAGCACAAACGCATTAACAATTATCAAACCACAAAAGATAGGGCAACACAATGAAAAGTCATGGTATACAAACTGAACATAGCCCAGCTAACAGCTAATAAGAAACAGCCATTATTTTATGACACCTAATAAGGCTAGTCACTATTATGGTGTATATGATAATCAATTTGTACGAGTGGAGAAATAGTTATGATTTGATCCTATGGGTTACAGCAATAGTACCAATAGTACTTTACAAAACAGAACACGTAAATATGTAATGCATGTACAATCATCCTAAGTAAAAGTATATACATCAGGACTATTTTGTACATGATATCTGGGTTTGTGAATAGTTACCAAAGGACAGTAATTAAATCTAAAAAAAAAATGCTAAAGTATGGTGTTTCTCAACGCCACGGATCTCAGTAATTGTAGCAATGCCATGGATTGAGAGTTTTCCTAATATTGCAGTGGTGAGTTTTATTAAATGCCATACATCAGTAACTGCCAATAGTATTTTCTCTATGGACATCCATAAGACCATGCCATAAACTGGATGTAAGAAACACTGCTACTTTTTATTATATAACCATGGAGGAAGAAAATATACTTTTGTAATTATCAGAAGGTTGTATTGTCTACTCACACATAACATATCGAATTTGTAATACCTTTGCACACGAGGGTCATGGTGAAGCAGTAATGTAAGTAGTGCTTGTTTTCGTTATTCTATACTTATATACATGCAATATCGCTATTCCAATTATTTTGCAGAAGTCATACAATTATCATTAAAAAGGGTTGTCCGTGGCCATCAGGATAAAAGAAATAAAAAAGCCAAGCTTATTACTAAAATCTGCCCACCATGCACCAGCGCAGGCACTTCAACAATCTCCACCAGACCAGAAGTGTTTAATTTATGCCATCTGGTGACACTGGCGGACACTGACAGATGAGTGCCCCTGTGTATGAACAATATATGGACACTTTGTAGTCCAATAGTTCATCATAATATACAATCCCCCCTCCTTTAGAGGTAGAAATGCACCCCCAAACCTCTTGGGCCCCTGTTCAGCTCCACATCTACTATGTCCACCCCTGACCATTGACCGGTCTGCTTAAGCCACTGAGTTGTAGCAGTGTCTCATGGTTGGGATATGATCACTTTCACTTCGGCAGAGATTAATGGTGTCACCACTTGATGACATTCAGTGGCTCTAGAAATCAGATCATGATGTCATTGTCTGCACAAGCAGAGTGGCAGAGCTGCTAAAGCGGAGGTAGATTTCGGTGGTAAATATAGCTTTCTTAACACTTGGGTTCTGGTTAGTCAATAAGTCTATATGTAAAGATTTTAGTTTATTTCTTTGGAAATTGCCTAAACCAACTGAATTTCCAGTTTTTAACAATCAGGTTCTAACCTGCCAGCCAACATGTATTGGCACACCATTTCCTTGCCTGAACTTCCTTTATTGCAGTACTATGCAATCCTCTGTTGTAATCATTTAGATCTGACCTTCATAAAAATGTTGTTTGCCTAGGCTGCTTATAGAGATAATGAAATAGCTTTCACCGGCACGGTACAAAGCTTTCTATCATTTATTGTTATGAGAGAAAGATCTACAATTACCCATGAGTAAAGTGCATCTGACACTAAGATGAGTTAATTCTTCTATGTGCCCTCAACAATACATGCAAATATCTTATTTATACACACTATATTTCCTTCCCACTACACCTATGTATGATATGTATGACTGGCACTGCTGTCCAGAAAGAGCTGCTGAGAGTCCGACATAAGTATATTCAGATAAACATACAATATATACCCTTTGATACACTTAATCTACATAGATTTAATGAGTTACAGACCGTATTACAGTCCAGAGCTGCATTAACAAGTCTATTTTCCTACATTCAATCTCCCAGCATTCCTTGTCTGAACAGAACAAACCAGCAGATATGTAAATGAAGCTGAGCTCCATAATACAGATGTATCTCATGATCAGTATATAAGAAGTTATTAATACATTCACAAAGATATTACATTTTTATGCAGATCATCTAAATTGTAAAGCGGTGTGGAATATGTTGGCGCTATATAAATAAAGATTATTAAAATCAATAAAATGTATGGTTTATAGGTACATATTAGAGATGGGAGAATCAATCTGCAGAACCCTGTTGGTTCATTAGCCAGGTCAGTAATCTGTGACCTCTGGATGAGAGCCTGCCAATCTCCTTAGCTCCCAGTATTCCTGGCTGTTCCTTTGATTGGCTGGCTAGCGCAATGTCATGTGTGTTGCGTCACAATGATAATGTAGTGCCAAGATGTGCAGGACTCTAACTGGGAGTGCGGCTGCAGGGAGAAAATCAGGTTATATTTTGTTGCTTTACCGTAATCTATAATAACTGAAATCCCAAAACACCTAAAATTATTATTTCAGTATTTATCACACTTTATAATAAGAATTCTGCAACTTTAAGAACAGCAAGTTAAGAATGCATAATCACAATACATATTTGTATGCAAAACCGTGTGCCATCACTTTGTGAGGTCCTTACCAAGTAATCCAGAATCTTTTCCAATCCGTGAGCTTTGCTTAGCACGTGGGCCATTAGGAAGCAGACTGCGCAGTTTTGGCAATGTAAGTGCTTTCCCGTGAGCTGTCACTGAGTGATCCTTTAACTGGCTGATTGTTATTGTTGTTACTGGGCAAAATGAGCATTTGTAGCCATGTTCACCTAAAATTAATAAGAAAGGATATTAAGTGTGATTATTATGTCAGGTTCTAAGAACCTACCTAGCATGCAGCATCTATAGCATGGATTGTAACATTTACACTGCTGTGTTTCAGAGAAAAACATATTGTATTTCTTGGACTATAAGACGCACCGTACCATAAGACACACCCCAAATTTAGGGGAGGAAAATAATAATTTGTAATGTTAAAGTGGGGGTTTATCTTGTAGTCTTATGGTCTGTATCAGCCGAATGTAGCTTACCGAAAGGGGGGAGAGGGGTGTGGGGCTACAGGAAGCCGGCAGCAGCATGAGTGGGGTGATGATATGATAGGAAGAGGGGATGTCGCTGAAATGTGCGGCAGACCCCATTGATCTCCCTGTGATGTACTTCTGGAGAATGGTGCCGGAGGCAGCGCATGTGCAGGTCGAGATCTCAGAGAGCTGCCAGCAAACCCTCCTTCCAGCCCAGGGCCCACAGTACCAACCCCATTTGTGCCACCACCGGCTTCCTGCAGCGACAGACCTGCCTCCTGTGACCTTGCTCCACTACCCCAGTGCTCCCTCCCCACCCCACCGGTAAGCTATATTCGGCCTATAAGTTGCACCCCATTTTCCCCCCAAAAAATTGTGAAAAAGAGTGGATCTTATAATACGAAAAATACGGTACGTTAATAGGGCACCGAGTTGCACGGCAGACTAGTTGAACATGCAGGGCCCAAGCAGCTTATACCCAGCAACTATAGTGACTGACAGGTCTCTGCTTATGTGCACCTAATAGATACAGACCTGTCACTCCAAGCCAGTGGGTGGGAAGAAGCGAACATGGGCTCACCTGTATCAGTGGCTGATAATTGCTGCTGACGATTTTAGCAACATGTATCAGCTGTCAGGTTCCCTTTTATACTGATGATTTGGGTCTTCATTGCCAGATAATGCTTTTCCTATGAGCCACTTTACCGGGGTGACTATGAACATGGCAACTTTTTGCACAGAGTTACTGCTGACTTCTTTTAAATTCTTTTGATATTGCATTATTTACTGTCTTTATATATGTGCATTGCACCTTTCTTCTTTACTAAATACTATGTGATTTGGGATCACAGGGGTATTGTCTATTCATACATATTTCAAGTATCTATTATATTTATATGGCTCTATTGGTTATCTTGGGCTGCATCCCAGTGCCAGTTTTTGGCTTCGAAAACAGGTTCAGGCACAATGGCATATTTTAATATTTTTATTTGTTTTGTCTAGTCTTTTGTTTTAGTTACATAATAAAATCTCTATTGTTTAAACATAGGAAGTGCAAACGATCTTTTGTATGTCTGTCTTTTTTTCTTTTCAAATCAAATGTTTTGTATGTACAGTATTTTGGTTAGCATGCCATTAATATACAGAGGGTATTGTTATTTTTTAGTATTTAGCTTTGATGACCTATTTATCTTTTTGCTTATTTTTTGTCATCGTGTCATGATTTAGGAAATCCATTATGGCATCCATAACTTGGTCACTCAAATATTTTTTTTTTAACCAAGTTTAGATGCTAATCAGTGTAATAGTGTACATGTAAACGAAAAATTTAAAACTAAAGGCTTATAGATGTCTTATTTTAGATCAAATCCAACCCTAGATTAAAAGAGGCTTATTAATTCACAAACTACATTTCCATAGTACAAAAATTGACTTTTACAATTATTGTGAAGGGTTTTCTATTTTCAGGTAACTATAGCATAAATCATTCTATAATAAAAAAATACATTTTGGGAAACTGAATACTTTGTCTAGACTGGATACAATGGTGTAAACTATCCATAAGACTAAATTCACATCTGTGGAGTTTTGTTGACTTATACACCTGTAAAATCTCCTGATGTACACATTGTCATAGCATCGGGTTTAGTGGGCCAAAAGTATGCCAAAATGTGTTATAAGAATTCCCTCGCTTTTAGGCAGCTGAGTAGCATTCACACAGACACAAGGTTCTTGTAGAACAATAGTGAGCAGTTTATTACAGGTTCATAAGCATTCACAAAAAAGAAAAATAACCTAATCCTAGGCATAAAAGATATAATATATCCAAAACAGTTCATGCATCGGGCACAGCAAGGTCAGATCAGGCTTACCATAAGAGGTTTAAAGTCCACACTCAGTTTCCCAGGTCCTTTCAGAGACCAATCCAAGAGGTCTTTTTACCTCTTGCTCACAGCCAGACCACAATCTCTCGCCCGTGCAGCAATCCAGGCCCTCCTCCTTGCTCAGTTCGGACAGCAAACGGTTTTCTGCAGCTACCAGCAGAACCACACATTGCTCTGTTCCCCCAGCACACTGAACACTCAGTGAACCCATTTCCTGGTTCTAGTAAAAAACTAGGTAAGTGCATCTAATCAAAACTTTCAGAGCTTGGAATTTAACCCAGTCCTACCTGGTTTGCTTCATGCCCTTTCCCTCTGCCCAAAGCCAGAGGTTGGCACCTTCTGCCATCACTACATGGAGTCCCTGCCACTTGGCAAAGATCTTTCACCCCACTGTGGGAACCCTCAGATGTATACGATCCCCAGGCTTTATTTGTCTTATTTCAGCCTTGAGGAGGCACACGTTTACCTGGCCCGTCACTTTGGTTCCTCAACATAACAGATCATTATAGCTAGCCAGATGCAGAGCCTGCTTATCAGGTCCCTGCCCCAAAAGAGCAAAATATAACCCCCTTACCTTCTTCCCACCACCTTTTACAGTTAAGTTCCTGAGTTGAGGGGTTGCAAAGTTTTCCTTGGACACCTCTCATTAAGGAATAGTGACTTTAGGGAATGCTTCCATCTCCTTATTGCCAACTCGTACAGACAATGGCAACTTGTCGGCCTTGGCATGTGATGAGGTTTTTATTGCTGTAATCTGGTTGTCAGCCAAACTACCAGACAATACCTCTTTCCCCCACAAATCTCAAAACAGAAGAAAATAATCACGTCCAATAATTACAGGGTGCTACAAGTTTTGTTTCCCTCTCCACTCTGTGGGACACAGAACCATAGTATGTGCCAATATCAACCTGGGCCACAGGTAGGTTCTTCATGTTTCCATGACCACACCTGATGCCTACCAGATTCATATGAATTGGAGAAGTAGAAGTGTGGAAGTGGCACATGTAGAAGTGTACCAGGGTCACAAAACTTCCAGAGTTCTAAAATCCAGTTAGTTGCACACTGCTGATATTTAACCAGCAAACCTGAGGCTCCTTGCCAGGGTGAGTAACAGCACTGCAGGCAGGGTAGGCGAAGTAGAAGTTGAACTAGCCTATGCTGGAGTCCATTGGTTCTAAGGTCTGGGGACAGTTGGCTGATATATGACCTGGGGCACAACACTTTCAACAGACAATGGAAAGAGATGTACCCCTTGAGCCTGGATCTGACTTTTCCTGGGTCTTTGGGCACCCCTCAGAGGTGGTCATGGGCTCCTTATTTTGGATATTGCAGACAGGTGACCTCAGGCTCCCTTGACGGCTCAGGGAGTTATCCACAGCCGTGCGTCTTTCAACGAGGCTCACCTGGTCACCTGCATTCTGAGGATCTCTCTGTGCAACCCAGCTTTGTATAGATTTAGGTATTACGTGGAAAACCAGTCGATCACCACTCTCTCCATCATATGCGCTGTGTAGCATCTCAAGTTGTAACCATTTTTGGACCAGGTGAAGAAGGTCAGTGAATTGGGAATGGGGAGGCTTGTCCCTATGATGACCCCAGTGGTGCACCTGTTGTGCCCTGTCAGGATTTCACCCAGATGAGCCAAAATCTCCGCTTTTAGCTTTCCGTACTCCTTGCCATCCTGCAGGGCAAGATCGTAGTATGAATCTGTGGTTCATCAGTAAGATACACGCCAGGACCTCTGCCCATTGCTCTGGGGTCAGTTTCTCTGCCACACTCTCAAAGACAAGATAATAAATAAATTCACAGCACTCATAGATATGTACACCATATCACCAGTCACAGCGCTGCTGCGCTGGCTAAACCCAGGACCTTTATCCTCAAGGTATTCTCTACCAAACGCTATTAACCCACTCAAATTTCCATATCCCAGGCACCCATCTTGAAGCGACTCTTGACTAAGACCCAGGCGGTGTCGAAATGTCGTAATGACTTCACAGTCGCCTCAATAAATTTGGAAAACTTTTTGCATCACAATCTATGAGTGCAGTATAACGAAAAAATATATATCCGGCACACCACTATGTAAAAGAGGAATCTTGGAATTGGTTTGAAAAAAACATGGATTTATTGTGTATGTACAGGAAAGTCCGTCCAACGTTTCGATCCAAAAGGATCTTTCACAGGGACAATGGGACCTGAAGTATAAGAGGGTTGTCAAATCGTATTAGTACAGATGGTCATCAAAATGTACCAGAAGGATGCGTAAGTGGTCTCAGTAATTCTACTTAGTGATATAGTGCTAGGGGAGTGTCCAACAAGAACGTGTTGTGGTCTTGTGTATAGCAGGGAAGAATCCGGATCACTGGAACTAATAAATGTTAGGCACAGAATATCGGATGGGGAAGCCGATCATGCCACTGAGTGGGTCATATTAATATAATTCCTTTATATAACGTGATCGGAGAAGGGGAAACCTTGCTGGTAGATAGGGCATAAATATTAGGCGTGGAGTGGCACTCTGACGGTCACTGTTAAGTGCGTATCACTGGGTATACGGCTGGTTTGTAGGTAATGATTTTTGTTAGGAAGACATATAACAGTTCCCTACAGAAGAGGGATCCAATTTGTCTGGGGGAAAATCCCTTATAACAAGCAGAGCAGGAATGCTTCCAGAGAGGAGGAATGGCAGTGCTGCCGGCAGAGATTAGGTGAACGGAAGCCTGCAACTGCGTTGGTGGGAATGTGGATCTCCAGTGATCCGATATATCTCCGATCACGTTATATAAAGGAATTATATTAATATGACCCACTCAGTGGCATGATCGGCTTCCCCATCCGATATTCTGTGCCTAACATTTATTAGTTCCAGTGATCCGGATTCTTCCCTGCTATACACAAGACCACAACACGTTCTTGTTGGACACTCCCCTAGCACTATATCACTAAGTAGAATTACTGAGACCACTTACGCATCCTTCTGGTACATTTTGATGACCATCTGTACTAATACGATTTGACAACCCTCTTATACTTCAGGTCCTATTGTCCCTGTGAAAGATCCTTTTGGATCGAAACGTTGGACGGACTTTCCTGTACATACACAATAAATCCATGTTTTTTTCAAACCAATTCCAAGATTCCTCTTTTACATAGTGGTGTGCCGGATATATATTTTTTCGTTATACTGGACTCATTATTCCAGAGCACCCCCACGTCGAGTGAGCCAGGTCTATCTCTATATTAATCTATGAGTGCAGTGAATTTATTTAATATCTTGGATTGGACCCATTTTTCACTTGCACCACCACCCACTTGTCAGAGTGCAGACCAATTTTTTTGATCTACACTCTCAAAGACAGACAGGAAAGCATCAATGTTGTCCTCACATGAATACTGTCACTTTGGCTGGTGGAAAGTGTCGCCTCTCTGGCCCGGACAGCTTCCACCAGTCATCTGCTACTGGTACATCTGCTGTATTTGCTACTGTTGCTACTACTGCACCTGAACTAACTGCTTATTCAGCTCCTCCATACTTCCAGCCTGAGTTTGTAATGTAGTAGTTTTCACTCAGGACATAAAAGTTTCCACACAGCAATCATCTGTTCTCCTTGGGATTTCAAAACACACTTCAAACACTAATTGTAGGGATTCACTAGTTTTTAGGTAGCTTGTTAGCGTTCACACAGGCAAAAAATTGTTTTATGACAAAGTGAGCAGTTTATTACAGGTTCATAAACAGTTCATAACTCATAAAAACAAATCAAATGTATAACAAAAGGAAAATTGTTCATGCATCAGGCACAGGAATGTCAGTTCAGGCTCACCATAAGGCCGGGGCCACACGGAGACTAATGTGATCTTCGCATGACACTCGGCTGACGCTGGCAGTACAGCAGGAGCCGAGTGTCATGCGAGTGTCACTGCGACTGAGGTCCGATCATGCGATCGGACCTCAGCTGCGGGGGACGGGCAGGCACTGAGGAGGGGCAGGCCATTGCTGAGGAGGGGCTGGCCGGCACAGAGGAGGGGAGGGAGGACTTTATCTCCCTCTCTCCTCCGTTGCCGACTATTGCCATTCTTGCACTGCACTCGCGGTACACCGGTGTACCGCGAGTTCAGTGCGATCTTTCTCTCGCCCCATATACGTGAATTGGTGCCACAGAAGGTCTCGCATTACAGTCACAGCATGCTGCGATTGTTTTCTCGATCCGATTGGGGCCGAAAAAATAATCGCTCATGGGTGCTGACACATAGGCTAATATTGGTCCGAGTTGCGAGTATGCGATGTTTTATCGTACTCCACTCGGTCCGATTTTCATGCCGTGTGTCTTAGTCCTAACAGGTTCAAAGTCCACATTCAGTCTGAGATCCGGTCAGAGAGACCAGCACCACGAGGTCTTTTCACCTCTTGCTCGCAGCCAGACCACAGTCTTTCATCTGAGCAGCAATCCAGGCCCTCCCCCCAGAGAACCCATATCCTGGTTCTAATAAAAAGCTAGGCAGGTGCATCTAATCAAACCCTGCAAAGGCTGAAATTACCCAGTCCTACCTGGCTTTGCTATAGTGTCACTTTTGCATATGTCAGGAGTGATTTGGGATCTGACATCCTTAACTTTTAGAAAGCATAGTAAACTGCACTTAATATGTAAGAAATTTTGCACAAAATATAATCGAAATGTCATTAATACTGTAAGATGCCAATTTTATTATGCCTTTATAATAAGCTGAATTTACATAAAACCATGAATCCCCCTTACCTTCTTGGATGCTTTTTGACACATTTGGAACTGTAGTGATAAAATAAACCAAGTTGACATCAGTTTCCAATCTGCTTTTACCATGAGATATTGCAAAATTATCATACTCAAGGTAAATAATGTTTAGAAATAAGCAAGTATATTTTTGGGGTAAGTTAGCAATAAACATAAGGGCCAGTTCACACAGCATTTTACAGTGTCTATGTTCGCGACTTCTGTTTAAGTCCCTGAATGCACATTTCACTGATGGACTCTGAACTGAATATGGCAACTTCCAAGGTATGAAACTGATGTTCTATGTTCCTTTTTGGTGATATACGTCTTATCAGACGGGCAGGGCACAAGATGATAGTAACCTATATTCTCGCACACATCTCCATATTAAAAAATAAAAAGAATATCCAGCCCATAGTACTTGTTTATTAATGGTATCTGGATAAACAGCTTTTTCAATGGAGGAAGTAAGGCTGGCAACACTGTTCAAATTATTTCATGCTTGAGGAAAGGACTGTGGTCCAGTTATATCTATTACAGAAGTAACCTCAGCAGTAATGAAGATGAATGCAGTACATTGTGCTTAAATCTGATATCTTATTAAATCACAGAAAAGGACAGATAACATCCAATGTTTTGACCTATGCAAAAGTCTTTTTTTCATCTGTATCGTATGGGAGTCGGACTTAATTACATGTGATTTCTGATGCTATTCTTTTCCTAGCACCGCCACTCACATGTACCAATGACAAGTCCTGTTTCCACTACAGATGAAAAAGACTTTTGCATCGGTTTGAACCTACTACATTCATCTTCAGTGCTGAGGTTACTTTTATCATATATCTCAGATCTAAGGTAGGCCATGCACGTGTTTTATAATGCATGTCCTCATACATGACTACAGTCATCTTTTTTTCTTATTAGTAGAGAAATGAAATTAAAAAACAAAGACAGGGCAGTGCAATTACTTACCTCCATGTGCTTTCAAAATGTGCGTTTTCAAACGGCCTTTGTAAGAAGATTTAAAAGGACAATGTTTGCATCTAAATGGTTTGTTATGTCCATGGTGATCTTGGATATGACGGTCAAGGCTAAAAGAAAAAGAAGAAGTAATATATATAACAGTAGTAAAGGCCAATTAACAGAATTTTCCAAACCATTCAGTTGTTTGAAATATCATTACAGGCATAGAATGCATGGTTTTCATGCTAACAATTTCAGATGCAAGTTTGGTCATAACAGCAATGGAACTAATAAAAAGTTAGATAAGTGTAAACTACAAAAAGGCAGAAATAATAATGATGGTATTTATGTTAATGTAAATTAACATTAAACATTAGTTTCATTTTGTTCTTTACAATGGAAAAATATCATGATGATCACTACAAACAATAAGCATAAATGAGAAGTGTCACTACCCACCAAATGATCTAAGTGGTGTAAACTAGTGTGGGACGACATGTAACAGTAACATCACCGTTATCTTAACACATTTAGGGGAAAACATTGTGGTGGCAAAAATAGTTTCATAATTGACCTCGAACTGCTCACATAAGAAACTGTTAGCACGTAAAGTAATATCTAAGTGAAGAGACATAAAGTCTCTATTTCATTAGCGCTAGGTGTCCATATTTATGTTTTATTGGGAACTGAAACCTTGTTACATAGCAAAATTGTATGTTAGGTAGTGTTAAATTAACAGTCTTGTCACAAAAATGTGTGCATGACATAAAACAGTGGGTTGTAGATCGAAATTCTAATGCATTCTGGACCATATGGACCAGGTGATTTTTTTAACTGTCTGATTTCAAGATCTAGAAATATATATTTTTTGCTGATAAATCTGTATAATTCTTGTTTATTACGGGATGAGTTTTATTTTGGTGTATAATATAACATACTGGTTATAGGTTATTACCATATTTTTCGCTTTATAAGATGCACCGGATTATAAGACGCACCCCAAATTTAGCGATAAAAAAAAATAAAAATAGGGTCTGTCTCATACTCCGGTGCTATCTTAACGGAGGGCGGCAGCAGTGGTGGTGAAGCGGGGTCACAGGAGGCAGATGTTGTGCTGGCAGGCACAGCAGCGGGTCAGTGGCGGCAGGCGCGGCGGGTCAGTGGTGGCAGGCGCGGCGGGTCCGTGGCCGCAAGTCAGTAGTGGCATCAGCAGCGGTGGCGAGTGAGTGGTGCAGCAGGCCGGTGCGGCGCATGCGCAGATGGAGTTCTCATCCAAGGGCTCCATCTGTGCACACACTGACTCCCGGAGCGGCGCGTGCACAGATGGAGATCTCATCCAAGAGCTCCATCTGCACACGCGCTGACTCCCAGTGCCATCATTTGAAACTGGTAGCAGGATAAGGCACAGCCACAGTGTAAGAGATGTTGAGGTGCACTTGTAGGTTTCCACACCATATGTCCAGAGAATTAGAAACAAAGCACTCTCAAATGGTGATACAAACAAAGAATTTATTCCATAAGTCTTAAAGCAACATGTGACGTTTCAGCCAGGTGGCCTTCATCAGACAACTTGTTATTAAGACTGTCAGGGTAGTGGTAAAGGTAGTGGTATCCACCACTATGCTGCAGCTGTTTCTAATTCTCTGATCATTTGAAACTGGGACCGCAGACACACTGGGAAACCTGCCCCACAGCCACCCGCATGCACAGAGTGGCAGCTAGCAGATCGCCTGCCCACCCGTACAGAGAGGCAGCCGACACCGACAGGTACCCGGCTGTCGCCCGCACGCAGCCACAGGCACCCAGCTGCCGCCCACACACAGGCACACGGCTGCCGCCCGCCCGCACACAGGCACCCGGCTGCCGCCCGCACGCAGCCACAGGCACCTGGCCGCCTGAACGCACCCAATCGCCGCACAGACAGGCCCCCCAGGTAAAGCTATATTCAGATTTTAAGACGCACCCCTCATTTTCCTCCCAAATATTTGGGAGGAAAAGTGCGTCTTATAATCCGAAAAATACGGTAACTCTAGAGGGAAAGCCATTTCACCATGAGATATTTTTTCCTTCTGTTTATTCTTCGATAAAGTAACAAATTAGCCTAATTTTATGAATTGGTACAAGTGTAAAGCCATGTGCGTACGTTGCGTTTTTTCTTGCGTTTTGGTTGCGTTTTAAACTGCACTGTGTCATTGACAAAATGCATGTGTTTTGCTTCCCCAGCAAAGGCTATGAAAAGTCAGAAATTGTTGCTTTTATTTCGGCAGCGTTGTCAAAATCGTTGCCTAAAAGAAAGCAGCATATCACTTCTTCATTGCGTTTGTGAACATTTTCCACCCATTGAAATGAATGAGGTGTGTCAAAACACATCCAAAATGTTTAGCTGTGCATTTGCTCTGCCTTTTACTTGTGTTTTGGATGCATTTTTATCAACAAAAACGCAGGTTAACAACTTTTCTCCATTCTCTCTCTCTCTGTCTCTCTCTGCTTCATACTCACCGATCACTGGCGTAGCTGTCACGGCGTCTCCTGCTTCTGAAAGTGCCGGCCACTCATTAGGCTCACTTCATATTCACTGCATCCGCTCATTAGGTTCATTTCATATTCACTCCTTCCACCGGCGCCTATGATTGGTTGCAGTCAGACATGCCCCCACACTGAGTGACAGCTGTCTGACTGCAACCAATCACAGTCGCCGGTGGCAACGGTCTATATTGTACAGTACAATAAATAAATAATTTAAAAAAACAGCGTGCGGTCCCCCCCCAATTTATGGTGCCGCAAAATACGGTTTTGGAACTGAATATTTATCATCTTGTCTGTCAGATATGCTAAAATCGAATTAGGGGTTCTTGCAAATGCCTAGTAAGGCTTTTTAAATGTTTTTTAATGTGTGTGTTTTCTCTATGTGTCCAAAATGTGTTCTATGAGCCGTGACAAATTACATTATATTCCAAATAAAGTTTTTTCTAAGTACTGAACTGCTGGTGATCCCTTCTATAGTATACTCTTTCCTCTTGGTTATAGTATTTGTGTATTTTGTATACTAGGAGATCCTGACGAGTGGTGCCCTTCCCATTATACATATAATAATTACCGATCAGGACGCGGCGCGGCTGTCACATTACTCCTGCTGCATCTCTTCTTCCCTACCGGCACATTAGCCTCATTACATATTCACTGCACCCACTCATTAGCCTCATTACATATTCACTGCTTCTCCCTGTGATTGGTTGGAGTCAGACCGCCCCCAAGCTGAGTGACAGCTCTTTAACTGCAACCAATCATAGCCGCCAGTGGATGGTTCTATATCGTACAGTAAAATAAATAAATAAATAATTTTAAAAAACAGCATGCGGTTCTCCCCAATTTTGATACCCAGCCAAGATAAAGTCTCACAGCTGAGGGCTGGTATTTAACGACTGTTGAGACCCACGTTATTGGGAGCCCCCCAGCCTAAAAATATCAGCCAGCAACCGCCTGTAATTGCGACATCCATTAGATGCGACATTTCCGGGACTTTACCCAGCTCATCCCGATTGCCCTGGTGCGGTGGCAATCAGGGTAATAAGGAGTTAATGGCAGCCCACAGCAGCCACTAAGACCTAGGTTAGTGATGGCAGGCATTTATAAGACACCCCCTCATCACTAAACTGTAAGTGAAAGTAAATAAACATGAACACCAAAAAATCCTTTATTTGAAATAAAAGACAAAAAAGCCACCCTCTTTCACCACTTTATTAACCTCGAAACACCCCCCCAGGTCCGATGTAATCCACACAAGGTCCGACGATGCTTCCAGCACTCCTACATCTGACAGTCACAGCGAGCACCATAGAACAAGACTGCCTGCTGTGTGCTCCACCCAACAACTGAAGTGAGTCACGCTATCAGCGGTGATGTCACTCAGGATAGCCGCTGCTACAGCTGGAGTCCTCCAACTGTGACAGCAAATCACCCGAGTGACTGAAGTGAGCCGCGCGAGCAGCGGGACGTCACTCAGGTGATTTCTGGTTACAGCTGGAGTCCTTTACCTTGTGCTTACGTCACAGCTGCGGGCCCCGCACTACTGCCTGTGTCGCGGCACTGACATCAGAGGTTCACCTAAGTTCATTCTCATCGCGCAGCTCTGTCTCTGTCTGCTGTCAGCGGCCAGTCATGCTCTACGGTGCTGCTGTCACAGGACAGGGATGTAAGAGCTGAATCGCCGTGGGACCTCGTGTGTATTACTTCGGACCTGAAAGGGTGTTTAGGGGTTAATAAAGTGGTGAAAGAAGGGTTTTTTTGTCTTTTATTCCAAATAAAGGATTTTGGGGGTGTATGTGTTTATTTACTTTAACTTACAGATTAGTGATGGGGGTGGGGTCTCATAGATGACTGCCATCACTAATCTAGGACTTAGTGGCTGCTGTGGGCTGCTATTGACTCCTTATTACCCCAATTGCCACCCCACCAGGGCAAGGATTAGAGCCAGGCCCAGCGCCAGAATTGGCGCATCTTATGGATGCGCCACTTCTGGGGCGGCTGTGTGCTGCTATTGATAGGCTGGAAAGGGACAAATACTGATGGGCCTTCCCACCCTAATAATAGTAGCCCCTAGTTGACTGCTGTTTCTTGGCCAGTTTTAGAAAAATGGGGGGACCCGTCTTTTATTTTATTTTTTTTAAATCAAATAATTAAAAAAAAAAAGCATGGGATCCTGTCTATTTTTCATAACAAGCCAAGGTACAGCAGACAGCTGAAGTTTGCAGCCTGCAGCTGCTGCTGTTCCTGTGCTGAATATGAAAAATGGGAAAGGACATCACGTCATTTTTTTACAAAAAATTTTTTTTAAAAAAAACACCCTTTATCAAAATATTCTGTTATTTCTTTCTATCTATTCTATATGTTTTCTTGTTATCTATTCTATATGTTCTCTCTATTATATATGTTCTTTCTAACTATCTATTTTTTCTATCTATCTGTTCTAGCTATCCATCAATTATCCTATCCTACCATATTTTATTTCTCCTATAAAAAACGCACTGACAAAAACGCATCGAAAACGCATGCATTTTTACCATGGGTTTTTTTGTCAAATGCAGTGTTTACAGTTGTCAAGTCTGCCAGAGGGTGCATTTTTTTTTGTCAACTCCAGAATGGAGCGCGCGGACATACCCTAAGGATACCAAATAAGCATTTTGTTTGTTTTTTTGCTTGACAGAACCATAATGGGTTTTTTCTGTTTTTTTTAATCTCAAAATTGCTATACAATGGCTTATTTTTTATCCTGTGTCTTTCTGGATATCGATTATAGAAACATTTTTTCTAAAAATGTTTTTTTTGGGAGAGGGGAAGAGTTTAGGTTTTAGAATTTGCAATGTAAAGTAAAGACATGGCTGTAATGGTCCTGTACTACTCATGCAATTGATACCTATGGCGAAAAAATCCGCTTTGTTCTTCTTTAATCACCGTTTGAAGTTTTCTGCTAATTAGATTTTGGTGCACAGGGAATGGACTGTACACGGAGTCTTCTCCTCCCTAGCTGTGCCCTCCTCCAGTCTGTGAATGACCTGCCTCCTCTGTTTAAAATCTCAGCAATGACCTGTCATTCACAGACTGGAGGCAGGCGGAGGGGCTGGGGAATCACAGACAGGGAGTAGATGCAGTATATAGTCAAGCTACTGTGCACTGAAATATAATTAGCAGAAAACTTTAAATGGTGATTAAAGGTAATCTGTCAGGTGCAATATGCACCCAGAACCACAAGCACTTCTGGGTGCATATTGCTAATCCCTGTTTAACCGTCCCTGTATCTAGTAGCAAACATAAACAGAACTTTAGAAAAAGTATTTCTAAAGATCTTTTATCTTATACTAATGAGCGCAGGGACTAGTCCCAAGGGCATTATATCCCCCAACTAGTCCGCCCTCTTAGCATGTTAGTATGCCCACGCGTGCTAACATGCTATTCAATCCAGCGTTACCGGCAGTGCCATGCGTACCTGTGCTCGCTGTGACTGAGCTTCTGGATGCCCGACACTTTTAGTCATTGTGACCGAAGTGTAGGCATTCACAAGCCCTTGGGACTAGCCCTTGCGTTCATTAGCATAAGATAAAAGATCTTTAGAAATATGTTTTCTAAAGATCTCTTTATCTATGCTACTAGATACAGGGACGGTTAGGCAGGGATTAGCAATATGCACCCAGAACTGCTCGTGGTTCTGGGTGCATATTGCACCTGACAGGTTCTCTTCAAAGAGAAAAAAAACAGATTTATTCACCAAAAGTAACACTGTAATCATTATTACAGGACCATTACAGCCATGTCTTTACTTTATATTACAAATCGTCCTAACAGATTGTCTTTAACAGATGTAATAATGGCATCCATCACGTCTCCATTAAAAGTATACTTGATGTCTCTTCTCTGGGTAAGCTCTATACACATAATTGTCCATATATATCCAGTTATTAAGAGAGTTATAGGATATTTGCACATAACCTGTACATGTATACTGTACGTCTTTGGATAAAGGCTTTTGACATAACTGTCTACATATAGTCACCATATAAAGAAAGTTATGGTATCTGATGCACACAAAGTCTTCATGCTTCCCTCATTTGTATGTAAGAGTTGGAAAACGGTTGCCGGAATCACACAACCAATGACCTACTACTAGATCAGCCAGCCTGGACATCTATACTAGATTGCTGGTTCCCTGGGATTTATTGTGGCCTCAAAGGGTTTAAACAATTAAGAGACCGGCTTTATTATTTTCTCCTGAGTGCCTGATCTCTAAGGCTAGTTTTACACATCCGCCATTTCGCTGGATTGCTAGATCCGGCACACTCCAGTACAGTTTTAATACTGTACAATGGCATCGCGGCAAGCTCTCGTCACATGCTCCGGTCACATGACAGCATGTGACCGGAGGTTGCCGCAATGCCATTGTACTGTATTACACTGTACTGGAGAGTGACGGAGCCGGCAATCAGGCAAAATGCCGGATGTGTGAAACTAGCCTTAGGCTGTTAGTCCTGGCTAGGCACTGTGACTCTGTAGCCCATAACGCTGCAATTTTTTTCTGAAATCTGGCTACATATAAATGCATCAAAGTTCCCTCTACAGCCACTATAAAAACACTAAACAGTGTTGATTAAGTCTCAGCAGGTAATCAAACCTGAGGATTTAAAGCGAATCCTTCAGAATGGAAACTGTATATATATGAAATTCCATGTCGGAATAGCTGTATAATCCTGATATATGAGTCCAGTGGTATTTAATCTCCACCTACACACCCTGTCAGCTGCAGCTTGTACTGAGCAGTCTGTGATCTCAGCAGGGAGGAAGGACACTGAGGAGCTGTCAATAAAGCTGGTGGGCGGAGAGTATAATAAACGTTCATAAAGGTTTATACAGCTATTCTGTTATTGATCAAAGTAAATACAGCATCCTTATTAGTTTAATTAGGTGTATTTAATAATGTCTGCAGTGTTTATTGTGAAATCTGGTGACAGATCAACTTCAAATAAAATACATATATGATGAAAAAGAGCTGTAGCAGTAATCAACTTTAGAAAACAATATTTAGCTAATAACCATGAAATACAATGTGTAAAGGCATATAAAATATATTTGTGAATACTGATAGTCACTTGTTAATACAAGTTAATTAGTATTTATCTCTAGTCATGCACTGAAAACCATTAATATTATTACATATTATGATAAAACCATTGAACACAGTGATGCCTGACTGGAAGCCTTAATGTTCCTGATGAGCAGCCCAGGAAGGCAGCAACATAGGTTGCAGCCCTCATCCCCAGAATAATAAGTACATTGTTAGACTCTGTGGCATCTTTCTTTTCTGTAAAAGTTGCTAAATCTGAGTTTTTTCCAAATGTATTTTGCCAAATGCAAGGACAGATCTGTTTTCCAACAATTTTGTTTTTTGTTTTTTTTTACTATTTCCAAGCTTACTTAAACTAAAGATATAGAATATATGAAGAAAACGCTGACCATAAATATGGTTGTGTCAGTGAGTCATGTATGTGTAGGCCTACCTCTTATCCTGGCCCTCTGCTGACTAAGGTGAAACCCTTTGAAGGGGTCAATGAACATTTCTGAGTATTTGCTGACTACCACAGGCTTAAAATGAAGAAGAAGTTCTGTTGCGGTATAATATACTATACATTATTTTTTACAAGACCTTTACAGTTCTAAAATATTTGAGATGTACATCAAGTCTTCATATTGCTATTGTTAAAGGCAATCTGTCAGTAGAATCAAACATCCTAATCCATCTATATAGGAACGTAGGACATAGAGAGTTGAATAGTATCTGTGATCTGATGTCTTATTCCAGAAAAATCCACATTTTTCTTTATATGTAAATGAGCTGTTGAGATCTAGAGGCTGGACAGATCTCCCAGAGAATCTGCCTCCAGAGCTCATATTAAATGAAGGGTGTCATTACCAGAATGAGACGTAGTTCAGGAGTGCAGAGTGTCAGTCATTACATGTCTCACACAGGTAATGGCGCCTTTTCATTTAAAGTAAGTATTAGAGAGGAGGTAAATTCTCAGGGAGATCTAAGTACGGCCCACAAATCTTAACAGCTCACTTACATACTAGGAAAAATGTGGATTTCTCTGGAATGTAACCTGAGATTGTAGATATCAATACATAATCTTCATCAAATTTCTATTAGCTACACGTCCATATAGACTAACTGACAGATTCCCTTTAGGTTAAGAAACAAAGCCTAAATATATGTAGTGGTTTAAAACTATATATTTTGAATACAATTTCTGGTCACCCATAAAGCTCTAATATATAATAATGTAAGAACACAACATTGTTCTGTACCAAGCAGTTAGTGAGAAATAAATCTGCACATAAAAATGAATAGGCAGCATTAATTTATAGATCTTACTTGGGCCTGAAGGCAGAGACAAAAGAGCAAAACTTGCAGTTGTATTTGCCTTCTCTAGCAAACAGAGCCAGTGCCAAGTGACTTCTCTCATGGGAACGCAGGCCTTGCATGGACATTAAAACTCGATCACACTGTTTACATGGGTAGCCACCTGGCCTGCAGCGTTTTGGAAGGGGAACAGGCATGGGTTGTGCTTCCTCTTCAGTGCCACATTCTCCTGCCTGTGTGCTGGAGTCAGCAGGCTGCCCTTGAAGATCTTTGCCATCATCCTCGGTTGTATCCTCCTTTTGCAAGATAAAAGCATAATTCATTCTTTGCACTTTGTCAAACATTTTCTTATTTATAACAAAAATGCTATTTCTACTTTCAGGTACCAACGCTAAACATATACTTGGAAACGCCAAGCCATTTGCTTGGTAAGGAACCATAGCATTTTCTAGGTTTGGAAACAAACAGGTGAAATGTTGGATCAGTAAATATATACTACAGCGATACATTTACATAGCATATAATTAAAATGCATCAAAGAATCCTGTATCCAGAAAGAATAATGGATCAACAATTCTGAAATACTTATGCTAACATTAACTAAAAGGGCAATGCTTTCAGGAAAAACAGTAACATGTAGACATAAACTGACTTATGTGACAGTGAATTATGTTTTTAGAAAAATTATACTTCTATAGTTATAAGGTGTCTGGCTGTTCAGAATGTTAAATAACCAAGAAGCACCGTTTTAAACACTCTTTTATTAACTAAAATGTGTCAAGGCTACAAAAGATGCAGCTTTGAAATGTGTGTGCCATTAAGTCAGAATTTACTATTTGTACCTTTAGTTCAGGAGGAAGTGGGGGAGCGTTTCCATACTGGACATGTTTGCGAAGATGATTACAGATGGCTCGGAGTGTGGGATGGACTTCCACGCAGAACTTACATTGGTAGCCCACTACATTTTCCTTTAATCCCTTATTTACTGCCTCTTGACCACTTCCTGTCTGTAAACCATATCCAAAAAAATACAAAATTATGACAGCTATATGGAGACTAAAACGTGTTATTGTTCAGAAGGATAAAACAATACCTCTCTGCACATCTGTTCATTCAAAGCCAACTGAAAGCTCTAAACTAATTATACATGGTGTAAAATCTCAACAAACGAGCGTAAGACATACATTACCTCTACATCTTGATGAAATGCAGAGAAACAATCTAAAGCCTGCTTTACACGCTGCAATGTATCTTACGATGTGTCGGCGGGGTCACGCCGTAAGTGACGCACATCCGGCATCGTAAGGTACACTGCAGTGTGTGACACATACGTGCGATTGTGTTTGAACGTTAAAACGTTCATCGCATACACATCGTACCTTTCTCTAGAATTGCACGTCAGATTGTTCATCGTACCCGGGGTAGCACACATTGCAGTGTGTGACACCCCGGGAACGATGAACAGATCTTACCAGCGTCCTGCGGCTCCCGGCCAGCAATGCAGAAGAAAGTAGGTGGGCGGGATGTTTACGTCCCGCTCAGCTCCGCCCCTCCGCTTCTATTGGCCGGCTGCCGTGTGACGTCGCTGTGACGCCGAACGTCCCTCCCACTCCAGGAAGTGGATGTTCGCCGCCCACATCGAGGTCGTATGGACGGGTAAGTACGTGTGACGGGGGTTAATCGTTTGTGCGGCACGTTCAACAAATTGAACGTGCCACACATACGATGGGGGCGTTGCAAATCGCATACGATATCGTATGCGAAATTGCAACGTGTAAAGCAGGCTTAAGCCTTAGTCACATAGACCATGAAAATGGTCAAACCGGCTCCTGAAAGCGCTTTAACTACTCCTATGTCTATAGTAATCTGTACTAAAAAAACCCCAACATAAAACAACTTAGTATTGAGATCTTTCAATAAACAGATGAGCAAACAACAGTTTCTTTTTAAATAGTATTTATCATTTTAGCCTTCAGTGAAATTTAGGTAATGTACCTTATGCAAGAGGTGGACAAAAGAAAACGGGCACATATATTTAATTAATACAATACTGGTTAAGGCAACCACTGATAGAAGAATCCAGAAAGAATAATAGAGAATATTAAAATGCAGATGCTTTCTAGATGAAGTTATGAAATATTCATAGTAATCAGATCAGACTAAGGAGTTTATTGTGCTCTGACCTAATGATAAACTGATTTCTATCCTATAATACTTGTTTCTGATCTCTATTACTGTTTAATAACCACCATTTTTTATTGATATACAACAGTATTTACTTAAAAGGAAAAAAGTTGTTTCAGTTAATGGCAGCTATATCTAGTCCATACTGGTGGTTGAAGTACTATGTAGCTGTGAGCGGTAGTGGTGTTAACCCTAGTTGTTTTTTTGTTGCTGCCTTGCTTCTCTTGCTTTTCTCCTTAGTCTTTTAGTATTTGCTCCTGTGAGTTTGCAGTGTGCCTGAGTTTTGTTTTTCCCCATCTGTCTTTATCTGTGCTACCGCACACACCTTGTGATGCTACCACTAGGGAACGCAGGAACTCAGGAAGGATGTAGTGCTCCAGAGTGCAGTTTAGCTCAAGCCCACTAGAGGTCACTAGCACCAGTGCAGGGATGTAATAAAATGGTCGGTAAGCAGAAGGTTGGTGCCGGGATGTCACGTCTGTACAGAGGAGCAAGCGAAGCCGGAGTCAGGTGAGAGCAGAGGGTCAGAAAGACAGGAGGTCACATCAAGAGCCAAAGGGAAGCAGAGCAGTAGTCAGAGTACAAACCGGGGTCAGAAGCCAAGAGGACAAGTAAATATAGAGGAGGGAGCCGAGAGGGGATAACTAGTGGGGAGCGGGTAGAGAGACAGGGAATTCAGACAAGATGGTATAGACATCAGGGGAAGGAATAGTAGTAGTATAAAATAAGGTAGTAGGTAGTAGGATAAAATAAGAACAAACTCACGGGAATCAAGAAGCGCACACTGCAAAGCAGGAACTATTATTGGCAGCCTTCCGAGAGAGAAAACTCCAAGATAAACCAGTGTGACCCCCGGAATGAGGCAGAACAGAATAGGCTCCTCCCAAATGCTCTAACCCCCGAAGGATACCAACAGAAGGAAAACAAACACATACAGTGGCTCTGGAGGCGCAGAGACATGAGTGAGTCATGACACTCCTGCTCCTTCCCTCACTGGTGGGGAAGAGTTTAATTTTGGTCAGGAGAATAACCAGGCACGAGACTTAGGGCGGCGTCACATGGGACGATATATCGTGCGATCGCATGAGCGATAGCACCCGCCCCCGTCATTTGTGCGTCATGGGCAATTTGTTGCCCGTGGCGCACAAAGTCGTTAATCCCTGTCACACGTACTTACCTCCCGAATGACCTCGCTGTGGGCGGAGAACATCCTCTTCCTGAAGGGGGAGGGACATTCGGTGTCACAGCGACGTCACACATCGGCCGCCCAATAGAAGCGGAGGAGCGGAGATGAGCGGGATGTAACATCCCTCCAACCTCCTTCCTTCCGCATTGACGGCGGGACGCAGGTAAGCTGTGTTTGTCGTTCCCGGGGTGTCACACGGAGCGATGTGTGCTGCCTCGGGAACGACGAACAACCGGCGCGCAAATGGAGGAACGACTTTATGAAAATGAACGACGTGTCAACAAGCAACAATAAGGTGAGTATTTTTGCTCGTTCACAGTCGTTCGTAGCTGTCACACGCTACGATATCTCTAACGATGCCGGATGTGCGTCAAGGAATCCGTGACCCCAACGATATATCGCCTGATATATTGTAGCGTGTGGCTCCGCCCTTAGCCTCTCCATCATTTGAGGTAACTCTAAGGTTAGGGATAGCCCTAGGTCCCCTAGCATGAGGCACAGTATAGGAGTTGCTTGTCCCTCACTATCCTGTTGTCACATTATGACAAAATGACGGAGATGGTAAAAATCACGCATAAATGACCAAATAAATAAGGTGTAGACTGAAGCTAACAAGTGCATTATTACTTATAAAGTATGATCATTTATTAGGCTACCCTCTTTTTTAAGTAATGCAGATGAAGTTCGCCTGTTCACCACAAAGAATGCCATGTCGCTATCTCTCAACATAGTTTTCTTTAGAAATGCAGTTTGTTTTATACAACAGGAAAAGAGAACAAGCTAATAAAGTGAGGAATTAGGAGATAGCCTGTAATGTTATACAATTATTTTCCAAATAAAATATATAATGTACCTTTTTATTTGGAAGGGGGGAGTATTTAGGTTAAAATACTGATAAGAGTACTTAATTTTAATTTCCCATTAAGTGTCTATGATCATATATGAAGTTTAGTTATCTAAATAATGAAATAATTTTGGTTTATCTCTCACTTATTTAACACAGTCAGTGCAGTCACATTTTTCTTTCTTCTGAATGCCAACATTTTGACTTGACTGATTATTCCTGACACGTTTTCAATGTGTCGGATGTCATTTTTTCTTATATTTTTTTTTTCTTGAATTTAGATATTATCCCAGTATTTCAATATTACCAACAATATGAACAATAGTGAACAATAGGCACTGTCACTACATGACTGTATTAAGTAACATTTCATATTGTAACATAAAGTCCCTTTTCAGGGCTACAAACAAGATAGAGCAATGCACTCACACAATGGAATGTATTAAGATCTATGGAAGTTAAGTGGCAAATATGATGATGTTTTTAGTGCGAATATGGAGTACATTTAGCAAAATGTATTGTCAGGGTAATCGTATGTTTAATGAGGTAACAAAATAAGTGTACTATGCTACTATTGACATTTGTTATGTTTAGAATTAATATAAGGCTTATATTTACTAGTGCAGGATATGTAAATGCCAGGTTTATAACACTTAGAGCCACAGGTGTAGCTTGTCTCACTGCTGATCCGACAGGACATAGGCATTTATTACCATCTAATACAAGTAGATGTAAAAGCATCCTGAATTTAAAAAGTAAACACTATTCTTTATTTAACTTACTTATCGTTAGGAAGTAACAGCTATTCACAATTCACTGAAGCCTAAGCTAACAAAAAGATTTATTTTCTTCCCTTAAGCAAATTAAATATATTCACTGATCCCCAAAGGCGACTGAAATATCAATTAAAATACCTTGAATGATATACTTTAAAGGGGTTGTCCACTACTTGGACAATTATAATACTTATACACATCCGCAGAGTCGGCACTGCCTCTCTAGGATCATGTGTTATGTCATACGATTCCTGTGGCCAATCAGCACGACTTCATTCTCCCCTCTTTCGGACAAATCAACACATCCAGAAGAAGAGCTCTGCGGCTGCTCCGTCATCTCCTCCGGATGTCAATTATATCCGAAGGAGAAGACAGTACTGATTGGTTGCAAGGATTGCGTGACATTGTTATCGCAGGAAGAGGCAGTACCGACACCGCTGGAATGGTGCCGCCACTGGAGGTGAGAATAGATGTTAACATTTTACTGGAGAAAAACATTGTGATGATGACAATCCCTTTAAAAAGGAAGTATTGCAACCAAAACATGCAAAGAACATACAATTACGGCATGTGCACATATGCCTTTTTCAGGAGAATTCCGCCTGGAAGCTGCATGAAAAAGTGGGTCAAAACCACGGCAAAAATTATCCTAATGCACAGCAATATAAAAACAACATTGCTGCGCACATGTTCAATTTTTTGTCACTTCTTTTAACCACTTCAAGGTTCAGAAAACATGAAGTGATTAATCGAAGAAGCATGTTCATTCTTTGGTTGACTTCGTTTGTAAGCTGCTTGCTTTTTATAGTTGGATCCCCAAAAAAGACGCCAATGGCTATGCCACCAAAACTATTGCAAATCTGCTAGCAATGCCACTTCAGGAAAAAGACCGGCATCTAAATATAAGGGTTGTGTCCACATTCCCTGAGGGTTTTTGGACCACAAATTAGACGTGAACAAAATATATTTGCTGCATTTTCAGAAGAGAAACTGAGAGGAAACGCAAAGTTTTATAGGAGTTTTAAATTTTGGAGGAGGATTTGGAGACTACTGATCAGTTTCAGTCTCCACTTCAAAAACTCCTAGAAAAATGCTGTGTGCACATAGCTACTGAGCACGAACTCTACAAATCTTCCTCAAAAATTCAAAACTCTTTCTTGAATCAGCTAAAAGAAGTAGTCCATCTTGGGTCAGCTTCCCACTTGCCAGTTCTAGTTTACATTATCAAAGAAATATACCAACGATGAAGCACAAAAATTACTGAAAAAACTCTGAAAATAAAACTTGAGGCTATGTGCTGTGAGTCTTTTTGCTTTGTTTTTAAAGCAAAAACTGAACAAAAACTCATCTTTTTGAGGAGTTTTAAGATTCAGAGGCGGATTTGGAGAGTTTCAACTCAATTTGCACAGTCATATTTTTTTTTCTGTTTACCAAATTTTGCAGCCATTATAGATTCTTATCATCTGTGTTGTTGTGCCCTCTACTTGTTAATTGGTTGTAAACATAAATTAGCAGTTGACTAAACACTCACTTGGTCAGTGGTCCTTCGTTTCCATGAACGTTCAAACTCAGCTAAGCCTGCATGCTTATCCCAATAAAAAGGTACGGTAACTACTTGATACTCCTGAACATAACTTTCTTCCTAAACAAAAATCCTTGCTCCTCATTTCCTCTGATAATCGCCACTAGGAAATATTTAAAAAGGCCCCATATACAGAAAAAAAAATTAAAGAAGACAGAGAAAGCAAGTTGCTAAAAAAAATAAATTAGAAAAATATTTTTATAACACATTTTGGCTACTTGCTGCTTTCTATGGCACTTTTTAAAGTAACTTTTGCAGAAAAAATAAATTAAAGTAACATGTATAACCCTAACCTTCTGGAAGATACACTTCACTCTAATAAGAAATAAACAGATATTAAATTGTCTATATCTGACCTTTTCTTGTTTGCCATCTGCAGAGACGTCATAACTTTTTTGCTTGCTTAAAAGTTGCTTCCGTCTTTCCTGACGTTTTGCCCGTTTTTGAAACTCTTCAATGTGATATGTCAAATGGCTAGTAAGCTCAGCAATACTATTTAATTTGCTGTTACAATGCTTGCATTGATACGTGGTGGTATAGGAACGGGTGCCAGTTGTGCCCAATATTGAGAAATCTCTCTTAATGTCTTTACTATGATGATCTGTGTAGTGCATGCACAGGAGATCAGCTGTGCTGAATGACAGCTTAAAACATTTAATACACCTATATGGAAGCAGTTCAGTTTCATTACTCTCTGAATCATCAAAGGGAGCCTCTATTTCAGGCTTATCTTCAGGTGCACTTTGGTCATGTTCTTCTGAATACACAGGGGTAAAAAAATGGTCAAGCTTACTAGACTGTGTCTTTTTAGGGAAGACTCCAGGGTGTCTTTTTATGTAATGTGACACAATTCCTTTTTTGCTATAAGACTGAAATGAACAGAGGGAACACGTTTTCCTTTCAATCGCCTTCTTCAGGTCATCATTCAGCTCGGCTGAACCTTCTTTCTGTGGCAAAGGAAGAACCACCTTGGTTGGTATATCAGTAACTGTTCTCGATGCAGCCAAGCAATGAGTATAGTATGCATCTATGTCATGCCGCTTCTGATAGTGGGCTGCTAAACCCTTACGAATTGGATTAGTATAAGAACAGAGGGCACACTTAAACAAATTGTTTTTACCCTCTGGTTGTGCTCGAACATTATTATGTTTGATACGGTAGTGCCTAGCAATACCTTTTCTTGTTGAGCAAAAATACTTGCATAATTGACATTTAAACACTGTGTGTGATGCTATATTTTTACGTGGTCTAAAATCTAGCATTTCAGTGACTTCACCAGGTTCTAGAGTTACAACTGTTTGATCTGGCTGATCGTCAATTGGAGTGTCTGGTTCAGTGCTGGAAATTTCGTGTGGAGATATTTGTGAAATCATGTCTGGTTCTGGCTGGTTATGGTATTTTTCATAGTGAATCTTTAATTTTTCTAATGTGCCATGGGTGTAAGGGCATATTTTACATCTGTAGGCACCATATCCTTGTTTAAATATTCGATTATTTTCTTCACTGTCATTTTGAACAGATTCATTGGGTGGTTCCACATCATGCACAAAATCTTCAGCAGTAACCTTTATTAATGGGTGTCGTTTTTGGTAGTGGGTAAGAACGCCATGAATACGAGTGTTGATATATGGACAATGTCTACATTTATAAACTGCTCCAGGATTAATGTCCACTTCCTGGGCAAAGTCTGCAGCTTTAACTTTCATGCCTGGATGCTTCTTTCCATAATGAGTTAACAGGCCATGTAAATTGTTGTACTCAGATAAACACACAGTGCATTGATAAGGAGATGAAGCAAGAGCTGAGGACATATGTGATGGCTTCTCCTGTAATACACTGGAATCCTCTAAAGTCTCAATGTGAGTTTCATCATGAATGAAGCCTTTCTGACTAACAGGAGTTTCAGGAAACATTGCTTCTTCAGAATTTACATTTTGTGCAGCATCCTTCTCCTTAATGATGTCAAGCAATACAGATTCATCTCCTTTGAGAACCCAAGGATGCACAGCTTGATAGTGGTTAGTGATGTCCCAAATCGAACTGGCTTCAAATGTACAATCTCGACATTTATAAGATTTTAATTCAGGTGTTAACTGTACAGGAGCAGGGTCTGGGCCAGCACATAATTTTGTTGCCATATAGGTGTAATCCACATAGTGCTCTGGATGTCTTCTCTGATAATGTTCAAGAAGACCACTGGGCTCTGAATGAGAATAAATGCACCATTCACAGTGATAACCAGCTTCAATGAAGCCATCCAAAAATGCCCACTTTAAAATTAAAGTCACTGTAGCTTTAAAACTAGGATGGTCTTTCTTCATGTGCTTTCTTAGCGCATAGACATAAGGTGTAGAAAACAAACACTGCCTGCACTTTAGAGTTCGAAGCTTAGCCTTCTCAGGCTCATTATTTGGAGGTAAGGTTTGGATGTTTGTGCTGGATTTCTTTTGGCCTTGCTCACATAGACTCCTTATGGCAGCTGTGTGTTGTCTAATAACATCAGCATTTACTTTATAATCTCTGTGTTTCTTCTGATAATGAATAAGAACTCCTTTGACAGTTTGATTACCATAGTCACAATGTTGGCAAAAGAACATTTCATTTTCTTTTGGTTGAACATTACCTTTTTTAGTGCTGAACATAGCTGTAGATTGTTTACTAATTATGTATGGTTGAGGATCTGCATTTCTCATGGTCTCTGAATTTGGAGGTGCCTGTCTAATGTACTTTGCAGTCACCTTAATTTCAGGATGCCTTTTCTGATAATGTACTAACACACCAACAACTGAACGATTACTGTACGAACAGTGCTTGCAGTAGTATAGTTCAATATTTTCTTCTGGTGCAGCAGGTACATTGATAGAATTTGGAGTTACAGAAGATCCTCCATCAAAAGCTAGCTGAGAAATAGCTGTTCCGCTGTCAACTGTGACAACACGCATTGTTTTTTGAATCCTAAAGTAGGAAGCCTTCTCGTCAGGATGCTTTTTTTGATAGTGAACCAAAACAGAATGCATGTTTGGACTAGCAAATCCACACACATCACAATCGTAAACCACAACATTATTAACAGCAGCATTCTTCGGAGAATCATTCTCTGTAGAAAATGACTTTGTGGTACTTGTTTGTGGTGGAGTTTTATTAAAGGTTGAAGAGTTGGTGATTCCATGCCCTGAAGGAGTAGAGGTCAGCATATTTTTAGGTGCGGAATTCAAAATTTCTCTTAATGTTTGAGATTCAGCATTAAGCTCTTCTTGTTGTTCAATAACATAACTTGAAAAGATCATTGCATTATTGATTTTAACTGTAGGGTGCATTCTTTGGTAGTGAGGCATTAAGCTTCGGACATTAGGACTTGTGTAAGAGCAAAAGCGACATCTATAGATGAGATCTGACTGGTCAAAGTTAAGAACATTCATTGCTTCTGGATGATGCTCTCCGTAATGCTGTTGCAAATCCTCGAAATTATTGTAGTCAATGTAGCATTCAAGACAGCGGTATACTGCACTATGGTCATTAGGGTCCAGGATATACCTAAAACTGAACTTAATATAGGGATGCATGCGCTGATAATGTGTGCTAACACTACGTGCAGACTTATTGCTAAAGTCACAGTGTTTGCAGTAGTATAGTCTTCCTGACTCATCATTAAACTCTGCATTTTCATTATTGTGGTCACTTTCACTAAACAGATTAGATTGGTTACAACCAAGAGATGAGTTTTGGTCTTGGTCTTTAAAGCCAATGGACTGGAAGTAGTATTCTTCATCATCATCTGACAATGTTAATTCAATTTCTGCACCGTTGGCTGCCGAATAATTATGTTGGATGTTTCTAAAATTCATGTTTTTTTGTGCTAAGCCAATATCGCGATTCCATAGTTGTTGAATAGAATACTGATCAGCAGTCTCCAATTGTTCAGCTGTATCTTCTTCTTTGTCCAATTCTACCTCTATTTCTACTTCATTCTCCTCCTCTTCTTCATCGTCCTCCACATTAATGACCGCATCTTCTTGTTGTTTAGTTTGGCTAATTTTGCTCTGTAGATTGCTTGCAATTTCATCAATTCTTGTTCTTTTCTTTACCGGTGACAAATCCAGAGGAAAATCATTTGAGATTTTCCGGGAAGCCTTTGCAACAAAATTATTTTTTGAAGACAACCCCAAAATAGAAGTCTGACTCTTTCGTACAGTCCCAGAATTACTAGTGTCTAGTTCGCTCTCTTGTAGTTGCTGTACTACATTACTATTGTTTGGCATATTGTCACAGAATGAATGTTTATGCTGCTGATGAACACGAAGACCTTTTAAGGTTGTTGTGGAGTAATTGCACATTGTACACTTGTATGGGTTCTGTAGAGATGTGTCTGGAATATTTCCCGTTTTTTTGCCATTTATATTACTAGTGTCATACACTTCACTTAATTGTGAAGACATACTTTCAGTCAATGCACTTATCGGATCCCAGTCAGGAGATGCACCACTGTGACACTGCTTATGTGCACCAAGCTTTAAAGGGCTTTTACATGAAAAGGGACATTCATCACATTTGTAAACTGCAGTCTTTCCAGATAAGTGAATATTTTCAATATGACGAGAGATACTCCGTCGATGCATGGTAAGAAATGGGCAAAAAGGGCACTGAAATCTGTTCATAAATCTTCTAAAAGGAATTCCCTTTGTTTCCAGTAATTTGTTGTTTTCAGATCCCAATAATAGCTCCCCAGATAAATCATGATGGTCCATTAGGCTGAAACCATTTTCACCATCCATTTCAATATAGTCCTCATCAGAACTTGAATCATTTAATAAGCTATTCTCATCCATATCAACCATAGAAGTGGACTTTTCTGGAATTACATAAGGGGATCTTTCTGACATATTTAAAATACCAGCATTTGAAGGGAATTTAGGTTTCATTGGAACATATGACATTGACTGATACTTAGTGGTATTGCCTCCTGGAAGATTGCTTATAGGGCTCCTGTAACCAGAAATATTTGCACTAGATAAGTCTTGAGTTGCCATGTTTAGTGGCATGTAGCTAGTTCCAGGACCAGACATTTGTGAACCTTTAGTTTGTAAATCTGACATGTTTAGTCCATCTTGTCGTAAACTTGACAATATCTTGACCATCCCACGATGTTTTTTCATCATATGGTCACACCAGCGCTCCCTTCGTGGTGTTTGGTAGCTACACCATTCACAGCAAAAGTTTCCCCTAGACTTTGTCAGAGGTTTTACCATTGATTCAAGTATACTCCGCTCCACTACTTCAGCAGGCAATTCTTTACATGTTTCCTGAATTGACATGGAAGTAGGAGTACTCTGAGACAGTGAAGATGATAAACCATCCTTCAGGCTATTCTTATGGTACATTTTTTGATGCTTTATTATTCTTGCTCTTCTAGGTGACTTGTAAGTGCAAAACTGACATGAGAAAACTTTTCCAAACCCATCATGAAGCATAATATTATAATTTCCAGAAGCTCCTGTAGTTCCGCTAGCATGTCCATGGACCTTCTTGGTATGTTCCACCAGAAGATATTTAGATCGAAAATAGCGAACACAAAATTTACATTGGAAAAACTTATTGGTTGGTTTGGAACTGGTAGCAGGTGACAAGTCATAAAAACCAGGAGTGGGACTGTAATATGATCCGGTAGGTGTCTGAGGAGTATTTTGGCCTGAAAAGAAATAAAATATTTCAATTAAATACTGTCATATATGTCAAGATATGTTTTAATAGTAAACTGGTATTTATAAAATAAACATTTTTTTCTGCTTTCTGTTGCTAAAATATGGGATTTTGAAGTTTAGGGGGCCTAACATTTTGTGCACTCTGACGAAATATGGGCCCAATATAAAGTACAAATTTCCACTTCAACTAAAGAGGCATTAACAGAGCTTCTTCTCTGGGTGTATATACTTTATTCCCAGTATGATGCTATCCAGTCATAAGAAGGCAGCATCTTAGAGGGGAATAAAAGCAAAAGCATACATTCAAAGTCAAACAGAAACTTTCAGCATCATCTAGTTATACTTGAAATGTCTCACTTGATCAAATTGAAAACGCCTCAGTCTTGTCCCTCCTCTCATTACACCAATGCAGTGAAGATCATCGTATAGAGTGAAATAAGTATTGAACATGTCACCAATTTTCTAAGTTAATATCTTTCTAAAGATGCTATTGATATGAAATTATCACCAGATGTCGGTAACAACCCATCCAATCCACACAAGCAATTAAATCACACCATATATGTCCATAAATTAAGTTATGTATAATAATGACAAATTACAAAAGAAAAAGTATTGAACATGCTTACTGAAATATATTTAATACTTTGTACAAAAGCCTTTGTTTGTGATGACAGTTTCAACATGCCGCCTATATGTAGAAAATAATCACATGTATTGCTCGGATGTGATTTTTGCCCATTCTTTCACACTTTCTTCAACTCCTGAAGGAACTCTGTGCTCTCTCTATGAAATCTGATCTTTAGTTCCTTACATACATTTTCTATTGGTTTTATGTCAGGTGATTGCCTGGGCCAATCTAGCAGCTATATTTTCTTTCTCTGAAACAAATTGAGAGTCTTCTGTGTGTTTGGGATCAATGTCTTGCTGAAATGAAAACCCTCATTTCATCTTAATCATCTTGGTAGATGGCAGCAGATTTTTTTGAAGAATGTCTTCGTACATTTGTCCATTCATCCTTCCTTCAATTATACAAATTTTGCCAGTACCATATGCAGAAAAACAGGCCTACGCCATGATGCTCCCACCTCCACACTTTACTGTTAGTATGGTATTGAAGGCCTTCAAACAGTGTGTATTATTACATCCAATGATTTAAACTTGGGTTTCATCTGATCCAACTATATTTTCCCAGGGGAAAAGGACTTGGCCACAATAGTACATCCCAAAATTAACATGAGCCAACAGTGCGGTGCTGTAGCTAAAAAGGCCAACAAAAGTCTGGGATGTATTAAGATAATCATTGAATCTAGATCAAGAGAGATCATTATTCCCCTATACTCAACACTGGTCAGACCCCATCTGGAATACTGTATATAGTTTTGGGCGCAACTATTCAAGAAAGACATCAATATATTGGAGCAAGTCCAGAGAAGCACAAGCAAGATAGTAGGTCTGCAAACCATGTGCTTTGAAGAGCAGCTAGAAGAACTTGGAATATTTACTTTGCAAAAGAGAAGGCTGAGAGGTGACTTAATAGTGGTCTACAACATCTGAAAGGTAGTCACAGTACAGAGGGAACTACCCTATTCTCATTAGCACAAGGAAGTACAACAAGCAAGCGATGAAACTAAAAGATTCAGATTAGATATCAGGAAAAACTTTATGACAGTGAGGGCAGTCGCAGAGTGGGACAGGCTACCACGGGAGGTGGTGAGCTCACCATCAATGGAAATCTTCAAGCAGAAGCTGGATAAATATATAGTTGGAATGATTTAGTAAAACCTACACTCGCAGGGTGTTGGACCCGATGGCCCTTGGGGTCTCTTCCAACTCTACCATTCTATGATTCCCAGTATTTCACAGGTGTGTCTAAATGTTATTGGGCAAACATGAAATGTGCATTAACATGCATCTTGTTCAGCAATGGAGTCTTGCATGGTGAGTGTGCATACAGTCCATGGAGGTTGAATGCATTACTTTTTTTTTTTTTTTAAACAATTGTACCTGCTCATTGTAGGTTTTTCTGTAACTCTCCACAGGTGGTTATTGGGTCTTAGATGAATCTTCTGATAATTCTTTAGCTATTCTGTCTGAAATCTTCCACGGAGCATCTGGCCTTGGCTGATATATGTAAAATGTTGTTCTTTCCACTTCCAGAATAAGGCCCCAACAGTGCTCCCTAGAACCTTCAGTACCCGTGTTTGCGTGGGTTTCCTCCGGGTACTCCGGTTTCCTCCCACACTCCAAAGACATATTGATAGGGACTGTAGATTGTGAGCCCAAATGGGAACAGTGTTCCCAATGTATGTAAAGCGCTATGGAATTAATAGCGCTATATAAATGAATAAAATTATTATTATTATTTTGTAAATTCTGTAACGAATCAGTATGTTTTGCAACAATACGGTTGCGAAGGTCTTGATACCGCTCATTGGTTTTACCAATCATGATCTGTTTCTTGTTTGGCACCTTGGTAATGAGACAACTTTTTATAGGCCATCAGTTGAACCAGCTGATATAATTTTTCAATAATTGGCAGGATTTCTTTCTAATTACTGATAGATTTCAGCTGGTGTTATGATTTTCCATGTTTTTCTGCACCTCTCTTTCTTCATATGTTCAATACTTTTTTCTGTGTCAGTTCTAATTATTACACATAGCTTAATTAATGGATACCTATGGTTTGATTTCTTTGCCTATGTGGATTAAATGGATTGTTACCAACATCTGGTAAAAATGTCATGTCAATAACAGCTTTACTAACATATTTACTCAGAAAATTGGTGACATGTTCAATACTTATTTCACTCGCAGTAAAACACTCTAGGCCTAATACAGGTAGCATACTGTTATCTCCTTATTCTCCATTACATTTGGTAGGTTCGGAGCTTTGCATGTGGAAAACATAACCCGCACAATGATCTTCACTGTTCAGGCACTCCCACTCTGAAGCTTTCCTGCTCTTTAGGCACTCTATTGCCATCTCTCACCATGATCAAGTGAGACACATCATAATTTCACGAGGCCACTCTGAAAATGTATATTCTGACATTCTCTGTGAGCTTTTTTTCCCCACCTGCCCCATTATGCTGCCTTCTTATGATTGGGTAGCATCATAGAGGGAAAAAAAAACAAAAAAAAACAGAGGATCTCTGTAACATCTCTATGGTTGAAGGGGAACTTTGCATACTGGGCATCCTAAACTTCAAAAGCCCATAGCTCAGCAATGGAGTAAAGGAAATGATAAAGTAATGTTTTAAATCAGCCAATTTTTAGTACTATATACAGTGTAAAATAAAAAAAATGTTGTAACAATCCTCTTTATTGTATCTAACTGAAAAGCTACCCCTATGTATACGAAAATACTGAGAACCCACCATGAGTTTCTTCTGTAGGCACAAATTCATTTTTCAATGAAGAAAACACAGCTTCTGACTGGTTAGTGGAATTCGTACCAACAGTTCTAGCTTGACTAGAACTTTCCTCCGTTACATCTGTTGGCTGTAGAAACGCAGTATGAACATCTTGTATGTGAGTTTTTAACTCTTCATAAGATTGGGCTCTGAAGTCACAACCGTCACATTGAAGAACTTCCATTGTCTATGTTTTTACATTAGAACATTCTGAAAAACAAAAATAGAATCTAGTTGTTAGATATTGCATGACTAAATAAAATGTAAATTTCACATAATTATTTGTAAAATTTTCTTATATAATGGTTTTAACTGTAACCGGTACAGGATATAGAAAATGTCTGACTTTTGGTTACATTGATATTTCTTAAATGTTAATGTTTACAAACGAAAAAGCTATAGACAATAATAAAGATATGTATGCAAAACAGAGTACACACTTTGGCATCTGAGAAGGTGTGAACCAAAAGTTTTATAGAGTAAGAAGTTAGGTCAACAAGTCAAATATGTAACCAAATCACTTTAACACTTTTTGAGCATGTGAAAAAAAAACAAGTAAAAATTTGCCATATATATTTATTCTCATTTTTCAAATTTTGATAATAAAGCCATTCAAACGGTAAGAAACTATTAGGTGCCATATTGGAAACTTATAGAAATGGTAATTTTAAGACCATACAGAATAATATGATGTGCCTGTACACAATAAATCTACATATCTTTTTGCAAATTAAGTCAATGACAATAAAATGAACCATATGTTTATGATATTGTACAACCTAAAATAAAATAGGCTACACAAAGAACACAACAAACATAATAATGTGAATACTCAAGTATGCAGTAGTATTGCAAACTACAGCACGTGTAGTGAATCAAAAACATAAAATAGATATAGCATTTAAGTGTACCATTTCTATTCAACTGGACAAGAAAATTATAAAATACAGAAAATAAATGTAACTTAGTCATAAAGCTAAGAAAGAGAAGAAAAATATATTCAGATTGAGAAAAAAAAGCCCACCTTATGTAAGAAGCATCTGGTAAGACACACTGAATGTACTGTACACCTTTATCAAGAATACAGTCTGTCCTCTCTCATCAATAAAAGCTTTTGTGCTGGATGGTTTTAAAAACAAGAGGTAATCTAGCTCTTATTTCAGCTCATAAGCACTTTCGATCAGATTACAGCAAATCATGCCCCACCCCAAGTTTCTTCAATCCATTACATCTCAAAACATTTTTCCATGGTGCAGATGAGTCCTGCACTTTAAACACTTCAGAGAAGCAGATCATCCAGTTTTCTTCTCCTTTCCCATCCCCCAAAGTGAGACCTCTCTGCTCAAGGAGGAACAGCTCTGCTGAATATTTCTGGCACATGTTCCAGAGACAGGAGACATTGCTTCATAGAAGCTGTAAGACTCGCTCTGCAGTTAAGTCCTCAGAGCTTTAGAAGCAGCCATTTTACCTCTACAAATGCAATCACAAAGAGAAGCTTCAGCATAATCTTGCCTTGAAGAATCAGGCAACCAGAAACAGCCAGTGTTTCATTTCATGAAAACTCGTAACAATTCAAACAAATTCATTTCGAAGCTGGGACATCCATCCACTCAATAAAAGGAAGTATTTTACAATGTAACCAAAGGAAGAAATGGAATGTGCAAAGCTAACTATCATACATAACTTTCCAGGTTCATACCTTTGTGCTCGCATGGCAGATGCCTTCTTTCAGCAGAAGAACATCATATGCCTTCTGGATTACAAAGTCTAAATGATCTCAGATAATCACAGCCTGACTGCTTTGCTATTCCTGCCACTTCAAACACACCACTCTCAACAAGGTTCTGGGAAACATTGCACAACTCTGAAGAACAACCAAACCCCTTCATTACTGCTTCAGTACAGGACCAAGGACCAGGACAAAATGTTCTTTAATCAATTAATGAAAAGGCAAAATTCTAGTCTTATAGTGAGTATAGGGCTAACAAATAGTGTTACCTAAGTATAAATGATAAATAATCTAGCATTACATAGAGTTCATAATTACCACAAAATCAAATAAAGGAATCAAAATGTGATGTTGTAATCTTGCAAATGCAAAACTGTATAATCTCACAAATCACAAACTTTTGCAAAGTTGGCATACAACTTTATCTCAAAGTATTCTCATGATTAAATCGGCTGATAAACATGGCACACTGATGCCACCACAAGGTCAAACATAGCTTTGAGATCTGATACAAAAGTCATATAAAACCTTTCAAAGTTATTATGTGCAACATTTTCTACAAGGAAAACTAACCTAGAAGAGCCTAAAACAGCATTACAGTTATCTGGTGAACTGTCCTTCAAGACAAAGACGTTTTTTCACATAATGAAGATGCATATTCAATATAATTTCATATACTGAACTTAGGCATGAACAGAAATGTAAGAAGCTCTATTTATGGTGGCCAACCCCATAAATACCGTGCAATCCATTTTGTACGCCAGGTTCACCCCACTAGTGACTGCTATGGCAAGACAATCAAACAAGTTAAACTAGCCAGAAATAAAAGACTACTACAATCTCACATTACATCCTCATTCCACCCTCTCTCTCTCATGGTGTCCCTCAAGGCTCTGTCTTAGGACATCTAATTTTCTCTCTGAACACTTTTGACCTGGGTCATGGCGTCCTGTACCACAATATGCTGAAATCTACCAATCTGATCAAGAATTTACCTCTCTGCTGTCCACAATCCTAGTGTCTATCAATTACATCTGTTTTCTTCTCATGACACTTTCTAAAACTCAACAAAACTAAATGTAACATCTTTTCCTCATCTCAACTCCTCTAACAGAATGACTCCACACTCTTCCCTCTCTCACTATTCTGCAGACCTGGTGTAACTTTGCCTTTGTTCTATCATTCATAACATACATCTAAGCCCTTATCACTTTGAAACACAAAAACATTTCTCGAATCTGCCTTTTCTCAACCCTGCGTTAACTACAATGATAATACAAGCCTTCATCATTTCCTGCGTGGAATACTGCAACATCCTTTTTTTGGCCTCCCCTCTAACATTCTCTCACCACTCCAATTTATTCTTAAATATATTGTGCAATCGATCAACCTCTCCTCTCACTAACATTCTGCCTCTCCCTACTGTCAATTCCTTCTAACTACCCAGAAAACTCATTATAAAATACTGTTAATTAAATACAAGCCCATCCATAATCGTCACCCCCATATAACTTCAAACTAATCACCTGCTATCGCCCCACATATACCGTGGGGAAAAAAAAACTTTTTAGTCAGCTACCAATTGTGCAAGGTCTCCCACATAAACAAAATGAGAGAGGCCTGTAATTGACATCATAGGTAGACCACAACTATGAGTGACAAATGAGAAAATAAATCCAGAAAATCACCTTCTCTGATTTGGCAAGATTTTGTTTGCAAATCATGGTGGAAAACAATTATTTAGTCATCTAAAAACATGCAAGATTTCTGGTTCTCACAGACCTGTAACTTTTTATTTAAGAGGCTCCTCTGTCCTCCACTCATTACTTGTAGTAATGGCACCTGTTTGAACTTTTTATCAGTATAAAAAACACCTGTCCACAACCTCAAACAGTCACACTACATTTTCACTGTGGTGAAGACCAAAGAGCTGTTGAAGGAAACCAGAAACAAAATTGTAGCCCTGCACCAGGCTGGGAAGGCTGAAGCTGCAATATGCAAGCAGCTTGGTGTGATGAAATCAACTGTGGGAGCGATAATAACAAAATAGAAGACATACAAGACTACTGATAATCTCCTTTGATCTGGGGCTCCACGCAAGATCTCACCCCGTGGGGTCAAAATTATCACAAGAACGGTGAGCAAAAATCCTAGAACCACATGGGGGGACCTTGTGAATGACCTGCATTGAACTGGGACCATCGTAACAAAGGCTAACATCAGTAACACACTATGCCACAAGGGACTCAGATCCTGCAGTACCAGACGTGTTCCCTTGCTTAAGCCAGTACATGTCCGGGCCTGTCTGAAGTTTGCGAGAGAGCATTTGGATTATCCAGAAGAGTATTGGGAGAATATCATATGGTCTGATGAAACAAAAGTAGAACCGTTTGGTAGAAACACAATTCGTCATGTTTGAAGGAGACAGAATGCTGAGTTGCATGCAAACAGCACCATATCTACTGTGAAGCATGGGGGTGGCAACATCAGGCTTTGGGGCTGTTTCTCTGCAAAGGCACCAGGACGACTGATCCGTGTACATGAAAGAATGAATGGGGCAATGTATTGTGAAATTTTGAGTGCAAACCTTCTTCCATCATCAAGGACATTGAAGATGAAACGTTGCTGGGTCTTTTAGCATGATAATGATCCCAAGCACACCACTAGAGCAATGAAGGAGTGGCTTCGTAAGAAGCATCTAAAGGTCCTGGAGTCCTAGCCAGTCTCCAGATCTGAACCCCATAGAAAACCTTTGGAGGGCGGTGAAAGGCCGTGTTGCCCAGCGATGGGCCCAAAACATCACTGTTCTAGAGGAGATTTGCATGGAGGAATGGGCCGACATACCACCAACACTATGTGCCAACCTTATGAAGACTTACAGAAAACATTTGACCTCAACAAAATATTGAGATTAACTTTTGTTATTGACAAAATACTTATTTTACAACATAATTTGCAAAAAAAAATCTTGCCAAATCAGACAAGGTGATTTTTTGGATTTCTTTTTTCATTTTGTCTCCCATAGTTGTGGTCTACCTATGATGTCAATTGCAGGTCTCTCTCATCTTTTTAAGTGGGAGAACTTGTAAAATTGGTGGCTGACTAAATACTTTTTTTCCCCACTGTAATCTCCGATTCTCAGAATATTTTCTTGTTCACTCCTCCCTTGTATATTCATTACACAACTGTCTCCAATATTTCTCACGCGCATCCCCCATACTCTGGCATTCACTTTTCAGCATATCATATTGTGTACCTTGATTGAAGCCTCCAGATGCAACCTGAAAACCCATCTCTTTAGAAAAGCCTATGATCTGATGTAACTCTGTTGCCACTTCATTACTATCAGAGCTGATCCAACCTCTTAACCTAATGTTTCTTTCCACAATACCTTGTAAATTAAAAATCTACAAGGCAAGGTTCTCTGCCACTCTGTACTTGTTCTATCATAGATAGTTCATGTTTATTGTACTTGCTCGTATTTCATATATGTATTTTATGTATGAAAATCCTCCTTTTGTTGTACAGCACCTTAGAATTAGTGGTACTTTAAAATAAATAGCCTTATTCCCCAATAACAAAAAATTAAAACAATAAAAACAAATAGCATTGGATTCTTAACTTTCTGAATTAACTCATAAGGATTCATGTATACAAAATAATATGCTTCAAATCCAATATGCTACAGTGTCTCAATAGTACCAGAAGCTATACAGTATATGGGAACTGAAAGACAAAGAAGGATTTGGTTCTTAAGTTGTCTTGTCTATTATGTCATACTGGAAGATCCCTTGTTACAAATCTTCCTTAATGTTATCTATTACTTTGAGAATATATAATCAGTCTCTATGTTAAAGGTAATCTGTCAACAGGCTCTTGCTATATAATCTGATAGTAGCATAATATAGGTCAAAATAGCCTGATTTTGGTGATGTATTACTTACTGGACTTGCTTTGTGTAGTTTGATATAACTAAGAGCTAATTCTTCTGAACTGTGGATAACCCAGTCCACACCCCTGACTTATAGCTTCCTACGTACACTGTGAATAGTCAGCAAGCTGCCAATCAGTGGTGGGGGTGGGGTTACAGATGACCTTGATTGTCTGGTATGTGAGATATAGGGGTGCTTCACACACAGCGAGCTTGCTGCCGAGATCGCTGCTGAGTCACGCTTTTTGTGACGCAGCAGTGACCTCATTAGCGATCTCGCTGTGTGTGACACTGAGCAGCGATCTGGCCCGTGCTGCGAGATCGCTGCTCGTTACACACAGCCCTGGTTCGTTTTCTTCAAAGGCGCTCTCCCACTGTGACACACAGATCGCTGTGTGTGACAGCGAGAGAGCAACAAATGAAGCGAGCAGGGAGCAGGAGCCGGCGTCTGACAGCTGAGGTAAGCTGTAACCAAGATAAACATCGGGTAACCAAGGTGGTTACCCGATATTTACCTTAGTTACCAGCCTCCGCAGCTCTCACGCTGCCTGTGCTGCCGGCTCCGGCTCTCTGCACATGTAGCTGCTGTACACATTGGGTTAATTAACCCGATGTGTACTGTAGCTAGGAGAGCAAGGAGCCAGCGCTAAGCAGTGTGCACGGCTCCCTGCTCTCTGCACATGTAGCTGCATTACACATCGGGTTAATTAACCCGATGTGTACTGTAGCTAGGAGAGCAAGGAAGCGGTGTGCGCTGGTAACTAATGTAAACATCGGGTAACCATACCCGATGTTTATCTTAGTTACCAGTGTCCGCAGCTTCCAGACGCCGGCTCCGTACAAGCGCAGCGTCGCTTGCACGTCGCTGCTGGCTGGGGGCTGGTCACTGGTGAGATCTGCCTGTTTGACAGCTCACCAGCGACCATGTAGCGATGCAGCAGCGATCCTGACCAGGTCAGATCGCTGGTCGGATCGCTGCTGCATCGCTAAAGTGTGAAGGTACCCATAGTCCTGTAGTGTTAATCTACTGCTAAAATATTGATTGTATTGAAACTACAACACACAACCTAACCAGTGACACATCCCTATAATCAAGCTCTTGTGCCCTATATTATGAAACTCTCAGAATTAAAAGCAAACATCTGTTAACAGATTCCCTTTAAGTTTTAAATCATAGAGTATAAGAGATATTACAGACTGCTTAAAAAAAGTCAAGAATTGAGGATTTGATGTCACCATCTGAAACATCACTATGTCTTTACTATGATACTGCTCTTTAAATCAACAATCAAGAGATTCATGTCTACAGTGTTTTATAAAGAAAAGGGTCTGAAGTCTCTGCTTTTCTAATGATGTCCATCAAAGTATTTTGTGAATTCAAGTTTGCTTCAGGTGTTATATATAATTGCCTTCTTACTGTTGCTACCTTTTCCTAGGATCCCTTTCTTTAGGATCCCATCACCTCCACAGCATATCTTAGATAGCAGTTGGCAATTAGCTTGTTTACCCAACAGCTACATCTTCTGAGCCCTTCACCTCCCCATACACATGACCATGTGGTCATCCATTTTCCATGAGGAAAGGAAAATAAGCTGCTTATCTCCAGGGGATTTGAATACAGACTTCTCAATCCTTATTTCCTCCAACATTCTCTGTCAAGAAGCCTCTACACAATGGGTGGTTGGACAATTTCCTCAAAATTGGCAATTTTGGTTGACTTTAATAGACTGCATAGGACAATGAAGAGTAATATAAGTAACTAAGCAGCTATCAAAATTTTGTTAACACTAACACTTTAGTACTTGCCACAAAACATAAAATAACTAAATTTGAGCTTCCTGAAAACAGCAGAAGTATAATCTTTACCATATATTTTAGAATCATTTCGGTCTTCTAAGACACCACAACAGTGCTGAATGTTTAAAAGTAGATAAAATACCTCTAAGAACCTCAATCCCAACTGAAACAGACAAGTTCGTCCATCTCCTTTTCCCTATTTTGTTGGGTAGGATAATACTTGTGCTCTACATAGTTTGCTGTAATCCTATCATGGTGCTGTAAGAGCTCGTGAAATCATTAAACCACCTACAGAACAGAAGAAGCAAAGTTTTCCAGCAAGGTTACATGCACAAGGTCAACTGTTTTAATCTATTTTGTTTCTTGCCAAGTCAATAGAGGAAAACATATACCAAAATACTCAATTTCTATGTAAATGCACTGTTACACTACACACAAAAGCTTTATGACTGAACAAGACAGATCATCTTCTATTTCCTCCTGGCCTTTTAATAGCAAATGTGCATTACACCTGCCTTTCTTCTGAGAGGGAATTAAGCAGAATGGAAGACAGATAAAAGGAAACCAGTATAAACCTGAAGGCAAACTATTCTGATGAAGTAAGAAGATCAAATATAAGAGATGTGCGTTCATTTCAATGGAAAATACAATAAAACAACATTCTACAATTCTTGAATAATCGCAACGTTCCATTTTAGTTTACCTATAAATCAAACCACCCTAAAATCAGACAGGTCAAAGATCACCTTTCGGAGTATTTGTCTTCAGAACCATACCATCTTTCTTTTTGGATCTCCATTCTAGGGCTTAAAATGGTATTCTAGCAAAAAAAAAAACTTTATTGGGCTACTGTAGTAGTCATCAACTCACAATTTGTAGGTGTATAGGGGATCAATAGACTCAAATGTGAACATAGAAGTAGTAGTAGTCATCAACCAATTTTGCGGCTTGACTCCCTACTTTTGCTTGGCTTCAGGGTGGCAAAAGGGAGTCCAGGACTTTGATTAGTATTTCAGATAGATCAGCCCCCACATCCAAGTATTACGGCATATACTATAATTATACCATAAATATGTGTCACTCAAACACCCTTTTTGTTAAGATTGTACGTTGTAGTTATAGATCTAGGTATGACTCCTTAATGCAGATAATAAGATAGTGATTTATCCACAATGTATTAATAATAGAACTTGTAAACACTGTACAGGACGAAGTGTGTAATTTTAAGTGACCATTTATTTGATCTGTTTAGAAACATGACATAAAACAACCAAATTGTAAAAAAAAAAAATATTAGGCACTGGGTCAATATATTATAAAAAAAAAGATTAGCCAAGTATCTGTGTTAGTTTGCTTTGGGTACTTAAGTTTCTTCCCAAAAAGCAAAGGCATGCATCATAATCTGTGAGCTCATTTAAGAACGTGAACCTAGTAGGGAGCCAGATCCATGACAATGTATCCAAATCTCAGCAGAGGTGCAAACCTTTCAGTTAGTTTTCTTCTAAGAATGCTCAATTTGTCATGCAAAATGATAACCAAAATACAGCTCTACTAAAATAATTTATAAGCTCAGTTTTTACTCAAGTAAAAAAGTAAACCCAGACTATAATAAATTATAATGAATTTAATAAATCAAAATAATAATTTTAAAGTTTACAAAAATCAAAACTCCAATATAAACTAACGTGAATAAGGCAGTACAGTAATAATGTAAACCTAATGGTTATAAAACAAACATTATTAGTTCTTTCTAAAAAAAAAAAACATGAGAAAACACCAGAGGCAATATATGTGGATGGATTTCAAAACACACTTATCCCTCTTAGAAGTCAGGGTATAAAATCTGTCCAAGAGCTGCAAAGAAGCCAATGGAATTTTCCACTCTTGAACATGATCTGCTGCTTCAAACCATATCTGCTACAGAGCTGGCTCCTACTCGTAGAAGTATCAGTGACAGAACTGGTCTCTCAAAAGTGAAAAGAAATCCAGTTTTTGCTTCTAAGGTATCACCAGTATTTCTGTTGAGGACTATTTTGAAAACATTAAGTTACATAACTTCCCTGCCAAAAAAAAAACTATTTACCCTTTACTTATTAATTAGTGTTTCTTAATAACTAGACAGTAGAATGGCCTACAATAATGCTACATGTTAAAATAGTTAAAGGTAATGTGTTATCTGAAAGTGACCCACTGTTTAAATCAGGTTTTTGTGTTAAATATACATATATTTTTTAAAGTGGCATTCTTTTTTTCATATCACATCTTTTTTAAAAATAAAAAGCTAAAATCTTCCAATTTTCACATTGGCCATTGGATTCTCTTTAGACTCTAATTTCCTGTTTCAGGAAACAACACATGTCCACAGCCACAAGGAACTGACTCAGACACTGTGTTTTGTATGAAACATCTAATGAGTTTTGCAATGGTCATTGTGAAGGGAGGAGGAACAGGGTGAGCTGTAACATAGCTTATTGATGGATCCTGTTACGGTTGCTGCGAGCACTGGAGACTAAGTCGAGATTTCCTGCTACTGCACATGTGCAAGTGATGGAGACTAAGTCCAGATTTCTTGCTACTGCACATGTGCGAGCGCTGGAGACTAAGTCCAGATTTCTTGCTACTGCACATGTGCGAGCGCCGGAGACTAAGTCCTATCTTGGAGCCATTGCACATGTGCGGGTGACATCATCGCTGACATGAGGTCACATGTCTCTGACACCTTCTATGCCGATTGGTCGCTGGTCATGTGCTTGTGATGCCTTGCTCGGTGATAGGCCAGCATGATGTCACTCCTGTCGTTCTGGCAGCGGATTGGCTCTGGTGTCCTCCATCTTGGATGAGGCACAGAGTCTATATAAGACCCTGACACACGCCGCATGGCGCTCAGTCCTCTTGGTTCATGCATAAGAGTAGACGCTCTGTGCGCGTTCCTCTAGGCATTCCTCTGTCTATGCTAGGTGAGCGCTACCGGCAGGGTAGCGTTCTTATACCTTACAGCTTCGGCTGCTGTCCGTATCCTTACCTCTTAGGGGAGCGGACATAGGCAGGTGCCTGAGGCACATGGTCTGGCTGGGCCTTGTGGTTCGACTCGTAGGTGGACGTTGCCGCTAGGGTAACGTTCCTTATACTGCGACTAGCAGTTGTTCGTATCCTCGCACACTAGGGGAGCGAACAGAGGTAGGAGCTTTGTGCGGCTTACGCTGCTGTTCGTCTCTTTTGCACCACTAGAAGAGCGGACCTAGGCAGGTGCCATATCTAGTGGTTCGTGTCCTCGCACACTAGTGGAGCGAACGCAGGTAGGAGCTTTGTGCGGCTTACGCTGCTGTTCGTCTCTTTTGCACCACTAGAAGAGCGGACCTAGGTAGGTGCCATTTCGCACACATTGCCTTTGTCTCTGTGATTATTAACAGAGATCATTCCACACACCCTGCAAGTAAGGGAGGAATTGCTTTACTTTCTTATTATATCCTTCTGTGAGTTAACAGAGGTATTGCACTCTGCCATAGTCTGCAGCAGAGTCTTTGCACGGTGGACCCTGACTGTCTGATACTCCTTTAGGTTATTATCAGACAGCCCCCCGTAACATTAGGACTGAGCCAAGGGTCTGGCAGTTATGGCAGAATATCAGCAGTTACACCGTTACATACAAGTACTTGAGTCACGGCTCAAGATTATAGAGGATAAACCTCAGACCATGGTGACATCTGCACATGATCCTCGACTTGCTCTGCCAAACAGATATTCTGGCGATGCCAGATCATGTCGTGGTTTCATTAGTCAGTGTCAGATACACCTAGAGGTCAACTCTTCTCGCTTCTCTACGGAGAGGTCCAGAGTAAGCTTTATCATCTCCTTACTTCAGGACAAAGCCTTAGAATGGGCGACTCCCCTATGGGAGCGCTCTGATGTGGTTACTCTGACACATCAAGACTTTCTTGATGCTCTTAAGGCGGTATTCATGGGCCCGCAGGTTACCCATGATGCGGCTCTGAGACTGTTAGATCTATCTCAGGGTTCGTTATCCACTAGTTCTTATGCCATTGCTTTTAGAACTCTGGTGGCAGAACTAGATTGGCCAGAGAAGGTGTTGATTCCTATCTTCTGGAGAGGGTTGGCAGGCTATGTCAAGGATGCTCTTGCTACTCGTGAGGTCCCTGCTTCTCTGGAGGACTTGATCACAGTAGCAACGAGGATCGATGTACGCCATAAGGAACGTAGACTCGAGGTCTCTTCCTCACGCCCTAAGCATCGGGCTATTCCAGTTGTTGAGGGTCCACTACCATCTTCCTCAGCATCTGAAACATCTCCCACTCCTATGGAGTTAGGTCATACGTCTTCCAGACTACGCAAGTCTGGTCCTCCTATATGTTACGTATGTCGTCAGGCTGGGCACTATGCCAACAAGTGTCCTAGTCGTCAGGGAAACTCCCTGGCCTAGTAACCATTAGAGGGGGGTTACTGGAGACGTCTTCTGCACCCTCTAAGTGTTGTATCCCAGGTCAGCTCTCGTTATCTGAGAATACATGGCCTATTATGGCTTTTGTGGATTCCGGAGCTGACGGGACTTTTGTGTCCTCAGGATTTGTAAAGGGACACAATATTTCCTCTATCATGTTAGAGGCGCCTATTCCTGTCCGTGTTGTTAATGGAACTATGTTGTCTGACTCCATTACATTGAGGACAGTTCCCTTGTGCCTTTCCCTGTCTCAGGGTCACATAGAGGCGATTTCTTTTCTTGTTTTGCCTGAGGGTATAGACAACGTCCTTCTGGGTCTCCCATGGCTTCGGACTCATGCTCCTCACATTGACTGGGAGTCTGACAGCATTATTAGTTGGGGTTCGAAATGTCAGTCCCGATGTCTTCCCTTACCACCTAAGGTCATTGCGGTTGCATCTACCGATCTCTCTCCCATACCTACACCCTATCTGGATTTCGCTGACGTGTTCTCCAAACAGGGTGCTGAGGTTCTTCCACCCCATAGGCCGTATGACTGTGCCATAGACCTTATCCCAGGTTCGGTTCCACCTAAAGGCAGGGTTTACCCCCTGTCGATACCTGAGTCGGAGGCCATGTCGACCTATATAAGAGAGAGTTTAGAGAAGGGGTTCATTCGTAAGTCTGTCTCTCCCGCGGGAGCTGGGTTTTTCTTTGTTCGGAAGAAAGAGGGTGATTTGCGTCCCTGCATAGATTACAGGGGTCTCAACGCAATCACAATAAAGAACAAATACCCATTACCTTTAATTTCGGAGCTCTTTGACAGACTGAGAGGAGCTCAAGTTTTTACGAAGTTGGATCTGCGGGGTGCGTATAACTTGGTACGAATTCGAAAGGGTGACGAATGGAAGACCGCTTTTAACACCCGAGACGGTCACTATGAATACCTCGTCATGCCTTTTGGGTTATGTAATGCACCCGCAGTATTTCAGGACTTCGTAAACGATGTGTTCAGGGATTTACTGTTATCCTCAGTAGTGGTGTATCTGGACGACATCCTGATTTTTTCTCCTGATCTGGAGACTCATCGTCAGGATGTCATTCGTGTCCTTTCCCGTTTAAGGGAGCACTCATTGTTTGCTAAACTCGAGAAATGTGTATTCGAGCAGTCCTCATTGCCTTTTTTGGGTTACATTATCTCACAAGAGGGCCTGGCTATGGATCCTGCGAAGCTCTCTGCTGTCCTGCAATGGTCCGAACCTCATTCCTTGAAGGCGGTGCAACGCTTCTTAGGATTCATAAATTATTACAGGCAGTTCATACCCCATTTTTCTACTTTGGTGGCCCCTTTGGTGGCCTTGACTAAGAAAGGTGCTAATCCCAAAGCCTGGTCTACTGAGACATCTCAGGCTTTTGAGGCAGTAAAAAGACACTTTTCAACTGCTCCCGTTCTTCAAAGACCCGATGAGAGTAAGCCCTTCCTCTTAGAGGTTGATGCCTCTTCAGTGGGTGCTGGTGCGGTCTTGTATCAAAAGAACGGTGCAGGTAGAAAAAGGCCGTGTTTCTTCTTTGCGAAGACCTTTTCACCGGCAGAGAGAAACTATACCATTGGGGATAGGGAACTGCTCGCCTTGAGATTAGCCTTGGAGGAGTGGCGTCACTTGCTGGAAGGAGCGAAACATCCTTTCCAGGTCTATACAGACCATAAGAATCTGACGTACTTACAAACCGCTCAGCGTCTGAATCCTCGCCAAGCCCGCTGGTCCTTGTTTTTCTCCCGCTTTCACTTCTCCATCAACTATCTGTCTGGGAGTAAGAATAACAAGGCAGACGCCCTGTCTCGCTCTATGCTTTCTACCCAGGAAGAGATTGATGAACCTCGTCTTATCCTTCCCTCCAGGGTTTTTCATACGCTCTCCCCTGTGACGTTAGACCAAATCCCACCGGGCAAGACCTTTGTTCCGCCTGATCGACAGAATGATATACTGTCATGGGCCCACACCTCAAAGGTGGGTGGGCATTTTGGTATTAGGCGGACACGAGAGTTACTGGAGAGGTGGTATTGGTGGCCACACTTAGCCAGCCACGTCAAGAGATATGTCGGTTCCTGCTACTCGTGTGCTCGCAACCGTCCATCACGGCAGAGACCGGCTGGGCTCTTGCAACCTTTACCAGTGCCAGATAGACCATGGGAGGTGGAAGGCATGGACTTTGTGGGTGATCTTCCATGTTCACAGGGACATAGATTTGTGTGGGTCATTACGGACCATTTCTCCCGGATGGTTCATCTCGTACCGTTATCGAGAATCCCATCTTCCAGGGTACTAGCCAAACTATTCCTCAAGCATGTCTTTAGGCTTCACGGGATGCCAGATCGTATCATTTGTGATAGAGGCCCGCAATTTACTTCCCGTTTCTGGCGAGATCTTTGTAGCCTTCTGCAAATTGAGTTGAATCTCTCTTCGGCATACCATCCGGAGACCAATGGTTTGGTTGAGCGTACCAATCAATCTATGATTATATACCTTCGACACTTTGTTGCTGAGAACCACGATAACTGGTCCTCCCTCCTACCCTGGGCAGAATTTGCCCTTAACAATTCGCTGGCTGAGGCCACTGGGCAGACACCATTTGTACTCAATAATGGGCAACACCCTAGGGTACCGGTACCGTTTCCCGCTGCTGCACCTCCTCCTCTTGTGGCCGACTGGGCAACTAATGCCAGAGAGGTTTGGGATCGGACTCAAGAGTCGATCCAAGCAGCTAAGGACCGTATGAAGACGGTGTCCGATCGGTTTCGTCGCCCGGCTCCTGTCTTTTCTCCAGGGGACTTTGTGTGGCTCTCTGCAAAACACGTGAGACTTAGAGTGAGCTCTGTCAAATTTGCTCCTCGCTTCCTGGGTCCTTATGAGGTTCTTCGACAGGTAAATCCTGTAGTCTACCAATTGAAGTTACCCGTCCATCTTAGGATTCATGACAAATTCCATGTCTCACTGCTAAAGTCGGCTATTTTACCTCACGCTCGTGAAGTGCACTCTCCTGCCTCTGATTCCTCTCGCTCTAGCTATGAGGTACGAGCCATAGTTGGTTCTAAGATGGTTAGAGGGCGCAGGTTCTTCTTGATAGATTGGGAGGGTTAAGGCCCGGAACATCGCTCTTGGGAGCCTGAGGAGGCTGTCCATGGTCCCGACTTAGTTGCCAATTACCTGCGTCGCCGGGAGGGGGGCCCTTGAGGGGGAGGTACTGTTACGGTTGCTGCGAGCACTGGAGACTAAGTCCAGATTTCCTGCTACTGCACATGTGCGAGCGCTGGAGACTAAGTCCAGATTTCTTGCTACTGCACATGTGCGAGCGCTGGAGACTAAGTCCAGATTTCTTGCTACTGCACATGTGCGAGCGCCGGAGACTAAGTCCTATCTTGGAGCCATTGCACATGTGCGGGTGACATCATCGCTGACACGAGGTCACATGTCTCTGACACCTTCTATGCCGATTGGTCGCTGGTCATGTGCTTGTGATGCCTTGCTCGGTGATAGGCCAGCATGATGTCACTCCTGTCGTTCTGGCAGCGGATTGGCTCTGGTGTCCTCCATCTTGGATGAGGCACAGAGTCTATATAAGACCCTGACACACGCCGCATGGCGCTCAGTCCTCTTGGTTCATGCATAAGAGTAGACGCTCTGTGCGCGTTCCTCTAGGCATTCCTCTGTCTATGCTAGGTGAGCGCTACCGGCAGGGTAGCGTTCTTATACCTTACAGCTTCGGCTGCTGTCCGTATCCTTACCTCTTAGGGGAGCGGACATAGGCAGGTGCCTGAGGCACATGGTCTGGCTGGGCCTTGTGGTTCGACTCGTAGGTGGACGTTGCCGCTAGGGTAACGTTCCTTATACTGCGACTAGTAGTTGTTCGTATCCTCGCACACTAGGGGAGCGAACAGAGGTAGGAGCTTTGTGCGGCTTACGCTGCTGTTCGTCTCTTTTGCACCACTAGAAGAGCGGACCTAGGCAGGTGCCATATCTAGTGGTTCGTGTCCTCGCACACTAGTGGAGCGAACGCAGGTAGGAGCTTTGTGCGGCTTACGCTGCTGTTCGTCTCTTTTGCACCACTAGAAGAGCGGACCTAGGTAGGTGCCATTTCGCACACATTGCCTTTGTCTCTGTGATTATTAACAGAGATCATTCCACACACCCTCCAAGTAAGGGAGGAATTGCTTTACTTTCTTATTATATCCTTCTGTGAGTTAACAGAGGTATTGCACTCTGCCATAGTCTGCAGCAGAGTCTTTGCACGGTGGACCCTGACTGTCTGATACTCCTTTAGGTTATTATCAGACAGCCCCCCCGTAAAAGATCCTGTGTTATCAGCAGAGGTGTCATCAGACATTGTTAATATGCCTCTGATGAAAAAGAAACTACTGTAAACTTTTCCAGGAGAACAGGAAGTATCAGGCTAAGTTCACACAGGGCATCTTTTGCTGTGTTTTTGCTGCTTTTTTGTGGTCACAAAGATGCACCAAAATGCATACATTTCCTTCTCCCAGGAAAGTCTATGAGATTTTGATTTTGCTGTCCACACTGGGCATCTTTTGTTGGCTGCGTTTTTCAAGATGCAGCCAAAATGCAGCATGTCAATTCTTTTTGCGTTTTTACCACGTTTTTGAGCCCTCCAGTCAATAGATTTGATTTAAAAAACGCATTGGGTAAAATGCGATAAAAACACATTGCGTTTTTGCCGCAGTGCGTTTTTGATGCATTTTATATGTACTCGAGATGCACTGACAAAAAAGATGGCGTGTATGAACATAGCCTAAAGGCCGCTTTACACGCAAAGACATCGCTAACGCGATGTTGTTTGGGGTCTCGGAATTCATGACGCACATCCGTTCTCGTTAGCGATGTCATTGCATGTGACACGTACGAGCGACCGCTAACGATCAAAAATACTCACCTTATCGTTGACACACTGTCCATTTCCCAAATATCGTTGCAGGTTGTTCGTCGTTCCTGCGGCAGCACACATCACTATGTGTGACACAGCAGGAACGAGGAACATCATCTTACCTGCGGCCGCCCGCAATAAGGAAGGAAGGAGGTGGGCGGGATGTTTGTCCCACTCATCTCCGCCCCTCCGCTTCTATTGGGCGGCCGTTTAGTGACGTCGCTGTGACGCCGAACGAACGAACCTTAGAAAGGAGGCGGTTCGCCGGTCACAGCGACGTCACTAGGCAGGTAAGTAGTGTGACGGGTCCGAACAATGTTTTGCGTCACCGGCAGTGATTTGCCCGTGACGCACAACCGACGGGGGCGTATAAAGTGCCCTTAAGTCTCATAAAGCCTCAGCGACCAGTATGAAAACTGTAAGATTTCTAATTTTGTTTTTTGATATGATATCCACATGATATAATAACATGATACACCATGATATGAAATAAAAGACAATGCAATGCTTTAAAAAAAATAAAATACATCAACATAAAACCTGATTTAAACAATAAGTCATTTTCTGACCACAGATTCTCTTTGAAGATAAACATACTTGTAGGCTTATGAAACGCAGCCGGATGTCTCACAACAAGCCATAGGCAGCTCTTACACAGTATTGTTCCTTTTCTATGAGAAAAAGAAGGATCATTTACACTTCTCAGAGATTTTACAACATACTGAATATGCCCTATAGAAAATGATGAGTAAAAATGATGCCTTGGCCACCTACGCTGCCTGAATATTGGGATAAGCGTACTCAGCTTTATTTGTCATAAAAATTGATTCTAGCATCTGACAGCTGGCCATATAAATCTGATACTTGGCATCCCAATTCCACCATTATAATGCACTTCTGTCCAGTTGGAGTATTAAGCTATGTGCGCACGTTGCGTTTTTTCCGCGAAACAGCTGCATATTGAACTGCAGCGTTATTGCATGCGTTCAGCTTCCCCAGCAAAGTCTATAAGAAAGCCGAAAAATCAATGCACAAAATCGCTGCGGAAAAAAAAGCAGCATGTCACTTCTTTTGTGTGTTGTAGCTGCATTCTCCACCCATTGAAATCAATGATGTGGGTCAAAACACAACCAAAATGCACTTGGACTGCATTTTTGTTGCGTACCGCATGCTTTTTTGACAAGCAAAACGCAGGTCTTTTCAGTCTGTCAATGTCGGTCAATTTCTGTCTGTGGATGTCGGTGAATCTCCCTCTGTCTGTTGGTCGGTCTCTTTCTCTGTCAGTTGGTCGCTCTGTCTCTCTCTCTGTGTCGGTCTCTCTGTCTGTCACTCTCTCTGTCAGTTGGTCAGTCTCTCCCTCTCTCTCATACTCACCGATCCCCGATTACCGGCGCGACGCTGCACGGCTGTCACACTGCTCCGGCAGCTTTTCCTCTTTTGAAAATTCCGGCCACTCATTATTCAATCTGGTATTCCCTGCTTTCCCCGCCCACCGGCGCCTATGATTAGTTGCAGTCAGACACGCCCCCAGGCTGAGTGACAGCTGTCTCACTGCAACCAATCACAGCTGCAGGTGGACGGGTCTATATCGTGCAGTAAAATATATAAATAAATAATTAAAAAAAACGACAAGCAGTCCCCCCCCCATTTTAATACCAGCCAGGGTAAAGCCACACGGCTGAAGGCTGGTATTCTCAGGATGGGAAGCACCATGTTATGGGGAGCCCCCCAGCCTAAAAATATCAGCCAGGAGCCACCCGGAATTGCCGCATCCATTAGATGCAACAGTCCCGGGACTTTACCCGGTTCATCCCGAATTGCACTGGTGCGGTGGCAATCGGGGTAATAAGGGGTTAATCATGGCAGGCGTCTCCCCGAGATACCTTCCATGATTAACCTGTAAGTTAAAGAAAATAAACACACACAGCAAAAAAACACCCTCTTTCACCACTTTATTAAAATCCTCAAATACCCCTCCAGGTCCAACGTAATCCACAGAGGTCCCGCCACGCATCCAGCTCTGCTACAAGAAGCTGACAAGAGCAGCAGTAGAACACCGCCGCTCCTGTCAGATCCATGCAGCAACTGAAGTGAATCGCGCTGTCAGCGGGGATGTCACTGAGGTAATGCCAGTGTGTGTGTGCGGTGATAATGGGTGCGGTAGTGCCTGCGTGTGCGGGGATGATGGGTGTGGTAGTGATGGGGTGTGTGCGGGAATGATGAGGGCTGTAGTGTTGGGATGTGTGTGGTGAAGATGAGGGCTGTAGTGTCGGGATGTGTGCGGTGAAGATGAGGGCTGTAGTGTCGGGATGTGTGCGGTGATGTAGGCGGTAATGTCGGGGTGTGTGCGGGGATGATGAGGGCTGTAGTGTCAGGATGTGTGCGGTGAAGATGAGGGCTGTAGTGTTGGGGTGTGTGCGGGGATGATGAGGGCTGTAGTGTCGGGATGTGTGCGGTGACGATGAGGGCTGTAGTGTCAGGGTGTGTGCGGTGAAGATTTGGGCGGTAATGTCGGGATATGTGCGGGGATGATGGGAGCTGTAGTGTCGGGATGTGTGCGGTGATGATGTGGGCGGTAATGCGGCGATGTAGGCGGTAGTGTCGCGGTGTGTGCGGTGAAAATGAGGGCTGTAGTGTTGGGATGTGTGCGGGGATGATGAGGGCTGTAGTGTCGGGATGTGTGCGGGGATGATGAGGGCTGTAGTGTCGGGGTGTGTGCGGTGATGATGTGGACGGTAATGTCAGGATGTGTGCAGTGATGTAGGCGGTAATGTCGGGATGTGTGCGGTGATGTAGGCGGTAATGTCGGGATGTGTGCGGTGATGTAGGCGGTAATGTCGGGATGTGTGCGGTGATGTAGGCGGTAATGTCGGGATGTGTGCGGTGATGTAGGCGGTAATGTCGGGATGTGTGCGGTGATGGAGGGGGTAATGTCGGCATGTGTGCGGTGATGTAGGCAGTAATGTCGGGATGTGTACGGTGATGTAGGCGGTAATGTCGGGATGTGTGCGGTGATGTAGGCGGTAATGTTGGGATGTGTGCAGTGATGTAGGCGGTAATGTCGGGATGTGTGCGGTGATGTAGGCGGTAATGTCGGGATGTGTGCGGAGATGTAGGCGGTAATGTCGGGATGTGTGCGGTAATGTAGGCGGTAATGTCGGGATGTGTGCGGGGATGTAGGTGGTAAAGTCGGGAGGTGTGCGGGGATGTAGGCGGTAATGTCAGGGTGTGTGCGGTGATGTAGGCGGTAATGTCGGGATGTGCGCGGGGATGCAGGCGGTAATGTCGGGATGTGCGGTGATGTAGGCGGTAATGTCAGGATGTGCGGTGATGTAGGTGGTAATGTCGGGATGTGTGCGGGGATGTGGTCGGTAATGTCGGGATGTGTGCGGTGATGTAGGCGGTAATGTCGGGATGTGTGCGGTGATGTAGGCGGTAATGTCGGGATGTGTGCGGTGAAGATGAGTGACGGCAGCGCTAATCGTGCTGCTCACTTCAGTCACTCAGGGTATTAGCGGTCACTGGTGAGTCCTTCATGGGTGACCGCTAATCAGGACGCCACACACAGACAGAGCCGCGGTATGACAATGAAGTCGGGTGAAGTTCACCCGAGTTCATTCTCATTGCCCAGCTCTGTCTGTGTCTGCTGTCAGCCGACATGTAGCAGAGCTGAATTGCCGGGGGAACGCACTGTCAAAAATGCATCCAAAACGCATGCAAAATGCATCCAAAATGCATGGGTTGTGGATGCATTTTTTTTTTTACAAACGCAGTGTCCAGTCTGCCAGAGGGTGCATTCTTTTCTGCACTGCAGAGAACGCAACGTGCACACGTAGCCTTATTTCAGTAAGTCTGCTAGAGGTCTAGCTTGTCTGGTCCTGTTTTCTCCAAGCAGTCTTTGGGGGACCTTCTGGATCAGTCATTAGGTCTGTGACCTGCCAACAACAGCATTCTTCCAAATATCCCGCACTACAATATAACAGATACTAGCTGTTATGAACGCAGGATGGACATTCTTAAAAAGTATACGCTATAAGAGCAGTAAAGCATATTGCAAAGTATAACTTGTTAAGTGGTATATATGCATTGCTATATATAATGCATAAATAGAATTGTAAACTATATGGTTGTATGTATCTTAGAACACAACAGTCCCTTGATTTGTTTTTTTCTAAGTAATAAAGACTTCATCATTTCCTTTTTCCTCCTTGTGTCTTTATTTAACAATGTCTATTTGTGGAAGTTTAGAAAGACATTTACCAGATATCTAAATATATCTAATATAAAAATGCTCTGGGTAAAACTTTATCCACTGGGTGCTCCATTTTTAACCTCTATATAGTTGAGCTGCATTGATAACATGTGAATATAACCCAAAGAGCTTTAGAGAAAGCAACATTACTTATATTTTTTGTAGTTTTGAATTTGTAATTCACTCTCGAATAAGAAAGCTTTATTGCATGTAGTTATGAAAATGCAAGTTAATGTAACAAACATGAGAACGATTTGACAAGAATACATTTCTAGCAATGGCACATGTAAACGTTCTTATCAGTGGATGACAAATCGGCATAAAAATGTACATAATTCATGAACTTGCAGGATTTCATGAACTTGAAAGTAAAGAGGACTGTACAAATTTTTGGTTGTGGGCCTATCAGCTAAGAGGAACCCTTAATTTAACTATATAGTGTGTGGGAGTTTGGGTGATTGCTCTACAAGTGCTGATCTGTGTTTCCCAGAACATTTATTAGATGTTATGTGATTAAAAACTTTCCTCATGGTGACAGATTCTCTGTCCACTAACTTCTTAAACCAGTTCTTGTAATTGTTCCTAAAACTTGTAAGATAATTCATATATACTGTTATCTTTCCAAATCATCATATTTGCTTTGGAAAATACACCCGGTATATTGTGATTCATAGGACTCTGAAACCATAAGGTCATACAGTAATGGCCGCAAGTATTGGCACCCCTGAAATTGTTCCGGAAAAATTAGTATTATTCCCCCAGAAAATTACTGCAATTAAACATGTTTTGTTGTGCATGTTTATCTCCTTTTTGTTATGCTCCTTTGGAACACAGAAAAAAACCCTGAAAAAAAGGCAAATTGGACATAATTTCACACAAAACTCCCAAAATGGGCTGGACAAAATTATTGACACCTTTCCAGCATGTGGTGCTCGTTCAATCTCGCCTGTAGCAAGTAACAAGTATGGGCAATATGAAAATCACACCTAAAACCAGATAAAAAGAGATGTTGATGCAATCTTGCAATCTTTGCATTGTGTCTCTGTCTATGTCACACTAAGCATGGAGAGCAAAAAAAGGAGAAGAGAATTATGTTATGACTTGAGAATCAAAATTGTAGAAACAATCTCAATGTTACAAGCCCATCTTCAGAGATCTTGATGCTTATAACCTTATGACTAAGGACACTTTTGCTTTTATGATATAGGTCCGAAACGCGTTAAGTTTCACCTGTGTGCATATTATACCCTTGTGCGTTGCATTTCCAGGAATGACATTTTTAAGCAAAGATTAATAAAGAGTTTTTTAATATTTTATTGGATTTGTGCTGAGCCTACTCATTCACCACTTTTTTCGCTTGTACACCGGCCAGGACTGACCGGCAGGCTCGTGCACCCTGGAGGATCATTAGGAATTGGAGAACAGGTGAGCTGGATAAATCCCCCTTTTTTAATTTAAAGTGAATCTGGGTTACACTTACCTCACATATAAGGGATTAATTTCATAATTTCAGTTATTTGGCCACCGTCAAGTCTTTTTTTCTAACACTATACAAGAGTTTCCACATAACACGCATTATCTCTAATGCAAATACAACATTACATTCCTGGGTTAAATAAAGAATAGACATACCAATAGAATGGGATATATAATGAACCTATTTTTCTATTTGTGTGTTCTGTTTGACCACATTTCTCCATTGTGTCTACATATGAAATAATAGAGCCCACGTTTTAGTGATCAACCCTAGTTCAGTGATTGTATCACAAAAAGAAAAGAAAAAGGAAGTAAGGACATGTGCAACACAGAGAACTCTATATATAATAAAATCCCTGTGTACCAAGAAGAGAACTAGCTCCACCTCGAATTAATGCATAATACTTTACAAAAAAGTGCACAAATACTATTTCGAGCTGGTCTGGCCTTATACAGAAGAAGAAAAAGTCACACTTGCAACAATCAGGAACCATAGGTAGGGAAAAGCTGAAATGTGGTCAAATGAGACCTAATGCTGGAGCAAGTCAACATTTTAGAGATGTTCCTGCTTTAATACCTTCTGGTTTCCATTTTCTGCTGAAGATAGACTTACGTGACTCAGCTAGAGAACACTGCAGCATGTAGTGTAGCCACTTCCTCTAAAATATAATTAAACTGCACTGAAAGCCACTGTAATCTTTCATCTTTAATGTTCCTCTCAAAGCATATCATTCATCTGATTTTATAATGTTAAATATTGGTTACAGAATGGCGTAAACAGCTTTTACGTCGACTTCAAGAAGATTAAAGTTTATGGTTAAAAAAGTATCGTTATATAAAGGCACCAACATGAAAAAGATGTAAGTAAAAGTCAAAAGATAAAGACAAATCAATGAACTAGAACATTATTTCAAATGTTTCAAGGTGACCCAAGTCTCAAGCCTTTCTTCTTAAATTCCGTTTTTCAGAAACCATTATGGAGTTGGGTTAATGTGACAGGTTATCTGAAGTCTATCTTATTGACTATATAAGTGTTCAGCCAGAAAAGACATTTCTAATGTCACTCTGTGACTATTAAGTAAAATCTGATAATATATGTCCAAATTATCTGGCGTTTATTAACCAAGCGCCTACAAATTTGCTACTGTCTACTATTTGGACTTTTATTGTCTATGAAATAAGGAGTTAACTAGGCTTCACGAGTTGTCCTACTATCTTATATGTCATAAAGGATGGTATAACTCCATTCTTGGATCAATACGATCAATTGATAAGATGCAAAAGTTAACTAAGTGTTTTGTGTTTATTTTCCCATCCTGGATATCCTAGTATTAAATGTTCACCCATTACAGGTCCAAATTTACAGTTCCTTGAAAGTAAAAAAAGGTCATGTTCAAGCTTCATTTGGTCTGATAAGTGTTAAATCTAAGCCAGCCTGCACGCAGTTCAAGACAATCTTTCCACTGATGCTACAGCCAAGATTAACATGAAGATGTCTGGTTGACACATCCATGTAAGCTAAAATGTTCCTTTGCCTTCCAGTGTATTAGAGCTTTTCAAGAAGCTCAAACCATGGTATAACAATGCTGTATAGCAGAGAACATGTCTGCGTTTTGTAAAATAGGTTTCTACCTGTTGTAGATCAGATTACACTTGCAAATTAATAGCAACCCCATTTCTCCTCAGCAAAATCCACAGCTCATTTTGATTTTCCAAGGAGCAGATGATTCCTGCTTTGTAAGCACTTCACAGGAAAGCAGATCATCCAGTTATTTTCCCCTCTACCCATCCCCCAAGGTTAGACCTTTCTTCTCAGCTAAAGGATGCACTGCTCTGCTGAATATTCCTGGCACATGTTCCAGAGAGGAGAAGCACAGAAGCTATGCTCACAGCTTCAGAAACAGCCATTTTCATGTAATGCTTACAGACACAAAAGGCTTAGTCTGAGCACAACATGGCTTCAGACCATTCCAGCCTCATCTGGACCCAACACCATACTCATACACAACCCTCCTGCACATCTGAACTCTATTTTGTAAGATACTGTGCCTTTGTGTAGTACATAGAAATTGTAAAAACAAACAAAGGCATTTATCCAAGACAAAATAAAAACACTGGTCGAGTTTGTGAAGATAAAAAAACTAGGTCACAACACAATCTCTCACCTTAGATGGGGGTTATCCTGTTGTGCAGAGAGAGGACATCATCTGTTTGCAGGAGTCTAAGTGACCTTTGTTAACCACCAGCCAGTCTGTCTGCAACTGCAAACCTTGCCAACAGGCACACCCTTCACAGAAAGGCTTCAATGAAAAGGTTCTCTGAAAGCTTCATTGTCCAAGGAAACAAAATGTCTTCAGCCAACCAGCATATCAGACATCACCACGTATAACAATTAGGTAAAATTCAGTAGAAGTTATGGAAACCCGAGCTATAGCAATGAACATTGGCTTGTTTTGCAGCATAATTACAACAAACCAACCATTGTTTATAGTTTCCTACATTTTCACGGGTATGACCATGTGGTAAATAATCCTCAACAACGATTTAAACAAAAAGAACTTGGCTCCATTGTTAGGAGGATGGAAGCATATACACCATGTTCCAAATTATTATGCAAAGGATATTTTTCTCTGATTTTCCTAAATGGTCTGTGCAATTGACAGTCAGTCTAATAAAAGTCATCACCCGTTAGAGTATACATCGAATTTTATTGAGGAAACCTCCCAATGATAACAGTATAATCTTCAAAATTAAAAAAAAAATCAAAATGCACTGTTCCAAATTATTAGGCACAGTAGAGTTTCTAAACATTTTATATGTTTTAAAGAACTGAAAATGCTCATATATGCAAATATAAAGCTATTTAAATCCAAAACATCCTAACAGGCCAAGTTACATGTTAACATAGGAACCCTTCTTTGATATCACCTTTACAATTCGTGCATCCATTGAACTTGTGAGTTTTTGGAGAGTTTCTGCTTGAATTTCATTGCATGATGTCAGAATATCAGAGCTGCTGTTTTGATGTGAATTGCCTCCCACCCTCATAGATCTTTTGCTTGATGATACTCCAAAGCTTCTCTATAGGATTGAGGTCAGGGGAAGATGGTGGCCACATCATGAGTTTATCTCCTTTTATGACCATAGCAGCCAATGACTCAGAGGTATTCTTTGCAGCATGAGATGGTGCATTACCATGCATGAAGATGATTTCGCTCCTGAAGGCATGTTTCTGCTTTTTGTACCATGGAAGAAAGTTGGCAGTCAGAAACTCTATATACTTTGCAGAGATCATTTTCACACCTTCAGGAACCCTAAAGGGGCCTACCAGATTTCTCCCCATGATTCCGGCCCAAAACATGACTCCTCCACCTCCTTGCTGACGTCGCAGCCTTGTTGGGACATGGTGGCAATCCACCAACCATCCACTACTTCATCCATCTGGACCATTCAGGGTTGCTTGACACTCATCAGTAAACAAGACTGTTTGAAAATTAGTCTTAATGTATGTCTGGGCTCACTGCAACCATTTCTGCTTGTGAGCACTTGTTAGAGGTGGCCGAATAGTAGGTGTATGCACCACAGCAAGCCTTTGAAGGATCCTACACCTTGAGGTTCAAGTGATTCCAGAGGCACCAGCAGCTTCACATATCTGTTTGCTGGTTTGTTATGGTTTTTTAGCAGCTGTTCTCTTAACCCTAGAAAGTATACCTGGGACCTCGCAGGCCTCCTAGGTTACTTGTTTTCTATGGTAGATTTCTATGGTTTTGCGTTCTAGCATTAATCGGACGGACTTGCCTGGCAGAAACCTTCCTCATTCTGCCTTTATCAGCACGAACACGTATGTGCTCTGAATCAGCCACAAATCTCTTCACAGTATGATGATCACTCTTAAGTTTTCATGAAATATCTAATGTTTTCATCCCTTGTCCAAGGTTTTACACTATTTGATGCTTTTCGGCAGCAAAGAGATCCTTTTTCTTTCCCATGTTACTTGAAAACTGTGGCCTGCTTATTATTATTATTTATTAATATAGCGCCATTTATTCCATGGCGCTTTACAAGTGAAAGAGGGTATACGTACAACAATCATTAACAATACAAAACAGACTGGTATAGGAGGTGAGAGCACCCTGCCCGTGAGTGCTCACAGTCTACAGGGAATGGGTGATGGTACAATAGGTGAGGACAGAGGACAGAGCTGGTTGCGCAGTGGCGTACTGGACTGAGGGTTATTGTAGGTTGTAGGCTTGTTGGAAGAGATGAATCTTGAGGTTCCTCTTGAAGCTTTCCACGGTAGGGGAGAGTCTGATATGCTGAGGTAGAGCATTCCAGAGTATGGGGGAGGCACGGGAGAAATCTTGAACGCGATTGTGGGAAGAGGAGATAAGAGAGGAGTAGAGAAGGAGATCTTGTGAGGATCTGAGGTTGCGTGCAGGTAGGTACCGGGAGACTAGGTCACAGATGTAAGGAGGAGACAAGTTGTGGATGGCTTTGTATGTCATGGTTAATGTTTTGAACTGGAGTCGTTGGGCAATGGGAAGCCAGTGAAGGGATTGGCAGAGTGACGAGGCTGGGGAATAGCGAGGGGAGAGGTGGATTAAGCGGGCCGCAGAGTTTAGGATAGATTGGAGGGGTGCAAGAGTGTTGGAAGGGAGGCCAGAGAGCAGGAGGTTGCAGTAGTCGAGGTGGGAGATGATGAAGGCATGCACTAATATGTTTGCTGATTCTTGGATAAGGAAAGTACGGATCCGGGAGAAATTTTTGAGTTGTAGTCTGCATGAGGTGAAGAGGGCTTGGATGTGTGGCTTAAAGGATAGAGCAGAGTCGAGGGTTACTCCAAGGCAGCGAGCTTGTGAGACTGGAGAGAGTGAGCAACCATCAAGTTTGATGGAAAGGCTTGTTGGAGGAGATGAGTGAGGAGGAGGAAAGACAATGAACTCTGTTTTGTCCATGTTAAGCTTTAGGAATTGCGCAGAGAAGAAGGATGAAATAGCTGACAAATATTGTGGAATTTTGGTTAGTAGAGAGGTAATGTCGGGTCCAGAGAGGTAAATCTGTGTGTCATCGGCATAGAGATGATACTGAAAGCCATGGGACTCTATGAGCTGTCCCAGGCCGAAGGCGTAGATGGAGAACAGCAGGGGTCCAAGAACTGAGCCTTGGGGGACACCGACACATAGGGGGCAAGATGAGGAAGTGGTATGAGAATGGGAGATGCTGAAAGTTCAAAGTTAATATTGTGGAACATCCAGTTTTCCTTTTATTGGGCTCACCTGGGAAACTAATTATCACAGGTATCTGAGATTGAGTTCAGTGATCCAAAGAACCCTGACACACAATACCATCAATGAGTTTCATTGAAAAAAAAATTAATCACTATGACACTTAAATTATTTGCATAATAATTTGAAACATGGTGTATTTACAGTACAGACCAAAAGTTTGGACACACCTTCTCATTCAAAGAGTTTTCTTTATTTTCATGACTCTGAAAATTGTAGATTCACATTGAAGGCATCAAAACTATGAATTAACACATGTGGAATGAAAAAAGTGTGAAACAACTGAAAATATGTCTTATATTCTAGGTTCTTCAATGTAGGCACCTTTTGCTTTGATTACTGCTTTGCACACTCTTGACATTCTCTTGATGAGCTTCAAGAGGTAGTCACCGGAAATGGTTTTCACTTCACAGGTGTGCCCTGTCAGGTTTAATAAGTGGGATTTCTTGCCTTATAAATGGGGTTGGGATCATCAGTTGAGTTGTGCAAAAGTCTGGTGGATACACAGCTGATAGTCCTACTGAATAGACTGATAGAATTTGTATTATGGCAAGAAAAAAGCAGCTAAGTAAAGAAAAACGAGTGGCCATCATTACTTTAAGAAATGAAGGTCAGTCAGTCTGAAAAATTGGGAAAACTTTGAAAGTGTCTCCAAGTGCAGTGGCCAAAAACCATCAAACGCTGCAAAGAAACTGGCTCACATGAGGACCGCCCCAGGAAAGGAAGACCAAGAGTCACCTCTGCTGCGGAGGATAAGTTTATTCGAGTCACCAGCCTCAGAAATCGCAGGTTAACAGCAGCTCAGATTAGAAACCAGGTCAATGCCACACAGAGTTCTAGCAGCAGACACATCTCTAGACCAACTGATAAGAGGAGACTTTGTGCAGTAAGCCTTCATGGTAAAATAGCTGAGGAAACCACTGCGAAGGACAGGCAACAAGCAGAAGAGACTTGTTTAGGCTAAAGAACACAAGGAATGGACATTAGACCAGTAGAAATCTGTGCTTTGGTCTGATGAGTCCAAATTTGAGATCTTTGGATCCAACCACCATGTCTTTCTGCGACCCAGAAAAGGTGAACAGATGGACTCTACATGCCTGGTTCCCACCATGAAGCATGGAGGAGGAGGTGTGATGATGTGGGGGTGCTTTGCTGGTGACACTGTTGGGGATTTATTCAAAATTGAAGGCATACTGAACCAGCATGGATACCATAGCATCTTGCAGTGGCATGCAATTCCATCCGGTTTGCGTTTAGTTGGACCATCATTTATTTTTCAACAGGACAATGACCCCACACACACCTCCAGGCTGTGTAAGGGATATTTGACTAAGAAGGAGAGTGATGGGGTGCTACGACAGATGACCTGGCCTCCGCAGTCACCAGACCTGCACCCAATCGAGATGGTTTGAGGTGAGCTGGACCACAGAGTGAAGGCAAAAGGGCCAACAAGTGCTGAGCATCTCAGGGAACTCCTTCAAGACTGTTGGAAGACCACTTCTGGTGACTACCTCTTGAAGCTCATCAAGAGAATGCCAAGAGTGTGAAAAGCAGTAATCAAAGCAAAAGGTGGCTACTTTGAAGAACATGTATAAGACATATTTTCAGTTGTTTCACACTTTTTGTTAAGTATTTCATTGCACATGTGTTAATTCATAGTATTGATGCCTTCAATGTAAATCTACAATTTTCAGAGTCATGAAAATAAAGAAAAATCTTTGAATGAGAAGGTGTGTCCAAACTTTTGGTCTGTACTGTACTTTATATCAATATTGACATATATGACAGTAAACTGCCACATGACAGACAATTAATGGTTTTAGTTGCCAAATGTTGGTTTGCTACAAGCTACTTGTCTTTAATAAAAGAATGAATCAGAAATTTCATGAACAAAGACTACATCCAGAAGACTTGTAGCCCAGCTAATCATCATAATTGATGAAAATAACAGAAACATGGTGAAAAATCCTAAATTTTTTCTTCCTAAACGTTTATCTGCCTCCTGTACAGTGTTCCCAAGTGAACAGGAATGTAACTCTGCCAGAAATATTGAGATACTACTATATGTGTGGCACATCTACTGTATGTTCCCCAACTCCAGTCCTTAGGACTCACCACCAGAGCATGTTTTCAACATTTCCTTAGTATTGTCCTGGTGATAATTTATTCACCTAAATAGGGGATGATTTCAACCCATGTGCAATACTGAGGTTATCCTGAAAACATGCACTGTTGGTGATTCTGAGGACTGGAGTTAGGGAACAAACAGTAGATGTGCCACCCATACGATGACTGGAGTTGGAGAACACGGTTCTAGATCACTTCCAGATGTTTTTGGAGGTTTTTTTTTCAGAAATTTAAAAGAGCCAACTGAGAGATCTTCATAAGCAATGCTCATCTTCTGTTCTACAACTGTAAACATTCTAATGCCAGATCATTGAACATTCTTAAAGGGTTTGGCCATTTTCTCTTGTTAGTACAGCTTTACTCACAAACTAACAAGCAATTTTGTACTGACCTGTCCATCAGCCTCCTCCAATAGAAAAGAAGCTTTGCCATATGAGATGTTTTATAATTGGATGAAGCTGATGAACAAGTCTGGTCACTTGTTCCTCCATAAGCAGCCATTTTATGAACAAAAGGTCTGGTCAGTTTCTGAGGAAAGCTGCACTAACAAAAGAAAGTGGCCAACCTCTTTACGATTCCTTCTAAAATCTAGTGCCGACTACGATCAACTTTGTACTTTCCAACTTGACTTCCCCTCCATAATATTTCCTGAAGCTAGACACTAATCACATGCTTCCTTCGAAAGTTTCTGTATGATGAGTGTGGCGATTGACAGCTGAGGGAAAGGAAGGAAGAACTTTGGAGAGCATTTAAAATTAATCATCCAAAAGAACAACAATGCAGGCTAGACAAACCAAACTATGAGTAAGCATGGTGTTTTTTGTCAAGACTGTCAGGCAAAAAAATCAACTATGAAGTTTGGAAATGCCAATCATGACCTAAATTACCAAGATTATTTGCTTAAATAATAATAGTCACCTCAAGTTTTTTTAAATTTTGTAACATGGGAAAATAATATGCATTTACATTTCTAATTGCCAATTGGGTTCTTCTAGAGTTAATTGACATATTGAAATTAAACCTTGAATGAAAAACTTTTTGATCGTCATTGCAATATCTAATTTATCATCATAAATTAAAAATAAGACCAGATACACCCAACAGATACCAAAGATAATTACATTTTGGTTAAACTATTAAAGGGGTTGTATAGACATAACAAATTGGTGACCAAAGGATTGGTCCTCAATATCAGATAGGTTAGGGTTGGACAGACATCACTTCCACCCATCATCTATTATTTGCTTTAGTGACCAGGTGGGTATGCAAGTATTAGAACTGAACTATGGAGATAAGGAAGATGATCTAGTTTAAGGAATCATGGTTTTTTAGTCTCATGTGGGAAGTGTGTGCATGTGAACCCCTTACCCTGGTGCACAAAGATGCAATATAGGAAAGGCTGGAGAACAGAGCAGTGTTATGCTCTTGGCAATTTCCTGTTGGGGAGCATGGGTTCAGACATTCATGAGTGAGTATCTTTAATATGTACCAAGTATCTTAACATTGTTGCAGGCCAAGTACAACCCCTTCATGACAGTATATTCTTAAGATAAATTGGAAGAACATAACAAAGGCTTATCTTACCCTCTAATTTCAATAAATGATTAGCTTACCCTCTAATCTTAATTGGACCGAGCAATTATTTATGATGTGTGCAACACGCTGGCTCAGTTGTTAGCACTGTTGCTTTGGGGTTCTGGGTTTAAATCCCACAAAGGACATCAACTGTAAGAAATCTGTATGTTCTCCATGGGTTTTCTCCCATACTCCAGAGACATATTGGTAGGGAATTTAGATAGTGAGCACCCATGAGGACATGAACTGTCATATAAGCTTTCCATTCATGATAGAAATTTTGGAAAATTTCCATTAAATTTGTTTTAATACCACGCAGTTTAGGAAAAGTAGCTATAAAAACCTAATTTTTATACCAAATACTAAATACTAAACCAAATACAGTTTATGTCTAAAAAAACTATAGCTTACAAAATCCACAATTTTGAAAGTTAAGGACCAATAGTTAGTTTACGGCGAGATGGTGTGCCTGACCACGTGTGGCCAAAACCAGGCCCATTATTGGCAGCCAATTGCTGCACAATTTTGATTCACAATAATGTGACTATTGGCCCATGAGATGGCAGAGCCTTTGCCACACTGCCGACACAACTTGGCCATACCCTTATAATCTGTTCATGCAGCAACTAAGAATAGCTAAATTAAACCAATCCCATGATGTGTATTGGAGAACTATGAAGCCATTTAATCTGGGTGAATCCAGTTCAGCTTAATCACACTAAATCCATTCATCCAGTAAGGCATGAAAATGAGACACAATTTCTCCTCTTTTAGTATAGACTCTAAAAAAAGCGTGTTTAATAATCACCTGAAAATTGCATTTAACTACTGTTCTCACTTGACCCACGCTTTGTTCGATAGTATAGTGGACATTGTGCTGCCAACAATAAAAAAGTATCAAGGCAAAACCGGATCAGATTTGTTGTACATTTAAAGATGCATTCTCGCATTTAGAGTGATTACTAAAAAGAAAGAGTTATTTTTTTCCTTTACTGGTAAAGACCTTCTTTTTCTCTTTTTAAGCTATGACTTCTCTTTTCCCCATCAATGAATGGCTTTGCAATAGTCATATTTGAGACAAGCTATCATAATTAAGATGCTTCAAGCTTTTACTGCAGAGCAAAAGACTGAGCCGTGTGGAAGAGGTTTCTATCTGCTGTAGATCAAATTACAGCAGCACATGAAGCCCCACCCTGTCTCTTCAGCAGAGTCTAATACATCTCAGAACGTTTTTTTCCATAGTGTAGATGAGTCCTGAATTCTAACCACCTCACAGAAAGCAGATCATCCAGTTTTCTTCCCCATCCCCCAAGCTTAGACCTTTCTTCTCAGCTAAAGGAAACACTGCTCTGCTGAATACTTCTGGCACATGTTCCAGAGGCAGTAGATAAAGCTTCACAGAGCTTTATTAGAAGCAGCCATTTTATATGCAGATCTTCAACACAACATGGCTTCAGACCATTCCAGCCTTATCAGGACACAGCACACTGCTCATGCAGAAATGACTAGTACAAGTGAACTCATTGTGGAAAAAGAAGACGTACTGCGGCATGTTCCCAGAAAGAGAAGCAGTTTAACCATGTCTAGGAAAACAATGTTATAAACTCAAGATTGCTAGGTTCCTCTACATTCTCCTTTAGAAGCATAGAAAAAGACCTACAAAACTAGATCTAAATTAAGGAAACAAGTGAGAATTATAAGGGCTAACCTGAAAAGAAAACAGGTCAGGTCCATATCCTTCAGCTCACATGGGAAATATTATCTTTTCGCAGAGTCCTCTGGCTGCTGGATTCCAAAGTCTAAATGACCTTTGTTAATCACTAAGCAGTCTGTCTGCAATAGCAAACACTGCCAACAGACACACCCTTCAACAGAAAGCCTTCAAGTGGCCTTTTAAAAAGTAGGTTCTCAGAAAATCTGAACATGCAAGCTAAGGAAAAAAAGAATTGCCTTCAGAAGAACTTTAAATTAACTACATATCTACCTTACATGGTCAGGATACATTTATGGCACGTATAAAGAAATACTGAATCTTACTAATTGGAATATGTGGCAATAAAACTGCAAAGTGTATAAAATACACATGAAACAACAAAAACTCAACTCTGGTCTAGTCAAGGAAGATATTGTCTGAACTTTTGTTCTTGACCTCGTTCTACACCACCTTACTCATTAAAATAATTTTCTGCAAGATAGCACATGAGGTCTACAGAAGAATTCTTCTAGTCCACATAACACACTACAACATCTTTAGAAATAAGTCCATATAGGGTGGTGAGCTAATAGAGACCAAGTGTAAACTGACATATTGTCAATGACGTTGAACATAGAATGCCATGGACTTGGTGGCATATAATATTGATTAACTCTTACAAATGGTTCTCTACAAATAGTCATGAGCTTGTTAGATAAGTTTCCAACCTGTCCTAGCTCAATGTTTCTCAAGGATACATTCCAACCTAGTGTTCTAGGTCAATAGTTCTCAACAAAACGTTCCAGTCAAGTGTTTTAGGTCAATGTTTCTAAAAGAAACTTTTCAACCTTGTGTTTTATATCAATGTTTCTTATGGAAACATTTCAACTTAGTGTTCTAGATCAGGGCTCCCCAACTCCAGTCCTTAAGGCCCACCAACAGTGAATATTTTCAGGATTTGCTTAATATTGCACAGATGATAAATTAATCACCCGCACAGGTGATGATTCCAGCACCTGTGCAATGCTAAGGAAATCCTGAAAACATGAACTGTTGGTGGGCCTTGAGGACTGGAGCTGGGGAATTATTCTAGATCACCGTTTTTCAAAGAAACGTTCCAGCCTTGTGTTCTAGATAAATGTTTGTCAAGGAAATGTTCCAACCTTGTATTCCAGATCAGTGTTCCTCAAAACTTGGAAGACGAGAACCCCCAATTAAAAGCAGATCATACTTCCCCACTTCCCCCAAGGTTATGATTATACAATGGTGTCTATTAACAGAAATCATGAGGACACGGAACAATGTCCCGATCAAAGACATTCCATATAGAACATGTCTCACAGGTTCTGCAAAATTTCAATATCTAATTTTTCAAGTATTTACATCTTCAATTCATCAAATTTATTACTACAAGACATATGTACTGGATCAAAGAACATTTTCATACACAGTTTTCTAAAAAGTGGTACATAGAAACAATAATCATAAACTATAAATAAAGCACTGACTTATAATATCACCAGTTTTTGTCATAGCAAATGATGCAATAATGGCTTCTGTCCTCTAACTGCTACAACACCACACATTGCAATATTGTACATACATCTTCAGGTTCTTTTAAAAGGTTATTCCCATCTCGAAGAATCTATCTCAATATGTAGTTGGTGTGATGATTATAATATTAGCCAATACCTCCAAATAGAAATGTAGTCTAGTTCTTCTGAGTCACTATGTCGCTTATCTCATGTTCAGAGCATTGAATGACCTTAGGTATCCATGGTTAAGACCATGAGCAACTAACTAACTGTGACTATATGTGTGGTCGTAACCATGGACACCTTAGGTCCTGCAATGCCCTGAACATGAGGTAAGTGACATAGTGAATCAGGAGAACTATACATTTCTAATTGGAGGTATTTGCTAATATTATTATTATACCTACTACATAATGGGATAGGATCTTGGAAATGGGAATATCCTTTTAAGTATATAGACAAAAATAATTGTTTCTTGGATAAGGCTGGAAAGAGCCACCCTGGTTCATAAAAGGGCACTTAATAACCTTCATTATTACCTAGGACAATGAACAGCAATACGTTCACTATTTGAGGTCCTCAAATACTCATTGAATGTTTTATGATGCTGTCCAGGTATGATCTTGTGACCAGAGACTGTAGTTTAGCTGCATTAAACTTAGGGAATTTAATCAGCTTCTGTCTAGGACTTTGGATTTGTTGCTTTTTCCTCCTCTATAGCTACAATGAAGCTCTTTAAAGATTGTTTCTATGTAAAAGCACAAATTCACCAAGAATTTATTCTATCTTAAGCCTACAGAAAGAAAGGCAAATATAGGAACTAGAAGCACCTAAATTATTACAAGGGTTATTCAGCGGGTAAAGCTTTCGAATTGAAGGGTATAGGGTGGTTTAAGAAAATAAAAGAAGATACCTCAATGATTCAAAGACAATCCTATCCCAAAACGTCTTGGTCCCATCTTGATAGAAAATGAATGCTTGTAAATGGCACTCAGCTCATCACTGTCCGCAACAGGGCCATATCAATCATTGATTTGCTGAGCTAAATTTTGTAGTATTTTAAGTGTGTACATGAGGGACCAAGAAGTAGGGCATAGCGGGTATCTGCACAGTGTCAGAATTAGAGCAGCATGGAAGTAATGAGTTGAGTATGGCTTCTTTTATCCTTTTAAACCACTTTGAGATGTTTGTCAAAATGAATTCCCTGCTGGACTATCCCTTTTACTGAGAATAAGAATAAAAAAAAACTGTGAACAATTTAAACTTTTGCAATTTACGTAAGATCACATAATAGATTTTTACATTATTGTTACAAGTTTAAGTAACGTTAAAATATTTAATGAAGGATTAAATATACTGATGAGCAAAATAGTAACACTGTTTTGAACTTTTGACTTTTAGGCTCAGCCTGAGACTACCTTCATTTTAAAGTCAATTACTGTATCTTGGCTATCACATATGTAAATTTGACTTACACCTATTTAGAATATTATTAGTTATGCACATTCTTGTCATGTCACTGCATTGTTACTGTTTTGCTTTTTGCTTTAAATTTTAAAACTTGGTTAGTATTTTGTAAATCCATCTTTGGCTTTCAACACTGCCTGAATCCTTCTGGGAATGTGCTCGATTAAATTCAAGCATGTCTCGATTGAAATCTGATTCCAGGTCTCTTCTACATGTTCCCAATTTTGCAGCATACTGGTCAACTCACTAGGGTATGTATACAGCTTTTTATTCAACTCTACTCATGAATGTACGATTGGTTTGAGGTCTGGGGACTGTGAAGGCCAATCCAGCACCTCTACTTCCTTGTTATTGAACCATTTCTTCGCCAATCTCGACGTATGCTTCGGGATGTTGTCTTGCTAGAACACTACGTCATTCTTTTCATACCCATAGTACTAGAGTGTAGAAAGTAGGATAGTCACATACAGCATTGAGACCACAATCAATCCTGGTACAATCATCCAATACTTTTTGCTGTGAAGCAACCCAATATCATCTGGCTTCCTGCAACAAACTTGACAGTTCCTTTAATTTCTCGATCTGTTAGCCCCTTTTTCTATTGTTTCTTCCAGACCCATTTGCATCCATCAGAGCCTAGTCTATTTACTATTGACTTTCATCTCATCACTCCAAATCACTAGTTTCCAATCTTCTACTGTCCACTTTTCATACTTTTTTGCAAACTCGAGCTGATGCTTTTTATGACGATATTGAAGTCGAGGCATCTTTACATTTTTTTGGGCTACCATTCCAGACTTGTGTAACTTGCTTTGCACAGTACTTGCATGGATGTCTGTGATCTCACTATTATGAACCATACAAGCCACCTCCACTGCCGTGTTTTTTGCACCAGAACTGATAGATCTTGTGAAGAGCACTTGTTGACTTCAGTATTTTGCCTGGATGTCCACTTCTTTGCACTTAAATGGATGGACGGACTTAATTTGGTATTCTTCCAAGTGTCATGGCATTCGCATGATGAAGTTTGGGAATTTTCTTGGCAGAAAGACCGCTATCGATGAGCTGGAGAATGCTGTTTCTCTTTTTTTGGGAAATCTTCTTCATGGCTGCTCCTCATTTCTACCAGTGACCTTTCGCTTGGGAATCAACGAAATAACACACTGAGCGATTAAGGAATTTAAGCACAGGTTGTAATTTGTAGTATACAGGAAAAAAAAGATTTTTCAAACACCAGGAGCAAAACAGTAATAATGCAGTAACATGACAAGAATCTGCATAACTAATCTTTTGCTAAATATTTTCATGTCAAATTTTGGTATGATATAGCCAAGATGATGGTCTATAAAATGAAAGTAGTTTCACACTCAAAGATGTACTTGATGATGAGATATGGAGCCTCAAATTCAAACGTTTGAAACATTGATACCCTTTTGCTGCTCAGTGTATATTGCTGTCAAATCTTTAAATTGGTTTATATTTAAATTGTTAAACTTATAGTGGCTTCAAAATTGCATTAGCTTGACATTTTCAGAACTACTGCAGCAGCTTTTTCCTAGAAAGAAACTAAAAAGATACAGATGTAGGCCACAAGGAGGGACAGGAGATAAAAATGAGCATGCCTATCTGAGCCCCACACGTCATTAGCATACCTAACAGTCAGGTTTTATAAAGTTATATTCGGGTTCAGCAAGGGGAGTCAGAGTACAAGGTACACCTTCATAGAATGCAGCCCAGGAGCTGCAGAAGGTGACACTTTTGGTTTCATAGTGGAAAAACTGGTGACAGGTTCCCTTTAACATGTTTAATGGCTTTTGCTGTGCTAATTGTTTAATTACAGTTTCTGCATCATGATACCCTTGTTTGACATGGTATAACTAAATGAGTAGTGTTATTATTAAGAAATGCTTTATCGGTATTAATTACAGTGTTCTAGGTGCAGTAGAGAGGGAGTCCCAAAGATCAAGCAAGGAAAGAATGGCCCCCCTTACATGTCATAGATCTTTTGGAGAAGAGCCCAGCACAGATTTTTGCCACCTTATAGCATTGGACCAAGTAGAACTGTCCACTTCTATCTTCAGGATGCTTCTTGAAATTTGTATGAACTTGGTTACTAAACTTCATTATGCAACACAAAGTTTAGAAAACAATAAGTGAATATAAAAAACGAATATACACTACTCAAAAAAAGATAGGGATATTTGGCTTTCGGGTGAAATTTATGGAAAACTTCAAAAGTTCACGCTACAGTGATATTTTGACATGAAAGTAGGACATTTAAGTAGAAGCATATAGTGGTAATTTCCTCATCTCAAACAAATTATTGAAAACAAAAGCCAACAGCAGTGGTGCATATTCCCCTCAAAATGTCAATGTCTCAATAAGTTGTTGCCTTAAGCATCGATTATAGCTTGACAAAGACATCTCATACTGTTCACAAGTGGAGTTATTTTCTGCTGAGGCATGGCATCCCACTCTGCTTGAAAGGCGGCTCTTAGATCTTTGTGAGTCTGGTGTATAGAGTTAGGATCCTATACATGGCAACTCAGCTGATCCCATAGGTTTTCTATGGGATTCAGGTCTGGAGAAAATGCAGGCCACTCCATTTGAGGTACCTCAGTCTCCAGCAGACACTCCCTAATGATGCGACCTCGATGAGCTGAAGCACTGTCATCTATGATGATGAAATTAGGCCTATATTGTTCATGCAGAGGCACAATGACTGAATTAATGATGTTACTCAAGTAGTAGGGGCTTCTCACTGTAATGTTCAGAATCCGTATGGCAGTTTTTGTACTGACTATACACTCCTGCCTACACTGTAACACAACCACCAAAGGCTCATCTGGTGAGAAGAGTGGCTGATGCATAGGCCCTTCTTGACATCTCCAACATCATTGGTGGCCATCATTTCTGCTCAGCATGAATCGACTTTTATCAGTAAACAGCACTGAAGCCCAATGGTTCCCTGTCCAGCGTAGATGCTTCCTGGCCCATGGAAGACGATGACACCTGTGCCTAGTGGTGTGGTCAGGTGCCATGGAAGGTCATCTATCACGGAGACCACGGTGATGTAAACAGTTTTGAATGTTCTGAAGTGACACTTGGATGCCTTTCACCTCCCTAAAATGCACCTGGAGTTGCATGGAATTCATCATCCAGTTCCAAAGGGTATTGTTCACAATAAAGCAATCAGTGTGGGATGTGGCCAAAGGACATCCACTTCTATGCCTTTATGTGACTCTTCATGTCTCTTTGTATCTCTTTTGCAACCTGCTGATGACACTCTAAACTCAGTGGCCACTTACATCTGAAACCATCCTTCTCGAAACCTCGCAATGGCGAGGAACTGTTCATTAATTGTTAAGTGTTGTCTTGGTTTCCTGTTGTCGAAATGTGAACTGCATGATGAGGAGGACTGTTTAAATACCAATTTTAATTGAACTCCAACATTTATTAGGAGATTCATGGATCAAATATCTGTTATGAATTTAACCTTTAAGCTCCTTGTTAAAGAATAGCAAGTTGTGGAAAAAGTCCTACAACATTGAACAGTTGGACATGTGCATTCAAAAGTTTAGAGAAGGTCACATTAAGTTCACCTGAAAAGGTTACAGTACATTTTAAGATCATCCTGAAATTTCACCTGAAAGTCAAATATTCCTAACTTATTGTGAGCAGTGTATGTTTCAAAGTTGACAAAATGCAGAAGAATTCTGTTAGAAAAAAAGGAACTCTTCTCTTAGGACATATCCTGCCTCCACAACACAACATGCCTCCAGTTGCAATGGTCTTGGGTTACAATATTTACAACATACAATGGTCTTTCCTGGGCCATAGTAACTGAAAGCCATTCAACAGACAAAGTAACCAAAACTACTAATTTGCAGCAGATATGATGCGTTCAGTGCATCAATTATTGGTGCAGTGCAGCCAATTACTGCCCTGCCAACTGTCTAGTAGCACCTCTCTTATCTACGATGCACCTATTTCTCACTTTTATTAGATATGTGATATTACCTAACAGATAATTTTTTTATCTTATTTTTGGTTAACTTTTGTCAGTCTTCTAATCCAATTAATTTTTACTTGAGTTATATAGTCAACTTACAATTGTCATCCCAGAACAAAAATTATAGCTTGGAGGGATTGAGGGCAGTTATACTGAATTCTGATCTATAAAAGTTACACCATCCTTTGGTTCCCAATTCTAGAATGAACCCCTTTTTGCTAATTTGGTGGATTTGGTTAAATGCTGAATCACCCCAAATATAGGTCTTAAACCATTGACTACAGAAGAAATTATACAGATATAATTTTCTGAACTAGTCTTGAACATCCAAGTAAACTGTTTGACTGGCCTTTATACCACTTAATGACAAGTTAAACCATTTTGTGACTGAACTTACAACTTTTCAGTTCATCTATGAAAAAATTAGTCACCTCAAAGGTATACTCTGTGAATACAATAAGTTCTTTGTACAAATATTACAAAGCTGAGTAAAGCACTATATTATTTAAAAAAAAAATAAAAATAAAAAATGACATAACAGTTTTAAAAAATGACCGAACAAGGTTATTTTTATTTCAATCATTCAAGGCCGAAATCAAAAGACATCGTCAAAGTGTTTGTTACAGGTATTGGGGTTGCAGAAACTGTCAAGGATGGCTATGCTACTTAAGTTTCTGTAATCTTCATAGAAGTTAATATTATTCACTTCTACAGGAAAGGCCCATCACCTGGGTCCGACACTTCTAAGCTCTTATTTCCATCTTAGTCATTAACAAACAGTTTACTCCTTGGTTAAATACAAAGACAAAGAATTATTGGTGGTGCCAATAAAACAAAATCAAGAACAATGCATCTTACTTTTTACATCGTTATCATTAAAATGTTGTCCACTCTTTTTTTTCTAAAAAAAACCCCAAAAACAAATAGGCGCAGTGCAATCTAAAAATAAAAAGAACATATATACAGCTACTGATCCTCACCGCATCATCATACCACTGACCAGGTCAACCACCAGTCTCCTCACTTCTTCTGGAGCAGAAAAGGAAGAGACCGGCAGAAGACCCAGGTAGTGTCATAGACGAGCACTGGGGGATCAGTAGGTGAGTATATTATCCTTTACAGATGCTTTAGAACTGCAAACAGACTTACAAGTTAAATATAAATGATATGCCATACTCAGGATAATTACTTTATACTAGGTAAATTATTAACTTTAACTTGGAATGTCCAATTATGGTTCTGAATCCTTCTTGTGATGACTTTGTTGGCATCACAAGTATATAAAAAGAGCATAATCTAACAGGTAAAACACATATTTAAAGTGGGTTATGGTGTTTACACAATTTCCCTTCCCCAGATGCACTGATTTGCATATGGCTTCTAAGGTACATATATCATGACTGGTGTTACGGGGGGCTGTCTGATAATAACCGAAAGGAGTATCAGACAGTCAGGGTCCACCGTGCAAAGACTTTGCTGCAGACTATGGCAGAGTGCAATACCTCTGTTAACTCACAGAAGGATATAATAAGAAAGTAAAGCAATTCCTCCCTTACTTGGAGGGTGTGTGGAATGATCTCTGTTAATAATCACAGGTACAAAGGCAATGTGTGCGAAATGGCACCTACCTAGGTCCGCTCTTCTAGTGGTGCAAAAGAGACGAACAGCAGCGTAAGCCGCACAAAGCTCCTACCTGCGTTCGCTCCACTAGTGTGCGAGGACACGAACCACTAGATATGGCACCTGCCTAGGTCCGCTCTTCTAGTGGTGCAAAAGAGACGAACAGCAGCGTAAGCCGCACAAAGCTCCTACCTCTGTTCGCTCCCCTAGTGTGCGAGGATACGAACAACTGCCAGACGCAGTATAAGGAACGTTACCCTAGCGGCAACGTCCACCTACGAGTACAATCACAAGGCCCAGCCAGACCATGTGCCTCAGGCACCTGCCTATGTCCGCTCCCCTAAGAGGTAAGGATACGGACAGCAGCCGAAGCTGTAAGGTATAAGAACGCTACCCTGCCGGTAGCGCTCACCTAGCATAGACAGAGGAATGCCTAGAGGAACGCGCACAGAGCGTCTACTCATATGCATGAACCAAGAGGACTGAGCACCATGCGGCGTGTGTCAGGGTCTTATATAGACTCTGTGCCTCATCCAAGATGGAGGACACCAGAGCCAATCCGCTTCCAGAACGACAGGAGTGACGTCATGCTGGCCTATCACCGAGCAAGACGTCACAAGCACATGACCAGCGACCAATCGGCATAGAAGGTGTCAGAGACATGTGACCTCGTGTCAGCGATGATGTCACCCGCACATGTGCAATGGCTCCAAGATTGGACTTAGTCTCCGGCGCTCGCACATGTGCAGTAGCAAGAAATCTGGACTTAGTCTCCAGCGCTCGCACATGTGCAGTAGCAAGAAATCTGGACTTAGTCTCCAGCGCTCGCACATGTGCAGTAGCAAGAAATCTGGACTTAGTCTCCAGCGCTCGCACATGTGCAGTAGCAAGAAATCTGGACATAGTCTCCAGTGCTCGCAGCAACCGTAACAACTGGCTCATAGGATCCCTATCAAAGGGTACAGGTGCCTATAGTGCTATATGTAAAAACATGCTGAAGGGTTCTTTTTTAGTATATATTATTGTACCTGACCATTACATAAGTTTAAAGTCAATTTAGCAGCAATAAGAAGGGAAATAAATATCTGGAAACACACACTCTTTTATATAAAGTTGGAACAATTAGAACAACAGTTTGTAAACAGTAAAAGTACAATCAATAGAATTAAGTCACTGAAAATCTCTCCTACATTAGACTCTTTTAAGTCTTCACATAAAGGTCCACTAAGGTGAACATGCCTGTAACAAAGGATGTGGGTTTTGTATTGCAAATGGCTTGTTATAACTGGTTTCCTCGACCTACAGGATTGATGGTAAACCTTTTCAATATGTTGTAAGAGATAACAAAAAAATACTGAAGACTAACAAAACAGTAAGTATCATCCAGTTGAACAATTGTTTTGATTTATTGGACATAAGTAGAAACCATGAAAAACCATAGGACGTGGCACAAGTAGAGAATCCAATTTGCCTAGACTGCTGTAGCGAAGATGTAAGAGAGAGCAAATACATTTTCCACAGTATTTCTAATTTATTATTGCCTTAGCCAAACAAAGATGTCCCTATTTATATGCAAGAGGGCTTCCGAGACTGCTGAACATTACGTGCTGTCACAATTTTGGAAAGCCACATCAACATACCAGCTGCGGTCACAACATGTGAACCTTCGTTAAAGCACCACTCCAACATTTTGTGGTACTTTGTGGTACAACAAGCATTAAGTCCCTCATACTTACCAGCCACTTCACCTCTTATCAGTGTAGCTCCGGTAGGTCTCCAGCAGTTTGTGACCTGCCGGATTTCTCCAGTGTCTGCTGGGCAATCCGGTAGTCACAACTGAATGTAAGTCTATGAGTGCCAGAACAAGGCACTCATCAAGGCTTTCACACACTTACATTGAGAGCTTGGGACCATTACTTCTCACTTCCAGTCAGAAATTGCAGTCACAAGATGTGCTGGAGAGGCCCCAGGCAGAGCTGACAACCTTGGCTGGTCAGTATAATAGTAGACTCAGGCACCTTATGTTAGTGGCACCACTCCAGTGCTGAAATCGATAACATTACTAGAGTGGTGCTTTAATGTTCTGAACCCATTTATGAAAAAAAGAAATCAGAACTATTTGTTACCATTGTAAATGAAGAACACAATCAACAATGCACAATAAACAATTTCTTTATTTCTGATGAAGTTGAGCATTAATGCATTATATTAAATAGATTCATGGAAACGTACTGATCTGTTCTTCAGGTGCAAACAAAAACCTTAAGCAGATCTAACCATCCTGTTAAAGATACAGAATATTACTGGATAATTCAGATATAAAGCTATGAAATATACTTTCTGCTTCCATTCATCTCTACTTTTAGGATCTTTGCTTATTATCATTCCTCTGTATCTGTAGAGGGCAAAAACATCCTGAACAAATTCAATCCTGTTCACATAACTGATGAGTTTGTTACAAAATATTACTCCAAAGACATACTAATAGGGAATTCAGATTGTGAGCCTCAATAGTGATAGATATGATGTCTGTAAAGTGCTTTGGAATTAATGGTGCTGGATAAGTAATCCAAAGGAATACATTGTAAGTAGGAGCTGATATGGTCTGTCCATACACTTTCAATAGCTTTCATACCTGTCGGATGAACGGATACCTAACTAACCTCCAAACGCATTTCACTCCCACTCCCAGTTCCCTGAAAACAAAAGGATGAGAGTTGAACTTCAATATGCCCAATCATTCGTTCCCCAACATCATCTGTGGTGTACAGTCTGAGGACACCTATACATAAACGACTGTCACCGTGTCTAACGTATTTGGGCACCCTTTTACTCAGTAACTACCCCCTCACATGTTTCTTGCAAGAGAGCCTCAAGATGAATATTTCTTTTCAATGACAGTAAGACTATGTGCCCACGGGAGCTTGTTTCTGCGGATTTTGCCTCAGAAAACCTGCGGATTTTTCTGGATTTTCCAGATAAATCCGCAGGTTTTAGCATGTACAGTCACTCCACATGTTATCCTATGGGACATGGCGAGTGCTGTGTCCACGCTGCGGAAAGTGCGGCTGCCGAACATGCTGTGGATGTAGGCATCCATATGTATAATTGCATGTCAATTATTCATGAGGAATTACCTGCGGATGTCCCGGCCCTCCGCTATGGAGATAAGAGGCCGGGACGTCCGCAGGTAAGCCGCATGAATGTCCGCATGTTTCCCGCAGCTATTCCGCTGGAATCTCGCAGCTAAAAATAGCTGCGGACCCCGGCGGGCAGCAGCGGGAAACATGCGCTCGTACCTGCGGATACATCCACAGGTATGAGCGCCCGTGGGCACATAGCCTTAGAAGAGATTTCACAAAATTATAAACTATTTAAATAAAGAATACTAGAAAGCTGCACTTATAATAATATTATTATGTAAGTGATAAGGCTTTATATAGATAGAACATTGTACAATCTCTTCCATCAACAGAAAAATAGCAATTGATCACCTGTCAGAGATCCCTTATCTATCTACATTTCATAGAAAATATATTGCCAAGAACAAGAAGGAGTATGCTTGCATGTAGGAAGCCATAAGGTGGCCATCCACATTAGATGGAAAGGAAGGATTTTTACCTAATCAATTGTCCATCGGGTAAAAACTTAAAAATGAACAATTGTTTCAGCCAACCAATTAAAGACTGTCATTGTTTGAATCAAGTTTGCCATGTTTCTATCTTCTTTTGCACAAATATTTGTTAATTCCTAAACAAACGTTTGACAAAATATTCCCAAAAAGTTCGATTCTATGTTGCCGAGTGTCACTCATTATATATGGCCTGGTTAAATGGCTGTAACTGGCAATATACAGTATATCACATAAGTGAGTACATCCCTCCCAGCTTTGTAAATATTTTATTATATCTTTTCATGAGACAACAATGAAGATATGACACTTTGATACAATGTAAAGTAGTCAGTGTACAACAGTGTAAATTTGGTGCCCTCTAAATACCTCAACACAGCCATTAATGTCTAAACCACTGGCAACAAAAAAGAGAACACCCTTAAGTGAATAGCCAAATTCAGCCCAAATAGTCATTTTTCCTCCCCGATGTCATGTGACTCATTAGTTTTACAAGGTTTCAGGTGTGACTGTAGAGCAGGGGTGGTAAATTTAGTGTTATTGCTCACACACTCTCTCATACTGGTCACTGGAAGTTCAACATGGCACCTCATGGCAAACAGTTCTCAGGAGATCTAAAAAAAGAATTGTTGCTCTACATAAAGATGGCTATAGGAAGATTGCCAACGCCCTGAAACTGAGTTACAGCATGGTGGCCAAGACCATACAGTAGTTTAACAAGACAGGTTCCACGCAGAACAGGCCTCGCCATGGTCGACCGAAGAACTTGAGTGCTTGTGCCCAGCATCATATCCAGAGGTTGTCTATTCGAAGTAAACGTATGAATGCTGTCAACATTGCTGCAGAGGCTAAAGGTGTGGGGAGTCAGTTTGCCAGTGCTCACAACATCTGCTTCAAACTACATCAAATCGGTCTGCATGGCTGTCATGCCAGAAAGAAGCTTCTTCTAATGATGATGCACAAGAAAGCCCACAAGCAGTTTGCTGAAGACAAGCAGACTAAGTGTGATGCTAATCACTACTTACAGGTAGTACAAATGATAGAGTAGTCAGGAAAACCGGGATCTGGTGATAGGATGACACGTATGGACACAGGGAGTACATAGAGGTGTAGTCAGGTCACGATCCGAGAGTCAGAATTCCGGGAAGGCACGTATTGGATTCAGGGAGAAAACTGAGACGTAGTCAAGTAACGGTTTGATGTCAAAAGCCAGGAGGTCACGACAGGAATAAGGAGCAGGCAGAGAGGAGTCAAATAACAGTCTGGGGTCAGGAAACAAAGATCAGAGCCCAGGCAGGAACATAGGCCTACAGCACAACAACAGAACCAGAATGTTCAAATGGCAAGGATCTGGGAGAGCATGCTCACTAAAGAAGCAGATCAATTATATAGAAGATGGAACACCTGAGCAATCAGCACCTGCCAGAACCAGCATGGAAACCTGAACTTTCAATCAATCTACCAGCCAGAAGCCCAGGAAAACACATCAAAGCATCTGCTAGTGTGCAAGATGCTCTGCAAAGAGGAATCGTGACACTAAGGACATGGATTACTGGAACCATGTCCTTTAATCTAATGAGACCAAGATAAACTTATTTGGTTCAGATGGCGTCAAGAGTCTGTGGCAGCAACCAGGGGAGGAGTACAAAGACAAGTGTGTCCTGCCTAGAGTCAAGTATGGTACTGTTATGGTTTGGGGCTGCATGAGTGCTCTTCATTGAGGGAACCATGAATGCCAACATGTACTATGACTTAATAAAGCAGAGTATGATCCCTCCCTTCAGAAACTGGGGTGTAGGGCCGAATTCCAACATGATAACGACCCCAAACACACTTCCAAGATGGCCACTGCCTTGATAAAGAAACTGAGGATAAAGGTGCTGGAGTGACCAAGCATGCCGCCAGACCTAACCCTTTTTCAGTATCTATAGGGTATCCTCAAATTGAAGGTGGAGGAGCACAAGGTCTTCTTCCACTAGCTCTGTGATGTCATCATGGAGGTGTGAAAGAGAAATCCAGTGGCAATTTTGAAGCTCAAGTGAACTCCATGCCCAAAGTAGTGAAAATAATAATGGCTACACAAAATATTGACACTCTGGGCACAATTTGGCCATTTTAACTTAGGAGTGTATTCACATTTGTGATATACAGTAGACAAAAATGTATGGTATGTTGCTAGTATAATTGTTCAATCACTAATATACAGCAGTAACATGCAGTAACATACTAATGGTTAGATGATGGCTTAAGGTAGCCAAACACATTAAATAGAAGTTGATGGCAGAACAATGGTTGAATGTGCAATCGTTTAGTGAATGAGTGAATGAATAATGAACGTCTCCATACACTGTTTAGTCCATAATGTCAGTTGCAGTTATTTCAACAGGCCATATATGTTTAACAACAATCTTTCTAGAACATTATTAGAATACTCTGAAAACATGCTTTCAGGATAAAGATTATCAAACTTTTTTCCCGTCAGTCAGCTAAGGTGATCATTTGTTGTTACATTTCACCAAATTAACAATCATTTTGGTCAAAGTCATCTGTTTTGATCAACTTTAGACTAATGCGTATGGATACCTTAGGACCCAAAAATTTTTTAATCTTACTATCGTACCAATAATTGGAGCACCACTCCAGTGGTTTTTTTTTTATGGCACCGCTGGAGTGATACTTTAAATGTAAGCCCCCTGCCCCCTGTCTAATACTTACCTTCCAGCGGCTTCACCTTCTTTCACCGCTCCATCGGTCTCTGCCAATTTATGACCAGCCAACACGCTCCAGTGGTTCATGGAGCGCGTCGGAGGTCACAACTCAATACTTCTCTATGGGAACATAATTCTGGCCTTATTCTGGCTCTCAGAGATGCATTGAGAACTTGTGAAGAAGCTTTTGACTTCTGGCCAGTCAGAAGTTACTGTCACAAGATGGCGCCGTGGGACCAGAGCGGCATCAGTAAATGGTGAACACATGATTATATGACAGGAGGCAGGGGACTTACATTTAAAGCGCCACTCCACCACTGAAAAAAAAAATGCTAGAGTGGTTCTTTAAAACTTAGTTGACTTCTTTCCTGAAGATGTGTCATTGGTCATCTAAAAGGATCATATGAGGTTACATTTTGCACAATAAATATTTGTTAAGGCATATAATATCCAGTTTCAGCAATTTTAGTCAAATTTGTATAGGTACCTTTACACGTTGTTATTTTACAGCACATAAAAGTTCAAAAGTTCAATATAGATGTCTGTCAAGAAAATGCCACTTTTCATGGAGTATACACTGTAATAAGTCAACTTTATTCCTCATTCATTGAATATTTTACTTCTATGTCAAAGATTAAACAGGGAGATAGGCTCCATCATCACACTCATGCATCATATGAAAACTTCAAGAATAATTTGAAGACCAAGAAACACTTTTAATGTGAAAGGGATTCACTATACTGTTATAACGTACATTATATTGATTGTATTGGAGACTAAAACAACATAAAGATTGGCCATTTTATAAGCTAAGCCAACCCTTATGAGTAAAATCAAGAATGCTTTTTACCATACTACATTGGGTGATGACACAAATTTTGGGCAGATGGAGTATATGTGGAAACTAACATTCATATTCTCTAACGTGGACTCCTAGGTTACAAAAGGCAGATACTCTCTTGAGTTTCCTCATCTGCTGGTCAGTATGAAGTCAGGTCATCAGCAGCGTCCTTTGCTCTGGAGAACCTGTTCTATCCTTTATTATGGCGCATTCAGACATCAGTTTTTAAACTACCCAATGTGGCCTATGGGGTTGTTCACTTGTCCATGATTTTTTTGCGGACTGTATGGTGTGCAGAAAAACATGGAACGTGTCGAATTTTGATATGAGTGACAGATCAAATTTGCAAATGTAAGTCAATGGGTCTTTTAGAAAATTGGACCCATACGTGTACTGTCTGCTTTTCACTGACTGATCGGAGAAGCTTGAGAAACCTCCTTCAGTTTTTTTGCAAACAAGAAAACCCAATGAAACTCTATTCATAAAAACTGACCAAACTTTGATCAAAATCTGATCCAAAATGAACAAAAATTGGTCATTTTTTGTATTCAAGAAATATCAATGATTTCGAAATAAGGCTTTATGCAAAGCCATTGAATTAAAGGGGTTTTGCTTAGGATAGGTCATGAATGTCTAATGGTACAACACCTAGCACCCCTGGCGATCAGCTGTGCCGGCGGTGGCAGCAAGAACCCAGAAATGCTCAGTTCCTGAGGTTGCCTTGTGAACCGATAGTGGCTGGGTGCTGCACATCCGCCTCCTATTGATGTGAATGGGAGGCGGACGTGCAGTACCTGGCCGCGGCCGCTATCAACAGACTGAGCAGATTTGGACCTGAGCATTTCCAGCTGCCATCACCAGCACCGAAAGCAGCTCACCCGCGGGGTTGTCGTGTGTCGGACCCCAGCCGATGAAACATTGATGAAATATGGATACGCCATCAATGCAAAAGTAGTGGAAAAGCTCTTTAAATGGGCAATGTTTGATATTGAATTTCCCTTGTAGTGGCGCTGGAGAGCACTTTTGCTGCTAGGCTTTCTCAGAATACAGCTGATAGCTGAGGTTAATGGGTGCAGAAACGTTACTATCCGTTAATTGTCAAGGTGCTCCACTGACAAGAGGAGATTGTACAAAGTGGAGAAATCCTTTAAGAGCAGATATTATGGATGACCATAGGTTTCCACAATACCTTTCCAATGCTCAATTGTCCAAACTCTAAGGCCACTTCTTGTGGCGATAAGAGCTAATGGCACAAAAAGTTGTCCAAAATGGATAACTACTTTAACTTTGCCTGTGTGGGATCATTGGTTCCATTTGCAGAATAGAAAAACCTTGGGTTTAATGAAAATACATTCAATGAGCGTTACAGGCCTCATGTTTGATACGGTTGCAGTATATTACACCTCAGATTTGTCTCCTCTGGTTCATGTATCACTTTTCCTCAGTAGTCTATGTAAATACTTCAATTCCCAAATATATTCATATAAATCATTAAAAATTCATCAAATTCAACTCTGGAGAACATGCAATTTTTTTTAAGACTCGCGCTGCCATGTTTTATTTGGTTGCAAGGCTCCATGTTAGGTTAGCCTACTTTTGCCAGACTTGTCCTCCATTTTCTGGTAGAACTTCAGCATGACTCAGGTTGCCTCCCTCAGACCATGACTTCCTACAGCAACTATAAAATCCACTTCCTCTAAAAAAAACCATTATGTGACCTTCTTTAAATGAACATTGAGAGCAGAAATGCTGAAGGAAGCTGCCTACTGGAAGGTTCTCCTGAAAAAACAACATGCCATTAGCTGAACACTGCATTTCTAGGTTACCTCAGATTTTTATGAGACAGTTTTTACCTCAGACAGTTATGAGAAGATGGAGACCAGAAGGAGCTCCACAGTGAGCATGGTGGAACAGCCTTGTGCTGTAAAGTCTGGACAGAAACCAGACTGCTAATGGAGGACAGGGAAGGCTAGGAAGCTCTTCAGCTTCTGGGCTCTCAGAGAGTGTCTGAGGAGAGGACTTTATGAGAGAACAGCAGGTTTAGCAGCTTCCTTTCTCCTTCAGGCAGGTTCTCCAAACTGAACAACAACCTCTTCCCTCCCTCATAGGCAAGAGATTTCAAGCCAGGATCCAACCTTCCATGTCAACACTGCTCATGAGGGAGGGGGTGTCAGGAGACCTCTTTATATGCATGGGGAGGGGTTGGGGGACAATCCAAACCATGCAGCTGAGAAAGAGGTCACTCTGTCATGTTGGCCACCTAGCCAACCCCCCGTTGTGTCTGTCACCAGCTTCCTCCACATATAGTCACAAGTGCAAGCAAACATCACCTTCTCACTCCATAAGTTCATTTTAATCTCCTCCACATGGGGGTGGTTGGGTAAAGGAGGGGGTCAATTAATGAATTCATTAATTAGCCGCCCTTCTTCTCCTCCTCCTCCTTCCACCACCACCACCACTACCACCACCTCCTTTCTTCTCCAGACAGCACACCATAGAGGCTTCCCACCCCTCTCCAGCCACCCCCAAACCGCAGATCCTAAGGATCTCCTGCTAGACATTACAGATATTAGGAGGACACACACAATAGCAATTAGGAGAAGATGACTGGCATGGCACTTACAGAGCTCTCTGGACGGGGCTGCTCCAGCCTCTTGTTGTCCTGCTCCCTCAGATAATAGCTAGGTGGAGAGATGGTGGCTCTCCTCTTCTTGCAGCTACTCTCAGCAATGGAGGATTGCCATCTTCCTTGCTTTATTTCTCCTCCTCTCTCCTTCACTGGCTGCTGCTGCTTCTCTGCAGCTGCAGATGACCTGAAAGATCCGTCTCTCTCACTGAGTGTGTATGTGCGTATGTGTCTCTGCCTCTCTCTGAATAATGAGCAACCAGAAGGGAGAGGGAGAGTGAGAGAAGACAATCTCTACCACACAAAACGCCAGAGCACCAGGGGGTGCACAAAGTCTTTCTAACAGCAAGCAACGTGGAGACATGTCTCCTATCTCTGCTAGAAATATTCAGCAGAGCAGGGCTGAGATGAAAGGACTAAGCTTGGGGGAAGGGTGGAGGAGAAAAAAACTTTTCTTTCTGCTTTTCTGTGAAGTGCTTAGAATGCAGGAGACATCTGCACCATGGAAAAAAGGAACACTTTCAGATGTAATGGACTGTGCTGAAGAAACATGGGGTGGGACTTCAGTCACTGCTGTAATGTGACCTTCCATACAGTCCTGAAATGAGAGCTATCTGGAGCACTGGCAGCTAGCTTTTATATTGATGAGTGGAAAAGGGTTGATGTAGCTGAGGTCAAAGAATGCAGCAATGCTCAGCCTTTCTTCTAGCTGAAGGATACTGTTCTCTAACCTTGCAATCTGAAATGCTCTAGTCTAATGAACGTGCCACCATTTAGCATGGTTATGGAGAGCATATGATTATGAGGGTGACAATGGTCTTCTGATACCTCCTAATCTCACCCAATATTCTTAAAATTCTAGAGAATTTTCCACCATCTCATATTATTCTGCAGAAGATATAATGAGGAGTCTAATCTCTAGTCTAATGAACGGGCCACCATTTAGCATGGTTATGGAGAGAATATGATTATGAGGATGACAATGGTCTTCTGATACCTCCTAATCTCACCCAATATTCTTAAAATTCTAGAGAATTTTCCACCATCTCATATTATTCTGCAGAAGATATAATGAGGAGTCTAATCTCTAGTCTAATGAACGGGCCACCATTTAGCATGGTTATGGAGAGAATATGATTATGAGGATGACAATGGTCTTCTGATACCTTCTAATCTCACCCGATATTCTTAAAATTCTAGAGAATTTTCCACCATCTCATATTATTCTGCAGAAGATATAATGAGGAGTCTAATCTCTAGTCTAATGAACGTGCCACCATTTAGCATGGTTATGGAGAGAATATGATTATGAGGATAACAATGGTCTTCTGATACCTCCTAATCTCAGCCAATATTCTTAAAATTCTAGAGAATTTTCCACCATCTCATATTATTCTGCAAAAGATATGAGGAGTCTAATCTCTAGTCTAATGAACGGGCCACCATTTAGCATGGTTATGGAGAGAATATGATTATGAGGATGACAATGGTCTTCTGATACCTCCTAATCTCACCCAATATTCTTAAAATTCTAGAGAATTTTCCACCATCTCATATTATTCTGCAGAAGATATAATGAGGAGTCTAATCTCTAGTCTAATGAACGTGCCACCATTTAGCATGGCTATGGAGAGAATATGATTATGAGGATGACAATGGTCTTCTGATACCTCCTAATCTCACCCAATATTCTAAAAATTCTAGAGAATTTTCCACCATCTCATATTATTCTGCAGAAGATATAATGAGGAGTCTAATCTCTAGTCTAATGAACGTGCCACCATTTAGCATAGTTATGGAGAGCATATGATTATGAGGATAACAATGGTCTTCTGATACCTCCTAATCTCACCCAATATTCTTAAAATTCTAGAGAATTTTCCACCATCTCATATTATTCTGCAGAAGATATAATGAGGAGTCTAATCTCTAGTCTAATGAACGGGCCACCATTTAGCATGGTTATGGAGAAAATATGATTATGAGGATGACAATGGTCTTCTGATACCTCCTAATCTCACCCAATATTCTTAAAATTCTAGAGAATTTTCCACCATCTCATATTATTCTGCAGAAGATATGAGGAGTCTAATCTCTAGTCTAATGAACGGGCCAGCATTTAGCATGGTTATGGAGAGAATATGATTATGAGGATGACAATGGTCTTCTGATACCTCCTAATCTCACCCAATATTCTTAAAATTCTAGAGAATTTTCCACCATCTCATATTATTCTGCAGAAGATATAATGAGGAGTCTAATCTCTAGTCTAATGAACGGGCCACCATTTAGCATGGTTATGGAGAGAATATGATTATGAGGATGACAATGGTCTTCTGATACCTCCTAATCTCACCCAATATTCTTAAAATTCTAGAGAATTTTCCACCATCTCATATTATTCTGCAGAAGATATAATGAGGAGTCTAATCTCTAGTCTAATGAACGGGCCACCATTTAGCATGGTTATGGAGAGAATATGATTATGAGGATGACAATGGTCTTCTGATACCTTCTAATCTCACCCAATATTCTTAAAATTCTAGAGAATTTTCCACCATCTCATATTATTCTGCAGAAGATATAATGAGGAGTCTAATCTCTAGTCTAATGAACGGGCCACCATTTAGCATGGTTATGGAGAGAATATGATTATGAGGATGACAATGGTCTTCTGATACCTCCTAATCTCACCCAATATTCTTAAAATTCTAGAGAATTTTCCACCATCTCATATTATTCTGCAGAAGATATAATGAGGAGTCTAATCTCTAGTCTAATGAACGTGCCACCATTTAGCATGGTTATGGAGAGAATATGATTATGAGGATAACAATGGTCTTCTGATACCTCCTAATCTCAGCCAATATTCTTAAAATTCTAGAGAATTTTCCACCATCTCATATTATTCTGCAAAAGATATGAGGAGTCTAATCTCTAGTCTAATGAACGGGCCACCATTTAGCATGGTTATGGAGAGAATATGATTATGAGGATGACAATGGTCTTCTGATACCTCCTAATCTCACCCAATATTCTTAAAATTCTAGAGAATTTTCCACCATCTCATATTATTCTGCAGAAGATATAATGAGGAGTCTAATCTCTAGTCTAATGAACGTGCCACCATTTAGCATGGCTATGGAGAGAATATGATTATGAGGATGACAATGGTCTTCTGATACCTCCTAATCTCACCCAATATTCTTAAAATTCTAGAGAATTTTCCACCATCTCATATTATTCTGCAGAAGATATAATGAGGAGTCTAATCTCTAGTCTAATGAACGTGCCACCATTTAGCATAGTTATGGAGAGCATATGATTATGAGGATAACAATGGTCTTCTGATACCTCCTAATCTCACCCAATATTCTTAAAATTCTAGAGAATTTTCCACCATCTAATATTATTCTGCAGAAGATATAATGAGGAGTCTAATCTCTAGTCTAATGAACGTGCCACCATTTAGCATGGTTATGGAGAGAATATGATTATGAGGATGACAATGGTCTTCTGATACCTCCTAATCTCACCCAATATTCTTAAAATTCTAGAGAATTTTCCACCATCTCATATTATTCTGCAGAAGATATAATGAGGAGTCTAATCTCTAGTCTAATGAACGGGCCACCATTTAGCATGGTTATGGAGAGAATATGATTATGAGGATAACAATGGTCTTCTGATACCTCCCAATCTCACCCAATATTCTTAAAATTCTAGAGAATTTTCCACCATCTCATATTATTCTGCAGAAGATATAAAGAGGAGTCTAATCTCTAGTCTAATGAACGTGCCACCATTTAGCATGGTTATGGAGAGAATATGATTATGAGGATGACAATGGTCTTCTGATACCTCCTAATCTCACTCAATATTCTTAAAATTCTAGAGAATTTTCCACCATCTCATATTATTCTGCAGAAGATATAATTAGGAGTCTAATCTCTAGTCTAATGAACATGCCACCATTTAGCATGGTTATGGAGAGCATATGATTATGAGGATGACAATGGTCTTCTGATACCTCCTAATCTCACCCAATATTCTTAAAATTCTAGAGAATTTTCCACCATCTCATATTATTCTGCAGAAGATATAATTAGGAGTCTAATCTCTAGTCTAATAAACATGCCACCATTTAGCATGGTTATGGAGAGAATATGATTATGAGGATGACAATGGTCTTCTGATACCTCCTAATCTCACCCAATATTCTTAAAATTCTAGAGAATTTTCCACCATCTCATATTATTCTGCAGAAGATATAATTAGGAGTCTAATCTCTAGTCTAATGAACATGCCACCATTTAGCATGGTTATGGAGAGCATATGATTATGAGGATAACAATGGTCTTCTGATACCTCCTAATCTCACCCAATATTCTTAAAATTCTAGAGAATTTTCCACCATCTCATATTATTCTGCAGAAGATATAATGAGGAGTCTAATCTCTAGTCTAATGAACGGGCCACCATTTAGCATGGTTATGGAGAGAATATGATTATGAGGATGACAATGGTCTTCTGATACCTCCTAATCTCACCCAATATTCTTAAAATTCTAGAGAATTTTCCACCATCTCATATTATTCTGCAGAAGATATGAGGAGTCTAATCTCTAGTCTAATGAACGGGCCACCATTTAGCATGGTTATGGAGAGCATATGATTATGAGGATGACAATGGTCTTCTGATACCTCCTAATCTCACCCAATATTCTTAAAATTCTAGAGAATTTTCCACCATCTCATATTATTCTGCAGAAGATATAATGAGGAGTCTAATCTCTAGTCTAATGAACGGGCCACTATTTAGCATGGTTATGGAGAGAATATGATTATGAGGATGACAATGGTCTTCTGATACCTCCTAATCTCACCCAATATTCTTAAAATTCTAGAGAATTTTCCACCATCTCATATTATTCTGCAGAAGATATAATGAGGAGTCTAATCTCTAGTCTAATGAACACGCCACCATTTAGCATGGTTATGGAGAAAATATGATTATGAAGATGACAATGGTCTTCTGATACCTCCTAATCTCACCCAATATTCTTAAAATTCTAGAGAATTTTCCACCATCTCATATTATTCTGCAGAAGATATAATTAGGAGTCTAATCTCTAGTCTAATAAACATGCCACCATTTAGCATGGTTATGGAGAGCATATGATTATGAGGATGACAATGGTCTTCTGATACCTCCTAATCTCACCCAATATTCTTAAAATTCTAGAGAATTTTCCACCATTTCATATTATTCTGCAGAAGATATAATGAGGAGTCTAATCTCTAGTCTAATGAACGTGCCACTATTTAGCATGGTTATGGAGAGCATATGATTATGAGGATGACAATGGTCTTCTGATACCTCCTAATCTCACCCAATATTCTTAAAATTCTAGAGAATTTGCCACCATCCCATATTATTCTGCAGAAGATATAATGAGGAGTCTAATCTCTAGTCTAATGAACGTGCCACCATTTAGCATGGTTATGGAGAGAATATGATTATGAGGATGACAATGGTCTTCTGATACCTCCTAATCTCACCCAATATTCTTAAAATTCTAGAGAATTTTCCACCATCTCATATTATTCTGCAGAAGATATAATGAGGAGTCTAATCTCTAGTCTAATGAACGGGCCACCATTTAGCATGGTTATGGAGAGAATATGATTATGAGGATGACAATGGTCTTCTGATACCTTCTAATCTCACCCAATATTCTTAAAATTCTAGAGAATTTTCCACCATCTCATATTATTCTGCAGAAGATATAATGAGGAGTCTAATCTCTAGTCTAATGAACGTGCCACCATTTAGCATGGTTATGGAGAGAATATGATTATGAGGATAACAATGGTCTTCTGATACCTCCTAATCTCAGCCAATATTCTTAAAATTCTAGAGAATTTTCCACCATCTCATATTATTCTGCAAAAGATATGAGGAGTCTAATCTCTAGTCTAATGAACGGGCCACCATTTAGCATGGTTATGGAGAGAATATGATTATGAGGATGACAATGGTCTTCTGATACCTCCTAATCTCACCCAATATTCTTAAAATTCTAGAGAATTTTCCACCATCTAATATTATTTTGCAGAAGATATAATGAGGAGTCTAATCTCTAGTCTAATGAACGTGCCACCATTTAGCATGGTTATGGAGAGAATATGATTATGAGGATGACAATGGTCTTCTGATACCTCCTAATCTCACCCAATATTCTTAAAATTCTAGAGAATTTTCCACCATCTCATATTATTCTGCAGAAGATATAATGAGGAGTCTAATCTCTAGTCTAATGAACGGGCCACCATTTAGCATGGTTATGGAGAGAATATGATTATGAGGATAACAATGGTCTTCTGATACCTCCCAATCTCACCCAATATTCTTAAAATTCTAGAGAATTTTCCACCATCTCATATTATTCTGCAGAAGATATAAAGAGGAGTCTAATCTCTAGTCTAATGAACGTGCCACCATTTAGCATGGTTATGGAGAGAATATGATTATGAGGATGACAATGGTCTTCTGATACCTCCTAATCTCACTCAATATTCTTAAAATTCTAGAGAATTTTCCACCATCTCATATTATTCTGCAGAAGATATAATGAGGAGTCTAATCTCTAGTCTAATGAACATGCCACCATTTAGCATGGTTATGGAGAGCATATGATTATGAGGATGACAATGGTCTTCTGATACCTCCTAATCTCACCCAATATTCTTAAAATTCTAGAGAATTTTCCACCATCTCATATTATTCTGCAGAAGATATAATTAGGAGTCTAATCTCTAGTCTAATAAACATGCCACCATTTAGCATGGTTATGGAGAGCATATGATTATGAGGATGACAATGGTCTTCTGATACCTCCTAATCTCACCCAATATTCTTAAAATTCTAGAGAATTTTCCACCATTTCATATTATTCTGCAGAAGATATAATGAGGAGTCTAATCTCTAGTCTAATGAACGTGCCACTATTTAGCATGGTTATGGAGAGCATATGATTATGAGGATGACAATGGTCTTCTGATACCTCCTAATCTCACCCAATATTCTTAAAATTCTAGAGAATTTGCCACCATCCCATATTATTCTGCAGAAGATATAATGAGGAGTCTAATCTCTAGTCTAATGAACGTGCCACCATTTAGCATGGTTATGGAGAGAATATGATTATGAGGATGACAATGGTCTTCTGATACCTCCTAATCTCACCCAATATTCTTAAAATTCTAGAGAATTTTCCACCATCTCATATTATTCTGCAGAAGATATAATGAGGAGTCTAATCTCTAGTCTAATGAACGGGCCACCATTTAGCATGGTTATGGAGAGAATATGATTATGAGGATAACAATGGTCTTCTGATACCTCCTAATCTCACCCAATATGCTTAAAATTCTAGAGAATTTTCCACCATCTCATATTATTCTGCAGAAGATATGAGGAGTCTAATCTCTAGTCTAATGAACGGGCCACCATTTAGCATGGTTATGGAGAGAATATGATTATGAGGATAACAATGGTCTTCTGATACCTCCTAATCTCACCCAATATTCTTAAAATTCTAGAGAATTTTCCACCATCTCATATTATTCTGCAGAAGATATAAAGAGGAGTCTAATCTCTAGTCTAATGAACGTGCCACCATTTAGCATGGTTATGGAGAGAATATGATTATGAGGATGACAATGGTCTTCTGATACCTCCTAATCTCACCCAATATTCTCAAACTTCTAGAGAATTTTCCACCATCTCATATTATTCTGCAGAAGATATAATGAGGAGTCTAATCTCTAGTCTAATGAACGGGCCACCATTTAGCATGGTTATGGAGAGCATATGATTATGAGGATGACAATGGTCTTCTGATACCTCCTAATCTCACTCAATATTCTTAAAATTCTAGAGAATTTTCCACCATCTCATATTATTCTGCAGAAGATATAATTAGGAGTCTAATCTCTAGTCTAATGAACATGCCACCATTTAGCATGGTTATGGAGAGCATATGATTATGAGGATGACAATGGTCTTCTGATACCTCCTAATCTCACCCAATATTCTTAAAATTCTAGAGAATTTTCCACCATTTCATATTATTCTGCAGAAGATATAATGAGGAGTCTAATCTCTAGTCTAATGAACGTGCCACCATTTAGCATGGTTATGGAGAGCATATGATTATGAGGATGACAATGGTCTTCTGATACCTCCTAATCTCACCCAATAGTCTTAAAATTCTAGAGAATTTGCCACCATCTCATATTATTCTGCAGAACATATAATGAGGATGATAATGGTTTTGGTACATAACAGACCTAATTCCACCTAATATCCCTAACATTCTAGATTCAGTACAGTAAACCCCAAGTTTTCCACTCATCCAAAGTCATATGCTACGTATATGATGTAGAATGCTGAAATTAGAGTGCAGTAATTTACTCTAGAATATTTGCCACCAATGAACATAATGTTGGAGAATATATGATTATGAGCATGACAGCAGTCTTCAGGCACCTCCTAACCCCCCCCCCCCCTCCTCCCAATATTCTTAAAATTGTAGAGAACTTTCCACCATCTCATATTATTCTGCAGAAGATATAATGAGGATGATAATGGTGTTTTGGTATCTAATAGACCTAATTCCACATAATATCCCTAACATTCTAGATTCAGTGCAGTAAACCCCAAGTTTTCCACTCCTCCAAAGAAATATTCTATATGATGTACCATGTTGAAATTTAGAGTGCAGGAGAATATATGATTATGAGGATTACAACAGTCTTCGGGCACCTCCTAACCCCCCCCCCAATATTCTTAAAATTGTAGAGAACTTTCCACCATCTCATATTATTCTGCAGAAGATATAATGAGGATGATAATGGTGTTTTGGTATCTAAAAGACCTGATTCCACCTAATATCCCTAACATTCTAGATTCAGTGCCGTAAACCCCAAGTTTTCCACTCATCCAAAGTCATATTCTACGTATATGATGTAGAATGCTGAAATTAGAGTGCAGTAATCTACTCTTGAATATTTGCCATCAATGAACATAATGTTGGAAGATGTATGATAATGAGGATGACAGCAGTCTTGAGGCACCTCCTAACCCCCCCCCCCAATATTCTTAAAATTGTAGAGAACTTTCCACCATCTCATATTATTCTGCAGAAGATATAATAAGGATGATAATGGTGTTTTGGTACATAACAGACCTAATTCCACCTAATATCCCTAGCATTATAGATTAGTGCAGTAAACCCCAAGTTTTCCAGTCATCCAAAGTAATATTCTATATGATGTAGAATGCTGAAATTATAGTGCAGTAATCTACTCTAGAATATTAACCACCAATGAACATAATGTTGGAGAATATATGATTATGAGGATGACAATTGTCTTCTGGTACCTCCTAACCCCACCCAATAGTCTTAAAATTGTAGAGAACTTTGCACAATCTCATATTATTCTGCAGAAGATATAATGAGGAGTCTAATCTCTAGTCTAATGAACGAGCCACCATTTAGCATGGTTATGGAGAGAATATGATTATGAGGATAACAATGGTCTTCTGATACCTCCTAATCTCACCCAATATTCTTAAAATTCTAGAGAATTTTCCACCATCTCATATTATTCTGCAGAAGATATGAGGAGTCTAACCTCTAGTCTAATGAACGGGCCACCATTTAGCATGGTTATGGAGAGAATATGATTATGAGGATGACAATGGTCTTCTGATACCTCCTAATCTCACCCAATATTCTTAAAATTCTAGAGAATTTTCCACCATCTCATATTATTCTGCAGAAGTTTTAATGAGGAGTCTAATCTCTAGTCTAATGAACAGGCCACCATTTAGCATGGTTATGGAGAGAATATGATTATGAGGATAACAATGGTCTTCTGATACCTCCTAATCTCACCCAATATTCTTAAAATTCTAGAGAATTTTCCACCATCCCATATTATTCTGCAGAAGATATAATGAGGAGTCTAATCTCTAGTCTAATGAACGTGCCACCATTTAGCATAATTATGGAGAGCCTATGATTATGAGGATAACAATGGTCTTCTGATACCTCCTAATCTCACCCAATATTCTTAAAATTCTAGAGAATTTTCCACCATCTCATATTATTCTGCAGAAGATATAATGAGGAGTCTAATCTCTAGTCTAATGAACGTGCCACCATTTAGCATAGTTATGGAGAGAATATGATTATGAGGATGACAATGGTCTTCTGATACCTCCTAATCTCACCCAATATTCTTAAAATTCTAGAGAATTTTCCACCATCTCATATTATTCTGCAGAAGATATAATGAGGAGTCTAATTTCTAGTCTAATGAACGGGCCACCATTTAGCATGGTTATGGAGAGAATATGATTATGAGGATAACAATGGTCTTCTGATACCTCCTAATCTCACCCAATATTCTTAAAATTCTAGAGAATTTTCCACCATCTCATATTATTCTGCAGAAGATATAAAGAGGAGTCTAATCTCTAGTCTAATGAACGTGCCACCATTTAGCATGGTTATGGAGAGAATATGATTATGAGGATGACAATGGTCTTCTGATACCTCCTAATCTCACCCAATATTCTCAAAATTCTAGAGAATTTTCCACCATCTCATATTATTCTGCAGAAGATATAATGAGGAGTCTAATCTCTAGTCTAATGAACGGGCCACCATTTAGCATGGTTATGGAGAGCATATGATTATGAGGATGACAATGGTCTTCTGATACTTCCTAATCTCACTCAATATTCTTAAAATTCTAGAGAATTTTCCACCATCTCATATTATTCTGCAGAAGATATAATTAGGAGTCTAATCTCTAGTCTAATGAACGGGCCACCATTTAGCATGGTTATGGAGAGCATATGATTATGAGGATGACAATGGTCTTCTGATACTTCCTAATCTCACTCAATATTCTTAAAATTCTAGAGAATTTTCCACCATCTGATATTATTCTGCAGAAGATATAATTAGGAGTCTAATCTCTAGTCTAATGAACATGCCACCATTTAGCATGGTTATGGAGAGCATATGATTATGAGGATGACAATGGTCTTCTGATACCTCCTAATCTCACCCAATATTCTTAAAATTCTAGAGAATTTTCCACCATTTCATATTATTCTGCAGAAGATATAATGAGGAGTCTAATCTCTAGTCTAATGAACGTGCCACAATTTAGCATGGTTATGGAGAGAATATGATTATGAGGATAACAATGGTCTTCTGATACCTCCTAATCTCACCCAACATTCTTAAAATTCTAGAGAATTTGCCACCATCTCATATTATTCTGCAGAACATATAATGAGGATGATAATGGTTTTGGTACATAACAGACCTAATTCCACCTAATATCCCTAACATTCTAGATTCAGTGCAGTAAACCCCAAGTTTTCCACTCATCCAAAGTCATATGCTACGTATATGATGTAGAATGCTGAAATTAGAGTGCAGTAATTTACTCTTGAATATTTGCCACCAATGAACATAATGTTGGAGAATATATGATTATGAGCATGACAGCAGTCTTCAGGCACCTCCTAACCCCCCCCTCCTCCCAATATTCTTAAAATTGTAGAGAACTTTCCACCATCTCATATTATTCTGCAGAAGATATAATGAGGATGATAATGGTGTTTTGGTATCTAATAGACCTAATTCCACATAATATCCCTAACATTCTAGATTCAGTGCAGTAAACCCCAAGTTTTCACTCCTCCAAAGAAATATTCTATATGATGTACCATGTTGAAATTTAGAGTGCAGGAGAATATATGATTATGAGGATTACAACAGTCTTCGGGCACCTCCTAACCCCCCCAATATTCTTAAAATTGTAGAGAACTTTCCACCATCTCATATTATTCTGCAGAAGATATAATGAGGATGATAATGGTGTTTTGGTATCTAAAAGACCTGATTCCACCTAATATCCCTAACATTCTAGATTCAGTGCCGTAAACCCCAAGTTTTCCACTCATCCAAAGTCATATTCTACGTATATGATGTAGAATGCTGAAATTAGAGTGCAGTAATCTACTCTTGAATATTTGCCACCAATGAACATAATGTTGGAGGATGTATGATTATGAGGATGACAGCAGTCTTGAGGCACCTCCTAACCCCCCCCCCCAATATTCTTAAAATTGTAGAGAACTTTCCACCATCTCATATTATTCTGCAGAAGATATAATAAGGATGATAATGGTGTTTTGGTACATAACAGACCTAATTCCACCTAATATCCCTAGCATTATAGATTAGTGCAGTAAACCCCAAGTTTTCCAGTCATCCAAAGTAATATTCTATATGATGTAGAATGCTGAAATTATAGTGCAGTAATCTACTCTAGAATATTAACCACCAATGAACATAATGTTGGAGAATATATGATTATGAGGATGACAATTGTCTTCTGGTACCTCCTAACCCCACCCAATAGTCTTAAAATTGTAGAGAACTTTGCACAATCTCATATTATTCTGCAGAAGATATAATGAGGATGATTATGGTGTTTTGGTACATAACCAATCTAATTTCACCTAATATTCCTAGCATTATAGATTTAGTGCAGTAAACCGCAAGTTTTCCAGTCATCCAAAGTAATATTTTACATGATGTAGAATGCTGATATTAGAGTGCCGTAATCTACTCTAGAATATTAACCACCAATGAACATAATGTTGTAGAATATATCATTATGATGATGACAATGGTCTTCTGGTACCTCCTAACCCCACCCAATATTCTTAAAATTGTAGAGAATTTGCCACCATCTTGTAATATTCTGCAGAACATATAATGTTTAGGATGATAATGGTGTTTTGGTATCTGACAGACCTAATATCCCTAACATTATAGATTCAGCGCAGTAAACCCCAACTTTTCCACTCATCCCAAGTAATATTCTATGTGATGTAGCATGCTGAAATTTAGAGTACAGTAAGTTACTCTAAAAAATTTGCCACCAACGAGCATAATGTTGGAGAATATATGATTATGAGGATGACAATGGTTTCTGGCACCTCCTAACCCCATCCAATATTCTTAAAATTGTAAAGAAATTGTCACCATCTAGTATTATTCTGCAGAAGATATAATGAGGATGATGATAATGGTGTTTCAGTATCTAACAGACCTAATCCCACCAAATATCCTTACCATTCTAGATTCAGTGCATTAAGCCCCAAGTTTTCCATGCATCCAAAGTAATATTCTATATGATGTAGCATGCTGAAATTTGGAGTGCAGTAAACTACTCTAGAACATTTGCCAACAAGTATAATGGAGAATATATGATTATGACGATGATAATTGTCTTCTGGTAGTTCCTAAACCCACCCAGTATGCTTAAAACTCTACTTCACTTTCGTAAACACCTAGCTTCCTACTAATCCAGTCATATTCTGTATAATATTGAATGCTGAAATCTCAAGATCTAATCTTAAGAATTTGCCACGGTTTTGCATAATTCTGGAGAAGATAATGATGAGGTCGATGATTGTAATTGACTTTTGGTAGCTAATAGACCTAACCCCCCCCGAATATCCTTAAAATTTTGGTTCCACTGTAATGAACCTCATGTTTCCTTGAATGTAGCAAGCTGAAATCTAAAATGTCCATTTGCAGATATTATTATTATTATTATTATTATTATTTATTATAGCGCCATTTATTCCATGGCGCTTTACAAGTGAAAGAGGGTATACGTACAACAATCATTAACAGTACAAAACAGACTTGTATAGGAGGAGAGAGGACCCTGCCCGCGAGGGCTCACAGTCTACAGGGAATGGGTGATGGTACAATAGGTGAGGACAGAGCTGGTTGCACAGTGGTGTACTGGACTGAGGGCTATTGTAGGTTGTAGGCTTGTTGGAAGAGGTGGGTCCTCTTGAAGCTTTCCACGGTAGTGGAGAGTCTGATATGCTGACATAGAGCATTCCAGAGTATGGGGGAGGCACGGGAGAAATCTTGTACGCGATTGTGGGAAGAGGAGATAAGAGAGAAGTAGAAAAGGAGATCTTGTGAGGATCTGAGGTTGCGTGCAGGTAGGTACTGGGAGACTAGGTCACAGTTGTAAGGAGGAGACAGGTTGTGGATGGCTTTGTATGTCATGGTTAATGTTTTGAACTGGAGTCGTTGGGCGATTGGAAGCCAGTGAAGGGATTGGCAGAGTGGCGAGGCTGGGGAATAGCGGGGGGAGAGGTGGATTAAGAGGGCCACAGAGTTTAGGATAGATTGGAGGGGTGCAAGAGTGTTGGAAGGGAGGCCAGAGAGCAGGAGGTTGCAGTAGTCGAGGCGGGAGATGATGAGGGCATGCACTAATGTTTTTGCTGATTCTTGGTTAAGGAAAGCACGGATCCGGGAGATATTTTTGAGTTGTAGTCTGCATGAGGTGAAGAGGGCTTGGATGTGTGGCTTGAAGGATAGAGCAGAGTCGAGGGTTACTCCAAGGCAACGAGCTTGTGAGACTGGGGAGAGTGAGCAACCATCAAGTTTGATGGAAAAGCTTGTTGGAGGAGATGAGTGAGGAGGAGGAAAGACAATGAACTCTGTTTTGTCCATGTTAAGCTTTTGGAATCGCGCAGAGAAGAAGGATGAAATAGCAGACAGACATTGTGGAATTTTGGTTAGTAGAGAGGTAATGTCAGGTCCAGAGAGATAGATCTGTGTGTCATCGGCATAGAGATGATACTGAAAGCCGTGGGACTCTATGAGCTGTCCCAGGCCGAAGGTGTAGATGGAGAATAGCAGGGGTCCAAGAACTGAGCCTTGGGGGACACCGACAAATAGGGGGTGAGATGAGGAAGTGGTGTGAGAATGGGAGACACTGAAAGTTTGGTCGGTTAGGTATGAGGATATCCAAGATAGGGCCAAGTCTGTGATGCCCAGAGATGAGAGAATCTGTAGTAGGAGGGAATGGTCTACTGTGTCAAAGGCAGAGGACAGGTCCAGGAGGAGGAGGATAGAGTAGTGTCGCTTGGCTGTGGCAGTTAGTAGATCATTGGTTACTTTGGTTAGGGCAGTTTCAGTAGAGTGATGTGGTCGGAAGTCAGATTGTAGCCGGTCAAAGAGGGAGCAGGAGGAGAGGTATGAGGACAATTCAAGATGGACATGCTGTTCCAGTAGTTTTGAGGCATAGGGGAGAAGGGATATGGGGCGATAGTATGACACAGAGGATGGGTCAAGGGAGGTCTTTTTGAGGATGGGTGTAATGGAGACATGATTAAATCATGAGGGGAATACACCACTTGTTAGTGATAGGTTGAAGAGATGGGTTAGGGCTGGGATGAGGATTGCGGTGATGTTGGGGATGAGATACGATGGGAGCGGGTGGTTAGATGTGATCTTGAGAGTAGAGTGGAAAGATTGTTTTCTGTCATGGTGGAGAAGCTGGATTTGGAGGAAGAGAGCTGAGTAGCTATGATGAGGGGCTGTGGTGCTTGTGGGCCAAAGCTTGCTCTGATGTTGTCAATCTTCTGCTTGAAGAAAGAGGCAAAGTCTTCAGCTGAGATGAGAGGAGAGGGAGGTGGTGCTGGGAGAGAGAATTGAAAGTGTTGAATAGCTGTTTAGGGTTGTGAGAGAGAGAGAAGATATGAGGGATGAGAAGTAGGTTTGTTTTGCAGCAGTGAGTGTGGACTTGAAGGTGGTGAGGGACTCTTTATATTCAATGAAGTGCTCAGTGGAATGAGACTTCTTCCATCTGCGCTCAGCAATTCTGGAAGCCTGTCTCAGTTGTTTAGTCTGACTCGTGTGCCAGGGTTGCCTGTTGATTGTGGGGGTTTTGGTGTGTGTGAGGGGGACAGCTGATTCGAGAGCTGCAGAGATTGTAGTGTTGTATAAAGTTGCAGCAGCATCTGCATCGTGTAAAAATGCAATGTCTGTGAGAGGGAGAAGGGACTGAGAAAGTGCGTGTAAATCAAGGTGTTTGATATTTCTGCGAGGATGTGAAAGTGTGTGGAGGGGGGGTTGCGTACTTGGAGAAGAGAGGGAGGAGAATGTGAGTAGGTTGTGATCAGACAGGGGGAGAGGCGAGTTAGAGAGGTTAGATAGGGAACAGAGGCGAGTGAAGATGAGGTCCAGCGTGTGGCCATCTTTGTGAGTAGCTGCAGAGGACCATTGGGTGAGACCGAAGGAGGAAGTGAGTGTTAGAAGTTTGGAGACAGATGAATGGGAAGTGTCAATGGGGATGTTGAAATCACCCATGAGGATGGTGGGGATGTTGGTGGAAAGGAAGTGTAGTAGCCAGGTGGTGAAATGATCAAAAAAGGCAGTGGCTGGCCCTAGAGGGCGGTAAATGACAGCCACTTGAAGGTTGGAGGGGGCGTAGATGCGTACGGAGTGCACCTCAAAAGAGGGAAGAGTAACAGAGGGTGGTAGTGGAATTGGTGTAAAGGAGCATTGGTCGGACAGGAGCAAACTAACTCCTCCACCATGCTTGTTACTGGGGCGGGGGTGTGTGAGAGAGTTGGAGACCGCCATAAGAAAATGCAGCAGGAGAGGCTGTGTCAGAGGGGGTGAGCCAGGTTTCTGTGATGGCAAGAATGGAAAGTTTATTAGTGATGAAAAGATCATGAATGTAGGAAAATTTGTTGCAGACAGAGCGAGCATTCCATAGTGCTCCTGTTAGTGGGACTGGAGGAGCAGGGGCTGGATGGATAGGTATGAGGTTAGAGAGGTTGCGAAAATTTGTGATAGGTTGTGGATGAGGGTTTGCAGTGACAATAGGGATGTGGTGAGGAGAACCTGCATTAGGAGAGATATCTCCAGCAGTGAGGAGAAGCAGAGAGAGTGTTAGTAGGTGGGAGCAGGAGAGGCCATGAGATGGTCGTGTGTGTCTAGAGACACTGGGTGAAATGTGGAGGAAAATATGTGAGGGGAAGGTGAGATGGGTGGGGAGGATGGAGGGAGAGATGAATAGTTCATTTCTGGGTTTAGGGATCAGAGGGGGCAGTAGAAAGTGAAGTAATATAGGGGTGAAAGAGAAGAAAAACACAAACATTGTTTACAGCGACTATGTTTCCAGTTACCTTCCGTTCACTTCCGGCCCAATTCTGGCCTAATTCAATGCATCATACTTATATGGTGCATACTTGTATTGGTGCAGACAAAAAGTTTGTTTTGTCCTAATCTTTCAAGGAACAAGATGGTAATCAGTCTTTGACTTCATTTATGTTAATAAAGACTAGAAATTCCAGGTTGTCACTTATTTTACCTGCATATCAGTTCTTTAAGAATAGCTAATGAATAGGGATGATCGAATCCTCAATTATTCGGCTTCGCGAATATTCGACGAATAGGTTGCCGCTATGCGAATATTTGATGCAAAATGTAACTCTATGGGAATCCCGAATAGTTGTTATTCGGGTTTCCCATAGACTAATATTGCGCATTGAATATTCGCGAATAGTCAAATAGCGGCGACCTATTCGGAAAATATTCGCGAAGCCGAATATTTGAGGTATTCGAATATCCCTAGTAATGAAGTTATCTAATGTGAGTGTGAAGCCCGGCAGTCGCCCCAGGGACATCAATCCACTTTCAGGGACGCCACAGGGTCTTCTTCTGTATATTTGGCAACAGGTAAGTTAGTTTTTATTATCGTGACGCCACTAACGGTTTGCGGTCAGGGATATGGGTGACCGCCGCTGCAGTTTTAACGAGCGTCTGGGGGTGATGGAGTCTGCAGTTGGATGGTGTGGCCTCCCGTGAGTGAGACTGGCCCCAGGGGCTCGGGTGTGTAGAACAACAAGTCCCAGAATAACTCAGTCTCAGTCCAAAAGTCTTTCAACTGATTTTTACTCACTGTTGATGGTATTGTGAGGTAACCCGGGCGATGCTGAGACAAACCAGGTGGAAACCAGGAGCTCCTTCAGGCCGATCTGAGGGAAACCATTAACTCGCCTTCCTAGCACTTCTTTGTTTGGATAACCCCTGACTTGAAGTACCGTGGGGTCTATGCAGGGAGTCACTACTGCCTTTTCTCCCTTTTTGGCCCGTCTGCCGGCAGCGTGGACCAGGTGAGATGGCTTCCAGCTCTGTCTCCTTATCGGTCCCTGCGTTGCTGCTGAGGCTCGGACTCTGTATGGTTGGTGAGGTACCTCTAGTCCCCTCACCGGCAGATTTAGTATATCAATAAATGGATGTCTACTCTAGTCACCAGCATGCCCCGTACTCGACTGGCTCTCTCTCTCTGTCTTTCTGACTGACTAACTGGTAACCGCTCTCCCCCGCTAACGGATACTCCACGTGCAGGGTCTGACTAGTGTGAGCGCGCATCTGCGTCTCCTAGCAACCACCGCTCACCACTACCAGACTGGCTCGCTCCATTCCTTCCTTTCTGCCTCTGCAACTTTAGCTCTCAGCGCCTCCACTACACCCCTTGATGAGATGTGGAGGCAAGCCCCCTCTTGAGTCTACCCAAGGGTCCCCTCTCAAGGTGTGGGAGACCTGGTTGCTATGTGTCTGTACATACACACCCTATTCCAGCCTTTAGGATTACCTGGACGTACTGCCCCAGCATTGGTGCAGTACTCAGTGCTGCCTGACCAGGTCAGGGGCGCCACATGAGTATGCGTACTGAAAGAATTCCTGCAAGTTTTCCACCATCTAAGATTATGCTGGAGAAGATTTAACTATGATGTTCTTATGACATAATTTTAAACCAAACCCCATTCCTAAACTTGGACATTTATCACATTTTTACCACAATAAACTTATGTTTAATGGAGTCTAGCATGCTGATGGTAACTACCTATGCTCCCACCATATTGGTTCTACAGGTACTACAAAAGAAGTTCTCTAATGTGAGTGTTTCCTCCTGTTTGGTGTTAGCGGAAGTCAAATATGGCTTTTCAAACTCTGGATGAAGCTTGGACCACCAATAGTCACAACCAGTCTTGGTCCTTATCAGGTCCTCAGTATCAGTGGAGGTGCTGCTACATACGTATGACTACTTTGTACAGAAAAATAAGTTGCAGAAACTCAGATACTATTGAATGCGAGCACTTATGAGTTTGCCAATTGTTCCATTGGTAAGTATGCATGCATTAATAGCCACCTCTTCACCAAAACCTTTATCAGGATATCTAATATATAAAGCTGAATGTGTGTATGTGTGTGTGTATGTGTGTGTGTATGTATGTCCGGGATTGGCATCTGCACCGTCGCAGCTACAGCCACAAAATTTTGCACACTCACACGTCTGGACCCCGAGAGCGTCATAGGCTATGTTTTGAGGGGAAATTTTAACCCCCGCGCTTTACAGTTATTTGCCAAAAAACCTGCCTCCATTAAAGCGAATGGAGCTGGGAGCCACAGTGCAGCCAGAACTTCATAAGAATGCAGCGACGCCCTTATATGAAATGTTGGCGTGTCACAATGCAGCCAGGGAAAGAGACAGACACAGACAGGGAAAGAGGTAGACACAGACAGGGTAAGAGACAGACACAAAGAGACAGACACCGACAAAGAGACAGACTGACAGGGAAAGAGACAGACAGGGAAAGAGAGGGAAAGAGAGAGACAGGTTAAGAGACAGACACAGACAGGTAAAGAGACAGACACAGGGAAACAGACAGACAGGGAAAGAGAGGGAAAGAGACAGACAGGGTAAGAGACAGACAAAGACAGGTAAAGAGACAAAGAGACAGACACAGGGAAAGAGAAAGAGGGAAAGAGACAGACAGGGAAAGAGAGGGAAAGAGACAGACAGGGAAAGTGACAGAGATAGATATACAGACAGGGAAAGAGATAGCTAGACAGACAGGGAAAGAGATTGAGACAGACGGAGAAAGAGACAGTCAGAGACAGACAGGGAAAGAGACAGACAGACAAAGATATATAGAGAGAGACAGAGATATATACAGAGGGGGAGACAGACATAATTACATCCATATCTATTTGTTTTGTGGTTTTTGTGTGCAGAATACATTTTTGTTAATACATTCTATTTTGTTAACAGCAGTTATTAACCCGGGCAAAGCTGGGTAGTACAGCTAGTCATAATATAATTTTGTATTGTACATCATATTGGCATGATTAAAACTCTTGATTTGGGTCTCAACTATCACTCAGATCCATGTGATTTTTACTATAACCAAAACAAAATGGTACAAAGTTGAGGGAATATGCTATAGAAGTGATTATAGTATTCACAACTACAGTGGTACTTAAAAATTTGTAAACCCTTCAGTATTTTCAATATTTCTGCATAAATTTGACTTAAAACTACATCCGATTTTCACATCTTAAAAGTAGGTAAAGGGAACCAACTCTAAACAGATGAGTTAAACATAGACTTTATTTTTTTAAATGATGAAAATTATCCTATATTATATGAATGTAAAAGTATGTGAACCTTTAGGATTAGCAGATAATTTGAAGGTGAACTTGTTATCAGTCAATGGGATGAATAGCAGGTGTGAATGGCGACCTGTTTTATGTAAAGAACAGGGATCTATGAAAGTCTGATTTTCAGAACACATTTATGGAAGTCTATGATGGCATAAGGATTTCCGATGACCACAGATTGATTTCTGACGAGTTGTTGGTGCTCATCATTATGGGAAAGGTTACAAAGTCATCACTAAACAGTTTGGACTACACCAATTCATAGTCTTAAAATTGTGAACACATGTAGGAAATTGTGGACCATTATTAACCTCTTCAGGATTGGTGGACTAACAAAGATCTCTACAAGAGCTCAATGTGACGAAGGAACACAAGGTAACCTCTAAGGAACTAATGGTCTCTTTCACATTAATTAATATTCATGAGTCCACCAACAGGAGCACACTGAACAACAATGATGTGCATGGAAAGAATACAAAGAGAAATCGATTACTCTACAAAAAGAACATTACTGCTTGTCTTTAGTTTGCTAAAGATCACTTGAACAAGACAAGAGGCTATTGGAACAAATTTTGGAGTTTATAGATGTGAGCAAAATAGAGGCTTTTTTGTTTAAAGGATAGGCATTATGTATTTGGGGGGAAAAAAACACTGTATTACATCATAAAAACCTCATACAATCTGTTAAACATGGTGGTGGTATTACCATGTCTTGGGCCTGTTTTGCTGCATCTGGGCCAGGACGTCTTGATATCATTGATGGAACAATGAAGGCTGAATTCTATAAGTTAATTATAAAGCAACATGTCAGGACATCTGCCTATGAGCCAAATCTCAAGACAATATGGGTCATGCAGCAAATCAATGACTAAAATCATAAAAGATGTGTTACAAAAAAAATGGTTAAATAAAAATGAAGTTAATATTTTGGAATAGAGAAATTAAAGTTTTGACCTTAAAGTGTTATTTCCAAACAGATAAATTGTGGGGGGTTTTTTTAATTAAATTCTTTGAATTTTTAGTAAAGCCTGCAAATACACTCCTCAACATTGAAATTGCAACACCAAAAAGGAAAAGTTTGAGAATTATGGAAATCACTTAATCAATAAACATGTTAATGACATGCGAATGATGAAAAGTTTTAAACAAAATTTTAAAAAATATTTTGATACTGTTACGGGTGGACTGGCGGATTAGGATAATGGTGGTGTTTATCCCAATCGCCAGTCGGAGTCCACTGCGCTCCAAGATGGCAAAGGAGCTGCTGGCAACCCGGAGGTCAGGCGGATAATACAGAGGTGGGTGGCTCCAAAATAATATGAGCCTGATCCAAGTTAAACGTCACTTGGACCAGTACTATTGTGAACCCTGTTAACACCACAGGGACCACACACCCAAACAGGAACTTCCCTGTTAGCACCACAGGGCTCCTGCGGTATATTGCCCATGTGCGTAGGGGGCACACCAGGACAGTAGGTGCAGCAGCCGCAGCCCAGATAACCCCACTGGGCTGCTAAAACAGGACTGGAATGGCAGGAGGGGAAGTGCAGCGCCTGACCCTAACGTGCCGAGTCACGAGTCTTGGCGTGACAGGCACCGGACGCCTAACTCTGCCTACCGCTTCCAGAACTAGTGGTTGAGGCCGCAATATTGCTCTATCATGAACATATGGAAGAGCATGTAAAGACTGCGCACCATGGTGCGGTCTCCAGACCCTTTTAACACGTAGGGTCCGCCCCAAACCCAGTATGAGCCACAATGGCACCTCCAGGGGCCAATAGTGGAGTGCCACATCATCAATGTTGCCACCAGAGGCCTATCCGGAACCGCCATGTCACTGATGACACAATGGCAGCACCTCCCCAAACACACTACCAGTCATCATCTGATGACCAATGGTGGGGTGCCAGGTCATAGGGGCGGGCCTCCGTGAGCCAGTCCAGAGAGGACACATCATAAGGACACCCGACGCTATCCAGCCTATCAGGGCCTGCCACCTCACGGACATGCCCAGTGAAGTCCTTACCAGACTTAGCCTCTGATGCACTAAGTGCCTGAGCACGTTCAGTAGCCTGAACAACAGACTTTGTCTCAGAAATAAGACTATCAGGCTGAGCATGCTCAGTGGGCACAACACAGGACTTGGACACAGAATGAAGTCCAAGTACCTGAGCAAAAAGGCTTTTCACACAAAGTGTGTGAGCAAGCTCAGTAGCCTGAACTGAGGACTTAGCCTCAGAATGGCACTATCAGGCTGAGCATGCTCACTAGGTGAAACACTGGACTTAAGCAGGCTTTACACACTGCGAAATCGGTCCCAATATCGCTAGTGTGTGTACCCGCCCCATCTGCTGCGCGACACGGGCGAATCGCTGCCCGTGCCACACAACATCGCCCAGACCCGTCACACATACTTACCTGCCCGGCGACGTCGCTGTGACCGGCGAACCGCCTCCTTTCTAAGGGGGCGGTCCGTGCGGCGTCACAGCGACGTCACTGAGCAGCCGCCCAATAGAAGCGGAGGGGCGGAGATGAGCGGGACGTAACATCCTGCCCACCTCCTTCCTTCCGCATTGTGGCCGGGAGGCAGGCAAGGAGAGCTTCCTCGTTCCTGCGGTGTCACACGGAGCGATGTGTGCTGCCGCAGGAACGAGGAACAACCTCGTTACTGCTGCAGTAACAATATTTGAGAATGGACCCCATGTCACCGATGAGCGATTTTGCACGTTTTTGCAACGATGCAAAATCGCTCATCGGTATCACACGCAACGGCATCGCTAATGCGGCCGGATGTGCGTCACCAATTCCGTGACCCCAACGAGTTCGCATTAGCGATGTCGTAGCGTGTAAAGCCCCCTTTAGGCTCTGGATGGGGCAAATCAGCATGGGCATGTACCCTAGCCACCTCTCCACAGTTAGACATGTAGGAAGAAGCAGCCAGCTGGACGACCCGAGGCACGGCCAAAAATGGCAGGAACCGCAGCAGGCTGCTTGCAGCGATGGTGGCGACGATTTGTAACAGATACATTCAGTATCAAGTATGTGCAGAAATATATACACTAACGTGCCATAGCATACTGTAAATGAAGTTATTAATGGTTGTTGGAGGAATCTTTTTCCACAATTAATGCAATTGGGCACACAATTCATCAAGATCCACTTCTGGTAGCTTTCTTTGTAATTAATGCCAAATGATGTTCCACAAGTGCAGTATTAGAGACAAGACCATAGATGTTGTAATATATTAATAGCATATTTAGATCATGCAGGATGCTCACAGTAGCATGAGCAACATGCTGCCTGGTGTAGTTTTGAAAGATGGCTCCTGGGATATTTTGGAGATATGGTTCTACACTGATCTATTCTGTACTTCAAGTGAAATTGGATGTCACATACCAAGCGTAAGGCATCAAACAGTGTCTACACAAACCATCAATGACATTGGGCTGCAAGCGAGGTGTTCAACTATAGATGTTCCATTGACTTCATGCCACTGCATTCAAACGCTATCATAGTGCAAATCAAGATGGCAATGAAGACTGTAATAGATGTCAGTCCTTGTCTGTGATGAGTCCCACTTTTGTCTTGAATGTAGTGATAGCTGGAGATTGGTCTGGAGACCATGTGAACAATGATTTGAAGAGGCTGCCACAAGGGATCCTCACACTGGTTCTACTCCCGGGATTATAGTGTGGGGTAGCATAATGTACAGTAGCCAGACACCTCTTGTCTTCATTCCAGGTATATTAACAGCTCTGCGTTTGATTTGGTCATAAACGTAAATGTTATTGTTGATTTTTCCATTGTCCTGATGAAGGAGGCTTTGATCTCCAAAACACGTAGACCTGTAAAATAAAGAATAATTGATTAAATCAGCAGTCTATTAGTTTGGCAGCAGAATGGCATTAACCCCGTTTCTCCTCTCCAGCATTGAAGTGTAAACCACGTGGGGCTGCGGTAGCTGCCATTATCTCCGGTTTGCATAGCGGTTCTGACTTACAGAACCGCTTTAGGTGAGTGTCATTTTATGCACATCTCCCTATAATATCTGGTAAGACACTATTTGCAATTTTATCCTCAACTTTTATTTGATTTGGTCATAGTAGTGCGGCCATTTGTCCAAATTATTCCAGGAGCCATTTTAGGAAATGAAAACAGGCCAAATGTTGTTCATGCTACTCTAAAGGGGGCTTTACACGGTAGCGATATCGCTAGCAATTTCTGGCGATAGCGAGCGTGTAAGTACCCTCCCCCGTCGCGCATGCGATTGTTTGTGATCGCTGCCATAGCGAACATTATCGCTACGCAGCGTCACACATACTCACCTGGTCGGCGGCGTCGCTGTGACTGCCAAACAATCCCTTCTTCAAGGGGGAGGTACGTTCGGCATCACAGCGACGTCACCGCAACGTCACTAAGCGGCCGGCCAATGAAAGCGGAGGGGCGGAGCTGAGCGTGATGTAAACATCCCGCCCACCTCTTCCTTCTGCATTGCGGCCGGCGGCAGGTAAGGAGACGGTCCTCGCTCATGCGGTGTCACACATAGCGATGTGTGCTGCCGCATGAGCGATGAACCATAACGCTAAACAACCCTTACCGATTTTTGAGTTTTGGGACGACCTCTCCATGGTGAACAATTTTCACCATTTTTGAGGTCGCCTAAGGTCGCTGGTAAGTGTCACACGCTGCGATATCGTTAATGATGCCGGATGTGCGTCACTAACAATGTGACCCCGATGATAAAACATTAACGATATCGTAGCGTGTAAAGCCCCCTTAAGACTGTGTGACCTAAACGTGCTACCATGGCCTGCATCGTTTGTGGACTTGTCTCCAATAAAGCAAATATAAGATTATAAAAGGAGACTGGCAGCAGCGGATCTTGATGATTTACATGCCCAGGTCTATTTAGCATTGCTCAGATAACCATTAATTTCACTGCCAGCATGCCAAGGCATGTATATGTGATAACATCTGGTCATTGCACTCATTCCTAATACTGAATAAATTGTAATGTTTTTCATCATATCAATAACATATGTTGAGTCTTTACATAATTCCACAAATTTTCTTTCTTGATATTGTAATATCGATGATGAGTATACAAGTATTTTACAAATTCTCATAGTTTACCTGTAATTGTCCTCTAATGAAACCCCCTCACCTGGCTATATTTACCCTTCATTGCCATTGGAATAATTCTTAATGACATATGGTGATCATGGCAGTTTAGGCTTCCAGCTCCCTCATCCTCCTACACACTCCAAGGAAAGTGATACTTGACTGCTTTACGGAACTGCTTATATGCAGCTCACTCAAGTGATTTTTAAGTTGGCTACAACCTTTGCTCAACTGTTTTTTTGTTGAGAAAGAAAACTGAATGTACTGTTTCACATACTGAATTTCTAGTTGGCTGCTAGCAAAACAGTTGTGTTGTACCTGCAGCGCTAAAATCAGTGGGCTTGTACTCATACTCAACTCAAAGCTCAGCACAGTATCTCTGGAGGGAGATACTGTATCTAAAGGTACCGTCACACATAACGAGATCGCTAGCGAGATCGCAGCTGAGTCACCGTTTTGGTGACGCAGTAGCGATCCCGTTGCGATCTTGTTATGTGTGACACCTACCAGCGATCAGGCCCCTGCTGTGAGATGTCTAGTCATTGCAGAATGGTCCAGGCCATTTTCTTCAAAGGCAATGTCCTGCTGGGCAGGACACATCGCTGTGTTTGACGCTGTGTGACAGGGTCACAGTGACTGAGATCGTTATACAGGTCGCTACTGCAACCTGTATTGTTCCTGCATCGCTGGTAAGATCTGACTGTGTGACATCTCACCTGCGACCTCCCAGCGACTTACCTGCGATCCCTATCAGGTCGCATCGTTTTCGGGATCGCTGGTAAGTCTTTGTGTGTGACCGGGCCTTTAGTCTTTAACCCTAGAACGCACAACCATAGAAATCTACAATAAAAAACAAGTAACCTAGTAGGCCTGCGATGCCCCAGTTATGCGTTCTAGGGTTAAAATGCTAATAAGTTCATGCAAAACAGAGGAATATTCTTAGACCACCACATGTGCATTTATATATTCTTCCGGGTGCACGGTAGTTTCCTCTTAAACATAAAGTTAAAACTAGAAGTTTACATACACTATCTAAAAATACACATCTGCAAGTTTTTCTCACTATCTGAAGGGAAATCAGAATAAACCTTTCCTGTTTTAGGTCAATTAGGAACCAAAATTATTTATATTTGTCAAATGGCAGAATAATGAGAGAGAGAATGTTTAAAGGCATATTTATTTATTTATTACTTTCTGCAAAGTCAGTTTACATGCATTTCATTAGTATTTAGTACCATTGCCCTTAACTGTATGACTTTAAGTTAAGCCACTTTGTAACCATTTTGCAGAATGCTTTGAGTCATTGTCCATTTAAAAGACCCATTTCCATGCAAGCTTTAAGTTCCTGGCTGATGTCTTGACATGTTGCTTCAGTATTGTACATAATCATCTTTCCTCATGATGCCATCTATTTTGTGAAGAGCACCAGTCACTCCTGCAGCAAAACAACCCCACAACATAATGCTGCCACGTCGTGTTTCCCAGTTGGGATGGTATTTTTAGACTTCAAAGCTTTTCACTTTTTCCTCCAAAGGTAACAGTGGTCATTATTGCCAAACAGTTCAATTTTAGTTTCATCAGACAACGGGATATGTCTTAAAAAATTAAGGCCTTTGTCCTTGCGTGCATTTGCAAACATTAATATGGCTTTTTTATGTTTCTTTTGCAGTAATGGCTTCTTCCTGGCAAAGTGGCCTTTCAGCCCATGTTGATACAGTACTCATTTCACAGTGGATAATGACACAATGTTACAAGCTTCCACCAGCATCTTCACATGGTCTTTTGCTTTTCTTGGGATGATATGCACATGTGTGACCAAAGCACGGTCATCTCTGGTACACAGAACCTGTCTCGTTCCTGAGCGGTATGATGGCTGGACATTCCAATCTTGTTTGTACCTGCGTATAATTGATTGTACAGATGAACTAAGTACCTTCAGGTATTTAGAAATTGCACCCAAAGATGAACCAGACTTGTGCAACTCCACAGTTCTCTTCCTGAGATCATGGCTGATTTCTTTTCACTTTCCCATGATTCAACACAGTGTGTTTCAGGTATGCATTAGAATACATCCACAGGTGTGTCTCTAATTAACTCAGATGTTGCCAATCAACCTGTCAGAGCTTCCAAAGACATGACATCATCATATGAGATGTTCCATATTGTTTAACCCCTTCACGACCCATGACGGATCTATCTATCATGGATCGTGTGAGGTTAATCCCCGCCCAATGCCGTGGGCAGGTCGCGGCGATCTGCACACATATCAGCTGTTTCTAATGCCTTGTAACTTGCGCCTGCAAGTTACAAGTGGAATCGCTTCCACCTGCAACTTTTAACCCCTTACATCTCGCTGCCAAAGTCTGACAGCGAGATGTATATGTGCACAGCCATTACTTTCACTTACCGCCGCCCCCACCGGAAGTCACCTGCATGATCACGTGACTTTCGGTGGTTCCCATGGTAGTACAGGGTCATGTGATGACGCCTGTAGGTAACATGAGTCACTTTAGGTTTCACTCGGCCCGGAGCCGAGTGAAGCAGAAAGTGAGCATATCTGCTGTTTACAGCTGTGTAGCTGTGATCAGCAGATAGGGCAGAGCGATCGGATTATTGATCTATATAGGGGCACTAGTAAAATAAAAAAAAAGTAAAAAAAAGTTTTAAAAAATAAAAAAAAAACTTAAATTCAAATCACCCCCCTTTTACTCCATTGAAAATTAAAGGGTTAAAAAATAAAAAATATACACATATTTGGTTCGCCGCATTCAGAAATGCCTGATCTATCAAAATATAAAATAAATTAATCTGACTGGTAAATAGCGTAGCGTCAAAAAAATTTCAAACGCCAAAATTACATTTTTTGGTCGCCGCAAGTTTTACGCAAAATGCAATAACAAGCGATCAAAATGCAGCATCTGCGCAAAAATAGTACTGTTAAAAATGTCAGCTCGAGACTCAAAAAATAAGCCATCACTGAGCCATAAATTCCAAAAAATGAGAACGCTACGGGTTTCGGAAAATGGCGCAAAACATACGCCACTTTTATTGGACAAGCTTGTGATTTTTTTTAACCCCTTAGATACAAGTAAACCTATACATGTTTGGTGTCTACAAACTCACACCGACCTCAGGTATCAGTTGTACCATATAGTGACCATGGTGAGTAAAATATCCCAAAAACTATTGTGTGATCACACTTTTTTTGCAGTTTTTCCACAATTGGATTTTTTTTGCTGTTTTCCAGTACACTATATGGTACACTATAGTTTTGTTTAAAAGTACAACTTGTCCCGCAAAAAACAAACCCTCATATGGCAAGATTGATGGAAAAATAAAAAAGTTACGACTCTCGGAAGAAGGGGAGCAAAAAAACCCTGTAAAAACGGAAAGCGCCCGGGGGCTAAAGGCGTTAAAGGCATAGTACTCTTAGTGTATGTTTAATGACCCAGAAGGATGCATTACAAAAGTTTCTGCATTAATAGGAGTATTATTCATAGAATAATGTATAGTTTAATGTATTGCCTGGTGTCATTCTGTAAATTGTACTGTAAGTTGTTGCTCTGTAATACCACTGGAGACCATCAGGTGGTGGAATGTGTTGGCAAGGGACTGTATTGGATGATGTTTGATCAGTATCCTCTATCGCTTTTTCACTGTGGTAACCAAGGAGAATTGACATCTGGCAGTTGAGACAAGCTGAGCTTGAGGTGATAAGCAGGTTTCAAGGGTGGCTAATGTCAAGTACCAGAGATGTAACGGTGGCTCAGTGGTCGCTGGGGACCTGGGTTCAAATCACACCAAGGACACCATCTGCAAGGAGTTTGTATGTTCTTCCCGTGTTTGCGTGGGTTTCCTCCAGGTTCTCTGGTTTCCTCCCACACTTCAAAAACATACTGAATAGGGAACTTAGATTGTGAGCCCCAATGGGGACAGTGTTGCCATTGTATGTAAAATGCTGTGGAATTAATAGCGCTATATAAAATGAATAAATAATATAAATATTATAATGTAATCCATGATTGTGTTATGCAGTAAACTGTTTGAACTGTTTATACTAAGGTCCGGTCTGCCTTATATGAACCTACCTATCTAATACAGATGTACCCTGGGAATGGGTTTGGAGCGCCAGGAACCAGGTAGAAGCACCATGACACCTTAAACTGCACAACACCGCAGAAAAGCCACACCACCACTCGGTACCTTCATCTGGGCCTAATAGTACCTCCTGCACCTACTACCCGGGTGTGATGTATGTTACATCTCAAATTATTTTTTTTAGACGCCAAAATCAACACACTATTAGGCTCAGATACAGGTGTCGAGTGGTGGTGTGGCTTTTCTGTGGTGTTGTGCAGTTTAGGGTGTCACCGTGCTCCTGCCTGGTTCCTGGTGCTCCGAACCCATTCCCAGAGTACATCTAAGTGAGGTAGATATGTAGAAATAAGGCAAACTGGACCTTGATATGAACAGTTCAAACGCTTTAGTGCATAACACAATCATGGGTTACATCTTTGGTACTTGACATTAGCCACCCATGTAATCTGCTTATCACCTCAAGCCCAGCTTGTCTCAACTGCCAACTGTCAATTCTCCCTGGTTATCATAGTGACCAAACTAAAGAGGATATTGATCAAACATCATCCTTGCCAACACATATCACCACCTGCTGGTTTCCAGTGGCATTACAGAGCAACAACTAAGGGGTGCTTCACACACAGCGAGCTCGCTGCCGAGATCGCTGCTGAGTCACGCTTTTTGTGACGCAGCAGTGACCTCATTAGCGATCTCGCTGTGTGTGACACTGAGCAGCGATCTGGCCCCTGCTGCGAGATCGCTGCTCGTTACACACAGCCCTGGTTCGTTTTCTTCAAAGCCGCTCTCCTGCTGTGACACACAGATCGCTGTGTGTGACAGCAAGAGAGCGACAAATGAAGCGAGCAGGGAGCAGGAGCCGGCGTCTGACAGCTGAGGTAAGCTGTATCCAAGATAAACATCGGGTAACCAAGGTGGTTACCCGATATTTACCTTAGTTACCAGCATCTGCAGCTCTCACGCTGCCTGTGCTGCCGGCTCCGGCTCTCTGCACATGTAGCTGCTGTACACATCGGGTTAATTAACCCGATGTGTACAGCAGCTAGGAGAGCAAGGAGCCAGCGCTAAGCAGTGTGCGCGGCTCCCTGCTCTCTGCACATGTAGCTGCATTACACATCGGGTTAATTAACCCGATGTGTACTGTAGCTATGGTAGGAGAGCAAGGAGCCAGCGCTCAGTGTGCGCGGCTCCCTGCTCCCTGCACACACAGCTGTGCGCTGGTAACTAATGTAAACATCGGGTAACCATACCCGATGTTTACCTTAGTTACCAGTCTCCGCAGCTTCCAGACGGCAGCTCCGTGCAAGCGCAGCGTCGCTTGCACGTCGCTGCTGGCTGCGGGCTGTTCACTGGTCGCTGGTGAGATCTGCCTGTTTGACAGCTCACCAGCGACCATGTAGCGATGCAGCAGCGATCCTGACCAGGTCAGATCGCTGGTCGGATCGCTGCTGCATCGCTAAGTGTGAAGGTACCCTTACAGTACATTTTACAGAATGATACCAGGCAATATATTAAACCATACATTATTCTATGAATAATACTCATATGAATGCAGAAACCTCTGTAATGTCTCCTTCTGGGTAATTACATATGTAAACTTTTGACTTTGCAGAAAGTGATAAAAATGCCTTAATACATTCTCTCTCCCATTATTCTGGAATTTGGCAAATATAAATCATTTTTGTTCCTAATTGTTCTAAAACGGGAAAGGTTTATTCTGATTTCATGTCAGATAGTGAGAAAAACATGCAGATGTGTTTTTTTAGATAGTGTATGTAAACTTCTGGTTTCAACTGTATGCATATATATAATGAATATTTTGAGCTCAAGACATGTCAATGAAATGTCCAGCACACTTGAGATCAGAGGGTGAACTATCTGCAGTGGGAAGTACAGAGCAGCAAAAACATATGAAGAAAGACAGAAATATAAATAAGAAGCCTAATATTGGGCTTAGGGTGTATATTAACTACAAGCGGAGCATAAAAAGACAGAAGAGGGCTCCTTTGCAAGAACAATATATGGGCCTTTTGCAGTCCAATAGCTCATACTAATGCACAATTTCACCTACTTTAGAGGTAGAGGTGGACCTTCTTAGCTATTGTGCCTCTCTGTTAGCTGCACAGGTTGCATCAATAGTATGTATGGCTCTTAACTATGATTATACTGATAACTGAGCTTTGTGAAAAATAATGTGATTGAGGGAATTACCATTTAATCATTCAAAAATGTCCTGAAGCAAGGAGTTCATGTAAGAAAACACACCAATATAACATAGTTGAAGCTGTTTTGTAAGAAGAAATGGGCTAAAATTCCTCCAAACTGATGTGCAGGTCTAATCAAGAATTATTTGAAATGTTAACATGCAGTTATAAAAGCACAAGGTGGTTAGAACAGATACTGAAAGCAAAAGTTCACATAATTTTGCCACTCACAGATATGTCATATTGAATAATTTTCCTCATTTAAAAAATGTCACTCTAATATATTTGGCTCATTAGTTTGATTAGGTTTTCTCTATCTACTTTTAGGGCTTATGTGAAAATCTGACGTACTTTTAGTACAAATGTATGTAGAATGTTGGAGGAGTTTGAACGGTTCATACACTTTCAAGCACAACTGTATACGAGGGGCTGCTGATAAGTCTTTGACTTTGTGACTTTTTTTGTTTCTATGGTAATGAATGTTACATCACATGAAAGCCTTATGTGTCTCAGATATGTTTTCAAAATGTTGTGTTTGTTGCTTATGGCAATAGTGTTCTACGCATGTGTGAATACAAAATGGCGGAGTCTAATGCGATATTCACAGCAACTGAGAGCAGAGAAGTGATAAAATTCTTGTTTCCGCAAGGAAGGTCAGTGAAGGATATTCATGGTGATATGCCACATACATTCGGGGATCAATGCCCTTTATATTCCACAGTTAAGAACTAGGTTGCCAAATTTAAATTCAGCTCCAATGATGAGGAACGTGCTGGACGACTGAGAGTGGTTGTTGTTCCAGAGATCATCGATACTGTGCACAATCTCATACTGGAGTATAGACGAATTTCAGCTAAAGCGATAGCAGACATCTTGTGCATTTCCCGTCAATGTGTTTGTGTCATTATCCATGAACATTTGGACATGAGGAAGCTATCTGCAAAGTGGGTCCCCAAATGTTTGACAACAGATCAGAGAAGCTTGCAAGTGAACACTTCCTGGTCCATTTGTCAGTGTTTCCGGACTGATAAGAACTTCCTGGATCGACTGGTCACTATGGATGAGACCTGTATTTATTTTTATTACCTTGAACACAAGGAGCAATCAAAAGAGTGGAGGCACAGTGGTTCTCCTCGTCCAAAGAAGTTCAGGGTGCAAAAATCAGCCACTAAGGTGATTGCGTCTGTGTTCTGGGATCAGGAGGGCGTGCTCCTAGTGGACTACCTTCAAAAAGGTTCCACCATCAATGCAAGGTATTACATTAACCTTTTTGACCAATTAAAAGGTAGCTCTGAAGGCCAAAAGGCACGGCAAGCTGTCCAAAGGAATCTTGTTCCTGCAAGAAAAAGCCTCCGCTCACACTGCACAAGCGACCACGGCAAAATTGGCAGAGTAGGGTCTCCAGCTGGTTGACCACCCACCTTATTCACCAGATCTAGCTCCCTCCGACTATCATTTGTTTCCAAACTTGAAGAAACACCTCAAGGGTACCAAATTTCACACCGTTTCTGATGCAATGGCTGCTATGGATGCCTGGTTTGAGGCACAACTGAAATCCTTCTTTTTACTAGGATTACAGAACTTGGAATACTGATGTAAGGAGTGTGTTGACATAAGTGGAGAGTATGTTGAATAAAAGTAAAGTTTCATCATCCTATCTCATTTCTTTCTGGGTAAAGCCAAAAACTTATCAGCAGCCCCTCATATAATAGGCAAATTTTATCTATATCTTAAACCAGTTTTCCCCAATTCCAGTCCTCAAGGCCCACCAACAGTGCAAGTTTTCAGGATTTTCTTAGCATTGAACAGGTGATAATTTAATCATCTGCACAGGGGATCATTCCAACACCTCTGCAATGCTAAGGAAATCCTAAAAATATGCACTGTTGGTGGGCCTTGCAGGCTGGAGTTGCGGAACACTGCCTTAAACAGTTGGATGGGTTAACATTAAAAGCAATGGGATACATGGTTCTTGCAAAGTCCTACAGAGTTAAGTTCTCCCTATACATTAGACTAATGTTGGCCCAACCGTTAAATATTTACAGGTTCGACCGAAACACCAATGTGTATGGGATCCCTGGACATTTTATTGTTTGGGAGATAACGATCCAGCATGTCCAATTTTGGATTTTTTTTATTCTGCTCTAGATAAACTACGTAAGACATGTTTGACAGTGTCTCATCGAGAACATACGAGTGATCACATAAATGAGTATAAATGTGTATAGTAGAGCCGGTCAAGATTCATGGCAGCTGAATAGTGGATGAAGCATCGTTCTGACGAACGCCATCTTATTTGGATCCAGTAGTTACCCAGAGTTTCCTGAGAACTCCAGGGTCAGGTTATGGATGCTTGGTATCTTGCGCGGATCCAGACTTTTACAGTCCAGGTTCGCCCATCACTACCGTGTAGTTCCAAACATAAGCCGTCCCCCGAAAATAAGCCCTAGTTGCAGTTCAATAATGAAGTGTCCGTACACCTAAAACGTTACAGATACTGCAGGACATTTCATTATAGAAAGCAGGCACCCTGCAATCATACTCCTCAGATGCCGAGCAGAAGGCCTGCAGTGATCGCACCCCGCCCACATCAACTCTCACACACACACATCCGATCTCACACACACAATCAGATCGCACACACAAACATCTGATCACACACGCACACACACACACACAATCAGATCGCACACACAAACATTGGATCACATACACATCACATCACACACATACTCACCACATCCAGCGACACCGATTTCTTCTGGCCGGCACCATCCTGGGAGGCAGTGCAGTGGAGTGCAAGACTGCTTGCTTACAGGACCTGCAGGTCGGACATGTGACTTCCTTCCATCATTTTATGCAGTCAGAAGTATTCTGTAACGCTGGATGAAGTGAGTGTGTGTGTGTGTGTGTGTGTGTCAGTGTGTGTGTCAGCATCAATCAGTGTGTGTGTCAGCATCAGTCAGTGTGTGTGTGTGGCAGTCAATGTGTGTCAGTCAGTGTGTGTGTCAGTGTCAGTGTCAGCGTCAGTCAGTCAGCCAGCCAGAAGCAGGGGAGGACAGCATGCAGCACACACTGGTGATCACAGGGAGGATCTGGGAGCCACGCAGACGTCTGGGTCTGGTAAGTAGCAGAAAGTAGTAGAGATGGATTTTCAAAGGCCGCGCCAATGACCAAGGGACGATGGAAGTATAAGATTAATGTTGCTTTATTTCATGCTCAGGTCAACGCATTTCAGGAGACTCTGCTCCCTTCCTCAGGACAAAGAGCAAAAGAAAAGGATGTTCTTTTGTCTGTTTGTCCTGAGGAAGGGAGCAGAGTCTCCTGAAACGCGTTGACCTGAGCATGAAATAAAGCAACATTAATCTTATACTTCCATCGTCCCTTGGTCATTGGCGCGGCCTTTGAAAACTCATCTCTACTACTTTCTGCTATCAGCCAATGTGAGGACTGCTGCCGTGACCTGGAGTTACATGCTTTTATAGGAGTTGTGACTGTCACAACTTCCATTGCTGAGTTGAGCCACGTCATTTATAACCCCTTTCCCTATTGGGGTAAGACCCTATTGCACTTCTTTTTCCACAGTTTTCTAATTCGGGTCTGGTAAGTATGAGTCTCCTGGGAAGTGGGGGGGTCTGCTTTTTTTGGGGGGTAAACTTACACCCAACCATGTTTTTCCAAGAATAAGACCTCTTCCAAGAATCAGCCATAATGCTTTTTGGGGGACAAAAAAAAGTAAAAGACAGTGTCTTATTTTTGGAAAAACATGGTAGTCATTAATACAAAATATTCATTCAGACTGCCACATCTTTTGCGTTTAAACCTCTTGACTTACTTGACATGAAAATATGTTTGGTAAATCTTTTAAGAAAACTAACTGATGGTTCTAACGTATTTTGAATCTTTAAAAAGGCAAAATGTCCACCATATTTAATTGGGAAGGTGTTGACTTGGATGAGTGAAAATGAGAGTGACAATAAAGAAACAAGCTCAGAGAAAGGTATAATTTAATATACTCTGAAAGTAACAAATTGTTTCTTGATCCATGACATAATCAACATTTTAAACATTTACATGTATGTTTAAATGATTTGGTTTCAAGAAGCATTATTTTTAGCTTCAGCTAAAACGAGTTTTGAGGTAGCCAATTCTGCAACTTTATAGTTTTTACAGTGAAGAAGCCTTTTATTAGATGATGATTAATCCATGACCCATGAAAGTGAAAAGCTATTTATGTTATAATTTCTATGTGTTGTTTATATATTTCTTTTAATTCAACCCATGTATTGAGGTTCTTCATGCATCTTGTAGATTTTTTTTACAGCTTTTCCAACGGTATAGCATCCTCTAATGAACCAATGTTAAGAACTGAAGTGCACATTCCATTTGCGGCCAAATTCATTCATTTGAAAAGAAAGGATTATGCCCTTGTCCCTTGAGTTGGTTCTCATCATTCTTTGTTGGCCTTGGAAGCAGCTGATTTAAATTGCATGGTGTTATTCATGCACAATTTACAAGTGCACCAAGATCCTTCTGCATCAGACTCCCTCCATTTTTTATTTCCATTTGAACATGTGCCTAAAATATCTTTCCAACAGTAGATGTTAAGAGAGAAGACCTTCATCCCACCACATTTTTTCACTAGTCCACTGGCACTGTGCCAGTCATTCAAAAGTTTCTAAATATTTTCAACAGTGTTACAGAAATAAATGAACTGAATTCTTTGAGAACTCTGATATAAGCCATCTGGTCTTGAAGTCTTGTTCATGTTTTCTTTAATACACTTTGCTTGGACCATATCTACTTTCAGACAATTTAGTTTATAGAAACCTATGGTAATATCAATGGTGTAAAGTGTATAACAACGGCGTAATGTATATCAGTCTTTTGTTTTCACAAAGGTTCCCTTAGAGGAAAACTAACCGCTGATAAATGCTGCCTGATTGACAGGCAGCATTTTCCAGATACTGGCTGTTTGATCTCAGCTAGGTATGTTTGACTCTGAAACAATGTTTCAGAGAAAAATGTACTTTAACAGCCAGTTGAAGGTAAAGGCGCCAGGTGCTGGGCGCTCCCAAACAAAATGGAAAAAAATCCTAATGGTGAATGTGAGTTGATGTAGTAAAAGGACAAAAATGACGCTGTTACGGTTCGCGGTTCCCTCAAGCCTCAAACCGCTCATGCCCCATCCTCGTCCCTTACACTGGTGTCGGCTGACTCCTCTGTGCCACCTGTCCATCGATCCAGGCGCTTGGCTGATATGTGACAGGTGTCCAGGGTCCGGTTTGCCCTACCGTGCATGCGTGGGTTCCGGCCGCCTCTCCAGGCTCTAAGTGCGGGATTTTTGCTACTGCGGATGTGCGTGACGTCATCAATGATGCGGCGGCTCCGGATTAGCCGTCGCGGACATCACCAGTGACGCGATGGCCGCTGATGGCCATCGATGACGTCAGCGGTGATGTGGCAGCAGCTGCTAATTTGCCGTCGATGAGGTCAGCGGTGACGTGACGGTCGCTGATTGGCCGCAGCCGTCGCCATTGCAATCTGGCATCTAGCTTGGGTTAGGGCTTAGGCTATAAAGGACCCTGGAAGATGCCCATGGCTGCGCGAGCATCATTATTGCACTGGTGACAGTCTGTGCAGTGCTGTATAGCGGCTATAACACCAAAAGCCCTACAGTGTCTGGGGCAGGATTACTTATGGTTATAGGAGTGGTAGGCAGGGTTAGGCATCCGATGCCTGTTGCATCAAGATTTGCGGCAAGGCACAGCCAGGGCCAGTTATCCCGCTCCAGTTCTACCGTTCCTGTAGTGCGGCAGCAGATCAGTGAGTCTAACCAATCTGCTACAGCTAACCAGGTGTGCCCCGTACGCAAAACGGTCAGTTTTCTCTAAGCCTCCCTGTGCCGTAAACAGGGGAGGTCCGGAGCTCGTTGGTGTGCTGTGAACACCACTGAATGTGTTTTTTATTTTTGTGTCTCTGTGAAGTTGTGCCGTCCAGCCTGTCTCTCTGTGGCTTTGTCATCTGCCTGGAGGACCTCGGGAGACAATTGAGCTATTATTAGTTTTGCTCCAATCATCCCCCTGCGTAACAGATGCTGAAATAATCGTGGATTTCTGGGAATTAATGGAGAGTGCTTGTTCCTGCTTTCTGCTTTTCCCTGCTGGTGGGCACATGCTATGAGTAAGGGCAGTTTAGCCAGAAATGCGTAAGAAGTTCATTTGTGTCACCATGAATCCGTGTACTTGTCTCTAATGGATTCTCAATAACATATTTCTATTTTTTTATTCACAAACTGAGGTGCTAGATGTTCTTTTTCCATTACAATTTCTGTGAGTTGATGTAATTGTTACCTGGAACTCTCCCGATTTCCCGCCCTTTTCCATATTCTGCATCTTCCACTGTGTTTTAACAAGTGAACAACACGAATCCCTATACAATACGTTTTTATTAAATATTATTAAAATTGCCCAGGTGAAATAACCCGCAAACTCAATTGTCAAACAAACATAAAAAATAGGGAGACAATAATAGATCAGGGGTAGCCGAATATATGATAGCTATAGATAGAGGTCAAACAATATGGTCACAGTTACCAAAAAGTAAATACCTGAACACTGGTGACCCTGATGAGTCACTATGACTGATCCCTACTTACCAATGGAGGGTATGACACCCTAACTTAGCTGGGCGCCCCCGTTTCTCGTTGGCTATCCTTCGCTCTTCCTATAAATACCCTACCATGCATTAACAAATTGTGTACCTAAACATGTCATATTTATATTGAGCTATTAATAGACCATAGTTATCAACTAGTAAATCAAATATCTATAACCAGTACACTCAGTGACATTAATACAAGGGTTCTCCATCAAAACCAGTACCTAGTTCATTTAAAAAAAAGGCAAATTACCAAGTTAATAATATGTCCCCCACACTGAATACAAAAATATCTTATGCCACCCAGCTACACTAAGGATCAAATATTAGTTATAGCTGTAATTATTTATAGTCAAGGTGCCATATAAAATTGATAGATAGCCCATATATCTTAGGTAAACATTAAACTAATCCATAATCAATTCCAAACTATTGCCATAATAGACCAACAGCATGTTAATGAAAAAATGTCATTTCAAATACTTCCCTCAAAATAGAGCGATGCACACGGCCTCGACGCGTTTCCCCGCCAGTAGTATCCAAGGCCTACTACTGATGCTATTGGAGACTTCCTTCTTCTCTTTGTCCCCTGGGCCTCCTGATGATCCGACAACAGGCTGGGAAATGCATCGAGGCCGTGACGCGTTTCCCCACCTGTTGTGTAGCTGGGTGGCATAAGGTATTTTTGTATTCAGTGTGTACCTCATTTGTGGACATATTATTAGCTTGGTATTTCATTTGGGGACATATTAATGGTAATTTGCCTTTTTTTAAATGAACTAGGTACTGGTTTTGATGGAGAACCCTTGTATTAATGTCACTGAGTGAACTGGTTATAGATATTTGATTTACTAATTGATAACTATGGTCTATTAATAGCCCTATATAGATATGATATCTTTAGGTACACAATTTGTTAATGCGTGTTAGGGTATTTATAGGGAGAGCGAGGGATAGCCGACGAGGAAAGGGGGCGCCCAGCTAAGTTAGGGTGTCATACCCTCCGTTGGTAGGCAGAGGTCAGTCATAGTGACTCATCACGGTCACCAGTGTTCAGGTATTTACTTTTTGGCAAATGTGACCATATTGTTTAACCTCTATCTATAGCTATCATATATTCGGCTACCCCTGATCTATTATTGTCTCCCTATTTTTTGATGTTTGTTTGACAATTGAGTTTGCGGATTATTTCACCTGGGCGATTTTAATAATATTTACAAAAAATGTATTTTATAGGGATTCGTGTTGTTCATTTGTTAAAATACTTTAAAACTTTACCAAAACTATTTTTGATTTTAAAGGCCCCGTTACATGCAACGACATCGCTAACGAGATATCGCTGTGGTCACGGAATTCGTGACGCACATCCGGCTTCGTTAGCGAAGTTGTTGCGTGTGACACTTACGAGCGACCGGTAACGATCCTAAATACTCACCAAATCGTTGATTGTTGACAGATCGTTCATTTTCAAAATATCGTTGCTTGTTTGGGACGCAGGTTGTTCGTCGTTCCTGAGGCAGCACACATCGCTACGTGTGAAACCCCGTGAACGACAAACAACAGCGTTCCTTCATCCTCCGGCAACAAGGTGGGAGTGACGTTCAAGCGGCTGCTCTCTGCCCCTCCGCTTCTATTGGTGACCTGCTGTGTGACATCGCTGTGATGCCGCACAAACCACCCCCTTAAAAAAGAGGTTGTTCGCCGGCCACAGCGACGTTCTTAGGAAGGTAAATTCGTGTGACGCGTACCAGCGATATTGTTCGCCAAGGGCAGCGATTTGCCCGTGACACACGAACGACGGGGGCGGGTGCTATTGCTAGCGACATCGCTAGCGATGTCGCAGCATGTAAAGTGGCCTTTAGCCAATCTTCCACTATGCCAGAAGAAATGATTGGAAATACAACCTCTCAACAGCCTGCACTCATCAGCAGAAAAATCTGAATATGAGAAAGGCTGTTCGTAGCCAAAATGCATTGTGTTTTAATAAGTTTCATTTTTTATTGTTTCATTTATTGTTTCATTCAGATTTTATCATCTTTTTGATTCATCAACTCACTTTCATCATCAGGAATTATTTCCATTTTATTGGGGACCGCCCAGCACAGGACTCTACCTTCAATTGCATTCTGTTTAGATCTCTCCTGGAGGATCTTTCCACAGCACACCAGGTCAGCTACACGCTTTCCTTTCCAATAAAAATAATAATCTTTATTTCTATAGTGTCAACATATTCTGCAGCGCTTTACAGTTCAGAGGTTCATATACAAGCAAGAAACAGTTATAGAAAATACCATAATTAGAGCAAAAAAGATAACCCTGCTTGTAAGAGCTTACATCTACAATGAAGTGTGGTGGGGATGACAAGGTACAGGTGCTTATTTACAATGACAATCCAGCCAGCTGAAAGCAATGGGGGCTAGATAAAGGCTGCCTGAACCAGTTGTAAGCCAATCTTTGTGCTGCTTTTCTGTACGGTGGAGTTTGACGGAGAGTTACGTTGTGAGACGTTGTGGAGGGACTATATGAATTGAATTTGAGTAGGGAGTATGATAGGCCACCCTAAAAAGATGTGTTTTTAGGGAGCATCTAAAGTTGAGTAAGTTGTGGTTCATCTTAGTTTCTTGGAGTATAGCATTCCAGAGGATTGGTGCAGTTCGAGAGAAGACTTGAGGCTGGGAGTGGGAGGTTCAGATTAGTGTGGATGTTAGTGGAAAGTTGTTTCCCAGACCGTAGAGAATGGGTAGGGTGATAGACAGAGATGAGGGTGGAGATGTAGGGGGTGCTGCATTGTGGAGAACTTTGTGGTTGAGAACAAGCAATTTGAATTGGATCCTATGATATATGGGCAGTCAGTGCAATGACTGGCACAGAGAGGAGGCATCCGAGTAGCGGTTAGCCAGATAGGTGACCCTGGCTGCAGCATTAAGGATGGACTGTAGAGGAGAGAGTCTAGTTAGGGGGAGACTAATTAATAGAGAGTATATACCTATATTGAGTTGTGCCCGCCCTATGTGCACAACTTCGTCAGGTGAGATACTTTACTTGTTATCACCAAAGGGATTTTACACTTACTATGCTGAGAAAGCATTATTTTTTCTCCCTAGGTTAAAGTTGCTGGGAATCGAGCTGCACTCGACTGGCTTGGATAATTCGACTGGCGGGTCCCATGTGGCTTTGTCCTGCCCACTGCTCTGAATTGCATTTTCCCTGAGTGTGTATGTAGGAAAAGACCTGTCAGCAGACTAGAGAAGCCACAAAGGAATAGCCTGTCCCACTAGTCTCCTGTATGACTTGGTTGCTGGTGGCTTTTAAAGTATTCTTTCTCCAAAATGCCTCAGCTTTTCAGACTTGAACATAACTGGCTGAGATCATACAGTACATCTAATGTGCCCGGTTGTCAGCATTTATCAGGTGTCAGGTTCACTTTACACCCCTGTGACCAACACTGTAATGCCATTTTTCAGATGTACAAAGTGTCCTGAACTTTAATATTTATCTGTTTAAAGATTTTTTTGCAATATATTTTGCCATTTTTGCAACCTGTCTTGAAATTTAAAAAAAATCTTTTTAATCTTCTAATGTAAAACTTTGTAGTTTTGTATAAAGTATTTTAATATACAGTCTTGTCCTCAACCTGAGACTTTTGACATATTGTAAATTTAACAAGGCATATTTTCTTTAGTTTTGTGCTTAATTTTGAAACTTTAAGATAAATTACATTGTGAAATTGTTACTAATGCTAAAGCTTTAACCACTTCACAGCGTATTGGTACATCCTTGGCTGTGTCTGTCCCATTACCAATACCAGTAGTCCCCAGCAGACATATGAGGCTAACAGACATGGGTGGATTGGAGACCCACCCATGCCTTTTAACCCCTTAGATTGTGCTGTCAAGCTCTGACTGCTCAATCTAATGCACTTAAGCCCACTTTACATGCTACAATTTATCTTACGATAAGTTACATTGTAACATGTAACAACTACGTGCGATTGCGATTGAACGGGAAAACGTTCATCGCACGCACGTCGTTCATTCCTCATGAATTGAACGTCAGGTTGTTCATTGTACCTGGGGTAGCACACATCGCAGTGTGTGACACCCCGGGAACGATGAACAGATCTTACCTGCGTCCTGTGGCTTCCGGCCAGCTATGCGGAAGGAAGGAGGTGGGAGGGATATTTACGTCCTGCTCATCTCCGCCCCTCCACTTCTATTGGCCGACTGCCGCGTGACGTCGATGTGACGCCGAACATCCGTCCCACTCCAGGAAGTGGATGTTTGCCGCCCACATCGAGGTCGTATGGAAGGTAAGTACGTGTGACGGGTGGTTACTCGTGTGTGCGACACATTCAACAAATTGAACGTGCCGCACATACGATGGGGGCGTTGCAAATCGCATACGATATCGTATGCAAAATTGCAACGTATAAAGCAGGCTTTAGGCAGGGATCGCGCCTTTCCCTGCTGCCATCAGCAGCCCTGTGATGCGATCACAGGACGCCAGTGTGTTGCATGACAGTGTAGGGTCAGATGACAATCCCTGTCGCTGCTATGACTCACTTTCCGTGAATTCCGACACTCACAGGAGATCAGCAATTCTGTTGATCAGAGCAATGCTGAAGCATCGCTCTGATCAGCAAAAGCAATCAGACAGCACAGTCATAAAGTCCCCTAGGGGGACTAGTAAAATCAGTAAAAAAAATTCTAAAAAAATATATAAAAATAATAAAAACACAAAGTTCAAATCACCCCTTTTGCCCCATTGAAAGTAAAATAATAATAATAAAATATACATATTTGGTATCATCGTGTTCAAAAATGCCCGATCAAAATATAAAATCAAATAATCTGACAGTACACGGTGTACTGAGAAAAAAATTAGAAACGCCAGAAATACGTTTTGTTTGGGTCGCCGCAACAATGTATGAACTGGCAATCAAAACTTCACATCTACTCACAAATGGTATAATTAAAAAAAAACAGCTAAAGACGCAAAAAATAAGCCATCACTGTGCCCTAGACCCCGAAAAATTAGAATGCTACAGATCTCGGAAAATGGCGACAAAAGCGCAATTCTTTTTTTTAGAAACTTCTGAATTTTTTTCACTACTTTGATGAAAGTAAAACTATACATGTTTGGTATCTACAAACTCGTACTGACTTGGGTAATAATAAGACCAGGTCAGTTTTTCAAAATAGTGAACAGGGTAAATAGAAAAAAACAAAAATCATGCAATTGTACTTTCTTTTTGCAATTTCACAGCACTTGCATTTTTTTTCCATTTTCCAGGACAATATGGGGCAGAATGAATAGTGTCATTCAAAATTACAACTTGTCCTACAAAAAAAACAAGCCTCCATGTGGCCATATTGAGCGAAAAATAAAAAAGTTATGGTTCTTGGAAGAACGGGAGAAAAATACTTGAACAAAAAATGTAAAATCGTTCTGGTATAAAGAGGTTAAAGGGAACTTTTCACTTGATTCATGCTGCTCAAACCACAGACAGAAGGAATTAGAGCCTTGCTACATGATTACGTGATTGCGTGTTTCAGAAAATATACAGTTAGAAGATTAGTCTGCAAACCAGTCAGAGATGAGACTAGTCCAGGCGCTCCCCCCTGCCAGATTCTACCATAACCATTCCAGATGATTGATAAGTCTCTTCCATAAGACACTGGAAAAAGCCAGCTCTTCTAATTATATTTTACATGAAATGCCAGAGCAATCATGTTGCCCATGGTTTGGGCTGCATGAATCAATGGACAAGTTCTCTTTAAAAACATTAACATTTAGAATAACCTCTGTGTGGTTAGAGGTGACAAAATCCAACAGAACAACAAAAGTTGCCTTCGGGAATTTTCTCTTTTTTTAGTAGTTGAAGTAGAACTAACATTCCTATGTACCTAGGCAATTATGACACTTTGACCACTTTCTAGTTATTAATGAATGCTAACAGCTGGGACTTCACATCCAACACATTTATTCTGATTTTTATCTCTTAAGCATGATAGTTGTGCCTCAGAAAGGAACTGTGAGTTTTGGCTTTGAGTAATGGGCAGACACTTGGCAAATGAGATGTAATGTTGATAAATGTAAAGTAATGCACCTAGGACGGAGTAATCCTATAACTGCGTATACATTAAATGGAAGTAAACTCGGGACTACAGAACAGGAGAAGGACTTGGTTATTCTTATTACAAATAAGCTGAGCAGCAGCACTCAATGTCAAGCAGCAGCTGCTAAAGCAAACAAGATTTTAGGGTGTATAAAAAGAGAGATTAGATCCCGTGATCCCAACTTATTTTTACCTCTCTATAAATCACTTGTTTTTTTTAATCCAATCAATTTTTATTGTAGGAAGTTACATTACAAAAAGGAGAAATTCAGGTATCATTGGCAATAATACACAAAGAGGACAACGCTGTAACATGTGGTAGTATCCTCTTTGATTATGATTCACATTTCCTGTCACACCACCACCAATCATGTCTGATGCAAGTTGTTGCAACTTTTTTAGGTTAATCAATACCCAATACGTATAGAGTCACCCTACCAATATACTCTTTAATCCTCAAAACGAGGGATCCAAACAACCAGAACCAGAGAGTAAGAAAGGAAGATAAGAAAAGGGAGGGGAGAGAGAGGGGGGAGAGATGGGGAGAACCATGGATGGTTGCAAGGAAGCAACCAGGGAGGGGGAGGGGGGAGGGAGGGAATTGGATGGCGTTTCGGGGTAGCCCGAGCAGTAACAACAACAGAGATTTAACCCCTTAACGACCGCTGATACGCCTTTTAACGGCGACAAATTAGGGTACTTCTTCCTTTCTGTCGCTTTTTAATGACGGTCGGAAAAAAGGGTCTAGCGCCCCCCAGAGTCAGAAAATTTCCGGGGTCTCAGCTGCCGGGGGTAGCTGAGACCCTGGAGATCATGATTCTGGCCGGTTTTTCCGGTCCCCGCTCACCTGATGACCGGTATACACCGTATACCGATGATCAGGTTACAGTAAATGACCGCGCCGGTAAAAAATGATTTATCTCCCATCTGGCATGATCAAACATGCCAGATGGGAGATAAATCTTTTTCCCGGTTCCCTCCGGTCCCCTCGGTATCCCCAAAGTGCCCCCCCCGACCCCCAACCCCCTCCCGAAAATCCAAGATGGCCGCGCGCACCGGCGAGCACAGCAGCGCGCCGGCCGCATTTCCCCCTTTCCTATGGTTTCTGTCGCATGTGCCATAACACATGCGACAGAAACCTGCTCCCCAGGCCCTGCCGGGTCCCCCCCTATCCCCACCCCGGTGTTCCCCGGTGTCCTACATACCTGTCGGAGCGCTGATCCCCCGCGGCCCCCTCCTCCGGCTCCTTCACAGCAGACGCCGGTCACATGTGCCGAGCAGCTGACAGCTTCCTGTGTTCAGGACGCTGGCTGCTGCTGCTGCTCGGCACACTGCAGCTGTGACCCAGGGAGGGTGGGTGCAGATTCATTGCACCCACTCTCCTCAAATGGAGGGTCCTCACACCTAGAAAATGGGGGATACGTTCCCTGAACGTGTCCCCCATATTCTAGAAGGTCCAGAGTCGACGTGGGACGTCCAAATGGATTACAGCGGATTTTTTTTTTCTTTTCTTTTCAATAAATTGGTCAATCAGGGAATGTTTTGGGGAGTGTTTTTTCAAATAAATTTGTTTTTGTTGTCAATTTTTTTTTATTACTGTCAATTAGTTATGTCTGGTATCTGATAGACGCCGTGACATAACTAATTGCTGGGCTTGATGCCAGGTGACATTACACACCTGGTATCAACCCCATTTATTACCCCGTTTCCCAACGCACCAGGGCGCGGGATGAGCTGGGGCGAAGCGCCAGAATTGGCGCATCTAATGGATGCGCCACTTCTGGGGCGGCTGCGGCCTGCTATTTTTAGGCTGGGAAGAGTCCAATAACCATGGCTCTTCCCATCCTGAGAATACCAGACCCCAGCTGTCAGCTTCACCTTGGCTGGTGATCTAATTTGGGGGGACCCCACGTTTGTTTTGTTTTTTTTAATTATTTATTTATAAATAATTAAAAAAAAAAACAGCTTGGGGAGCCCTCCAAATTGATCACCAGCCAAGGTGAAGCTGTCAGCTGTGGTTTGCAGGCTACAGCTGTCTGCTTTACCCTAGCTGGCTATCAAAAATAGGGGGGACCCCACTTCATTTATTTTAATTATTTTTTTTTTCTTTTTGGGCTAAATACAAGGCTAGGCACCCTTTAGTGCCACATGAAAGGCACTAAAGGGCGCCAGCTTAGAATATGCAGGGGGGTGGGACGTTATATATGTTTGACATCTATCCATTCATCCATTGTAGCATTTTAGGCTATGTGCCCACAATCAGGGTTTGCAGCGTTTTGGACGCAGAGTGTTTTCCCTGCGTCCATAACGCTGCGTTGTGCAGTAGAAGCACAGTTGAAGGATTTTTAGAAATCCCGTGCCACTGTGCTTCTTTTCTCCGCAGCATAAACCGACCTGTGGCGCAGCTTCCCGAGCCTCAGCATGTCAATTTATGCTGCGGAGATGAGTGTGCTCTGCAGGTAGCATAGAGCTCCACAGCAGCCTGAACCCAAATCGTGGGCATGGGCAGCTGCGTTCTCCCGTGGACAACACTCACATCTCTGCAGGAAGGCTGACACTGTGTACTGGACGCCGTGTCGCTGGATCATGGCCACATAGCCTAAAAGAGAGAAATTTGTTGCTACAGCAACATTTTTGTGAAGTACCTGTGGATTCAAAATGCTTACTATACTTCTGAATAAAATCCTTGAGGGGTCCAGTTTCCAAAATGGAGTCACTTGTGGGGGGTTTCTAATGTATAGGTACCCAAGAGGCCCTGCTAATGTGACATGGTGCGCGCAATTTATTTCAACTTTTCCAAAATTCAAATGGTGCTCCTTCCATTCCAAGCCCTCCCATATATCCAAACAGAGGTTTTTGGCCACATATGGGGTATCCCTGCGCTCACAAGAAATTGGATAACAACCTGTGGGGTCCACGTTTTGTTGTTGCCTCTTGAAAAAGTGAGAAATGTGATGCTAAAGTAACATTTTTGTGAAAAAAATTAAAATTTTCAATATGGCAACCTAAGCTTATCAAATTCTGTGAAGTATTCGTGGATTCAAAATGCTCAATATACACCTAGATAAAAGCCTTGAGGTTTCTTGATTCCAGAATGGGGTCACTTGTGGGGGGCCTCCACTGTTTAGGCACTTTAGGGGCTTTCTAAATGCGACATAGCGTCCACTAATTATTCCAGCCAAATGTTCAGTCAAATTGCACTCCTTCCCTTCCAAGACCTGCCGTGTGCCCAAACAGTTGATTTCCACCACATATAAGATATCACCAAACTCAGGAGAAATTGCAGAATACATTTCATGGTGATTTTTTTCCTGTTACCCTTGTGAAAAAAAAGCTACCTGGTTGAAGTAACAATTTTGTGGTAAAATTTTATTTTTTTATTTTCATGGCTCAACGTTATAAACTTCTGTGAAGCACCTGGGGGTTCAGGGTACTCACCAAACATCTAGATAAATTCCTTGAGAGGCCTAGTTTCCAATATGGGGTCACTTGTGGTGGTTGTTTGCTGTTTACGTACCTTAGGGGTCCTCCAAATGCAACATGGTGCCCGCAATCTTTTTCAGCCAAATTTCCTTTCCAAAATTCAAATATTGCTCCTTTCGTTCCAAGCCCTCCCATTTGTCCAAACAAAGGTTTCAGACCACATGTGAGGTATCACCGCGCTCATAAAAAAGTGGGTAACAAACATTTGGGTCAAATTTTTGGAATTACCTCTTGAAAAAGTGAGAGAATTGATGCTAAAGCAACATTTTTGAGAAAAAAATTACAATTTTCAATATGACAAAGTAACGTTATCAAAATCTGTGAAGTACCTGTAGGTCCAAAATGCTCAGTATACCCCTCGATAGAAGCCTTAAGGGGTCTAGTTTCCAATATGGGGTCACTTGAGGGGGGTTCCTGCTGTTTAGGTACCTTAGGGGATCTGTAAAAGCAACATGGTGCCCGCAATCTGTTTGAGCCAACTTTGCTTTCCAAAATTCAAATATTGCTCCTTTCATTCCAAGCCCTCCCATTTACCCAAACAAAGGTTTCTGACCACATGTGGGGTATCGGCGCGCTCATAAGAAAGTGGGTAACAAAGTGTGAGGTCCAATTTTTTGTGTTACCTCTTGAAAAAGTAAGAAAATTAGTGCTAAAGTAACATTTTTAGGTAAAATGTTAATTTTTATTTTTTTTCATTCCATATTACTTTAGTTCCTGTGAAGCACCTGAAGGGTTAATAAACTTCTTGAATGTGGTTTTGAGTACCTTGAGGGGTGCAGGTTTTAGAATGGTGTCACTTTTGGGTATTTTCTGTCACCCAGGCCTCTCAAAGTCACATCAAATGGGATGTGGTCCCTAAAAAAATGGTTTTGTAAATTTTGTTGAAAAAATGGGAAATTGCTGATGAACTTTGAACCCTTCTAACTTCCTAACCCCAAAAAATTTTGTTTCAAAAATTGCGCTGATCTAAAGTAGACAAGTGGGAAATGTTATTTATTAACTATTTTGTGTGACATAACTCTCCGGTTTATGGGCGTAAAAATTAAAAGTTTGAAACTTGCAAAATTTTTAATTTTTTTGTCAAATTTCAGATTTTTTCACAAATAAAATAAAAAAATATCATCCTAAATTTACCTCTAACATGAAGCCCAATATGTCACGAAAAAACATTCTCACAATCACCGGGATCCATTGAAGCGTTCCAGAGTTATAACCTTATAAAGTGACACTGGTCAGAATTGCAAAAAATGGCCTGGGCATTAAGTACAAATCTGGCTTCGTCCTTAAGGGGTTAAACACCTTGAATATTGACATGTGGTATGGGTGAACTCCCTGTGTAACACTCTCTTTGACCCTATTTGACCCGTTTTTAATTATCAACAGTTTGCCCTGGAAACAGATGCCTGACAGGGGATGCATATACAGAGTTTAGCCACGTGTTCCAAATCTGAAGTATTTTGTTTTTGGCACGGATGGAGTGAGCCAGACAGAACTCGTATTGGCATTGGAGATTAATTCGGTTATATAGTTCAACTAATGTAGGCGTCTTTGGGGATTTCCAGTGCAAACTTATGCAATATCTGGCAGCTACTAGAATGTGAACTAATAAACCCATGGATTCCCAAGAGAACTCCTCTATACCCACGTTTAGCACTGCCAGAGCCGGATTCGGATTAATACGATTGCCTGTCAGCTCACCCATCAGGCCAAACACCTCCAACTAGAACGAGAAAACCTTGGGACAAGCCCACCAGCAGTGACCAAGAGTACCCCTTTGGAGGCAGCCCTTCCAACAATGTGGCGAATAATTTGGGAGGAACTGTGCTAAGTTGGCTGGGGACCGATACCATCGCAGGTGTACTTTTTTCAGTTGCTCCAGATGATTTAAGGAGATTTTTGCTCTTCGGGGGGGTTATTGAGCCATTTGTATGTCGAGGAGATACCTTTGGATTTAATTATCTTTTTAAATACCAAAGCCTTTGTTGTAGGTAACAGAGGCTTTGACTTTGGAGGAAATTTAGAGGCCAGAAAATGACTATTTTGGATGTGTTGATAGAAACAGCCCTTTAAAGAGGGGTGTTCCCGTACTATTTCATTAAAGGGGTTAACACCCATATCAGAGTATAGATCCGCCAGCACTGTAATGCCCGATCCCTCCCACCTGGCCAGATTCAAAAAGGGGATTTGAGATTCCAACGAATTACCTGGACGCCACCATTTCTATAAATCACTTGTAAGGCCACATTTGGTATATGGGATCCAGTTTTGGGCTCCACATTTTAAAAAGGACATTCAGAAGTTAGAGTCAGTTCAAAGGCGGGCAACTAGACTACTACAAGGAATGGAAGGCCTCCCATATGATGACAGGTTGAAAAAGTCGGATTAGAAAAAAAGACGTTTCAGAGGAGATCTCATTTATATTTAAAAATACATGTGTGGTCAATATAATGGACTAGCACATGACTAAGGCCCCGCTTTACACGCTGCGATATCGTTATCGATATCACTAGCGTGCGTACCCACCTCCATTGGTTGTGCGACACGGGCAAATCGCTGCCTGTGGTGCACAACATCACTAGGAACAGTCACACTACTTACCTGCCTGGCGAACCGCCTCCTTTCTAAGGGGGCGGTTCGTGCGGCATCACAGCGACGTCACTAAGCAGCCGCCCAATCAAAGCGGAGGGGCGGAGATGAGCGGGACGAACATCACGTCCACTTCCTTCCTTCCTCATTGCTGGTGGGACGCAGGTAAGGAGAGGTTCCTCGTTCCTGCGGTGTCACACACAGCAATGTGTGTTGCCGCAGGAACGACGAACAACATCGTTACTGCAGCAGCAACAATAATTGGGAATAGGGGGTGATGTCACCGATGAGCGATTTTGAACGTTTTTGCGACGATTCAAAATCGCTCATAGGTGTCACACACAACGACATCGCTAAAGCGGCCGGATGTGCGTCACAAATTCCGTGCCCCCAACGAGATCGCTTTAGCGATATTGTAGCGTGTAAAGCCACCTTAAGGCTAAGTTCACACAGGGCATCTTTTGCTGCATTTTTGGTGCGTTCTTGAGGTCACAAAGATGCATCAAAATACATGCATTTCGTGCTCCCAGCAAAGTCTATGAGATTTCTATTTTGCTGTCTACATTGGGCATCTTTTGTTGGCTGCATCTTGAAGATGCAGTATGTCAATTCTTTTTGCATTTTTCTAGCGTTTTTGAGCCCTTCTAGTCAATAGATTTGACTTAAAAAATGCATTGCGTTTTTGATGCGTTTTTGCCACAGTGCATTTTTGGTGTGTTTTTTGGGACAAAAACGCTGAATCTTTGTGGTAAAAAAAAGATGCTACGTGTGAACATACCCTTATTCCTGACAAATATAATACTAAGAACCAGGGGGCATTTCCTGCGAGTGGAAGAAAAGAGATTCCGGCAGCTAAATAGGAAACGGTTCTTCACAGTTAGGCTATGTGCCCAAGGGGCAATGTACCCGCGGATTTTGCCTCAGGTCTGTCCACAGGTTTACCGCAGCTGCTCCTTGGAATCTGCAGCTATCCGTTGCTGCGGAATATTTCTGTGGAGTTGTTGCGGTAAACCTGCGGAAACAGTGCCGATTTCGTGCAAAATTCCTGCGGAATTCCCGCCCTGTATCTCCATAGTGGAGGAGCGGGAATTCCGCAGATATTTCTGCATGAATAATTGACATGCAGTTACGTGCGGCTGCGGGAAATCCGCAGCATATTCCGGAGTTGCACATACTGCACCATTGATACAGCACTCCCCAAATCCCATAGGGTATCATGAGGAGTGTCTGTACTTGCTAGAACCTGCGGATTTATCTAGCAACTCCAGATAAATCTGCAGGTTTTCCATGGATACATTGTCCCATGGGCACATAGCCTTAGGGGTACTTTGCACGCTGCGACATCGCAGGCCGATGCTGCGATGCCGAGCGCGATAGTACCCGCCCCCGTCGCAGCAGCGATTTCCTTGTGATAGCTGCCGTAGCGAACATTATCGCTACGGCAGCTTCACATGGACTCACCTGTCCTGCGACCGTCGCTCTGGCCGGCGACCCGCCTCCTTGCTAAGGAGGTCACACGCCAGGCGGCCAATCGGAGCGGAGGGGCGGAGATGAGTGGGATGTAAACATCCCGCCCATCTCCTTCCTTCCGCATATCCTACGGAAGCCGCAGTGACTCCGGTAGGAGATGTTCCTCGCTCCTGCGGCTTCACACACAGCGATGTGTGCTGCCGCGGGAGCGAGGAACTACATCGGACTGTCGCGTCAGCGTAATCATGGATTACGCCGACGCTGCACCGATGATACGATTACGACGCTTTTGCGCTCGTTAATCGTATCATCTAGGCTTTACACACTACGATGTCGCATGCGATGCCGGAAGTGCGTCATTTTCAATTTGACCCCACCGACATCGCACCTGCGATGTCGTAGTGTGCAAAGCCCGCCTTAGAATAATCAGACTGTGGAATGCCCTACCACAAGCGGTAGTAATGTCAGATACTATAAGAGCTTTTAAAAAAGGGCTGGATGATTTCCTCTGTACACACAACATTGTTGATTAGAAATTACTTAGTGACAAAATGTAGAATTGGTGGAGAAAGCTTGAACTAGATGGACCTAAAGCGGGCTTTACATGCTACGATATCGTTAATGATTTATCGTTGGGGTCACGTTGTTTGTGACGCACATCCGGCGTCATTAACGATATCGCAGTGTCTGACACTTATGTGCGACCTAAAAGGATCGCAAAAGCAGCCAAAATCATTTGCCGCTGAGAGGTCATCCTAAAACAAAAAATCGTTCTCTTCTAATTAGCGATGTTGTTCCTCGTTTCTGCACAAGCACACATCGCTATCTGTGACACCGCAGGAGCGAGGAACATCTCCTTACCTGCCTCCACCGCCAATGCGGAAGGAAGGAGGTGGGCGGGATGTGTACGTCCCACTCATCTCCGCCCCTCCACTTCTATCGGACGGCTGCCGTGTGATGTCGCTGTGACGCCGGACGACCCGCCCCATTAGAAAGGAGGCGGATCGCCAGCCATAGCGACGTCGCAGGACAGGTAAGTCCATGTGATGGGGGTAAGCGAGGTTGTGCATGACGGGCAGCGATTTGCCCGTGTCGCACAATCGACGGGGGCGGGTACGATCACTTACGATCTCCCTAGCGGGATCGCAGCGTGTAAAGCCCACTTAAGTGTTTTTTCAACCAATGTAACTATGTAATGTGATTGTTTGATAATAACAGAGAAAAATTTATGTGTGTCACCCAAGGGATACCGATCCAGCTTCAGGGACGCCACAGGATTTCTTCTGTATGGCAAACAGGTATGTCAGTTTTAAATATGTGTCGTGACGCCACTCACGGCTTGCGGTCAGGGATATGGATGACCGCCACTGCTGGTTTAATGAGCGTCTGGGGCTGATGGAGTCTGCAGCCAGATGTTGTAGCCTCCCGTGAGTGAGGCAGGCCCCAGGGGCTGAGGTGTGTAGAATAACAGGTCCAGAATAACTCAGGCAGAGTCCAAAAGTCATTTAACTGATTTTTACTCACACAAATGTTATGGTGAGCTGACCCGGGCGTTGCTGTGATGAACCAGGTAGGACCAGGGGCTCCTTCAGGCCAGTCTGAGGGTAACAGGTTAACTCGCCTTCCTAGCACTTCTGTGTTCGGATAACCCCCTGACCTGAAGTACCGTGGGAGTCTATCCAGCGAGTCGCAACTGCCTTTTCTCCCCTGTGTTTGGCCCGTTTGCCAGCAGCGTGGACCAGGTGAGATGGCTTCAGGCACTGTCTCCTTATGGGTCCCTGCGTTGCTGCTGAGGCTTGGACTCTGTGTGGTTGGTGACGTACTTGTAGTTCCCCTCACCGGCAGGATTAGCAGATAGTTAAACTTGAGTCTGCTCTAGGGACCTGTCCCCGTACGTGCCTAGTCACCAGGAACACCTCTTTCTCTGACTACTCGGTGACCGTTCTCCCACACCAACTGTCACTACACCGCGCAGGGTCTGACTAGTGTGAGCGCGTGTATCTCCCTAGCAACCGCCGCGCTCCACTACCAGACTAGCGCTCCTCGTTTCCCTGACAACTTCTGCACGTTAGCTCTCAGCTCCTCTGCTGCACCCATTGATAAGTATTGTAAGCTAGCCCCCCTCTGGAGACTACCCAAGGGTCCCATCTAATGGTGTGGGAGAACTGGTTGCTATGTGTCTGTGCATATACACCTCATTCTGGCCTTTAGGATTACCTAGAAGTTCTGTTCCTGCATGGGTGCAGTACTCAGTCGTGCCTGACAAGGTCAGGGGTGCCACATTCCCCCTTGGTTATCAACAGCATGTCCTCGAGCTACAAAGACAAGAAAATTAGAATACAAGTTTTCCCACACAGGGGAGATATTTACATATAAACATATCAGGTACCATACCACCACCATCCACGAGTCTTTAACCCAAAACCCTTATACAGAGTGATCACCAATCCTTTTGGTGACCTGGTCTCGGCCTGGTCCGCCGCAGACCATTCCGGCGACAGTCCTCTTTGTCCTGGTGGCGTTGGGTAGGCCCCATAAACAGGCGTACCTGGTTCGTTTTTGTTGGAGGGCAGGCCCCATAAACAGGCGTGCCCCCTTGGTGGTGCAGAGCCATGCTACTCAACAGGCAGCCTCTGGGGTTGGTACCACTGAGGTAACTATGTACACTGTGAGAGTTTGTGGTTATAGCCAGTTCATAACCTATGGTCCATATAAAGTGCACAAAACCTGGTGCTAAAATATTTGTAAAGTTCACGCAAAAGTCCTTGCGGGCACATTTTCTTAAACGTTACTTTTTAACTTGCATAGAAACATTTTAAACTAAACTTTTTCTGTTAACCAATTGACTAGCTAAATCAACTTGCACCTTCCATGGTCAGTGCTGGGTACTGGGGTGCATTGATCTCTGGAGGTCATGTCATGGGCATCCTCTGGCAGCGGTGACAATGAGGACCTGGTTGAATCTGTGGGGATGGAGCCTGGGCTCACTGAGGTCCCCTTTGGACATGGCACCACATCCAAAGCGAACCAGCCTCTTTCCCCTTTATGCCGTGTAAATTCCACCACATCCCCCATGTACAGATCACGGCCAGGGTGCCTCACTGTAAATGGGATTGTACGTCCCGCCGGGACACAAAAATCCCCTATTTTACCCCTGCCTCTACTATGACACCCCACCTCGATCGGCGATTGAACTCCTCCACTACTCCCAGTTGGAGGGAATCTCGAGACAGGGATCTGGCCCGCCACAGGGACTGCTTTTCTTGCAGGTCCCGGGCCTCCAACTGCTCACTCTCTGGGATGGGCTTCACAAGGGGGCATGGGCGACCTGCTCTCACCCGTCGTCGCTCTCTGCGGGGTTGCGATGTTGAGGTGGACCTTCCTTCGCTGCAACATCACCTGGTCATCAGCGGGCCACCAGGTGAGTGAAGCGTCCTGCATCTCCTCTTTCCTGCTGAGGTTTTCTGCAACCGGGTTAGGTCGGATAGGCTGCAGGACCTGTTCTCCCTCGCTGGCGGAGGGTGCTGCGACCTATTTTGGTCGGTGGAGAGACAGCAAGGGTCGGGTAGGCTGTAGGACCTGTTCTCCCTCCCTGGCGGAGGGTGCTGCGACCTCTTCCGGACGGTGTGGTGACAACAGCGTGGCCTCATGGTCTCCCTCTCTTACAGAGGGTGCTGCGACCTCCTCTGGTCGGGTACGTGGCAGCTCTGGGGTCGAGCCTTCGGCAGCCGGGCAGGATGGTGGTGAGTCTTCAGGATCCCTCTCCAGCGGAGAGGGTGCTGCGACCACTTCAGGTCGGGACAGCATGGACATCGCACCGGCTTCCGATGGTAGCACCGGCAGGATCAGCATACCAGGTGATGAAGGGGTAGCTTTCGACTCACCCGGGGACAGGCTGGAGACATCCAGTGGCGGGGGTCTCTTTTGCTGGTGTTGTTTTTGGTTGAACATGGGCGGCGCCTCCAGGCGGGCCCCTCTGCATGGACAGCCGTAGGTTTCGGATCGCCCTCAGCATTCCATGCCTCCAGGCAGCTACTTCCCGTTTCCGCTGCTCCTCCATGCAGTCAGCAATTCTTTCTACCTCCGCTTCCAGCTCCTCTGCCATCATGGGCCTGGACCAACCCTGCTCCTTCTGATCACCTTCTGCTGACACCATCCTGCGCCTTCCCTTGCTCATCAGCTTCTGGACTAATTTCGTTTTTGTTTCTCCTCCTACAGGACTGGGGACGTCCCAGCAGCCTGGGGACAGATCAGTCCAACCATTTCCTCTTCTCACGGGGTCAGAGTGCTCTGGGGATTCTGAGACGGACACTCCTCTCCGTGGGCGGTTACTTGCTCTCGCGCGACCTGCAGCATTTTTTTTGATGACGCACTTTAAGTGGTGGTTAAAATGGCGGCGGTTCAAGTTTTTCAATCGGAACGCCGAGGCACACTGTCACCCATCTGAACGGGTCTAGTCCTGGATCCTGTTCGTGACGCCAAAAGAGAAGATGTGTCTCCAAAGGGATACCGATCCAGCTTCAGGGACGCCACAGGATTTCTTCTGTATGGCAAACAGGTATGTCAGTTTTAAATATGTGTCGTGACGCCACTCACGGCTTGCGGTCAGGGATATGGATGACCGCCACTGCAGGTTTTATGAGCGTCTGGGGCTGATGGAGTCTGCAGCCAGATGTTGTAGCCTCCCGTGAGTGAGGCAGGCCCCAGGGGCTGAGGTGTGTAGAATAACAGGTCCAGAATAACTCAGGCAGAGTCCAAAAGTCATTTAACCGATTTTTACTCACACAAATGTTATGGTGAGCTGACCCGAGCGTTGCTGTGATGAACCAGGTAGGACCAGGGGCTCCTTCAGGCCAGTCTGAGGGTAACAGGTTAACTCGCCTTCCTAGCACTTCTGTGTTCGGATAACTCCCTGACCTGAAGTACTGTGGGAGTCTATCCAAGGAGTCACAACTGCCTTTTCTCCCCTGTGTTTGGCCCATTTGCCAGCAGCGTGGACCAGGTGAGATGGCTTCAGGCCCTGTCTCCTTATGGGTCCCTGCGTTGCTGCTGAGGCTCGACTCTGTGTGGTTGGTGACATACTTGTAGTTCTCCTCACTGGCAGGATTAGTAAATAGTTAAACTTGAGTCTGCTCTAGGGACCTGTCCCCGTACGTGCCTAGTCACCAGGAGCACCTCTTTCTCTGACTACTCGGTGACCATTCTCCCCCGGCAACTGTCACTACACCGTGCAGGGTCTGACTAGTGTGAGCGCGTGTATCTCCCTAGCAACCGCCACGCTCCACTACCAGACTGGCTCTCCTCGTTTCCCTGACAACCTCGGCACTTTAGCTCTCAGCTCCTCCGCTGCACCCATTGATAAAAATTGTAAGCTAGCCCCCCTCTAGAGACTACCCAAGGGTCCCATCTAATGGTGGGGGAGAACTGGTTGCTATGTGTCTGTGCGTACACACCTCATTCTAGCCTTTAGGATTACCTAGAAGTACTGTCCCTGCATGGGTGCAGTACTCAGTCGTGCCTGACCAGGTCAGGGGCGCCACATGTGGCACTCACCAAGCTACATAAAAAACTTACTTTCAAATCACAGGACAGAGTTACATGGTGTTGGGCTATGTTCACATAGGGCTTTTTTGGTACGATTTTTTCATGACCAAAACCTGATCTTGTGGAAGGAAATCTCATTTGAGTCATCTGCGTTTTTGGTGTGTTTTTGGTGTGGTTTATAGTGGCGTTTTTTATGCGTTTTTGGTGCGTGTTTTCTATAAAATGGGCTGTATCAATGAAAAAACGTTGCAAAGAATTGACATGCTCATTATTTTAAATCTGCTGCAAAAATGCAGGTATTTCACAAAACAGTCAGGAAAAAAACTGCAGGTGTTTGTGTGTGTACATGAGATTTCAGAAGTCTTTGCTGGGACTGTAAAATTTAGCTTTTTATTAGCATGGATTTGCATAAAAAAGGCACATCTGCAGCTAAAAATCACAGCAAAAACTTACCAAAAAAGCCCTGTGTGAACATAGCCTAATGCGGGCGTCACACGGTACGATCTATCGTGCGATCGCACGAGCAATTGTACCCACCCCCGGCAATTTGTTGTCCGTGGCGCACAAAGTCGTTAACCCTCGTCACACGCGCTTACCTGCTGAGCGACGTCGGCGTTACAGCGACATCACACAGCAGGCGGCCGGCCAATAGAAGCAGAGGGTCTGAGATGAGCGGGACGTAAACATCCCGCCCACCTCTTTCCTTCCGCATTGCCGACGGGACGCAGGTAAGCTGTGTTCGTCGTTCTCGGGGTGTCACACGGAGCGATGTGTGCTGCCCCGGGCACGATGAACAACCGGCGCACAGAAGAAGAAACAACTTTTTGAAAACGAGCGACGTGTCAACGAGCAACGATAAGGTGAGTATTTTTGCTCGTTCTCTGTCGCTCGTAGCTGTCACACGCTACAATATATGAAACGATGCCGGATGTGCATCACTTACGACATGACCCCGCCGACATATCGCCCGATATATCGTACCGTGTGACGCCCACATAAGACTGAATAACAGCCATTTCTCTTTCAACTACACTTTATCTGTGATTATTTGGAATATTGCCAGCACATTTCTTAATGTGTTCACCCCTTACACAAAGCCTGTTTTCACCTTCCTGCCCAGGCCAAATTTTACAATTTTGACCATTGTCACTTTATAAGGTAATAGCTCTGGAACGCTTCAACATATCACAGGGATTGTGAGATATTGCACTTCAGGATGGTTAATTTAGCACAATATTCTTTACATTAATTTGTGAAAATATTAGAATTCTGGTGAAAATGTTGAATATTTAGCAATTTTTAAACGTTTCATTTTTATGCCCTTATACCAGAGTGCTATGTCACACAAAATAGTTAACATTTATCACATCTACTTTCCATTAGCACCATTTTTAAAACCTAATTTTTTTTTTTGTTAGGAAGTTAGAAGGGTTAAGATTAAGATTACAAGCAAGTTCTCATTTTCCCAACAAAATTTACACAATCAATACTTTAAGGGACCACATCATATTTGACGTGACTTTATTTTTATATCGCTTTAGGAGTAGTACTTTGCTACTGCGATATCTTCGGGGTCAAATTGAAAGTGACGCACATCCGGCGCCAGTAACGATGTCGCAACGTCTAAAGCATGGGTCCCCAATTCCAGTCCTCAAGGGCCGCCAACAGTGCAGGTTTTCAGGATTTCCTTAGTATTGCACATGTGATAATATAATCACCTGCACAGTTGATGATTCCAGCACCCATGCAATGCTAAGGAAATCCTGAAAACATGCACTGTTGGCGGCCCTCGAGGACTGGAGTTGGGGAACCCTGGTGTAAAGCCTAGATGCGCCGATAAACGATCGCAAAAGCGTTGTAAATCGGTGATCTGTGTAGCGTCGGTCATTTCCATAATGTCGGTACGATGTTGTTCCTCGTTCCTGCGGCAGCACACATCGCTGTGTGTGAAGCCGCAGGAGCGAGGAACATCTCCTTACCTGCCTCCATCGGATATGCGGAAGGAAGGAAGTAGGCGGGATGTTTATGTCCTGCTCATCTCCGTCCCTCCGCTTCTATTGGCCACCTGCCATGTGACGTCGCTGTGATGACGCACGACCCGCCCCCTTAGGAAGGAGGCGGGTCGCCTGCCAGAGTGACGTCGCAGGGCAGGTAAGTGCGTGTGAAGCTGCTATAGCGATAATGTTCGCTACGGCAGCTATCACAAGATATCGCATCTGCGACGGGGGCGGGGACTATCGCGCTCAGCATCGCTAGCATCGGCTAGCGATGTCGCAGCGTGCAAAGTACCCCTTAGTCTTAAATTTTTCATCTTTATGAAAGTAACAGGAGAAAATGTACCATACAATTTGTTGTGCAATTTCTGCTGAGTAAGCCGATAACTCAGAAAAAACTAATGTTTGGGCGCACAGCAGGGCTCAGAAGGGATGGAGTGCTATTTGAATGTTGTAGCGCAAAATTGGCTGGAATCGGTACTAGACGCCATGTCGCATTTGCGGAAACTAGACACCTCAAGGAATTTGTCTACATGTGTGTTGAGCACCTGAACCCCAGTTGCTTCACAGAATTTTTTCTACATTGAGCCATGAAAATAAATAATCACAAAATGTTCTTTTAGCCTTAGTTTTTTTTTTATTTTGACAAGGGAAACAGGAGAAAATGCACCAATTTGTTGTGCAATTTCTCCTCAGTACGCTGATACCCATATGTGATGAAAAACTGCTGTTTGAGCGCACAACGAGGCTCGGAAACGAAGGAGAGCCATTTGACTTTGAACACCCAGGTGCTTCACAAAATGTTATAAAGTTGAGTTATGAAAATAACAAAATCACATTTTTCCTACAAAAATGTTGTAGGAAAATGTTTAAATTTCACAAGGTTAACAGAAGAAAATGGACCATACAATTTGTTGTGCAAATTTTCCCGAGTACACCGATACCCCATATATGATTGAAAACGACTGTTTGTGCACACAGCGCAATATTGGCTGAAATAGATAGCGGACACCATGTCACATTTGCTAAGCCCCTAATGTACCTAAATAGTGAAAACCCCCACAAGTGACCCCATTTTCAAAACTACACCAGTCAAGTAATTTATTTACAGGTGTGGTGAGCACTCACAGGTACTTCACAGACTTTTTTAATGTTGAGCTGTGAAAATGAAAAAATACATTTTTCCCACAACATGTTGCTTTTCTAGTGAATAGCAATAGATGGGCAAATTATTAAAATGTAACCTTTCACTGTATAATTCAAGCCTTATTTCACACAAAAAAAGCCAACAAAAAAACACTCAGTGGTTAAAGAATTAACCAAGATAACTTCAGGGTCTCTTGAAACACGAGTGCAAATAGAGCTTTATTTGATTACTACTCAAAACACATCACAAATAATACTGAACTTATCTATATAAGCACACAAATAAATAAAGTGCCTGTGCAAAAAAGTCCTGTATGAAAATATCAAAACAGTAAGATGTCCTATAATTGGATGACTACCATAAGTTGTCCGTGCAGAAACAGTCCTGTATGAGAATTAAATAACATTGTGATGTCCCATATTAGGAAAACCCATATCTCTATTTTTCTCTCAGACCTCGAAACAGATTATACATCTATCAGTTATCAGATCAGTGTATCTCCTCATGCAATATACTGGTGGGATTACCAGCAGTTAAATTAAAATGATCTCAGCCAATAATTGTGATGAGACATCCTTCCGTACTCTCCTTTCTCCTGTTATTGAAGGTCTAAAGTGCTTCCCCTTTCAACAAGTCTAGATGTAAAGATGATGTAGTTCATATGTATATCTGCTGACGCGTTTCCTCAATATGATTGATCAGGGGAGTTTATTATGTTGTCGTATTTTCTGCAAATGGACAAATGTACTTATTTTGCAGTGACAGAGTCCCTGTCCATTATGTGTTGGCATACTACTGACACTTCTTTAAGCATGGCTCAGTCAAAAACATGGCATCTGCATCCAAGTCATATTGTAACGTCCTGGTGGTGGATTCACTGGGCCGTGCACCGGACTCCCCCAGTGAGGCAACCCGGAGCTAACCCTTATACAGGGACTGTCCGATCACCCCACCAGAGGGCCTAGATGCACGGTAGCCGGAACACTAGGGGTACGAGTCCTTCAGGGATTTACAGGGAATGTCTCTGAGTCCAAAGGCACTGTGAGCAGGACGGATGGCTGGAACCGGGTTCAGGTGCCAGGTAGGAACAGCAGACGGGGTCCGGGTCCAATGAGCCGTGCAGGCGGATGTACCAGGTAGAGTCGGGGATCGGTGACGGGTATAGACTGACGGAAGATGGCGGGATCCTCAGCAGACGGTCACCGGGACACTTCCTGGAGAACCGGTAGTCAGGACCAGTGGACGGACTCTGTGGACAAGACAGTGTTAACGGAGAGACAAAGCACAAGGGGACCTGAGCACCTAGCTTTGGGAACACGTTGATCAGGCACCGCCCACCAGAAAAGGGAAGTCTTACATACCCTGTACCTGTATCTTGTCATATCCTGTTCCTGGGATGCTGGCCCTTTAAGACAAGGTGAGTGAGCGCGCGCCCTAATGCGCATGTGCGAGGCTTGGGTGCCGGAGGCCAGTACAGGACACTGTGAAGGAGATGCAGGGGAGCCAGACACCGTGTCCTGGATCACAGGAGGACGCCGGAGCCGGCAGGCGGGAGGCTTGGAGGACGCAGAGGAGAGGGAGTGAGAGGAGCAGCCGTGGGCAGAGGGACCGGGGGCCGGAGCGGTGAGTGGCAGGCGGCGCCAGGGACCGGGAAGTGTGACACATATCCGGTCAGAAAGCGACAACTTCCTGGTGGAGCGCATTGTAGAACGCAGTGTTCATCATGCCCTCAATCGTGCCTACCAACCATTGGGAGTGTCACTTCTGGTCTTAGGCTAAGGCCTCCTCCTTGTGAAATGCATATCCCACAGTGGAACGCACCTACACTACAGTTCAAAAGTGTCGGGTCACCCAGAAAAATACTCGAGTTCATCATTGACTTCCATTACATTCTGTAAACAAATACCGAGCACCGAACAGTTCCCTCATCCATAGTTACAAACCAATTTGTTTATATAAAATTTCTAATTTGCCTAATATGCAAGCTATGTATGAACCTCAATGTACTGTACTGGAAGCACAAACTGAGAAGGAGCAACCAAATTGCTTTTTTTACTATTTCACATCACTTGAAATTTTATTTTTCAGTATTATATGGTAAAGTGAGTGGTGCCACTCAAAAGTACAACTACTGGTGCAGGAAACAATCTCTCTCATGGCTATGTCTGACTGCGAGGAGCTGGCCATTGATCAGTAGCATGACGTCTGCAGTGATGCCCCGCGGGAGAGCTGCTCTGACGACGAGAGGTAAAATAAATCGTCGGCACATAACGTTCCCATGGAGAACAGACAGGTTAATAGGAAGTACCGTATTTTTTGGACTATAAGACGCACTTTTTCTCCCCAAATGTTGGGGGAAAGTGGGGGGTGCGTCATATAGTCTGAATGTAGCGCTGCCGGGAATGCTGTGGTGGAGCGGGTTATTGGCGGCATGCTCAGGCTGAAGCAGCACCTACCATGACCACGTGGGCCTGCTCATTTCATATGCATGCATCCTCTCGCCCATCATCTCTCAGTGCTGAAGCTGGCGTTGAGAGGTGGGTGGAATGATGGGCGGGGGGGTGCGCGCATAATTATCAGCTGGCCCGCGACATCACCCCTGGAAACTACAGCCTGGAGTGATCAAGTGTGGCTGTATTCACTGCCCCCCGAGCATCATCATCAGCGCGGGGGACAGTGAATAAGTACAGTATACTCACCGGTCACCGTTCCCTGCAGCATTGCAATGTCCTCCCGTCTGCCGGCCCGCTGAGCTGTGTGGAGCCGTGCGCACAGCGATGACATCATTGCTGTGCGCACGGCTCCACACACATTAGCAGGCAAGCAGACAGGAGGACATCGCAATGCTGCAGGGAACAGTGACCATTTACACACAGGTCAGCGGCGCTGCTGGCACAGAGAGGAAGACAATCGATGCTGCTGGAGTGAGGAAAAGTGAGTATAAACGTTTATTTTTTGTGGGCCACAGGATGCAGGCCGTATACCAGGATCGGGGTATATAGCAGGATGGGGGTATATATCAGGATGGGTGTATATAGCAGGATGGGGATATATAGCAGGATGGGGGTATTTATCAGGATAGTCGTATATAGCATGATGGGGGTATTTATCAGGACGGGTGTATATACCAGGATGGGGGTATATAGCAGGATGGGGGTATATAGCAGGATGGTGGTATATAGCATGATGGGGGTATTTAGCAGGATGGGGGTATTTAGCAGGATGGGGGTATTTAGCAGGATGGTGTATATAGCAGAATAGGGGTATTTATCAGGACGGAGGTATATAGCAGGATCGGGGTATATAGCAGGATCAGTGTATATAGCAGGATGGGGGTATATAGCAGAATCAGGGTATATAGCAGGATGGGGATTTATCAAGATGGTGTTATATAGCAGGATGGGGGTATATAGCAGGATGGGGTATATAGCAGGGTGAGGGTATTTATCAGGATTATTATTATTATTATTTATTTATAGAGCACCATTAGTTCCATGGTGCTGTACATGAGAAGGGGGTTACATACAAAATACATATACAAGTTACAGTAGACAGACTAGTACAGAGGGAAGAGGGCCCTGCCCTTGCGGGCTTACATTCTATAGGATTATGGGGAGGAGACAGTAGGTGGGGTGTAGATGGGGCGGCAGCTCCGCACGGTGGTGGGGCGGCAGCTCCGCACGGTGGTGGGGCGGCAGCTCCGCACGGTGGTGGGGCGGCAGCTCCGCACGGTGGTGGGGCGGCAGCTCCGCACGGTGGTGGGGCGGCAGCTCCGCACGGTGGTGGGGCGGCAGCTCCGCACGGTGGTGAAGCAGTGAGGTCATTGAAGGTTATATGCATTTCTGAACAGATGAGTCTTTAGGTTCCGTTTGAAGTTTGCAAGTGTAGTAGATAGTCTGACGTGTTGAGGCAGTGAGTTCCAGAAGACTGGGGATGTTCGGGAGAAGTCTTGGAGGCGATTGCATGAGGAGCGAATAAGAGAGGAGGAGAGAAGGAGGTCTTGGGAGGACCGGAGATTACGTTTTGGAGTGTAGCGAGATATTAGTTCAGAGATATATGGAGGAGACAATTTGTGGATGGCTTTGTAAGTCAGTATTAGTAGTTTGAATTGGATACGATGGAAGATTGGGAGCCAGTGGAGGGACTTGCAGAGAGGAGAAGCTGGGTGGTAGTGAGGCGAGAGGTGGATCAGTCGGGCAGCAGCATTAAGGTTGGACTGAAGAGGGGCGAGCGTGTTAGCAGGGAGACCACATAGGAGGATGTTGCAGTAGTCGAGGCGGGAGATTATGAGAGCATGCACTAGCATTTTTGTAGATTGAGAATTGATGAAGGGGCGGATTCTGGAAATATTTTTGAGTTGAAGACGACAGGAGGTGGTGAGGGATTGAATGTGTGGTATGAAGGACAAGGCAGAGTCAAAGGTCACTCCGAGGCACCGAACTTTGGGTGCTGGGGAGAGCGTGATGTTATTTATTGTAATAGATAGATCAGGTAGAGAGTGTAGGTGAGATGGAGGAAAGATGATCAGCTCAGTTTTGGCCACATTGAGCTTTAGGAAGCGAGAGGAGAAGAAGGAAGATATAGCAGATAGACACTCTGGGATTCTGGACAGCAGAGATATGACATCTGGACCAGAGAGGTAGATCTGAGTGTCATCGGCATATAAGTGGTACTGGAAGCCATGGGACTTTATGAGTTGTCCCAGGCCAAATGTATAGATAGAAAAAAGTAATGGTCCCAGGACAGAGCCTTGAGGGACACCAACAGAGAGAGGACGGGATGAAGAGGTTGTGTGGGAGTGGGAGACACTAAAAGTGCGGTTGGAGAGGTATGAAGAGATCCAAGAGAGGGCGAGGTCTCTGACACCAAGGGAAGAGAGGATCTGTAGTAGGAGGGAGTGGTCAACAGTGTCAAAAGCTGAGGATAGGTCTAGAAGTAGGAGTATAGAGAAGTGGTTGTTAGCTTTGGCAGTAAGTAAGTCATTTGTGATTTTTGTCAGGGCAGTTTCAGTGGAATGATGTGGACGGAAGCTGGACTGTAGGTTGTCAAAGTGAGAGTTAGAGGAGAGGTGGGAGGAGAGTTCAGCATGGACGTGCTGTTCCAGGAGTTTTGAGGCGAATGGGAGTAGCGATATGGGGCGATAGCTGGCAGCAGAGGTTGGGTCGAGGGAAGGTTTCTTTAGGATGGGTGTGACTGTTGCATGTTTAAAGGCAGAAGGGAAGGTACCAGTCGTTAAAGATAGGTTGAAGAGATGGGTTAAGGCTGGAATTAGGATAGTGGTGAGGTTGGGGAGGAGGTGGGTTGGGATGGGATCACGTGCACAGGTGGTGAGGTGCGCTTTTGAGAGAAGATGTGCAAGCTCTTCTTCGGTGATAGTAGAGAGGACGTTTATGGGGGAGGAGCAGTGGTCTGTTATATGAAGGGGTTGTGGTGGTTGAGCAGAAAAGACTTGTCTGGTTTGGTCGATCTTTTCTTTGAAATATGTGGCAAATTCTTCTGCGGAAATGAGGGAGGTTGGAAGGGGCAGTGGTGGGCGAAGGAGGGAGTTGAAAGTATTGAATAACTGTTTGGGGTTGTGTGTTAAAGAGGATATGAGGTTTCTGAAGTATTCCTGTTTAGCCGAGGTAAGGGCCAAGCGAAATGTGTATGGGATGGGGTATTTATCAGGACAGGGGTATATAGCAGGATGGGGGTATATAGCAGGATGGGGGTATATAGCAGGATGAGGGTATTTATCAGGATGAAGATATATAGCAGTATGGGGTATATAGCAGGATGTTGGTATTTATCAGGATGGGGGTATTTATCAGGATGAAGGTACATAGCAGGATGGGGTATATAGCAGGATGGGGGTATTTATCAGGATGGGGGTATTTATCAGGATGAAGGTATATAGGCAGGATGGGGTATATAGCAGTATGGGGGTATATAGCAGTATGGGGGTATTTATCAGGATGGGGGTATATAGCAAGATGGGGGTATATAGCAGGATGGGGGTATATAGAAGGATGGGGGTATATAGCAGAATGGGGGTATTTATCAGGATGGTGGTATATAGCAGGATGGGGTCTATAGCTGGATGGGGGTCTATAGCAGAATGGGGTATATAGCAGGATGGTGGTATTTATCAGGATGGGGGTATTTATCAGGACGGACATATATAGCAGGATGGGGCTATTTATCAGGATGGTGGTATATAGCAGGATGGGGGTATTTAGCACGATGGGGTTATATAGCAGGATGGGGTATATAGCAGGATGAGGGTATTTATCAGGACGGATGTATATAGGAGGATGGGGGTATATAGCAGGATGGGGTATATAGCAAGATGGGGTATTTATCAGGATGGGGGTATATAGCAGGATGAGGGTATATAGCAGGATGGGGCTATTTATCAGGACGGATGTATATAGCAGGATGGGGGTATATAGCAGGATGGTGGTATATAGCAGGATGGTGGTATATAGCAGGATGGGGTATATAGCAGGATGGGGGTATATAGCAGGAAAGGGATATATAGCAGGATGGGGGTATATAGCAATATGGGGTATTTATCAGGATGAAGATATATAGCAGGATGGGGATATATAGCAGGATGGGGGATATATCAGGATGGGGATATTTATCAGGATGGGGGTATATAGCGGGATGGGATATATAGCAGGATGGGGGTATATAGCAGGATGGGGGTATATAGCAGGAAAGGGGTATATAGCAGGAAAGGGATATATATCAAAATGGGGGTATATAGCAGGATGGTGGTATTTATCAGGATGGGGGTATATAGCAGGATGGGGGTATATAGCAGGATGGGGGTATATAGCAGGATGGGGGTATATAGCAGGAAAGGCATATATAGCAGGATGGGGGTATTTATCAGGATGAAGATATATAGCAGGATGGGGGTATATAGCAGGATGGGCGTATTTATCAGGATGGGGGTATTTATCAGTATGAAGGTATATAGCAGGATGGCAGGATGGGGGTATATAGCAGGATGGGGGTATTTATCAGGATGGGGGTATTCATCAGGATGGGGGTATATAGCAGGATGGGAGTATATAGCAGGATGGGGTTATTTATCAGGATGGAGCTATATAGCAGGATGAGGGTATATCGCTGGAAAGGGATATTTAGCACGATGGGGTATATAGCAGGATGGCGGTATTTATCAGGATGGGGTATTTATCAGGATGGGGGTATTTACCAGGATGAAGATATATAGCAGGATGCGGGTATTTATCAGGATGGGGTATTTATCAGGATGGGGGTATTTATCAGTAGGGGGTATATAGCAGGATAGGGGTATATAGCAATAAAGGAATATATAGCAGGATGGGGGTATTTATCAGGATGGGGGTATACCGCAGGATGGGGGTATATAGCAGGATGGGGGTATATAGCAGGATGAGAGTATATAGCAGGAAAGGGATATATAGCAGGATGGAGGTATATAGCAGGATGGGGGTATTTATCAGGATGGAGCTATATAGCAGGATGGGGGTATATAGCAGGATTGGGGTATTGATCAGTGTGGGGGTATATAGCAGGATGGGGGTATATAGCAGGAAAGGGATATATAGCACAATGGGGGTATATAGCAGGATGGGGGTATTTATCAGGATGAGGATATTTATCAGGATGGGGGTATTTATCAGGATGAAGATATATAGCAGGATGGGGATATATATAGCAGGATGGGGGTATTTATCAGGATGGGGTATTTATCAGGACGGGGGTATATAGCAGGATGGGGTATATAGCAGGATGGGCGTATTTATCAGGATGGTGGTATTTATCAGGATGAAGATATATAGCAGTATGGGGGTATATAGCAGGATGGGGGTATTTATCAGGATGGGGTATTTATCAGGATGGGGGTATTTATTAGGATGAAGGTATATATTAGGATGGGGGTATTTATCAGGATGGGGGTATATAACAGGATAAGGGCTATACCAGGGTGGGAGTATTTATCAGGATGGGGGCTATACCAGGATGGGGGTATATAGCAGGATGGGGTACATATATATAAAGATGAGGATCATATACAAGGCAGTTGGATAATTTCCAGGATGGGGTACCTTAGTAGAGAATTTGAAGACATTACCCCCATAACAGTGTCAGCAGCAGATCCTCGCCCCATAACAATGTGTCATGACCCCATTTTTCGCTTAAAATTTTATTTTACTATTTTCCTCCTCTAAACACAGGGTGCGTCTTATGGTCCGAAAAATACGGTACCTGTTAGTTTTTAGCCCCATATACAAAAATAATAAAAGTCCTGGGCAACCCCTTTAGAAATGCTTACTATATATCTTCTCATTGATTCCTATGAAGAACATCACATCCGTAGTCCATTCCAGTAATATACAGTATCCACCCTTCCATCATTTGTGAAACCATGGTGCTGTTGGGACTGCTGACCATCCATTTGATAACAAATTATGCTGACCAGTTTCCTATATGTTACCCCTAAACACAATATATGGTAATTTTAATAGCTATGATAGAAAGGAAATCTATGTGCACTTTGATTAGGACAATGCTTAGCAAGATTAAGTGTTGCCATTAACACCTCTTGCATTGGCATTGATATATGAAGACTTCGATAGCTTATGTGCAGTAAAGATGCGTTTTAATGCCTAGCTTATTTGTGCTAACAATATTAATATATAATGGCCAATAATAACACATTTTTATCTCTGTGACACAGTCTACTAATCGTAGCAACCTTTGCATCTGGGGCCTTAGTATATCATTTTAGACTTGTATAAACGTTAACTTCAAGTAGATAGTGATTACAGAACAAAGGTTAAAGTTATTCATGATCTCACTGGAGGAATGCCAGTGTAAGACCATAACCTTGACTGTAAGGACTATTTTAGGCATCCGATTGTTAAGGAGGTGTTACATGCAAACATACAAACCCAGAAATCCCATATCACTACCAAACTAAAGATTTTCCACTGCTATAAACACCAATTTTGAATTTGTACTCAATTTTCAGAAGGTCTTATTGTGGACTTTTGTATCTTACTCTTTTTTAAGTTATGTGGACATGAAAACTTTTAGACGCCAACATACCCTCCAAGTTTTTCAAGCAGAAGACACTTAAGAAAAAGGCTGGCAGTGTTTTTCCGGTAGCGTCCTTTTTTGGCATTTTTGTGGTTAATTTTTGTGGGATTCTTTTATCCTGATATTTTTGCAATTTTTGTGCCATTTATTTCTACTTGTACACAGAATCAGACTGGCTACTAGAGGAACCTCCAGTAATACCACGCCTGGCTGCGGTTACCTGGGTTGAACTCCGGAGCTCAGGTGAAAGCTAGGGTGAGTGCAGCCTGGACTGAACTCAGGGTTTGCAGGACTGAACCGCGAGCGCCGAATGATTCCACAGCGACTGCGGTTCAGTTCATGTCACAGCTGCGGACAGCTGAACTCTGGAGCTCAGGTGAGAACTTCGGAGTTCACCCCTATCTGTCCGCAGCTGCCATGAACTGAACCGCAATCACCGGGGAATCAGTCGGCGCTTGCAGTTCAGTCCTGCAAACCCCATGTCCAGTGCAGACTGCACTCACTTGAGCTACCTGAGCTCTCACCTGAGATCCGGAGTTCAATGCCGGAAAACTGGTATTACTGGAGGTTCCTCCGGAAGCCAGTCCGACACTGCTTGCATGAAAATGCTGTGGAATACTGAGTGGCTAACAAGCAGAGACCACAGAAAGAATGATCAGGACTTTTTACCTTGTCATCTCTTTCAAACATAAAATGATTAAAAGCTCAAAAGACTGAATATATGCACAGTAAGTCTCTTTTGCATTGCAGCGTATATTTCTTCGGCGCTCTATTGGGAGACCCAGACGATTGGGTGTATAGCACTGCCTCCGGAGGCCACACAAAGCAATTACACTAAAAAGTGTAAGGCCCCTCCCCTTCTGGCTATACACCCCCAGTGGGATCACTGGCTCACCAGTTTTCTGCTTTGTGCGAAGGAGGTCAGACATCCACGCATAGCTCCACTGTTTGTAGTCAGCAGTAGCTGCTGGCTCTATCGGATGGAAGAAAAGAGGGCCCATATGGGGCCCCCAGCATGCTCCCTTCTCACCCGCGGTTGGTGCTTGTAAGGTTGAGGTACCTATTGCTGGTACAGAGGCTGGAGCCCACATGCTGTTTTCCTTCCACATCCCCTTAGGGCTCTGTGGAAGTGGGATCTTGCCGGCCCCCAAGCCCTGGGGCCGGGCTCCATCCACAGACCCATAGAACCTGCTGGATTGGGAGCGGGAGTGCCGTTCAGGGACAAGGCCCTGCAACTTTCAGGTACTCTGTGTCCCCGGCAGGCACGGACACTCTCAGGGCTTGCTGAGCGTTGTAGTGCGCCGGGGACAGTGGCGCTGTACGCTGGGGGTTAGGTCACTGCAGCTTTGCTGAGTGACGTTGTGTGTTGGGAACTACTGCGCCGACCGCTCCTGGAGCGGCGGCGCAGCTGCGACTTGTGGTGCGCCGGGGGCTTGGCGCCGACCGCGCTTTTACGGCGGCGGCGCTTCTAACTTTAGCCCCCGGCTTCTGCGGCCTAGCGCCGCTTCGTTCCCGCCCCCACCCTGTCAATCAGGGTAGGGGAGAGACGCTGCTCAATGGCAGCGCCGAGGGCTGGAGCTTTATTTACATGCTCCAGCCCTCTCACTAGGCACAAGGGGAAGCAGACTTCCCGCTCTTCGTCGGTGTACGCCCAGGGCCCGCCCCCCCTCTCCACAAGGACGCCGGCAGCCATTACACATGCGATCTGGCTGGGGAAAGGCAGCAGGCTCTGGGAGACCCAGACTAGAGGGATTTCTGGCGACCACACACCGCTCCTAAGCGGGCGGTAAGCTGCACAGTAGTGCTGGCCCCACTAGTGCCTCAGTGATATATTAGTGTACTTTTTTCTTGGTACCATATATATTTATATAGTGCACTGTAAGGTCGCTTCTTGGCTGGACACCCTGTACTGCTCTGAGGAGGCAGCAACATGTCATCCGCAAAACGCAAGGCTGCCAAGGCACGGGCTGTGTACACTGTTTGTACTGCATGTGGGGCTGATCTACCGGCAGGCTCCAATGATTCACATTGTGTGCAATGTTCAGTCCCAGTGGCACTTCGTCAGCCAGAGCCTAATGTGGTGGTAGCCCAGGCAGAGACGCCTGTGAACCCTGCCCCGGTGACGGGGACAGACTTTGCAGTGTTTGCTGATAAAATGTCTGAGGCTATGACAAAAATCCTGGAGACCTTGCAGGCCAGGCCAGTTCCTCAGACCATGGACACTGCTGTGGCTATGCTCTCTAGTTCCCCTCAGTTGGAACTAATCCGTACTTCAAGGGGGTCTCAAGCATCACAAGCTGAAGTCTCTGACTCAGATGACAGTCCCAGGCAGCCTAAGCGAGCTCGCTGGGAAAGACCCTCGACGTCATCACACTGCTCAGGGTCTCAGCGAGAAGAATCTCTCTGTGATGAGACTGAGGACGGTGATCAGGATTCTAATCCTGAGGCCCCTCTCAATCTGGATGCCCCTGATGGTGACGCCATGGTTAATGACCTTATATCGGCGATTAATAGACTGTTGGATATTTCTCCCCCAGCTCCTTCAGCAGAGGAGGCAGCTGCACAGCAGGAGAAGTTCCATTTCCTGTATCCCAAGCGTAAATTAAGTGCTTTTTTGGACCACTCTGACTTCAGAGAATCAATCCAGAAGCACGACGCTCATCCAGACAAGCGTTTCTCTAAGCGTTCTAAGGATACCCGTTATCCTTTTCCCGCTGAAGTGGCCAAACGCTGGACCCAGTGCCCAAAGGTGGATCCCCCAATTTCCAAGCTTGCGGCTAGATCCATAGTCGCAGTAGAGGATGGCGCTTCACTTAAAGATGCCAACGACAGACAGATGGACCTTTGGTTGAAATCTGTCTATGAAGCTATCGGCGCGTCGTTTGCTCCAGCATTCGCGGCCGTGTGGGCACTACAAGCTATTTCAGCTGGTTTAGCACAGGTGGATGCTATCATGCATCCAGCAGTGCCACAGGTGGCGTCCCTAACTTCGCAAATGTCTGCGTTTGCGACCTATGCTATCAATGCTGTCCTAGAATCTACGAGCCGTACCTCTATGGCGGCCGCCAATTCTGTGGTTTTGCGCAGAGCCTTATGGTTAAAGGACTGGAAAGCAGATGCTGGTTCCAAAAAATGCTTAACCAGCTTGCCATTATCTAGAGACAGACTGTTTGGTGAGCCATTGGCTGAAATCATAAAACAGTCCAAGGGTAAGGACTCTTCCTTGCCACAGCCCAGAGCAAGTAAACCTCAACAGAAAAAGTGGCAGTCGAGGTTTCGGTCCTTTCGAGGCTCGGGCAAGCCCCAATTCTCCTCGTCCAAAGCAAATGGAGGAACCGCTTCCAAGGCGGCTACCTCATGACTTTCGGCCTCCTCCCTCCGCATCCTCGGTCGGTGGCAGGCTCTCCCGCTTTTGCGACATTTGGCTGTCACAGGTCAAAGACCGGTGGGTAACAGACATTTTGTCTCGCGGGTACAGAATCGAGTTCAGTTCTCGGCCTCCACTTCGGTTCTTCAGAACCTCCCCACACCCCAACCGAGCAGATGCCCTGCTGCAGGCGGTGGACTCTCTAAGAGCAGAAGGAGTCGTGATCCCTGTCCCCCCTCTGGAACGGGGGCGAGGATTTTACTCCAATCTCTTTGTGGTTCCAAAAAAGGACGGCTCCTTCCGTCCTGTTCTGGACCTAAAACTGCTCAACAAGCATGTGAACGCCAGGCGGTTCCGGATGGAATCCCTCCGCTCAGTCATTGCCTCAATGTCCCAAGGAGATTTCCTAGCATCAATAGACATCAAAGATGCTTATCTCCACGTGCCGATTGCTGCGGAGCACCAACGCTTTCTGCGCTTCGTGATAGGAGACGAACATCTTCAGTTCGTGGCTCTGCCATTTGGTCTGGCGACAGCCCCCCGGGTGTTCACCAAGATCATGGCAGCAGTGGTAGCAGTCTTGCACTCTCACGGACACTCTGTGATCCCTTACTTGGACGATCTACTGGTCAAGGCACCCTCTCAGGAGGCATGCCAACTCAGCCTGAATTTTGCACTGGAGACTCTCCAGGCGTTCGGGTGGATCATCAACTTCCCAAAGTCAAATCTGTCACCGACCCAATCACTAACGTATCTTGGCATGGAGTTTCATACTCTCTCAGCGATAGTGAAGCTTCCGCTGAGCAAGCAGCGGTCACTACAGACAGGGGTGCAGGCTCTCCTTCAAGGTCAGTCGCACTCCTTAAGACGCCTCATGCACTTCCTCGGGAAGATGGTGGCGGCAATAGAGGCGGTTCCGTTTGCGCAGTTTCATCTGCGTCCACTTCAATGGGACATTCTCCGCCAATGGGACGGGAAGTCGACATCCCTGGACAGGAAAGTCTCCCTTTCCCAGACGGCCAAGGACTCTCTGCAGTGGTGGCTCCTTTCCACCTCATTGTCACAGGGAAGATCCTTCCTACCACCGTCCTGGGCGGTGGTCACGACAGACGCGAGTCTGTCAGGGTGGGGAGCAGTGTTTCTCCACCACAGGGCTCAGGGTACGTGGACTCAGCAGGAGTCCAGCCTTCAGATCAATGTTCTGGAAATCAGAGCAGTGTTTCTTGCCCTACTAGCCTTCCAGCAGTGGCTGGAAGGGAAGCAGATCCGAATTCAATCGGACAACTCCACAGCGGTGGCATACATCAATCACCAAGGAGGGACTCGCAGTCGGCAAGCCTTCCAGGAAGTCCGGCGCATTATGATGTGGGTGGAAGCCACGGCCTCCACCATATCCGCAGTTCACATCCCCGGCGTAGAAAACTGGGAAGCAGACTTCCTCAGTCGCCAGGGCATGGACGCAGGGGAATGGTCCCTTCACCCGGACGTGTTTCAGGAAATCTGTCGCCGATGGGGAAGGCCGGACGTCGACCTAATGGCGTCCCGGCACAACAACAAGGTCCCAACATTCATGGCACGGTCTCGCGATCAAAGAGCTCTAGCAGCAGACGCCCTAGTGCAGGATTGGTCGCAGTTCCGGCTCCCTTATGTGTTTCTACCTCTGGCACTCTTGCCCAGAGTGCTACGCAAGATCAGATCCGACTGCAGCCGCGTCATACTCGTCGCTCCAGACTGGCCGAGGAGGGCGTGGTATCCGGATCTGTGGCATCTCACGGTCGGCCAACCGTGGGCACTACCAGACCGACCAGACTTACTGTCCCAAGGGTCGTTTTTCCATCGGAATTCTGCGGCCCTCAACCTGACTGCGTGGCCATTGAGTCCTGGATCCTAGCGTCTTCAGGCTTATCCCAAGGGGTCGTTGCCACCATGAGACAGGCTAGGAAGCCCACGTCTGCTAAGATCTACCACAGAACGTGGAGGATATTCTTATCCTGGTGCTCTGCTCAGAGAGTGTCTCCCTGGCCATTTGCATTACCTACCCTTCTTTCTTTCCTCCAATCTGGGTTAGAAAAAGGTTTGTCGCTCGGCTCCCTTAAAGGGCAAGTCTCGGCGCTATCCGTCTTTTTTCAGAGGCGTCTAGCACGACTTTCTAAGGTGCGCACGTTCCTACAGGGGGTTTGCCATATAGTTCCCCCGTACAAGCGGCCGTTAGATCCATGGGATCTGAACAGGGTACTAGTTGCCCTCCAGAAGCCGCCCTTCGGGCCTCTGAAGGAGGTTTCACTTTCTAGACTATCACAGAAAGTGGCTTTTCTGGTAGCGATCACCTCTCTTCGGAGAGTGTCTGAGCTAGCAGCGTTGTCTTCCAAGGCTCCCTTCCTGGTCTTCCACCAGGACAAGGTAGTGCTGCGCCCCATTCAGGAGTTTCTCCCGAAGGTGGTATCCTCTTTTCATCTTAATCAGGATATCTTTTTGCCTTCGTTTTGTCCTCATGCAGTTCATCGGTATGAGAAGGATTTACATTTATTAGATCTGGTGAGAGCACTCAGAATCTACATTTCCCGCACAGCGCCCCTGCGCCCTTCGGATGCACTCTTTGTCCTTGTCGCTGGTAAGCGCAAAGGGTCGCAGGCTTCTAAGGCCACCCTGGCTCGATGGATCAAAGAACCAATTCTTGAAGCCTACCGTTCTGCGGGGCTTCAGGTTCCATCAGGGCTAAAGGCCCATTCTACCAGAGCCGTGGGTGCGTCCTGGGCATTGCGACACCAGGCTACGGCTCAACAGGTGTGCCAGGCAGCTACCTGGTCGAGTCTGCACACTCTCACCAAACATTATCAGGTGCATACCTATGCTTCGGCGGACGCCAGCCTAGGTAAAAGAGTCCTGCAGGCGGCAGTTGCCTCCCCGTAGGGGAGGGCTGTCTTGCAGCTCTAACATGAGGTATTTCTTTACCCACCCAGGGACAGCTTTTGGACGTCCCAATCGTCTGGGTCTCCCAATAGAGCGCCGAAGAAGAAGGGAATTTTGTTACTTACCGTAAATTCCTTTTCTTCTAGCTCTTATTGGGAGACCCAGCACCCGCCCTGTTGTCCTTCGGGATTTTTGGTTTGTTTGCGGGTACACATGTTGTTCATGTTGAACGGTTTTCTGTTCTCCGATGTTACTCGGAGTGAATTTGTTTAAACCAATTATTGGCTTTCCTCCTTCTTGCTTTTGCACTAAAACTGGTGAGCCAGTGATCCCACTGGGGGTGTATAGCCAGAAGGGGAGGGGCCTTACACTTTTTAGTGTAATTGCTTTGTGTGGCCTCCGGAGGCAGTGCTATACACCCAATCGTCTGGGTCTCCCAATAAGAGCTAGAAGAAAAGGAATTTACGGTAAGTAACAAAATTCCCTTCTTTCTTTCTTTTTAACATTTATTAAAGGGAATATATCATCAGGTTTTTATACCCCATCTAAGATCTGCATGAAGTAGCAGCATAGAACCTGATTTCAGCAATTTATCACTTAAGCGGGCTTTACACACTGCGATATCGCCCGAATTTTGTCGTTGGGGTCACGGTTTTGGTGACGCACTTCCGCAATCGTTAGCGATATAGCTTTGTGTAACAGCGTTCAGCGATGTAAAATCGTCGCAAAAGCGTGATTTATCGCTAATCGGCTACACGGGTCCTAATTCCCAAAAATCGTTACTTCAGCAGTAACGAGGTTGTTCCTCGTTCCTGCGGCATCACACATCGCTGCGTGTGACGCCGCAGGAGCGAGGAACGTCTCCCTACCTGCCTCCCGGCCGCTATGCGGAAGGAAGGAGGTGGGCGGGATGTTACGTCCCGCTCATCTCCGCCCCTCCGCTGCGATTGGGCGGCGGTTCAGTGACGTCGCTGTGACGCCGCACGGACCGCCCCCTTAGAAAGAAGGCAGTTCGCCGGTCACAGCGACGTCGCCGGACAGGTAAGTATGTGTGACGGCTCTGGGCGATGTTGTGCGGCACGGGCAGCGATATGCCCATGTCGCGCAACAGATGGGGGCGGGTACGCACACTAGCGATATCGGGACCGATATCGCAGTGTGTAAAGTAGCCTTTACTGAGCTGTTTGCTGCAAGTTTGATAAAATCACAGTTTTATCGTCTGCATATCAACCCGTTTTCTGAATGCTGAGCTTTATATAACCCCACCCACAACACTGATTGACAGCTTTCTGTGTACACTGTATAGGCAGAAAGCTGTCAAGTTTTGCTGGGGGCAGGGGTTATCGAGGGCTCATGAATATGGCAGACTGTATGGGAGCAGATTTAATCTCTGGCTGATAAAACAATAATTTTATCAAAACCACACCAAGCAACCCAGTAAGAAACACATTACTGGAATCAATCTTTTTTTCTACATTATGTTCCTTTTAGGAGGCAATAAACTGGTTTAAAACTGGTGCCCTTTAAGCACTTTTCAGGTGGGTACGAGTGTGAGAGAATACAAGCCATTTTGTATTATTTAGAAACCATCTTGTATTATAATGGAATTATGTCATAGGGCTGAGCTAACACTGATGGGCGGGGAAGTTTCCCATTTCTACACACACCATGCGGCTCTTATTGGTGCATGGTAATTTCTTTGTTTGGGATACTATATAAGCTGGTCACATGATGTAATAAAATCTGTTTTACTCTCAGTACACCATATCTGGCTGTGCTGTATTAATTTCTTCAAGCGCTTGTAAAACAAATCTTATTAACTTGTAGTTCCAATGGCATAGAAGCAGAGTATTTTGCTCACAGTAGGGTACCTACCTGAAGAAAATGTCATGCGCACATACCTTTAGGGTGCCAATGACCAGGTGCTTTTAGGTTTCTGTGATTTTTGTTTATTACATTATTACATCTTATTTACTGTTTAAATAACTGTCAAATATTGAAATGTTGACCTGTGCATGTGACGCCCCTGAACTAATCAGGTCGTCACATGGCACTGCACAAACTGCCCTACCCGTGCAGTATTCAACCCCTCATGGTTCTGGGTCTCTATCCTGCTATGCTGCCTCCATCAGTACACCAGTGGGCTGTTTAAGCAGGAATAGGGCTGCCCACCTAGAGGTCAGACAGGGAGCTGTGAGGAGCTCTGGGAAGCTGGGAGTTGGAGCTCCCGGGGGAGCGGAAAACTAGGTCACAGACGGGGGTCTGGACCTAGAGGAGTCAGACCCCCAGTCGCAGGGGATTGAGACTGGGTGCCTGGAACCCGTCGAGGAGGACGGCTGGCAGCCTGGTCCTATCACTGGTCCGGGACCGAAGGCACAATGGGGTACACGGACCCTAGGTCGGGGAGAAGCTTCAGGCAGCCCGGAAATTAACCTGAGTAGAACGGGGCCTTTATGGACTGTTCCCACCAGCTCAGAGATCGGAGGCACTAGCGCAATGAGGGGGATAGGGCTTTCCTAGCAAGCAGCCCACTGAAATCCCAAGCGTGAGCTCCTGAGAGCAGGCTCCTTCACTTAGCCACAGTGGGGAGCGGGGCCCGGATAGCTCCAAGCTACCGGACCACAACGGACAATCTAAAACTTAGTGCCAGGAGGCAGGTTACAGACCACCAGCAGCACTGCAAGGGACGGGACCTGGACGAGCTCCCCTTGAGAGGCAGCGGCATTCAAAGACATGGTTTACCCTGTTGTCAGCGTCTGCTTCATTGCTGAGTGAGTACCTGACTGACCCTTGCACTGTGTCCCCGCATCACCATCTAGAGTCCCGAGGCCTACCCCTACCAGTGGAGGGCAACATCACCTAGCTGCCCCACTCCATCACCCCGGGTACTCCCAACGGCAGCGGGGGTACTCCCAATTACTGCACACCACGGGTTGCGTCACGAACTATACCAAATCCCTTGTAAATACTCCTTTTTACATTTGAGTGTGGCCCCTAAGCCCCTGGGTCCGGAGACCCTCAAGCCACGAACGAACACTACCCCTGGATCCGAGCGGTTCGATCCGCTGCAGGTGCGGCACATGCATATGCTAATCATACCAGTCCTGAGCTGCAGGGAGAGTCAATAGGCCAGATTAATTATGTCTTTTACATTTCTTTTGTCTAGTTTTTGCTGTTTTTCATCAATTTTTCACTTGCACCTCAGGGGTGCTTTACACGCTGCGACATCGCTAAAGCAATGTTGTTGGGGTCACAGGATTTGTGACGCACATCCGGCCGCATTAGCGATGTCGTTGCGTGTGACACCAATTAGCGATTTTGAATCATCGCAAAACCGGTCAAAATCGCTAATTGGTGACATGCCCCCCTATTCTCAATTATCGTTGCTGCTGCAGCTAGTGATGTAGTTCGTCATTCCTGCAGCAGCACATATCGCTATGTGTGACACCACAGGAACGAGGAACCTCACCTTACCTGCGGCCGCCCGCAATGAGGAAGGAAGGAGGTGGGCGGGATGTTCGTCCCGCTCATCTCCATCCCTCCGCTTTGATTGGGTGGCTGCTTAGTTACGTTATATATCCAAGGTTAGAAAGAACAGACTGCACTCAGCTGCTGTGCCGGTAATATTTATTCCAATGAAAGGTGCAGGATAAAATAGGCGAGAGGAGACCTGGATGCCGGTCCCTCACAGAGGGAAGCCTGATTGGCAGGCGAAACGGCCGTCGTCCTCTGTGAGGGACCCACATCCAGGTCTCCTCTCCTTTCTTACCTTGGATAATCTGGACTTGATTCCTTTTTGACGTGCACTCTGCAACCGGATGATACCGTATACCGGAGCTATACCTCACGCACAAGTGAGTCGCCATAAGTTAACAGCAGTGGATCAGTGGTGCAGGACTTGTTTCTTTTTGATGTATATGCCGCTTAGTTATGTTGCTGTGACGCTGAACTAACCGCCCCCTTAGAAAGGAGGCGGTTCGCCGGTCACAGCGACGTCGCTAGGCAGGTAAGTATGTGTGATGGGTCCGCGCGATATTGTACGCCACGGGCAGCGATTTGCCTGTGACGCACAAACGATGGGGGCGGGTATGCACGCTAGCGATATCAGTCACA